>NC_086452.1:284203969-284852719 GCF_028390025.1 Pseudophryne corroboree | reverse complement strand
TCTCAAACCAGGTACTGGCCTGGCTCTACACTTTATAGCTTCCAAGATCAGATGAGATTGGGCATATTCACCACACTGAAAACAAATAAAAAATGATATATATAATATATATAAACTGCTCAAAAAAATAAAGGGAACACTTAAACAACACATTGTAACTCCACGTCAATCACACTTCTGTGAAATCAAACTGTCCACTTAGGAAGCAACACTGATTGACAATCAATTTCACATGCCGTTGTGCAAATGGAATAGACAACAGGTGGAAATTATAGGCAATTAGCAAGACCCCCCCCCCCCCCCCAAAAAAAATAAAGGAGTTGTTATGCAGGTGGTGACCACAGACCACTTCTCAGCTCCTATGCTTTCTGGCTGATGTTTTGGTCACTTTTGAAAGCTGGCGGTGCTTTCACTCTAGTGGTAGCATGAGATGGAGTCTACAACCCACACAAATGGCTCAGGTAGTGCAGCTCATCCAGGACGGTACATCAATGCGAGCTATGGCAAGAAGGTTTGCTGTGTCTGTCAGTGCAGTGTCCAGAGCATGGAGGCGCTACCAAGAGACAGGCCAGTACATCAGGAGACGTGGAGGAGGCCAACAACCCAGCAGCAGGACCGCTACCTCCGCCTTTGTGCAAGGAGGAACAGGAGGAGCACTGCCAGAGCCCTGCAAAATGACCTCCAGCAAGCCACAAATGTGCATGTGTCTACTCAAACGATCAGAAACAGACTCCATGAGGGTGGTATGAGGGCCCGACGTCCACAGGTGGGGGTTGTGCTTACAGCCCAACACCGTGCAGGACGTTTGACATTTGCCAGAGAACACCAAGATTGGCAAATTCGCCACTGGTGCCCTGTGCTCTTCAGAGATGAAAGCAGTTTCTCACTGAGCACATGTGACAGACATGACAGTCTGGAGACGCCAAGGAGAACGTTCTGCTGCCTGCAACATCCTCCAGCATGACCGATTTGGCAGTGGGTCAGTAATGGTGTGGGGTGGCATTTCTTTGGGGGGCCGCACAATCCTCCATGTGCTCGCCAAAGGTAGCCTGGCTGCCATTAGGTAACGAGATGAGATCCTCAGACCCCTTGTGAGACCATATGCTGGTGCGGTTGGCCCTTGGTTCCTCCTAATGCAAGACAATTCTAGACCTCATGTGGCTGGAGTGTGTCAGCAGTTCCTGCAAGACGAAGGCATTGATGCTATGGACTGGCCCACCCGTTCCCCAGACCTGAATCCAACTGAGCACATCTGGGACATCATGTCTCGCTCCATCCACCAATGCCACGTTGCACCACACTGTCCAGGAGTTGGCGGATGCTTTAGTCCAGGTCTGGGAGGAGATCCCTCAGGAGACCATCTGCCACCTCATCAGGAGCATGCCCAGGCATTGTAGGGAGGTCATACAGGCACGTGGAGGCCACACACACTACTGAGCCTCATTTTGACTTGTTTTAAGGACATTACATCAAAGTTGGATCAGCCTGTAGTGTGTTTTTCCACTTTAATTTTGAGTGTGACTCCAAATCCAGACCTCCATGGGTTAATAAATTTGATTTCCATTGATAATTTTTGTGTGATTTTGTTGTCAGCACATTCAGCTATGTAAAGAACAAAGTATTTAATAAGAATATTTCATTCATTCAGATCTAGGATGTGTTATTTTAGTGTTCCCTTTATTTTTTTTGAGCAGTGTGTGTGTATGTATATGTGTATATATATATATATATATATATATATATAATCTTTTTTTTTTTAATGAATCCGCACATCATGGAACCAACCAAGCGGTGGTCAGCTCCAAGGAGAAAAATCCAGTAAATAGTCTATTTGTAAAGAGTGCACTCACCAATGTCTTAAAAGCATCAAACGGTCATTTTATTCAGTAGAAAAGCATAGTACAGCTTGTAGGTCAGGTCGACGTATCAATCAAAAACAATGATAGTTTTCAAGACAACCTTAAAGAATACATGGAACAGGACACCAAGAGCAACATGCACACATGCTGGGATATTTATACCGCATGCAATCAGAGACATAAGCACACTCTGACCTCACTTCCTGACTTCTCAGAACAAGGAAGTATGGAGCAAACACTGGCAACCTAACAGCAAAGCTGAATCAGTAATATAATAAGCGATGGGATGCTCAAAATGCAATTCAATTGGTTAAGTACATTAGAAAGGCTGTGAAAATGGTGACAAACAGGAAGTGCTTGTGCGTTCCACGGGTGAACGCATACCGGAAGCAGAAGTGACAGTGTGTCACCTGGGCAAGAGGGCTAGACAGCACCGTCGATGCCGGGACCGGATATGACATCAAGTCACCCAGGCAAATGGCTGTAATCAGGAAATAATAATTTCTCCTTCATCCACTAGGGGACACTGGAGAGAAGTTACAGTGGGGATAGAGTAGGTAGCAACTGGGAACTGGTACTTTAAATATTAGCAATGTGACTAGCTCCTCCCCTACTATGTCCCCTGTCAAAGTCAGAAAAATATCACGATGCACACTGCCATATTTGCACCTCATATGTGTCCCTGCTGCGCATGCGTGCGCTCTCCCGTGCGTGCGCATACTCGCTGTTGCGGGCACCCGCAGGCGCACGGTATGCGCATTTACGGTAGAGATTGTATGCGTCTAGCGGGCGACTCTTTCGTTACATATTTCCACTATATAATGTATTTTGTAGATCATGGTCCCTTTGATAGATTCTGAAAGTTTGGTTAATGTAGCATGTTCATGGACAGAGAAATCCCTCTTTGTTTGATACGAAGGGTCAGACAGGAGTAATACTGTGGTGTTTTTAGTATCCATCGGAAGAGTATTTAATTAGCAATATTCCGGTGTTGGTTTGAAGCGGATTAATCGCTCGTGCGAATAGTTATGGACATAAGAAGTTTATGTCCATTTACTATTATTTGCACTTACTTATCCATGCGGCGGGAAACCCAGTTTCCCACCCACCTGAGCAGTTGGAAATCGTCACAGCCCACCTGTATGAATCAACCTATGACCTTTTGTTATAATGCGAGGAGGAATTCCTGTGTCCAATGAACAATGAGATTGTAGGGACCATTGAATTGTATTGTGTGTGGGGCATAAATAGACAAGCCGATCACATCCAGCTCACTCTGCAACGGTTCTCATTGCTGAAAATCGAGAGCTGGATGTCCAGAGGCGCATGCGATCGTTCCCCTTGTGCGTAAGTTTTCTCCGCAATCATATTGTCTTTCTTGTTATTATGGGCCATATCTCTCTCTCTCTCTCTTCTCCTTTTTCTTTCATTTTCCCTTAAAACGTAATAGTATTGTATTGTATTTACTGTGTAGTTATCTGGTTAGTTAGTCTATGTTATATTCTAGTGTATGACTTGTAATTGTATTATTCTTTTTCAAGTATAACATTCATATAAGGCGTTAGACCCTAAGCACGGTATCTGTGTATTTCTTATAGTGTTAAGTATTCACAGAGCGTCGGTGACGCTCAAACAGCTTTTACGTTAATAAGGTTACACTGTGTTGCATCTACACCCTATCTCTGCACCAAGGTTTACTGCATAATACACTGTTTTATGGTATAGTTACAAAGGTTTAACATTGTGAGCGTCTGCGCCGCTGGTGATCTCCTCGTGGTCTCGAGCGTTCGCATCGCTATAGCAAATCATTACGTTAGTCGGCAGCCAATAGTGTGCCTGCCTGTGATCTCTTGGCCGGGAGCGAACGTGACGCTTGAGCGTCTCGACCTCGGCTAAGCGATTGCTACGCAACGTGCGTACCCTTACGGTACTCCATACGTCAATAGCGTACAGTGTTCTTAGGCCTCTTAAAGGGTTTTAAATAAGATAAATATTTAGCTTTATCAATTGGCGGCTCGTACTGTCCTTCACATATCTCTGCTAGGTAATTTCAGCAGACATTATCCAGCAGCAAAGGGCGGGAGGTCATATTCCTCGTAGTGCTGTTTGGATAAGCGTCTGCTTCGCTTAGTAAAGGGTGCTGAAGGAATCCGGAACCGGAGGTAAGAACAACACGCTAGTGTCTTTTAAAACTGTTTATTTCCGTCTTGCGTACACACGCACATATCTGCATTTCTTTTCATTCGTGTATTTTCATATATCACTCTCCTGTTTGCCATTTTATAATTGATAAAACGTGCTAAGAGAGATTTGTCGCTATTTCATAGTTAAAGTGTAAATGTAATATATAAAGGGATAAAGTGTAAAACCCACACGCAACTCTACCTAAGGTATAAGGAGAGATTGGTGTGTTGCGCGGTAGACGATCGAGGATCATCTACATTGATAAAACGTGTTAGTTGTGTTACGGTGGATATTTGCTTTGCGTACACGTGTCTCTAACAAAGGGTGAGACTCGCGTACGCAACTCAAAGGCCGACGCACGCAGCGTAAATTACGCAACGGAGCGTCCGGGTACGCCCACGTAACTCAAATCACACGATAGTGTTATTGCAACAGGCGGAAAGGTGGCAACGTGGTAAGTAGCGCAAGTCTATTTTAGTGTCCGAAATTTAGATTAACAGATCCTTCTCCAAATTCACAACACATCTGGTCTAAAGAAAATTTCTGCACAGAAATAGAAACAAAAGTGTACATGTGGTGAGTGAGTGTTTTGTATATATAAGTTTATACAATTTTCCAGGTTGAACCACAAGAAGTCGAGTTCTCGCAGAGGTACATACATGTAAGTGACGTGCATGGTGGCTAGGGAGGCATCTCTGGTTAAACATAAAATTTGAGCAGTAGAGTATAGTAGACCAGGAGGTCATACTACAGACCAGGATGTCCAGGTACAGCAGACTAAGAAGTCTGCCATAAATAAGAGAAAAGGGCACAACCCAGGGGGTTGGTGCAAAACCCATATAGGCCAATAAAGCTCTGGCTGAAGGAATTCGCAGCCGAAATTTTCGATTCCACTGGTCGCTCAGCACATAAGATTAGTTGCTTATGTGCTGAACGATTGTACCGCACGTAATTGTGTACATTAGTTAATCTGACCAGTACCATTTGTGTACGAACCCGGTCATAAAACTATTTATACACTCTGATGTGATTTGTGTAATTTTTTATTTTCTGAAGGGAAGTTCGCTGGTCACTCAGGAATTGTCCAACAACCAATAGTTACTGGAAAGAGTAAGTGTTCTGCGGATATCCCTCGCATGTTCCAGTAAATAGAGGTTCATAGGGGCCCTGGGTCGAGTACGCCAGCGCTAAGGCAGTGTGTAGGTCGTATTGGTCGGCGTGGGCGAGTGAGTGGGGTACTCGGTAAACCGCCACCGTCAGCCTATCGTGAACATTTTGGTTTTTGTAAGGGTTCGCTGAAGACCCTGATTGAAGGTCAGAGGTGGTGAAAGCAACGCCTGCAAGTTATGGGGGCCAATTGTTCAGGAAGGGGGCGATCAACCTCGGTTTGGGTTGATTCAGTAAACCGACCAGTCGGGTCGGCAAGGTACGTAATGTGTGAAAAATATGGTTCACATACAGAGGTTTTATGTGATGAATGGGAGAGAATGACAGTGCATGACGGGGAGAAATTCCCAAGAGTAGGTAGCTTTAGCCCAGAAGTGTTGCAAAATTTAAGGAGGAGGATATGTCTCATTAAATCAACAAAGAGACGAATCCAACATTATGATTATTTGCAGTTATGGCAACAGGAGGGTGAAATACAGAGAGGATTGGCTCTGGCGGCGGGATCTAATCCTATCAAGAAATTGATAGCGACGGCCCCGCCGCCACCATACATATCAGGAGAGAAATTGGTTGCGGAGAATGACGCATTAGGGTGTAACAAACAAACACTTAGCAACTGTGTAAATGTTAATAAGTTAACTAATGCAAGTATTAACCCGTGCAAGTTGTACCCTGTTTTGAACCTTCCCCAGGAGTATGATCAAGAGGACGAATCGGCAACAATATCGGCGCTCTCTCTAGCAGCCACCATAGCAGAGACAACAGTAGGCACGGCTCCACCCACGAGATTAGTAACAAAAGCCCCTAGCGGAGGGATAGGTGAGGTCGTATCTACAGGTAAGTACGGCACCATACACTATGCTGAAACCATTTCACCACAGGCTGTAGAACCTACACAGAGTGATGTTAGTAAACTTAATCCTGTTAGGGTAATAGCAGTGCCAAATGGGAAAACTGACACGACAGGAATCACACCTGTTAGGAACATTGCCATGTACAGCCCATTTTCCCGAATGGAATTAAGAACCATAGTGTCTGAATTCCCTGATCCTAGAAAAGATTTAGTTGCTAGCCAGAAATACATCAGAGACCTAGGGAACACTTTAGAGCCTAATAACAAAGACTGGCAGGTATTGCTGAGGGCATGTTTACCCTCCAATGTCGACGCAGCTCAATTTTTAGCTGACTGTGGATTAGATCAGGATGTACCTCTTACAGATGTGTACAACAAAGATAACGTAAAAAGAATAAGTTTACAGTTAAAGGAGTATTTTCCAGCGGTAGTTAAGTGGAACAAGATTTTCTCCATTAGACAGAAAGAGTCAGAAACTGCTGCAGAATATTTTCACAGGGCATTACTAGAAATGGCAAAATACACAGGTATAGAAGACATTAAAACAAACATAAATCATCGAGAAGTAGCAGTATCTGTACTAATGGACGGTTTAAAAGAGACATTAAAGACAAGGGTACAGACCACGCAACCATGTTGGCGAGGTCTGTCGGTGGCTACTTTGAGAGAGGCTGCTATTGATCACGACCGGAATATCACCCGACACAGGGAGTCACAAGGTGATAAGTTAATGGCCGTAAGTATACAGGCCCTGACCACAAGGCAGCCTTTGTATAAATCACCAAACCCTGTGGGTAAGTCAAATGTGGTAACTTGTTTTTCATGTCATAGACAGGGACACATGGCACGAGACTGTAGAGTGAAAAATTCACAAAACTCATATCAACCCCCTAGACAACGACACGACACACGACATTGGGAGCAGGGTCCGCAGAAACGGAGTTATGAGCCACATGCAGGGGAAACAAAAAGATATCCCCCGAACAGAGACTGGCAAGCCTCTGGTAGTTCCCATTTAACCCCTTCACAAGTAGTTGCTGCCAGCGGGATTCAGGGAGGTCACCATACCCAATAGGGGTGTGGCCATACCTGGAATCTGCAGCCAGTAAAATTGATTGCAAATCTTGGAAGTGAACCCGAAATTGCAATCAATGTAGCTGGTAAATCATTAAACTTTCTTGTAGATACAGGGGCGGCCAAATCAGTGATAAATTCGACAGTGGGCATGAGAACCACTGGTAAGACAATTCCAGCCATAGGGGTAACGGGAGTAGTCCAGCACTACCCTGTTAGCAAACCAGCCGAGATTACAGTAGGGCCTTTACATACCAAGCATTCCTTTTTGCTGGCTGCATCGGCACCGACTAATCTCCTGGGAAGAGACTTATTGTGTAAAATGGGGTGCGTCATCTATTGTACTCCTGAAGGTGTATTCTTGGACATACCTGAGAATCACGCTCAGGAAGTGCAAGACATGTTAGACTCCCCATCAAAATTAATGTCACATACCATTATGACAAATAGGACATCCCAAGTAGAAGAAATGACATCCCAGATACCAGAGTCACTTTGGACTAAAGACGGACAAGACACTGGATTGATGGCAAACGTAGCTCCAGTAGTTGTACAAGTAAAAGATGGTAGGATAGCTCCAAAAATCCCACAGTACCCTCTGAAGCCAGAGGTGGAGTTAGGAGTTTACCCAGTAATAGAGCGCTTGCTACAACAGGGCATTCTGGTAAGAACGTCCAGCACTGCCAATAGTCCCATCTTCCCTGTGAAAAAGAGTGGGGGGAGGGGTTACCGGCTAGTGCAGGATCTAAGGGGGATTAACAAAATAGTTGAGAGTCAGTTCCCCGTAGTGCCAAATCCAGCTGTCATCCTTATGCAAATCCCTCCCACTGCGAAATTTTTCACTGTTATTGACCTCTGCTCCGCTTTCTTTTCGGTACCTTTGCACCCTGACAGCCAATATTTGTTTGCATTCACATACAGAGGAGTCCAATACACATGGACTCGATTACCACAAGGTTTCATAGACAGTCCAAGTATATTTTCCCAGGCTTTGCATGATTGTTTACAGTCTTTCCAACCAGAGAGTGGATCAGTATTAATACAGTACGTGGATGATTTACTACTGTGTTCTGATTCATTGGAAGCATCCCTGAAGGATACGAAACAGCTCCTGTTTCATCTTTCAGACACAGGACACAAGGTTTCCAAAGACAAGTTGCAATTATGCCAAACTAAGGTAAAATATTTGGGACACTGTCTAACACAAGGACTGAGACACCTGACCGCTGATAGAATTCAAGCAATTAGAGACATGACTCTGCCACAAACCCAGCAACAGATCAGAACATTTTTAGGAATGTGTGGGTATTGCCGTAACTGGATCCCAGGGTTTTCCATTCTAGCGTTACCTTTGCAGGAGATGGTCTCCTCAAACAAACCTGATCGGATTTCGCATACAGACGAGTCCGAGATGGCATTTGAGAGACTTAAACAGTGCCTAACGCAGGCACCAGCATTAGGTATGCCAGACTATGGGAAACCCTTTGAGCTGTACGGAACAGAAAGTGCTGGTTGCGCGGCAGGCGTCTTAACCCAGAAGCACGGTGATGCCAGCAGGCCAGTAGCATACTACAGCGCTCAGCTAGACACGGTAGCGCGATCCCTCCCCACATGCTTGCGAAGTGTTGCTGCGATAGCATTGCTAGTAACGAAAAGCGAAGATGTAGTGCTAGGTCACAACCTCACAATTCATACACCACATGCAGTGTCAGCCTTGCTAAATTCTGCCCAAACCAGGCACGTCTCATCAGCGCGGTTTACAAGATGGGAATTGGCACTAATGGCCCCCGTAAACATCACCATAAGGAGATGCAGTGCATTAAATCCTGCAACATATCTCCCAGGTGTGCCTGGACAGGCACAAAGGGTGGAGGATGAGAGTGGTGGGGAAGGAGAATTTAATACAAAGGAGGACACACATGATTGTATGGAATATTTGACCCAAAATTTTACCGCAAGGCCTGACATCAGTGACAACCCACTGGAAGATGTAGATCTAACTTTCTACACGGACGGTAGTTGTCACAGACAGTCAGAATCGGGAGACTTGTGTACTGGATACGCAGTCGTAGATGACCAAGGCACCATAGAAGCGGAACCGCTAGGCCCACCTCACTCAGCCCAGGTTGCTGAACTGGTCGCCCTAACCAGAGCATGTGAATTGGCTAAGGGCAAATCAGCCAATATCTACACCGATTCTAGATACGCATTCGGGGTAGTCCATGATTTCGGAGCCCTATGGCGCCTCAGAAATTTCATGACGGCAGCTGGTACACCGGTAGCGCATGCAGCTCACATCAAAAGACTTCTAACAGCGATACAGGAACCCGACAGAGTGGCTGTTATCAAGTGTAAAGCACACACATATAGCCAAGACCCAGTATCACTTGGTAACAGCCGAGCAGACGAAGCAGCTAAGTTAGCAGCTGGGACCCCCAGACAGACAGACACCACACAACTGATGGTATTTAATACCATCAACACACAGAAGTTGTGTGAGATGCAAAATTTGTGTTCCACACAGGAAAAGGCAGTCTGGAAGGCAAAGGGATATGGCCAGGAGCCCTCAGGACTCTGGACGGATGGACAAGGTAAACCGGTGGCCCCCAGAGCATATCTCCCATGTTTAGCTGAGGCAGCTCACGGGCTGACTCATCTGGGCAAGGAAGGGATGTGCAAGTTGGTAAGAGCATATTGGTGCGCCCCAGGATTTTCATCTCATGCAAGTAAGAGAGCAATGTCATGCCTTACATGCTTGAGAAAGAATATCGGAAAGGCAATACCAACAGAACCATCTCATATCCCACCTACAGGCGGTCCTTTTCAGGTAATACAGATTGACTTTATTCAATTACCCCCTTGTCGAAATTTGAAATATGTACTTGTTTGTATAGATGTATTCTCAAATTGGGTCGAAGCATTTCCTGCGGCCACAAATACCGCCATGTTTACTGCTAAGAAAATTGTGCAGGAATTTGTATGTAGATATGGTATCCCTAGAATAATTGAAAGTGATAGGGGTACCCATTTTACAGGTGATGTCTTTCAAGGAATGTGTAAGTTGATGGGAATTGATAGCAAGCTGCACACTCCATACCGTCCACAGGCGAGTGCGAAGGTGGAAAGAGTGAACAGCACTATTAAAAATAAACTGAGCAAAGTTATGGCAGAAACAGGATTGACATGGCCAGAAGCTCTACCCATTGTACTGTACAGCATCAGAACCACTCCCAGGTCCCCTCTTAATCTGTCTCCCTTTGAAATCTTGTTTGGTCGACAACCGCATGTTATGATTAACCCTCAGGATGATTTGAAGTGTAACAATGAAGTGACTGTGAAGTACTTGATTAACATGAGTAAACAGCTAAGGAATCAAAATGATAATTTGAAGTTGGTGATCCCTGATTTACCAGATAGTAATTGTCATGACATTGAACCTGGGGATTATGTAATGATACAGAATTTTCTACGCTCAGGTTGCCTTATTGACAGATGGGAAGGACCATACCAAGTCTTATTGACTAGCACTACAGCATTGAAAGTTGCCGAGAGAGAGACTTGGGTTCATTCGTCCCATTGTAAGAAGGTTGCTGATCCAGAGAGGTCCCGTGATAAGGAACAGACGGTAGAGGAAGTTGTATCACTGGAGTGTCTGTTCCAGGAGGACTGAGGCGGCACCTGAGCATTGAGAATCACAAGATCAAAAGCAGTTGTCGATTCCCTGTTCCCTTTTATTGTTTTTCTCCACTTCCCATCCCCCCTCCCTCAAATTATTTTTCCCCCTTCTCATTCTTCTTCGTTTCCTCCTATAAGATGGACTTGCCCCAAGAGACTGTGATCCGGATTTTCCTGTTGACCATGATGTTGACCAGAGCAGTCTGTTCCGGCGAGAGTACCATGGAGGTCGAGAGAGGTTCTGGAATGGGTTCTGATGACAGAGATGGAGGCGTAGTTTTCCGAGAACAACATAACCAACAAGCAAAGGCGAGTATCAGAAAACGATCCGATAGCATTGACCATAGAAGGAATTGTGAAGGATTGTTAGCTGAAGAAAACTGTATCTGTAGGCTCTGTGACAATGTAGTTGAGGATGGGTGCATCAAGAAATGCCAATCCAGTTTTAATATCCACATGGACCGGCATCCCTTGAGTGACTATCACTCCTTAGTGGGTAGTGTGCTAAATCAAACAGATTGTTGGGTATGCTCTCAAGTACCTCAAGGTCATAGCAAATCAGGACTAGTACCATTTCCTTTAACGATAGGGGAGGTACTTGAGTTAAGTGGTGGGAGGCCGGTGGACAGGAGGTTTAATATCTCCAGTCCTCCCAGTTTGAAGCTCCACCAATATCATGTGGATAGATCCCTCATATGTTTTAACATTTCCAATCCCCGAAAGCCGGGAAATTGGGAAGTGTCATGGAGTAACCAAACCATGACTTTTTCATATAGAGCAGATAGAATGCCGACAGATACAGAGCTTATACGCCACATAGCCAGTAGAGGAAAATCTTTCCGATATAGGTATACCCTAGGAAATAGGATTACGAGAGTTGGAGAGGTATCACCAGGATACTGTGCACATATCGTACAAGCTGATACGTGTACTAGACAGATGGGAGAATTAGGGTTAGGAGATTTCACATGGAAGATGTGTAATATGGTTATGTCCTACTCCGTCCCATATGTTCTCCCCGATGATGCATATTTCATATGCGGAAGGAAGGCGTATAAGTGGCTTGCCCCAAACTCTGAAGGATTGTGTTATATTGGAAAAGTATTGCCTGAAGTAATGACTGTATCACATGCCAAAATGAAAGATACACACCGTGTTGCCCAAGCTCCTTATACTCACACCCATTACGAGCACGTAGTTAAACGGCACCTGATAGAAAGAACAGAGCATCCGGCCTCTGACATGATCCATGAATCCACCGGGATTCAGTTTCTAATCGCGTTAGACATCACTCGCACCGCCAGAGGAGTGTTGAATTATAAATACATATCTGCGCTCGCAAATTTGTTAGACAATATCACAGAAATGTATGATGACACGTTTAGGTATACTGGAAGAGAACTTCAAGCTTATAAAACAGAACTGGTTCAGCATAGAATGATTCTCAATTATCTCACGGCAGTGACAGGTGGATATTGTGTCACACTGGCAACGCAGTACGGCGTGAAATGTTGCACATATATTACAAATAGTACCGAGGACCCGGTCGAGGTCATAGACCAAAAGATGGACGATATTCTCCAACTGAAGTGGGAATTTCGCAGGAGACACAATCTCACTCTTGCTGCTGTAGGTAATGAGCTGACTGGTTGGGTGTCATGGTTGAACCCGCGAAATTGGTTCTCTGGTTTAGGAGAATGGGCTCAAGGAGTCATAATGGATGTTGGGAAGTTTCTCCTATGTATCTTAGGTGTTATCATAACGATTGGCTTGATATTTAGATGCGGTCAGGCTTTAACGAAGTGTAAACGAAGTACCAGGGTGATGAGTTTAAGGAGTGAGGAAATTGTAATTCCAATGGATTTGATTTATGACCCAAATGTAGAAACAATGATGTGATGAAAATGCGATTTCTACGGTCCGTTTCTTTCACCTGTTTTTCCGTTTTCTCCAAGGTAACAAGACCTACGTTTGACGAGGAATTTGATGATCCTGTATACAGACAACTGATGGATTAAAGAAGAAGTTTTGACAACCTTATACACAGATATTTGATGAACTTTGCCATAGACCCCCAGTTTCCCTAGAAATTTTAAAATTACGATAGCCCAACACTTTTGTAAGTCTATGGACATTGACAAAGCTTTTTGCCCACACGCCTTTTGGCAAAAGCACAAAGAAGACTGCATTCAACAGACACCGAACAAGACTTCAACCGACAAATGTTCATTTACCTGACATAGAATACCACTGCATTTACCGTAATTATGTCTTTTCTTCATCTCTACAACCTTCAGGTAATTACACACATAGTCGATAGGGAATACAGGCACAGATATCAGCAATCACATATTCCCCCATTCATGTATCATCAACTAAAATGTGCTCTCCATTTTGTTACAACCACAGCCGAAAAGAGCTCAGTAAAGTTTGACAGCCCATCCACAGACCCGTACCACGGGATAAGAAGGAATTCAAATGTATACTTCGCAATGCCTCGAAGCTTGATTTAAAACACGTACGGCACGATGATACATGACCCCCAAACACGGATTCATACACACATGCTTCTGCTATCTCACTAGGTCATACCCTTTTCCTACCTTCTCCTCTCCTCCCCTACCCAACCATGGAAATGTATTAACCCCTGACATGTATTTTTCTCGTTTTGAAATGTTTTAGGAAGTGGCAGTTATTGTTGACTGCCAAAGGGTGGACTGTCAAAGTCAGAAAAATATCACGATGCACACTGCCATATTTGCACCTCATATGTGTCCCTGCTGCGCATGCGTGCGCTCTCCCGTGCGTGCGCATACTCGCTGTTGCGGGCACCCGCAGGCGCACGGTATGCGCATTTACGGTAGAGATTGTATGCGTCTAGCGGGCGACTCTTTCGTTACATATTTCCACTATATAATGTATTTTGTAGATCATGGTCCCTTTGATAGATTCTGAAAGTTTGGTTAATGTAGCATGTTCATGGACAGAGAAATCACTCTGTTTGATACGAAGGGTCAGACAGGAGTAATACTGTGGTGTTTAGTATCCATCGGAAGAGTATTTAATTAGCAATATTCCGGTGTTGGTTTGAAGCGGATTAATCGCTCGTGCGAATAGTTATGGACATAAGAAGTTTATGTCCATTTACTATTATTTGCACTTACTTATCCATGCGGCGGGAAACCCAGTTTCCCACCCACCTGAGCAGTTGGAAATCGTCACAGCCCACCTGTATGAATCAACCTATGACCTTTTGTTATAATGCGAGGAGGAATTCCTGTGTCCAATGAACAATGAGATTGTAGGGACCATTGAATTGTATTGTGTGTGGGGCATAAATAGACAAGCCGATCACATCCAGCTCACTCTTCAACGGTTCTCATTGCTGAAAATCGGGAGCTGGATGTCCAGAGGCGCATGCGATCGTTCCCCTTGTGCGTAAGTTTTCTCCGCAATCATATTGTCTTTCTTGTTATTATGGGCCATATCTCTCTCTCTCTTCTCCTTTTTCTTTCATTTTCCCTTAAAACGTAATAGTATTGTATTGTATTTACTGTGTAGTTATCTGGTTAGTTAGTCTATGTTATATTGTAGTGTATGACTTGTAATTGTATTATTCTTTTTCAAGTATAACATTCATATAAGGCGTTAGACCCTAAGCATGGTATCTGTGTATTTCTTATAGTGTTAAGTATTCACAGAGCGTCGGTGACGCTCAAACAGCTTTTACGTTAATAAGGTTACACTGTGTTGCATCTACACCCTATCTCTGCACCAAGGTTTACTGCATAATACACTGTTTTATGGTATAGTTACAAAGGTTTAACATTGTGAGCGTCTGCGCCGCTGGTGATCTCCTCGTGGTCTCGAGCGTTCGCATCGCTATAGCAAATCATTACGTTAGTCGGCAGCCAATAGTGTGCCTGCCTGTGATCTCTTGGCCGGGAGCGAACGTGACGCTTGAGCGTCTCGACCTCGGCTAAGCGATTGCTACGCAACGTGCGTACCCTTACGGTACTCCATACGTCAATAGCGTACAGTGTTCTTAGGCCTCTTAAAGGGTTTTAAATAAGATAAATATTTAGCTTTATCACCCCCCTCCAAGCCAGTCTTTTTAATGTGTCCAAGGGAGCTGGTCACTCTTGTGTTTCTTCCTCATGGAATTCTTTTATGTTTACTTGAATTTTTTTTACCAGATTTACATTGGGGAACAGACAGGCAGCTTCTGCCTGTCTGCATCGTTGGAGCTGCCAGCGCGGTCACCATTGCAGCTGCTTGCGGCTAAACGGTGGGATCCCCGGCTGCAGAGACGTTAGCTGTCTGGTAGGATGACCGGACTCCACTGCTTGCGGTGCACGTCAGGGTCACCTCCTCAGCCACACCACCACCGGACAGCACCGCAGCGGTAAGTATAACCAGAAGCCAGGGTACTTCAGTGTGGTGCAGACTGCTCCATTAGCGGTGTAACTGCTAGCGCCATTATGTTTAAAATGGGCGCCATAGCGGGGGGTGGAGCTTAATCTTGGCTTGGGCTCTGAGTTCTTGGCGGCCCGGCATTTCACACACAGTGCACACACGCTGGTGGCCATTTTGCAGCACTCTTCAAGGCTGAGATGCTGCAGACACCAGCGGAGCTTTCCAGCGATCAACAACCCAGGCACTCTGTGCAGTTCAGTGGGGTGTTGAGTGGACAGAAAGGGGAACATGTGAGGCATCTGTTTTACTATCTTAGCAGTACAGCTTCTCTATCCTGTCGAGAAGCTACAGTACCAGTTCTTTGGTTAACAGTGATATCACATCAGTAAGCTGAGTAGTCCAAACAGGAGCTTCCTGCACCTGCGGTGAAGGCTGAGCATATGGCTCAGACTCACAGTCCTCACAAAACAGGTTATTCTTGGACTGTAACTGTGAACTTTGCAGCATACTTTTTACATGTAAAAATCTTCTGTGCTGCTTTGGAGCCTTTCCTTGCCATATCAGCACTGACACTCCACACACACTATTCGTGACAAGCAAAAGTGTGAGGCAAAGACAGAAAAGGGAATAATAAGGGAGGGCAGTCCCACCCGCCCTGCATGCACTGTACTGCTAAGAGAGTAAAACAGATGCCTCACATGTTCCCCTTTCTGTCCACTCAACACCCCACTGAACTGCACAGAGTGCCTGTTGATCCCCTGCCTCTAAACTCCTTAACCTCACCTCCTCACTTGGTCTCTCCCAGTGGACCTCCTCACCCTCCCATGTGAATGGGAGCTCACTGGATCTGGTCTTCACTCACCGCTGTGATATCTCCGATTTTTCCAACTCCCCATTTCCCCTCTCTGACCACCACCTGCTCTCCTTTAACCTATCTCTCTCGACTTCCCCATCTCTACCTCCTAAGGCTACCATCACTAAGCGTAACATTGAAGCTATTGACACCACATTCCTTTCCTCCCTGTTTGACTCACTTCTCTCTCCTATTCTCTCTCTTGCCCTGAACAAGCCACTTCCACATACAATGCTTCCCTTACTTCTGCTCTTGACTCTGTTGCTCCACCAACCACTATTCACCCTCGCAAATTAACACCTCAACCCTGGCACACCAAATGCACCAGATATCTGCAAAAATGCTCACGTACTGCTGAGCGACACTGGAGGAAATCACGCTCTAAGGCAGATTTCCTCCATTTCAAACTTATGCTCTCATCCTTCAATGCTGCCCTTTCTCTTGCTAAACAGTCATACTTCAAGAACCTCATCTCCTCCCAGTCTTCCAACCCCCGGCGCCTCTTTGCCACTCTCAACTCACTCCTCTGCCCACCTCCACCTCGTCTCCCTTCCTCACTCTCTGCTCTTGACTTTGCCACTTACTTCACATCCAAAATTGACTCCATACGTCAGGACATCACACCAGACCATCAGTAACCAGCCTTCTCCCATCCCTTACCAACCCTCCCCATCCCTCGCACCAACTCTGTCATCTTTCTCCCATGCATCTGGAGAGGAAGTCATGGCCCTCATTCGTTCCTGTTCCCTCACCACCTCCCCACTTGACCCTATCTCCTCCCGCCTCCTCCGCTACCTCTCTTCTTCTGCTTGTTCCCATCTTTCCCACCTTCTCAATCTCTCCCTCTCATCAGGCACTGTCCCCTCTGCCTTCAAGCACGCACTCATCTCTCCTATTCTTAAAAAACCTACCCTTGATCCAAACACTCTCTCCAACTACCGACCCATCTCTCTCCTCCCTTTTGCCTCCAAACTCCTTGAGCGTATTGTCTACAACCGCCTTACTTCCTTTCTTTCCTCACACTCACTGCTTGACCCATTCCAATCTGGCTTCCGTCCTCTCCACTCGACTGAAACTGCCCTTACAAAAGTATGCAATGACCTCCATGCTGCTAAATCTAAGGGACACTACTCTCTACTTATTCTACTTGATCTCTCTGCTGCTTTTGACACTGTGGACCATCCTCTCCTACTGCAAATCCTTCACTCCATTGGTCTGCGTGACACTGCCCTCTTGGTTGTCGTCCTACCTTTCTGACCGTTCATTCTCTGTCTCCTCTCATGACTCCACCTCCCCCTCACTTCCACTAACTGTAGGGGTACCCCAAGGTTCTGTCCTTGGTCCTCTTCTCTTCTCTCTCTATACGTCCTCACTAGGTAAGCTCATTAGTTCTTTTGGTTTCCAATATCATCTCTATGCTGATGACACTCAAATCTATCTTTCCTCTCCAGGCCTCTCCCCTACTCTCCTCACTCGTATCTCCAACTGTCTCTCTGCTATCTCTTCCTGGATGTCCCAGCGCTTTCTTAAACTTAACATGTCTAAGACCGAGCTGATCATCTTCCCTCCCTCCCGCATAACCTCACCTCCTACAATCTCATTATCTATTGATGGCACTACTATCTCCTCTACCCCCCAAGTGCGTGGTCTTGGAGTAATCCTTGACTTCTCCCTCTCCTTCAAACCACACATTCAGCACCTCTCACAAACCTGCCGTTTTCATCTAAAAAAATATTTCCAGGATCAGACCCTTTCTGACCCAGGATGCTACTAAGACTCTTATACACTCACTGGTCATCTCCAGACTGGACTACTGTAATCTCCTCCTGACTGGCATTCCTGACAAATACCTCTCTCCACTCCAATCTATCCTCAATGCTGCTGCCCGGCTCATTTTCCTCACCAAACGCACTACGTCCACCTCTCCTCTCTTACTAGACCTTCACTGGCTCCCCTTCCCTTTCAGAATCCATTTCAAGCTTCTCACACTTGTTTACAAAGCCCTCACCCACTCCTCTCCCATCTACATCTCTGATCTTATCTCGCTTTACACTCCCACCCGTCCTCTTCGCTCTGCTAATGCTCGCCGACTCTCCTGCCTACGGATTACTTCCTCCCACTCCTACCTCCAAGATTTTTCACGTGCTGCACCACTTCTCTGGAATTCCCTACCTCTCTCCCTCAGACTCTCCACCTCTCTACAAAACTTCAAACGGGCTCTCAAGACCCACTTCTTCACCAAACCCAGCCAAATCTCATCCTAAACCTCTGTTCCATGCTCTCTATGTACCCCATCTGTCTCACCCCTGTCTGTCTACCCCTCCCCTTTAGAATGTAAGCTCTCACGAGCAGGGCCCTCTTCCCTCATGCGCTTACCCTTTTAATAATCTTCAGCTGCACCAAATCCAGCAGTCTTCTGCCACCTGATACTTATTCCAGTGTCATCTGCTGATGTAGCTATGTTTATTTACCCTGTACTTGTCCTATATTGTAGTCAACTGTAAGTTGCTGTTTTCCTGGTTGATTATTTGTTTATGTACTCTGTAATTGGGCGCTGCGGAACCCTTGTGGCGCCATATAAATAAAGGATAATAATAATAATCTCAACAGCTTTGCAAGATCCTTTGAAGGGCTCTCCAATGATTCCTCCTTATTAACCCCTCCACAGGTTTCTAAAAGGAGGTTGCTAACCTCAGTTTTACAGGACTCTGAAGTCATGCCTTTCTTAGATGGGAGTACGTACAAGACTCAGGTGGGTGAACAGGTTTCAGAGGAACCTGAATCTGTCTCTCGGGGTATTCAGGCGCTTAGTAAAGCTCTTCGTCTGGTGTTGAAGAGCTGGATCAGGGTACTTCACGTCCCTCGCTGTTCGGCACCAACCAAAAGGGTGACGTCTACTTTTCCGATTTCGCAGGAGGTGGAGGGGCTCCTAACTACAGCCTGGAAACATCCAGATACTAAATTTCAGGTATCTTGAAAAATGTTGTCTTCCTACCCTTTTCCTGCAGGTAGCGGAAAGCTATTTGAGACCCCTCCCATAGTAGATCCCTCGGTGTCTCATCTGTCCAAGAAGACATTCCGGGGGCCACCTCATTGAGGGTAGCATCAGATAGGAGACTCTCAGCAGCGGGAGTTTTACATCGCCTGGTGCAGGTAGGTTGTTGGGTCAACAAAGCTATGGAAACCTGGACAGACCAACTGTCCTCAGGTTTGGGTGACGATATACCTCCTGAACAGCTAATACCTCTTGCTTAACATATTTGCAAATCAGCGTTGTATCTTTGTGAGGCTTCCGAGGACATCTGTACCCTAGGAGCCAGAATTTCCGCCCTGGTTATCTCGGTTCGCAAAGCTCTCTGGATACGACAGTGGCAAGCGGATGCTGACTCTAAGAGGCCAGTGGAGGCATTACCTTTTACGGGAGAGGACCTGTTCGGTACGGAACTTGACACTTGGATTTCTCAAGCCACTGGGGGTATGTTGACTTATCTCCCTACTGCTACTCCAGCTCATCGCAGGACTTATTCCGGGCCTTTCAGTCCTTCCCATGTTTAGAACCCATTCCCCAGGAGGAGCTTCAGTTACCTGTGGCTCTCGAGGTAGAGGCAGAGGTTCCACAGTCTCAGCTAGCAGGATGGTAAGTCTAACACTAAGCCCAGTGCATGACAGGCTTCCCTCTCACCCGGGGGACCCCGGAGTGGGAGCTTATCTGTGGGACATCAAGGATGTCTGGGCAACATCCTTCCCAGATGCCTGGGTTTGAGATCTCGCCACCCACAGGTACAAATCTATTTTCTCCAGCTGGGTCCACAGGTTATCCACAGGATAACATTGGGATATGCCGGAGCGACAGTGGAAATGGCACCAAATAGTCACAAGCTTTCTGGCCTCCCAGGATGCATCGGGCTCCTCAATATAATCCCGCCCACCAACTCAGTCAAATCAGTTTTTTGTTTGGTGCGACAGGAGCCGGACCATGGTCACAGGGCTGCTGTTAAGGCAGCCCTAAGTTTTTGTTATTTTATTTTTATAGTCTTACTATGTTTTGAGTGCTCTTTCTTAACAGCGTCTTAAACACATGCTGGAAAGAGTCGCTCCAACAACTCCCCACCGGGTCGCAACAACGCTTACCCTCAGGTATTAGTGCTGTCTCGACGGGCGTCTGTGTCGGATGTTCTAGCAGGTCCAGCAGACGTTACCAGGCTGTGGCCGGAGCATGGGGATAAGGTAAGGCATTGATTCCACTTACTAGAGGAATTCGGACACAGCCGCACTGTATTGGAGGAGACTACAAACAATGGCTGACGCGCCGCCACTCTTAAGTGCTCCAGCGCTATGCTGCAGGGATCATAGGTGCCAGGACTAGGTTGAGGCCGCAATCCTTGGAGTTTGTCAGCAGGGGGAGTCAGACGCTCTCCTGGTCGTCCCTCCCCCCAGTTCATGACCAGTTTCCGTGCGTCTCCCGTCCATGAACTGATGACCTCACTTCCGTCTCAGAGGGTACTCGATCGCAGCTTAGGCGCTGTGATTGTGTACATTAGGGGCCGCCGAGATGTTCACTGAGCGTCTGGGTCCATTATTGAGCATCTGTATCTCTTACCAGTTAACGGAGCGACAGTGTACACTAGTAGCGTCTGAATCCACTCAGCGTCTTTCGGGCGTATTGATCGATTCTGGAAGTGGGGTGAGTCTCCCTGTATCCCACTCTAACTGAGTAAGGGTTATACAGTACTAAAATTCTATCTACTTGTTAGTATGAATAGTTAATTTTGGTACACAATGGATATGAGACCTGTACAGTACTGTTGTTTTCTGCATAACATGTCTGAAAAACTTGAGGTAATAGTTGTTTAAAAACAGAAGTGCAGTAATTGTACTCCTACATACTGGAAAGTATTTTGTGGTTGATTATATTCTTATATGACTATGTCTAATAATTAACATGTTACTGACTTCTAGTGTGATTGCTGACTTTTTTATGTTTGTCAAGTATTGTTTCTGAACCTCAATTCAGGTGCACGGATCGTGGTCAGATTATCACTTCTATATCTATATAAGTGATTTTCAGTCACAGAGTGTAGCTTTTGTAAAAACTGTTTATTTACCATGTCTGTGAGCGGCAAAAGTGACAAGGATACTTTATCAGGGGCTCCTACACCCTTAACATGCTTATCTTGTAAAATAGGGATTTTGGATGGAATAGCCCAGTATCTTACTTATGAGGGGTTATGTGCAAACTGTTTTGCGTATAAGCAAACTGAAAAGCAGGCTCTAGTTCAGCAACCAGTAGAGCCACTATGGGGTGTGTTCGCACAAACTTTGTCTACAATAGCAGACAGATTAACACCTGGTTAGGACTGAGTTTCCAGAGTCAGGATCTGACGGAAATTATGGATGGACCTTGGGCTACACCCAATAAGAAGTATAAGATTCCGAAGAAATGGGATTCTTATTATCCTTTTCCAGCTGGGGACTGTTCAAAAAGAGAAGTTCCTCCTAAGGTAGATGCACATGTTGTACGACTTGTGCGTTAATCTGTTTTACCATTGCCATCTACCTCACTGGATGATGTCACAGATAGAAGAGTAGATGGTTTCTTGAAAAATATTTTTCCTCTCTCGTGCTGTGGTAAGGCCAGCTATGGCTTAATCCTGGATCAATGGTAGAAAGGGTGGAGGACCTAGAGAATGGCCTCTCCTCACCTACCAGGGAGCAGGAGTCTCATCTAGGCTATATAAAACAAGCTGCGCAATATTTGGAATGAGCAGCAATTGATATGGGTACGATTGCTTCTAATTCATCAGCCTTAACGGTAGCCGCTTGTAGAAGAAGTTAAACGAATACATTTGGGTTCCAAAGTTTCACATGGAGACGTTACGCTCCATAGTATTGGCCATGGAACCAGGAGATTACATGGTATCTCTGGATGTACAGGATGCTTTGGCACTCTACTATATATCCCGCACCAGACTGAGTGATTCAAATACAATAATAATAATAGTTTATTCAAAGAAACCAGCTGGTTATACCTTTCTTTACTAAATTACACCTTACAAGTGCTGGAGGTGCTCCTGCAATCAAAATATACAGAACATTAAAAAATGTGTTTGTTGCAAAAGAGGCAACAAAGAGAATGGATTGCTTTTTGGAGCACTCTTTTTTAACAATTTTTATGCAAATCAATTTGATATGATTTTAAGAGTTAAAACGTAACCTTTAATCAATACTCCTAAAATAAAAGGGGGTTGTTAGTCAGTAACATATATTTCCAATGAAGGTATCAATCCATAGTTATATCAGTATATCTGCATCCCCTTATAGACAAAAAATTTTTTTATTTGTAACATTGTTTATTTTATATTCATTAATGATCCCAAAAATAATGAAAATCTTATTTTATTTTAAATCAATAATTCATGTGTGGTGAGATATTATTTTATATTCAAGCTTAGGATTATAAATCTCAATTCATACATGGATTGCAGTCAAAAAAAGAAGTGTGTTTAAGTTTATATACTTAGTGTAGTTGATGTTGGAAACCAGCCATGGTAATCAAGTTCTCTGCCATCTACACCTGTGAACTTAGAGTCTATGTGACAAATAGTATCTCTTTACTAATATACTACATTATCTGCCAGGTTTTTAGATACATGTGTAAATTATGTTGCCTTTCTGGCTCTTATCGTTCTCCCTGCAGTTTTTAAAGCCTGTGTGTCATGCAAGCTACATTATATTTTAGGTGGCTCTGGATTGCATATCTCATAAGGACATAGAAAATTCCTCTCTATCTTTATGCGTGATTGCACGTACCAATAGGGTTGGGCCTAAACACAGATTCCTGCTATTGGATATTCATAGGTATATACAAGCACTATGGATTGATTGTACTGATGTTAATGTGTCCCTTATGTGGCAGGCTGTCATTTCAATGGTATATGTTATTTATCCAAAAAATATTTCAAACATACCATATGGAAGAACAAGATGTAACCCACTGATTTCCATAACCATTATATTCACAAAGAAAAGTACAATCCAAGATGCCGTCTTCCTCATCTGCTGCCCATTATCTTCATAGAGCGGATAATGAGTGAGAGTAAGGGTTATTGCCAGATTGATAGAATGGATAGATTCGGCGTTACTCTGTTAATCTGTACCTGGTGTTAGGTGGACCCTGATACCTTTTGGCATTGCAAGATCCAGATTCGCCAGCAGATAACAGGTGAACGCTAGAAATAGCAGATGGAAAATGCAGGATATCTGGTGTGTTTTAGAATAAAAACCGTTTGTTAAATGTCTGTGTAGAACACCAAGCACATAGCTCCCGTGCTGTCCACATGATCAGTGCATTTCTAGTTAGCCTTCTATTATATGGTTAAGACACACGGCTACTGCAATTTATTTGGAGAGCTAAATTAGAATAAATGTGAACCACAACCTAAGCTTTTTATGGTCCTAATTGACCGTGAATTTGCAAGTTATTCACACATTGCTAAATTTACAAGTTATTCACACATTGCAATTGCGATTGAGAGCTATATCTTGGTACATATTCACACATTGCAATTGCGATTGAGAACTATATCTTGGTACAGATGGACATTATGGGGATATCAAATGCCCCCCTACTGATTGACTGTTAATTGCTGGATATTCACAAGTAGCTGTTGCGGCTAAAACTTTCTGCCGCACGTGCAATTAGCGGTAAGCATACAGATCGCTTGATAACATTAGCGGATAATCAAATACCAGTGTTATCCATGCAGGTTATTTAATACACTTAGCTATTTCTGCCCCACGTGTCATAATTCCCAAAATGAGTTCTCAAGGGATGGTGTATAGGCAAAACTCTGCTAAACTATTAGATGTTAGTCAGAGGTTGGAACAGGATTTTATGTTAATTCTGCCTATAAGGTGCAGCAAAACTATCCCAAGACACGTGTTCGAAACACACAGCCTATATTCCTTTTAGAATTATACATTAATTGCAGAGTGTTTAACTCACAGGAACTGCGGTTAAGGTCCTGTTCAATAGTTGCAATGGATACAGGTATGGGTATATCAAAATGTGTTACCGCTCTGTTGCTACAGCCACCTGACAGTCGGCGGTCACCGTCCTCCCACTGCAGGGCGCCGGGACCACACACGGCTGCGGCGATTGCGATCCTCCGACTCTGCTGCCCGGATTTCAACTACAAGCACGGCTTCCCCCGTGTGGGGTGCCGGAGCCACACAGCTGTGGCGGCTGCGATCCTCCGGCTGTGATTGCCAGGCTTGGACTGAACGTACGTTTCACCACGTCGGCTTGATCACCAGTCAGCCTTGTAGAGCAGTCTGGCTACGTACTTGGAAAGCGGATGCAGAATCCACGAAAGCTCTTGAAGCATTGCCTTTCACTGGGAATATTCTGTTCGGAAAGCAATTGACATATTCTGGAATCAGAAGCGGAGTCCAAAAAGGTCAAGTTTCCGGCTAATTATAACCCCAAACTGAGGGTTCAAAATTTTGGCCATTTCGATGGCAAGGTAGATCAAAAGGAAGGGTTGATGCTAACCAACCCCAGTACAATAAATCAGCTAGCGGTAGGAAGCAATGGGCCAATAGAGGGCCAGCTTCCAAACCAGAGCAGAAGCCATCAGTTTGAGGGTATGGGCCTCCGCCTGGAGGATTCCAGGGTTGGGGGCCGACTCCTTCACTTTGCACATATATGGCAGCAGTCGACGACAGATGCTTGGGTGCAGAAGGTTTTATCTCTCGGTTATGGTTTCCCTTTCAAGAAGCGGCCTCCTCAAAAGTTTTTTTGCACCAGCCCGTCTCGTATAGATTCAAAGGCAAGGGCTCTGCAAGAAGCAGTTCAGAAATTACTTCAGTCTGGGGTAATTATCCCAGTACCCCTGACGCAAAGGGGACAGGGGTTTTACTCAAACCTATTTTTGATCCAGAGACCAAATGCATCATTCCGACCAATTCTCAATCTCAAGAAGTTAAACGAATACATTTGGGTTCCAAAGTTTCACATGGAGACGTTACGCTCCATAGTATTGGCCATGGAACCAGGAGATTACATGGTATCTCTGGATGTACAGGATGCTTACCGGCATGTGCCCATAGCACGGTCCCATCAGTGTTACCTCAGGTTTGCCATCCTCCAGCAACATTTTCAGTTCCAGGCTTTGCCCTTTGGGCTAGCGACAGCTCCCAGGGTATTTACCAAAATGATGGTGGTTATGGCAGTTTATCTCCACAAGCAGGGGATAAGAATTTTTCCATACCTCAACGATCTTTTAATCCTGGCTCAATCCCAGGAGTTAATCTTGGACCATCTCCAACATACAATAGCTTATCTATAAAGACATGGATGGCTCATAAATTGGGAAAAGTCTCTTTTCTGAGTCCATCCCAACAGGTTGATACTTGGGGGCCATATTGGATTCAGGTCTACAAAGGATTATCTTACTGGGGAAGAAGATATCCAAAGTACAGGTAATGACTCAGGAATTGTTGCACATTCAGACAGTTTCAGTCCATGCAGCAATGCGACTGATGGGTCTGATGGTGTCAACATACGACATGGGGGAATATGCACAATTCCACTCCAGACCCCTACAGCACCTCATTCTAACCAGATGGAATGGAAAACATCAGACAATAAAAAGACAGATGATAAAGCTTCCAGTAAACGTAAAAAGGTCACTAGCTTGGTGGCTACAGACGGACCATCTAGACAAGGGGAGACTCTTTTGGATAGCAGATTGACAAATACTGACAACGGATGCCAGTCTTCAAAGCTGGGGAGCAGTGTTCGAAAACGTTTGGTTCCAGGGAATATGGACCACGAAGGAAAGTTGCCTGCCAATAAATCTGTTGGAAATAAGGACCATATATATGACTCTCTTGTTCAGGCAAAGGACATTCTGCAGGGAAGACCAGTCCAGATCCGTTCAGACAATGCAACAGCAGTAGCGTACCTCAACCATCAGGGAGGAACTCACAGCAAAAGACTGATGGAAGAAGTAACTCGCATACTAAGATGGGCAGAACTCCATCTTCCGGCATTGTCCGCAGTTTATGTGCCGGGAGTGCTGAACTGGGAAGCGGATTTTCTCAGTCGACACACCATTCAGGAGACTGAATGGGCATTACACCCGGAAGTATTTCAAACTCTAGTAAACAGATGGGGCCTGCTGGAGATAGATCTCATGGCATCCCGTTGGAACAACAAAGTTCCGGCATATGGGTCGAGAACAAAGGATCCCGGGGCGATCCTTGTAGACGCACCGTCATGAAATGGGAATATCATCTGGCATATCTATTTCCTCCAATCTCCCTGCTACCCAGGGTGGTTAGGAAAACAAAGCAAGCAAAGGGAGCCATAATTCTAATAGCTCCAGCCTGGCCCAGAAGGCATTGGTACATAGATCTACTAAGGATGTCTGTGGAAGCTCCAATTCTCCTTCCTCAGCGTCCAGATCTACTAATGCAGGGGCCTTGTTATCACAGCCATCTGGAACGGCTGTCTTTGACGGCGTCGCTGTTGAAACCTCTATCCTAAGATCAAAAGGATTTTCACAACAGGTAATTCAAACCATGCTTAGAGCTAGAAAGCCGCCTTCAGCTCGTATTTATCATCGAATATGGCAGGCCTATATTCATTGGTGTAACGAAGGTGGGATGGATCCAAGATCTTTTAAAGTATCTAGGATTTTGGATTTCCTCCAAGCAGGAATTGATAAAGGTTTAAAGGTGGCTTCCTTGAGAGTTCAAGTTTCAGCATTAACTGTATGGTTTCAGAAGAAGATTGCTAACCTACAGGATGTACGTACTTTTTTTCAAGGAATGTTGCACATTCAACCACCGTTTGTTCCTCCTGCAGTACCCTGGAATTTAAATGTGGTTCTTAAATTCCTTCAGGGTGCTCCGTTTGAACCACTTAAGAGAGCAGATCTTAAATGGTTGACCGCTAAAGTTCTCTTTCTACTGGCAATGGCGTCGGCTAGAAGAGTGTCGGATTTAGGAGAACTGTCGTGTAAGTCACCTTTTCTGATCTTTTATCCAGATAAAGCAGTTCTCAAAACTAGATCTGGTTATCTTCCGAAGGTGGTCTCAAGGTTTCACCTGAACAAAGAAATTGTAGTCCCGGCTTCACATGTATCGGGACTTTCTGCGGGAGAAGCATCGCTGGACGTAGTCCGTGCATTAAGAATCTACGTAGATCGTACCAGTGCCATCAGAAAGACAGATTCTCTCTTCATTCTCTACGGATTTCACAAAGGAGGATGGCCTGCTACTAAACAGACGCTAGCAAGATGGCTTTGAATGACTATTTCAGAAGCATATTCTCGTGCTGATCTCCCTGTTCTGGCTAATGTCTCTGCGCACTCTACATGTAGGGTAGGTCCTTCATGGGCAACACAGCATGGTGCTTCAGCAGAACAGATTTTTAAGGCAGCCACATGGTCTTCCATTAACACATTCTTTAGACATTATGCCTTGGATACTTTTGCCTCTCATGACGCGGAATTCGGGCGAAAGGTTCACCTGGTTAATCAGGAGCGTCCCCACCACTGATAATGGCTTTGGGAATCCCAATGTTATCCTGTGGCTAACCTGTGGATCCAGCCGGAGAAATATACCGTTATGGTAAGAACTTACCATTGATAACGGAATTTCTCCTATGTCCACCGGTATCCACAGGGATCCCACCCTGACGCACCTGATTTGAGGATCTTTACAATCACTAAACCTCTTCCCTCTTGTATGGAAGGGTGTGCATGTGTGTTCTTATCGCCTGAATAGGGTTCTACATGATACTCCTGCCTAATTGCTGTGAAAACAACTGATTTGGTGGGCGGGATTATATGGAGGAGCCCGATGCATCCTGGGAGGCCAGAAAGCTTGTGACTATTTGGTGCTATTTCCGCTGTCGCTCCGGCATATCCCAATGTTATCCTGTGGATACCTGTGGACATAGGAGAAATTCTGTTATCAACGGTAAGTTCTTACCATAACTATATTTCAACATCAACCGCCTCAGCATTTCTTCACCACGGGTTTGCCAGCTTCCATCGACAGGAGTGTTGTCTTACAGAATGCTGTCCAAAGACTCTTGTCCGCATCTACAGAAACCAGCCTTACTCCAGCCTTTTTCTCGTGCTGAAGCCAGAGGGTTCAGCCAGACCGATTCTGAATGTAAAGGATCTCAATCCTTTCGAGAGTGTTCAGATTCAGAATGGAGTCCCTTCAATCGGTAATTGCAGGTTTGGAGCAGAAGGAGTTCATGGCGTCTTTGGACATCAAGGACGCCTATTTACATGTTCCCATTTGGCCTCCACATCAGACTTTTCTCCGGTTTGCTATAAAGGATGCTCACTCCCAATTCCAGGCCCTTCCATTCAGTCTCTCTTCAGCCCCCAGAGTGTTCACAAAGATCTTGGCCGTCATGATGGCCCTTCTTTGCATGCAGGGTGTGACAATTGTCCCCTATCTGGACGATCTGCTGTTGAAGGCCTATTCCGCAGACCGGTTGTTTCAAAATATCTGGATAACCTAAGACCTTCTGATTCAGCATGGGTGGATCCTGAACTTCCCAAAGTTTCACTTATGCCCCACACGACTGTTACTGTTCCTGGGGATGATCCTCTACACCAGTGTTTCCCAACCTCGGTCCTCAAGGCACACTAACAGTCCTGGTTTTAGTGATATCCAGGCTTGAACACAGGTTACTTAATTAGTACCTCAGTAATTTTGATTTGACCATCTGTGCTGAAGCCTGGATATCACTAAAACCTGCACTGTTGGTGTGCCTTGAGGACCGCGGTTGGGAATGCCTGCTCTACACAGTACATCAGAAGGTATTTCTTCCTCAGGACAAGATCCTCTCTATTCAGACGATGGTGATGTTGGTACTCCACCACCGTCGGGTATCTTTGTATAGTCTCCTTGGGAAGATGATGGCGGCATTCGAGGCCCTTCCGTACGAAGTTCCACTGAAGGCCTTTCCAGCTGTGTGTCGTACATCAGTGGTCCGGGTCTCATTTGTTTCTTCATCAGCGGGTGACGCTGTCTCCGAAGGGTCGGTTGTCTTTTCTCTAGTGGCTAAGATTCAACTCATCTTTTGGAAGGAAAGTGGTTTGGAGTTTGGACTTTGGAACACCAGTTTCAGGGGCGCTGGTCATCCCTAGAATCTGCTCTCCTGATAAACATACTCGAATTGCAAGCAGTGTACAACGCCCTGTTTCAAACATATCACTTGCATCAGAGTCGGGCCGTCGGAGTGCAGTCCAACAACGCCACAACTGTGGCATACATCAGCACTGACAGCCATGCGGCGATGAGAGAAGTCACCAATATCCTAATCGGGGCAGAGGAATACGCTCTGGCCATGTCGGCAATCTTCGTTCCAGAGGTTGTAAAATTGGGGGACCAATTATCTCAGCCATCAAAATATGCACCCAGGACAGTGGACTCTCAATCCTCAGGTGTTTCTTCAGCTGGTCCATCGGTGGGGCCGTCCCCAGATCAACCTCATGGTGTCCCTCCTAAACCACCAGATGCCTTCTTCCTACCCTCAGACGAGAGACCTGGCGGCAGCGGCCGTGGATGCCCTCACGGCTCCTTGAGGCTTCCAGTTAGTTTATCTTTCTTCCTTTCCCGTTGCTGCCTCATGTTCTGCAATGCATAAAGAGTGAAGACGCACTGGTCCTTCTAGTGGCTCCGGATTGGCCACATGGGGTTTGGTATTCAGTGCTCCACTTTGTCAATAGCGGAGCCTTGGCCCCTACCATTCCGAGATGATCTACTACAACAGGGTCCTTTTCTTTATCCAGACTTACGCAGGCTATGTTTGACGGCCTGGCTGTTGAGAAGGCCATCTTGAGGCGGAAGAGGATTCCTCTTACAGTTATACTACCCTGTTTTAGGCTTGGAAGTCTGTCACATCGTCTCACTACTACTGCATATGGAAGGCCTATGTGGCCTGGTGAGAATGATGGGGTTGTCTCCTATGTTTTTTTCTATTGGCCCGCCTTCTCCTCCTTCGCCTTCTCCTTTTTCTGCAGGCGGGTTTCTCTGCGGGACTGAGACTTAGTTCTCTGAAGGTTCAAGTCTCTGCTCTTTCTGTTTTATTCCAGACAAAATTGGCTTTGCTTCCAGAGGTTCAGACCTTTTTCCGAAGGGTTTCTCCGTATCCAACCACCCTTTCGACCTCAGGCTCCGTGGGACCTAAACCTGGTCCTCTTTTCTACAGTCTCTATTGTTTGAGCCTCTTGAGTCACTGGAGATTAAATATCTCACCTGGAAAATGATCCTTCTCCTGCCTATGGCTTCGGCCAGACGGGTGTCGGAACTTGGAGCTCTCTTGCCGACCTCCTTACCTGGTGTTTCATGAGGTTAGAGCGGAGCTTCATACTCACAGGTCATTTCTCCCAACAGTGGTTTCCGATTTTCACATCAACCAGCCACTTGTGGTTCCGGCCCTATTGGCTGATTCACCGTATACCAAATCTTGGATAGGACTTCTTCTATTCGAAAGTCTTATTCCTTATTTGTCCTGTATGATGCCGCTCGTCCTGGATGGGTTGCTTCCAAACAGACTTTAGCCTGTTGGATCCGTTTGCCCATCTGACAGGTTTTTTTTGATGGTCTACTGCTTACATTTTGGTGCACTCTATGCGCTCCGTGGGACCCTCATGGGTGGCAGCACCCGGGGTTTCCATAACTTCTTTATGTTGCGCGGCCGCTTGGTCGGGCCGACATACATTTATCAGGTTTTACAGATTTCATACTTTTGCGGCCTTTGCTGTGCCATTTTGCAGGGCTCTTACTGCTCTCCCACCTGTAATGGGAGCTCTGGGATGTCCCCATTGTAATTGCTCTCCAGTGTCCCCTAGTGGATGAAGGAGAAGTCAGGATTTTGGTACTTACCGATAAATCCCTTTCTCTGATTCCACAGGGGACACTGGATGCCCACCCAGCACTGTTTTCCTGCCTCAATGACTTGTCTGCTTGCCTGCCACTGCATGACTGCTTGTTTTTGTTCAACTCTCCTTTGCTGCAGTTGTTTGTTTCACATGTCTTCTTGTGTGTTGTACTTGTTTTCCGTGAATTTGTTAACCTCCTCTGATTAATGTTGGTGTCTTCCAGCTCTCCTCGGGCACAATTTTAGTAGACTGTCTTGGAGGGGGGACATAGTAGGGGAGGAGCTAGTCACATTTGCTAATATTTAAAGTACCAGCTCCCAGTTGCTACCTACTATATCCCCACTATAACTGCTCTCCAGTGTCCCATGTGGAATCGGAGAAAGGGATTTATAGGTAAGTACCAAAATCCTGATTTCTAAAGTTAAACATATAAGTGCTATCATCTGAGAATGCAGCAATGTGTACAAATAGCCAAGCAGGCATCACATAGACTGTCGGTAACCTAAATATGAGGATTATGGAACTAAAATATAACTTTTAATCACAATCACTTTAAAAGAATTATTAATGATTTGCGCTACAAGTGAGCGGCAAGTCATCACACCATGGATACACGTGGTTGACTGCCCATAAACCGAGCGCAATCATAATAATAACACACTAAAAAAAACACTAACAGACAATACAAAAAATAATAGAGGTTAAGCTGTATAGAAAAAAGGATTTTTCACGTGAAAAATCTAGTTGTACTAATCCAAAAAAATTCCATAAGGGTTAGCCTCATTCAGACCATGTGGTGCCATCGTACCCAATTCAACTACCCATCTGGATTCACGTCGCTTAAGCTTCATTTCCCTGTCACCCCTCCTAATAGGGGCAGGGATGTGGTCGGTCAACATACATTTTAAACTTGAGACTGAATGTTTATGCTGTAGAAAATGTTTGGCTATGGGTTTAAACAGAGAAAGGCAATACAATCTGTTATTAAAAATGACCAACTGGTAATCGTCAGGTGGACATAGGCAGAGCCATAGTGGTGCAGGATTGGGTAGCATATGATTCCGAGATATGCCATCAATTATCTGATACTGCTACCTATACCAAAACCAATACTAATCCCATGTTGGGCATTAAAAAGATTGTAGATATGGGCCTTCAGAATAGTTGGATCGATGATAAAATTGTGGCCTATTTGAGAGTTGATCATCCCACGTGTCCTGTACTTTACACAAGATACATAAAGCCGTGGATGCCCCCCTGGTCATCCAAACATCTCAGCCAGAGACTCCATACTACAGCCAATAGCTAAATTTGTTGATAGTTTTTTGCAACCTCTTGTTCAAAATATGTGGAGTTATACAAAAAAAATAATTTGTCTTTAGTGTAAGTTGAATACATTGGGTTTAATAGCTGATGATATTTGGCTTGCCTCCATGGATGTCACTTCACTTTATACTGTTATCTCTCACTCTGAGGGTTTGGAATCATAGCGGCACCCCAATTAAATTTTTGTGAGAGCTGGCTTGCCTTGTACTAAGCAAAAAACATTTTTGTTATGGAAATGATTTTTACATCCAAAACACGGGGACTGCTATGGGTTCCAACCTGGTGCCATCTTATGCAAATCTATACATGCATTGGTATGAAAATTTGCATATTTTACCCATCTTTGGTGAAAAAATTGCCTATTTTATGTGGTATATTGATATATTTATTTTGTGGAAAAGCACGGAGAGTGAGTTCTGTGAGATGGTCCAATACCAAAACTCCATTGATAGTCCTATCAGATTTACGTACCAAATTGACCGCAATGTGATGAATTTTTTGGATGTTAGTGTCTTTCGAGATCAACAGCATCTAGGGTCTGAAGGAGAAAATTACCGTAGGGTAATTTAGTTCCAGGCACTGAATATGGAGGTTCAACACAGCCGCTAAAAAAAAAGAGGTTGGTCAGACCTCAGAATGGATATACAAACAATAAAAAAGTCACAAATTAGATGAGTAGGCTATTGCTATACACGTATTTAATTGACTCAGTAAAATTCAATGTCACAATCAATAAAGGGAAAAAATAAAAATATACATAATAAAACCCAATAAAAACTTGGTAAAAGTAGTGTTACTCCCAGCAAAGTTAGCGTGTGGATCAAGATATTATAAAGACCTGTTCCTGAGTTATAGTCCACTTATCTCTATATCACATTTATGGGTTGTAATACTGAAATAATGATGGACAGCAAGATATGAATATATTAATATGAAAGAGAATGGGAAGAAATAATAAGATATATATGTTGGCACACATGACTTAATATGCAAGTTTGTACTATTTATCTTTTGTGAATTACATATTGGAATTGGATTCCTAAATTTGGTATTAAAATGATAAAGAATAAGAGGCTTACATATGTTTAGTTTCCCATGATTGGCACTGTGGTTGGCAGATTTACATATACGCCACCACGTGAGACACTTCCGGGGATGACGACTCATTATAGCCAGTGTTAGTTAGGCCGGGACGGCGCATGTAACTATGCGTTGCCCCGGCAACCATGTGTGCTTCCCGTTGCGTCACTGTGGGTGCGCGCCCGGGTGTGGCAGGGTGACGCGACATTGATGTCTTCCGGACACCACGTTGCTCTCTGTACTCGCCCGGGCATGGTTTGATGACGCAACAGCGCAACGGAATCTGACTGCATCATTTACAATGGCCTCGACTAGCCATACTGATAAGGTTGGTTCTATGGTAGATTCTAGAATCAAGTGGGCTAAGGGACCTTTTCCGTAAGGGGGAGGAGTTACGACACAAGGGGGAGGAGCTAGGCCAGCGGGATTGTTCCTCTACTATCCACGCCACCAACTATTACCTTTAGTAATCAGGTGGCGAGCGGAGCGAGCCACCGAGCCCGAAGCGTGGCGAGCGTACTTTTCGGGTACTCTGTTCGCCCATAGCTCCTCCCCCTGGTGACGTGTCTCCTCCCCTAGAAACGTCAGAAGGTCCCTTCTCCCACTCCGAAATAGAATCAACCCTTGGTTCTATATTGGAGTGGGAGAAGGGACCTTCTGGCGTACCTAGGGGAGGAGACCCGTCACCAGGGGGAGGAGCTGCGGCCGAACAAGCTCCTCCCCCTGACGGAAAAGGTCCCTTAGGCCACTTGGATCTAGCCTCTACCATACTGATAATGGTGAGCAGGTGGGGATTTTAATCCGAAGGATAGAGTAAATATATGGCTCTCATTTCCGCTTGCACTTACACTATTGGCTAAAACGGATTAGACACTACTCCATGTTTTGGGTCTGACCGTTTTTAATATGACAAAAAAAGTGGTCATGTGACCGCAGTATACAAATATTTCTCTTGAGATACATTAAGTTTATTAATATGTATATTACATATGAGTATACAATTAATTAAATATTATTTCTCTGACGTCCTAGTGGATGCTGGGTACTCCGTAAGGACCATGGGGTATAGACGGGCTCCGCAGGAGACTGGGCACTCTTAAAAGAAAGATTAGGTACTATATCTGGTGTGCACTGGCTCCTCTATGCCCCTCCTCCAGACCTCAGTTAGTATCTGTGCCCGGCCAGAGCTGGATGCACCCTAGGGGCTCTCCTGAGCTTCCTAGAAAAGAAAGTATTTGTTAGGTTTTTTATTTTCAGTGAGATCTGCTGGCAACAGACTCACCGCTACATGGGACTGAGGGGAGAGAAGCGAACCTACCTGCTTGCAACTAGCTTGGGCTTCTAAGGCTACTGGACACCATTAGCTCCAGAGGGATCGAACACAGGCCCAGTCCTCGGTCGTCCGGTCCCTGAGCCACGCCGCCGTCCCCCTTGCAGAGCCAGAAGAACGAAGAGAAGTTGAAAATCGGCGGCTGAAGACTCCGGTCTTCATCAAGGTAGCGCACAGCACTGCAGCTGTGCGCCATTGCTCCCTTAGCACACCACACACTCCGGTGACTGATGGGTGCAGGGCGCTGGGGGGGGTGCCCTGGGCAGCAATTAGATTACCTTACTTGGCGAAAAGCACATAATACAGTCTGATAAACTGTATATGTGCATTAACCCCCGCCATTAAAGTACATAAAAGGACAGAAGCCCGCCGCTGAGGGGGCCGGGCCTTCTTCCTCAGCACACCAGCGCCATTTTCTCTTCACAGCTCAGCTGGAAGGAAGCTCCCCAGGCTCTCCACTGCAGTATCCTGGTACACAAAGGGTAAAAAAAGAGAGGGGGGCACATAAATTTAGGCGCAAAACTGTGTATATAAGCTGCTATAGGGGAAAAATCACTCAGTATAGTGTACATCCCTGTATTATATAGCGCTGTGGTGTGTACTGGCATACTCTCTCTGTCTCTCCAAAGGGCCTGGTGGGGGAACTGTCTTCAAATAGAGCATCCCCTGTGTGTGTGGTGTGTCGGTACGCGTGTGTCGACATGTCTGAGGTAAAAGGCTCCTCTAAGGAGGTGATAGAGCGGATAAGTGTGTGGGAGGGTGTCTCCGTCAACAACGCCGACACCTGTTTGGATATGTGTAAGTGCTGAGGTAAAATTATTGCACAAAAGGTTAGGGAACAGAAAGGAAATCACCCTGGTCTGTCCCTATGTCACAGAGTCCTTCAGAGTCTCTCTATGCTCACTATCCAAAATAACAAAGTATCGACACGGAGTTTAACTCCACTGTCGACTACGATAATGCAAAGTTACAGCCAAGAGGGCTAAAAGATATTCAATATATGATTATTGGAATAAAAGATGATTTGCATATCACTGATGACTCATCTGTCCCTGACACGAGAGTACACATGTCAAGTGGAAGAATGCTGAGGTAAATTTCCCTCCTCTCGTGAGGAAAAAGAGCGGGAATCTCCAGACAAGAGACGGCAGCTTCCCACAAGAGAATTCTCAGACTGTATCCTTTCCCCACTAGGGCCAGGATGTGTTGAGAATCTTCCCCTTGGGTGTCCTGTTTGCCCTAGCTATTCTCAGGGATCCTGTAGATAGTGTGCACATTCTAGTATACTACCCAGACCGGCGATTGTGTCGGCATGGGTTTATAGCGCTGTGGCAGCGTGGACAGGTACCTTATCAGCAGAGATTGAGACCCTAGTATGCATATAAATATTTTAAGATGCTGTCTTAAGTGATAGATATATAATTATAAAGCATGCCCAAAGGGACATGAGTATACTGGGTCCTAGAGACAAAAGCTATGTCGATTTCTGCTTGACGTGTCCTGTAGAATATACATTGGACAGATGATGCCGACTTAAGAGGCATATGGAAGGCTGTGGATTGTGTGGAGAAAGGTTCCCGGGCCTGGTCTCCACAGCTATAGCTGGTAATTCTGATATTTTGCCTTATATTCCTGCACAGCCTAGGAAAGCACGGCATTATTAAATGCAGCTTTTCGAATAAAGAAACAAGAAAGTCTGAGGTGCGTCCTTTCTTGTCAGAGCCGGGGGCAGAGGAAAGAAGCTGTACAACACAGCTAGTCCCCAGGAACAGAAGTCTTCCCCGGCCTCTACAAAAATCCACTGCATGTCGCTGGGGCTCCACAGGCGGAGCTAGGCCCGGTGGGGACACGCCTTCGTAAGTTCAGCCACAAGTGGGTTCACTCTCTGTTAGATCCCTGGGCAATAGAAATTGTATCGCAGGGATACAGGCTGGACTGTGAGAAGATGCCCCCTCACCGAGGACCCGGCGGGCTTCCCCCCAAGAGAGGGAGCCAGTGTTAACTGCAATTCATAAATTGTATCTTCAACAGGTGGTGGTCAAGGTCCCCTCCTTCAACAAGAGGGTGTTATTATTCGACCATGTTATAATCCCGAAACCAGACGGTTCGGTTAGACCCATATTGAATTAAAATCCCTGAACATATACCTGAAAAGGTTCAGGTTCAAGGTGGAATCGCTAAGAGCGGTCATTGCAAGCCTGAAATGAATCGGGACATAAGGGATTGTCATTACCAATTTCACCAAGGTAATGGCGGATATGATGGTGCTCCTGAGGAAGCAAGGTGTCACTATTATCACATACTTGGATGATCTCCTCATAAAAGCGAGATCAAGAGAGCAGTTGCTGGACAGCGTATCACCTTCTCTGGAAGTGAAACGGCAACACGATTGGATTCTATATATTCCGAAGTCGCAGTTGGTTCCTACAGCTCATCTGCCTCGCCTAGGCATGATCCTAGACACAGACCAGAAGAGGGTTTATCTCCCGATAAAGAGAGCTCAGGAGCTCATGACACTGGTCAGGAATCTATTGAAAACCAAAACAGGTGTCAGTGCATCACTGCACTCGAGTCCTGGGAAGGATGATGGCATCATACGAGGCCATCCCCTTCGGCTGGTTCCATGCAAGGACAATGGAACTTACTGGACAAGTGGTCCGGATCACATCTTCAGATGCATCGGTTAATCACCCTATCCCCCAGGGCCAGGGTGTCTCTCCTGTGGTGGCTGCGGAGTGCTCACCTTCTCGAGGGCCGCAGATTCGGCATTCAGGACTGGGTCCTGGTGACCACGGATGCAAGCCTCCGAGGGTGGGGGGCAGTCACACAGGGAAGAAAATTCCAAGGTTTGTGGTCAAGCCAACAGACTTGCCTTCACATCAATATCCTGGAACTAAGGGCCATATACAACGCCCTAAGTCAAGCGGAGTTCCTGCTTCGCGACCAACCGGTTCTGATCCAGTCTGACCGCAGGGGCTCATGTAAACCGCCAGGGCGGCACAAGGAGCAGGGTGGCGAGGATAGAAGCCACCAGAATTCTTCGCTGGGCGGAGAATCAAGTAAGCGCACTGTCAGCAGTGTTCATTCCGGGAGTGGACACGACCTCCACCCGGGAAAGTGGTGACTTCATCAGGAAGTCTTCACGCAGTTTTACAAATTGATGGAAACTGCCTCAGGTGGACTACATGGCGTCCCACCTCAATAAAAAGATAAAAAAGGTTTTACGCTGGGTCAAGGGACTCTCAGGCGATGGCTGTGGTCGCACTAGTAACACCGTGGGTGTTCCAGTCGGTCTATATATTCCCTCCTCTTCCTCTCAGACCCAAGGGCTGAGAATTGTAATAAACGGAGGAGTGTGAACAATATTCTTTGCTCCGGATTGGCCAAGAAGGACTCGGTACCCGGAACTGCAAGAAATGCTCTCAGAGGACCCATGGCCTCTGCCTCTGTCAGGACATGTTGCAACAGGGGCCCTGTCTGACCGCGGCTACGTTGGACGGCATGGCGGTTGAACGCCGGATCCTAGCGGAAAAGGGCATTCCGGATGCAGTTATTCCTACGCTGATAAAGGCTAGGAAAGACGTGACAGCAAGACTTTTTCACTGTATATGGCGAAAATAGGTTGCTTGGTGTGTGGCTGGGAAGGCCCTACAGAGGAATTCCAGGGGGGGTCGATTCCTGCACTTCCTACAGTCAGGAGTGACTATGGGCCTAAAATTAGGATCCATAAAGGCCAAGATTGCGGCCCTATCCCTTTTTCTCTCAAAAAGAACTGGCTTCACTGCCTGAAGTTCGAACGTTGTTACAGGGGTGCTGCATATTCAGCCCCTTTTGTGCCTCCAGTGGCACCTTGGGATCTTAACGTGTGTTGGATTCCTAAAATTCCACTGGTTTGAGCCACTTAAGACCGTGGAGCTAAATCATCTCACGTGGAAAGTGGTCATGCTTTTGGCCTTAGCTTGGACTAGGCGTGTGTCAGAATTGGCGGCTTTGTCATGTAAAAGCCCATATCTGATCTTCCATATGGAAAGGGCAGAATGGAGGACTTGTCCCCAATTTCTCCCTAAGGTGGTATCATCGTTTCATTTGAACCAACCTATTGTGGTGCCTGCGGCTACTAGGGACTTGGAGGATTCCAAGTTGCTGGACGTAGTCCGGGCCCTGAAACTTTATGTTTCCAGGACGGCTAGAGTCAGAAAAACTGACTCGCTATTTATCATGCATGCACCCAACAAGCTGGGTGTTCCTGCTTCAAAGCAGACTATTGCTCGCTGGATCTGTAGCACGATTCAGCTTGCCCATTCTGCGGCTGGACTGCCGCATCCTAAATCAGTAAAAGCCCATTCCACGAGGAAGGTGGGCTCTTCTTGGGCGGCTGCCCGAGGGGTCTCGGCTTTACAACTTTGCCGAGCTGCTACTTGGTCGGGTTCAAACACTTTTGCAAAATTCTACAAGTTTGATACCCTGGCTGAGGAGGACCTTGAGTTTGCTCATTCTGTGCTGCAGAGTCATCCGCACTCTCCCGCCCGTTTGGGAGCTTTGGTATAATCCCCATGGTCCTTACGGAGTACCCAGCATCCACTAGGACGTCAGAGAAAATAAGAATTTACTAACCGGTAATTCTATTTCTCGTAGTCCGTAGTCTCGTAGTCCCAAGTGCGGACTCTCTGCAATACATGTATATAGTTATTGCTTAACTAAAGGGTTATTGTATGAGCCATCTGTTGAGAGAGGCTCAGTTATTGTTCATACTGTTAACTGGGTATAGTTATCACGAGTTGTACGGTGTGATTGGTGTGGCTGGTATGAATCTTACCCTGGATTCTAAATCCTTTCCTAGTAATGTCAGCTCTTCCGGGCACAGTTTCCCTAACTGAGGTCTGGAGGAGGGGCATAGAGGGAGGAGCCAGTGCACACCAGATATAGTACCTAATCTTTCTTTTAAGAGTGCCCAGTCTCCTGCGGAGCCCGTCTATACCCCATGGTCCTTACGGAGTACCCAGCATCCACTACGGACTACGAGAAATAGAATTACCGGTGAGTAAATTCTTATTAAATATTGTCTGTAATTTTTTGGTCACAATATGAGATGAGATGGTAAAAATCAATCACATATGCAAATGAGCAACCATATTGTTTTGGCATATAAACCCTTATCAGCAGCACTGTTAGCACCTTGAAAAAGTTGTGAACACAACAAAATGCGTTAGTGAAAGCTGCTGTTCGTGTTTACTCCCTGGATATACAACATTTGGAGATCTAAAAGACCTGGACCAAGTCCCCGCCATTGCAATATTTGGACCTTTGCCGGAGGGTAATCTTTAAACCATGGAAACTCTTCCTACACCGCTTCATCAAGGGACTGCATTTTTGCGGGACGCTGAACCACTTGAACACCTTGGATACACCTGTGGTAACTATTACTCACGTTTGGCAAATGCTCGGGTCCATACGGGACTAAAGGGGACTAAAACTCAGGAACAGGTCTTTATAATCATCTTGATCCACATGCTAACTTTGCTGGGAGTAACACTACTTGTACCAAGTTTTTATTGGGTTTTATTAATGTATATTTTAATTTTTTCCTTTTATTGATTGTGACATTGAATTTTACTCTGAGTCAATTATATATGTGTATTGCAATAGCATCTAGGGTCTACCTTGTTCCGTAAAGAGACTGACCGTAATACATTACTTTCTCTGACGTCCTAGTGGATGCTGGGAACTCCGTAAGGACCATGGGGAATAGACGGGCTCCGCAGGAGACTGGGCACTCTAAAGAAAAGATTAGGTACTATCTGGTGTGCACTGGCTCCTCCCTCTATGCCCCTCCTCCAGACCTCAGTTAGAATCTGTGCCCGGCCAGAGCTGGGTGCTCCTAGTGGGCTCTCCTGAGCTTACTAGTAAAGAAAGTATTTATTAGGTTTTTTATTTTCAGTGATCTTCTGCTGGCAACAGACTCACTGCTACGTGGGACTAAGGGGAGAGAAGCAAACCTACCTGCTTGCAGCTAGCTTGTGCTTCTTAGGCTACTGGACACCATTGGCTCCAGAGGGTTCGAACACAGGCACCTGTCCTCGATCGTCCGTTCCCGGAGCCCCGCCGCCGTCCCCCTCGCAGAGCCAGAAGAACAGAAGCTTGAAGACGACGAAATCGGCGGCTGAAGACTCCTGTCTTCATTAAGGTAGCGCACAGCACCGCAGCTGTGCGCCATTGCTCCCAGCACACACTCCGGTCACTGTATGGTGCTGGGGGGGGGGGGGGGGGCGCCCTGGGCTGCAATTGAAGTACCTTTTGGCATAAAAATACATATATACAGTCTGGCACTGTATATATGTAAAAAACCCCGCCATTTTTTTACACAGAAAGCAGGACAGAAGCCCGCCACTGAGGGGGCGGGGCCTTCTTCCTCAGCACACCAGCGGCATTTTCTCTTCACAGCTCCGCTGGAAGCAGCTCCCCAGGCTCTCCCCTGCAGTATCCAGGTACAAGACGGGTTAAAAAGAGAGGGGGGGCACATAAATTTAGGCGCAAATAAGACATATAAAGCAGCTATTGGGTAAATCACTTATTATCAGTGAAAATCCCTGTGTTATATAGCGCTGTGGTGTGTGCTGGCATACTCTCTCTCTGTCTCCCCAAAGGACTTTGTGGGATCCTGTCCTCAGTCTGAGCATTCCCTGTGTGTGTGCGGTGTGTCGGTACGGCTGTGTCGACATGTTTGATGAGAAAAGTTACGTTGAGGCGGAGAAAGGGCAGATAAGTGTGGTGTCAGGGCCGACACCTGATTGGATGGATATGTGGAAGGTCTTAAATGACAATGTAAACTCCTTACATAAAAGGTTTGATGACGCTGCAGCCTTGGGACAGCCGGGGTCTCAGCCCGCGCCTGCCCAGGTGACTCAGAAACCGTCAGGGGCTCATAAACGCCCTCTATCTCAGATGGTTGACACAGATGTCGACACGGAGTCCGACTCCAGTGTCGACGATGATGAGGCACATTTACAGTCTAAAATGACCAAGGCCATCCGATACATGATTATTGCAATGAAAGATGTATTACACATTTCTGAGATTAACCCTGTTAATACCAAGAGGGTTTATATGTTTGGGGAGAAAAAGCAGCCAGTGACTTTTCCCCCATCTGACGAATTAAATGAATTGTGTGAAGAAGCGTGGAGTTCCCCTGATAAGAAATTAGTGATTTCTAAGAGGTTACTGATGGCGTTCCCTTTCCCGCCAACAGACAGGTTACGTTGGGAAACATCCCCTAGGGTGGACAAGGCGCTGACACGCTTATCTAAAAAGGTGGCCCTGCCGTCTCAGGATACGGCCGCCCTAAAGGAGTCTGCGGATAGAAAGCAGGAAGCTATCCTGAAGTCAGTGTATACACACTCTGGTACTCTACTGAGACCTGCTATTGCTTCAGCCTGGATGTGTAGTGCTGTAGCAGCGTGGACAGATACTCTGTTAGACGACACAGATTCCCTCGACAGAGATACTGTTTTGCTAACCCTGGGCCATATCAAAGACGTTGTCATATATATGCGAGATGCTCAGAGGGACATTTGCCTGCTGGGCTCTAGAAGTAATGCTATGTCCATTTCTGCCAGGAGGGTCTTATGGACTCGGCAATGGACAGGAGATGCTGATTCTAAAAAACACATGGAGGTTTTGCCTTATAAGGCTGAGAAATTGTTTGGGGACGGTCTGTCGGACCTCGTGTCTACAGCGACAGCTGGAAAGTCGACTTTCTTGCCTCAGGTTTCCTCACAGCCTAAGAAAGCACCGTATTATCAAATGCAGTCCTTTCGTTCCCAGAAAGGCAAGAGGGTCAGGGGCGCATCCTTTCTTGCCAGAGGCAGGGGTAGAGGTAAGAAGCTGCACCATGCAGCCAGTTCCCAGGAACAAAAGTCCTCCCCTGCTTCCACTAAGTCTACCGCATGACGTTGGGGCTCCACAGGCGGAGCCAGGTGCGGTGGGGCCGCATCTCCGAAACTTCAGCAACCAGTGGGTTCGCTCACAGGTGGATCTCTGGGCTATACAAATTGTATCTCAGGGATACAAGCTGGAATTCGAAGCGACTCCCCCCCCCGCCATTACCTCAAATCAGCCTTGCCAGCTTCCCCCATGGAAAGGGAGGTAGTACTGGCGGCAATTCACAAGCTGTACCTCCAGCAAGTGATTATCAGGGTCCACCTCCTTCAACAGGGAAGGGGTTACTATTCCACAATGTTTGTGGTACCGAAACCGGACGGTTCGGTGAGACCCATTCTGAATTTAAAATCCTTGAACACTTATATAAAGAAATTCAAGTTCAAAATGGAATCGCTCAGAGCGGTTATTGCAAGCCTGGAAGAGGGGGATTTTATGGTGTCGCTGGACATCAAAGATGCTTACTTGCATGTCCCCATTTACCCACCTCACCAGGAGTACCTCAGGTTTGTGGTACAGGACTGTCATTACCAGTTCCAGACGTTGCCGTTTGGCCTGTCCATGGCACCGAGAATATTTACCAAGGTAATGGCCGAAATGATGATACTCCTTCGGCAGAAGGGAGTTATCATTATCCCGTACTTGGACTATCTCCTCATAAAGGCGAGGTCCAGGGAGCAGTTGATCAGCGTAGCACTCTCTCAGGAAGTGTTGCAACAGCACGGCTGGATTCTGAATGTTCCAAAGTTCCTACGACGCGTCTGCTTTTCCTGGGCATGATTCTGGACACAGAACAGAAGAAGGTGTTTCTCCCGGTGGAGAAGGCCCAGGAATTAGCATCTCTGGTCATGGACCTCCTGAAACCAAAACAGGTATCGGTGTATCACTGCACACGAGTCCTGGGAAAGATGGTGGCTTCGTACGAAGCCATTCCCTTCGGCAGGTTCCATGCGAGGATCTTTCAGTGGGATCTGTTGGACAAGTGGTCCGGATCGCATCTTCAGATGCATCGGCTGTTCACCCTGTCCCCAAGGGCCAGGGTGTCTCTTCTGTGGTGGCTGCAGAGTGCTCACCTTCTCGAGGGCCGCAGGTTCGGCATACAGGACTGGGTCCTGGTGACCACGGATGCAAGCCTCCGAGGATGGGGGGCAGTCACTCAGGGAAGAAACTTCCAAGGGCTGTGGTCAAGTCTGGAGACTTCTCTACACATAAATATACTGGAACTAAGGGCCATTTACAACGCCCTGAGTCAAGCAGAGCCCCTGCTTCGAAACCGGCTAGTGCTGATTCAGTCAGGCAACATCACGGCGGTCGCCCATGTAAACCGACAGGGCGGCACAAGAAGCAGGATGGCAATGGCGGAAGCCACAAAGATTCTTCGGTGGGCGGAGAATCACGTGCAAGCACTGTCAGCAGTGTTCATTCCGGGAGTGGACAACTGGGAAGCAGACTTCCTCAGCAGACACGACCTCCACCCGGGAGAGTGGGGACTTCATCAAGAAGTCTTCACACAGATTGCAAAGCGATGGGAACTGCAACAGGTGGACATGATTGCGTCCCGCCTCAACAAAAAGCTAAAAAGATATTGCGCCAGGTCAAGGGACCCTCAGGCGATAGCTGTGGACGCTCTAGTGACACCGTGGGTGTACCAGACGGTATATGTGTTTCCTCCTCTTCCTCTCATACCCAAGGTACTGAGAATAGTAAGAAAGAGAGGAATAAGAACAATACTCATTGTTCCGGATTGGCCAAGAAGGACTTGGTACCCGGAACTGCAAGAAATGCGCACAGAGGACCCATGGCCTCTGCCTCTCAGACAGGACCTGCTGCAACAAGGGCCCTGTCTGTTCCAAGACTTACCGCGGCTGCGTTTGATGGCATGGCGGTTGAACGCCGGATCCTAGCGGAAAAAGGCATTCCGGATGAAGTTATTCCTACGCTGATAAAGGCTAGGAAAGATGTGACAGCAAAGCATTATCACCGTATATGGCGAAAATATGTTGCTTGGTGTGAGGCCAGGAAGGCCCCTACAGAGGAATTCCAGGTGGGTCGTTTCCTGCACTTCCTACAGTCAGGGGTGACTATGGGCCTAAAATTGGGGTCCATAAAGGTCCAGATTTCGGCCCTATCCATTTTCTTTCAAAAAGAACTGGCTTCACTGCCTGAGGTTCAGACGTTTGTTAAGGGAGTGCTGCATATTCAGCCCCCTTTTGTGCCACCAGTGGCACCCTGGGATCTTAACGTTGTGTTGGATTTCCTGAAATCCCACTGGTTTGAGCCACTTAGGACCGTGGAACTAAAGTATCTCACGTGGAAAGTGGTCATGCTGTTGGCCTTAGCATCGGCTAGGCGTGTGTCGGAATTGGCGGCTTTGTCATGTAAAAGCCCATATCTGATCTTCCATATGGACAGGGCAGAATTGAGGACTCGTCCCCAATTTCTCCCAAAGGTGGTATCGTTTCATTTGAACCAACCTATTGTGGTGCCTGCGGCTACTCGGGACTTGGAGGACTCCCAAGTTACTGGACGTAGTCAGGGCTTTGAAAATATATGTTTCCAGAACGGCTGGAGTCAGGAAGACTGACTCGCTGTTTATCCTGCATGCACCCAACAAGCTGGGTGCTCCTGCTTCAAAGCAAACTATTGCGCGCTGGATCTGTAGCACGATTCAGCTAGCTCATTCTGCGGCTGGATTGCCGCATCCAAAATCAGTAAAAGCCCATTCCACAAGGAAGGTGGTCTCTTCTAGGGCGGCTGCCCGAGGGGTCTCTGCTTTACAGCTTTGCCGAGCGGCTACTTGGTCAGGTTCAAACACATTTGCAAAGTTCTACAAGTTTGATACCCTGGCTGAGGAGGACCTTGTGTTTGCTCATTCGGTGCTGCAGAGTCATCCGCACTCTCCCGCCCGTTTGGGAGCTTTGGTATAATCCCCATGGTCCTTACGGAGTTCCCAGCATCCACTAGGACATCAGAGAAAATAAGAATTTACTCACCGGTAATTCTATTTCTCGTAGTCCGTAGTGGATGCTGGGCGCCCGTCCCAAGTGCGGACATTCTGCAATACGTGTATATAGTTATTGCTTAAATAAGGGTTATTGTTATGAGCCATCCGTTGAGTGAGGCTCAGTTGTTGTTCATACTGTTAACTGGGTAAGGTTATCACAAGTTGTACGGTGTGATTGGTGTGGCTGGTATGAGTCTTACCCTGGATTCAAATTTCCTTTCCTTGTAATGTCAGCTCTTCAGGGCACAGTTTCCCTAACTGAGGTCTGGAGGAGGGGCATAGAGGGAGGAGCCAGTGCACACCAGATAGTACCTAATCTTTTCTTTAGAGTGCCCAGTCTCCTGCGGAGCCCGTCTATTCCCCATGGTCCTTACGGAGTTCCCAGCATCCACTACGGACTACGAGAAATAGAATTACCGGTGAGTAAATTCTTATTTTATGCAACAAGCCACCATCCGGATAATCTTAAGGAGAGGTTGCAGATCTTTCAATTCTTATGGGTTTTACGTAACAACTCTATGGATGCAGCAAATTCACAGCTGGCAGAAATGAAGGAGGGATTTTTGATATGAAGGTACTCACCTACTGTAGTTCCATCCAAAGATGTCTTAAAAAAGCGAAGGCCAAATTCAGCAAGACTGACTTAAAATCTACATCATCATTTGATCCTAGCAGACTGATTTTTACTTCTACCTTTGACACCAGTGCATGAGTTGCAGAAAAAGCCATTAAGAAACACTGGCCAATTATCACCACTGACCCCAAGTTTGAGGGGATCACCCATAGACCTTCTATGCACTCATACCATAGAGGTCCAAATTTGAGACCCTTTTTGATGCAACCTCTGTTACAACTGCAAAATGCAAATACCTCTGGCTAATGATGAGGAAGACGGGTTGTTTTCGCTGCTCAGATTGTACGACCTGTAGATTTATGATGAGTGGATCCTCATTCTCACATCCACATAGTGGTAGAATTCCTATCAAATATAAACTCTCATGTACCTCGGACTTTGTGATCTACAGTATTATTTGTCCGTGCGGACTCTATTTAGGTCTAACAATGCGGTGCTTCTGAGACCACATGGCGAATTATTAGTATATTTTATTTTAGTGTGTAATTATGATTGTGCTCGGTTTATGGGCGGGTCTGAACCCGGGTCTATCCATGGTGTGATGACTTGCCCCTCACTTGCAGCACAAATCATTAATAATTATTTTAGCGTGAGTGTGATTAATAGTTAATTTTATTTCCATAATCCTCATATTTAGGTTATTGACAATGTCTATGTGACGCCTGCTTGGCTATTTATACACAACACTGCATTTTGAGACGATAGCACTTATTATATATGTTAAACTGTAGAAATGACTGCCATCTCCTGATTACAGCCAGTTGCCTGGGTTTCCCCTGAGGAAAACTACCAGAGTGTGGTTGAAATGGGTGCCCGGCCGCTGTTTGTATTACTTTGCTACTGATGGACTGAATAAATCCTCCCCTGCTAAAACGTGAGTGCTGATCCTGCATCTTTTCAAAACCACATTGGAAAGTGAGTGTCAAAAAAACAAACAAAACTAAATTTATATATATATATATATATATATATATATATATATATATATATATATATATATATATACACATACACATATATAGGAATCACAGAACAAAGTCCCAGGAAGCCGCACTGACACACTCACATGTGATGATGCAGGTGACTGGTCAAAATGAATGTTATATTAACACATGTCCATCCATAACTTTCCAGCCAGGGTGTAGACAGAACCAGCACACTGCTTAATATTCAATCAACTTTTTACTTCATATAGCAAGAAAGCACAAACATCTGGATTCAGCAAATACTCATCGTATGCAAGGCAAGTACAGACTGGCAAAATCCCAAACAGCCGTTTTCTGTGCTCCTTCCTCAGGGAAAAACCAGTTAAGGTGCCATAGTGCCTGGTGCTAAAGTGTCAAAGTGCTGTGCAAAATGCTGCATCATAGGAGAGCATTATTTATGCTCCCCTAATCATGCTCATCGCCGTCACCTGGAGTCCTGTGCTGCCCCGGGGCCGGTCACACCATGGTTGGTTCTATATCGGAGGGGCTGAAGGGACCTTGTGACGTATTGAGGGGAGGAGCTACGTCACCAGGGGGAGGAGCTACGGGCGAACAGGGTACCCGAAAAGTTCGCTCGCCACGCTTCGGGCACGGTGGCTCGCTCCGCTCCGCTTCGCTCACCACCTAATTACTAAAGGTAATAGTTGGTGGCGTGGATAGTAGAGGAACTATCCCGCTGGCCTAGCTCCTCCCCCTTGCGTCGTAACTCCTCCCCCTTACGGAAAAGGTCCCTTAGCCCACTTGATTCTAGCATCTACCGTCACACCATGCTCCCCATTCCTGGAAACACCCGCCGGAGGAACGCACGGCGGAGGCCCAATTCACTGACACTAACTCCTTGATATCTCAAAGTGACTCTGATCATTCATCACATAATAAGAATTCCACGTCTTTTAGGCGAAAGGGCAAATACCAGAAGCCTATTAAAGGGGAACAGGAATTCAAAAAACCCTGCAGGCGAGGGGGAGGAAACACAAAAGCAGTAAAAAATCACAAAGGGGGCAGGAGATAACCGTACTCAATTTATCGACCTATACGCCCACTGCATTGGAAATGACTGTTCTGTACAAAGGTCTTTCATATGTACAAACATATCGACAGAACAAATTTGACTGCGAAATTGAACTTTATAAGTTTCAACGACAACTGCGCTTAAAAGATTTCCTTCACAGAAAGGGTGAAGATACTAGACAACAGTCCACCTTTAGGGGTAAGAGTACGTTTGATCCCCCTACACATAATTCCTCAAAAGAGACCTTTATGAGGTTAGTGCGTAATGAGACACTAACCTCTATTCAAAAAGGGAGGATGTGTTTTTCTAACATGTCCAAATCCGAGGCTGAAGCTATCAGGGGTTTACGTGACAACCCTGATCTCATCATACGCCCCGCTGATAAAGGTCGGGCTATTGTATCGATGAATCGCCTGGACTATATTAATGAGGTGATACGTCAATTATCAGATTTTGACTGCTACAAGCTCCTCCCTTTTGATCCAACAGAGCGATTCAAAAGGGAAATTGATTCAATTATTCTTATGGGTTTATCCAATAATTGGATTGATGAATCCACAGTTAATTTTCTCATGCAGGAGTTCCCCAAGATCCCCTTGATTTACACTCTACCGAAAGTGCACAAGTCACTAGAGAAACCACCAGGGTGGCCTATTATTTCTGCACGAGGGTCTTTAAGCTAGCCAGTCTCCAGTACATTGACTTCTATTTACAACCGGTAGTTCAAGCTACCCCTTACTATATAAAAGATACCACAGATTTTCTCTGTAAATTGAATAATATTGGTTCACTGACTTCTGAATGTATATTGGTGACTCTAGATGTCACCAGTTTAAACACTAACATTGGGCATACAGAAGGAATCTCTGCTGTAAAGGAATGTTTGAGTCACAGTCCACAGTATGCGGGTCCCCCCATGGAATTTTTTCTTTTGTTGATGGAGGTGGTGCTCCACAAAAAAAAAATGTTGTTTAACAACTCCTTCTATTTACAACTTAAAGGCACAGCGATGGGGTCTAACATGGCCACATCGTATGCCAATTTATTTATGCATCAGTATGAAAAGCGCCATATCATGGGGAACACAATGTTCTCAAGATACATTAAATTCTATGTACGATATATTGATGATCTTTTCATACTGTAGACTGGTGGCGAAAATATGCTGATTTTGTTAATAAACGTAATAATTTGCCGGGGTCCATCAGATTTACCAGTAATCATGATGCTTCAGAGATTAATTTCCTTGATGTTTCTGTGCGAATATGCAATGGGGTACTGTCAACAGGAATCAACAGGAAACCAACTGATAAAAACTCTCTTACTTGTATCCAGCTTCCACCCACCAGCTCTAAAAAGGGGGCTGCCCTTTTCTCAATTAGTTCGTGTGACAAGAATTACCTCTAACTGTGAGGAATTACCTGATGCTCTTGCAATGATGGGTGACAAATTCATCAACAGAGGATATGACACCACTGAAGTGCAACAGGCAATAGATAGATGTGTGCAATTGTCACGTGATAAATTACTACAGCCACGGGTTAAGCTTGAGCCAGAACGCTTGGTTTTTGCCAGCACGTACTCTTTCTCCTCTGGCAATGCCCGCCAGTCAATTCGCAAACATTGGCACATAAACTGGTGCCTACAAATGTCCTGGTTGTGTCAATTGCAACTTTATGCTGACTGGTAAAAGCTGTTGTCACCCCACGAGGGGAACACGTTATCCTTTACATTATCGGATGACGTGAAACTAAATTTGTGACCTATATGATAATCTGCCCTTGCAAGAAGGTTTATATAGGGAAAACTAAAAGAGAGAATTGGAATGCATAGATCATCTATAAAAAAGGCCTACCAGAAGGTAGATGGGAATACGCCTCCGATTGCAAGACATTATGTTGCACATAAGCTAATTGATTTTGTGTATATGCTGATCGACCACGTTCCACCTTTGAGAGGGGGGGTGATAGACACAAATTATTGTTACAACAAGAGTGTCGATGGATATATCGTATGGACGCAATGGTACCCCATGGTTTAAATGAGGAATTTTCCTTTAGCCCTTTCCTTTAATTAATTTCTGATGGACCCAGTATAGGATATATAGATTATGCCCTGATTTTGTTTTTGGCTATCGATGGTATAGTTTTCTCTCTCTTATCTTGTTTATATCATTTTATTATTGTTTTTTTTGGGATCGTTTTGTTTCTGCGAAGCCATTGTGACTTGAGTATATAGTTTACACCAGAGGTTCTCAAACTCGGTCCTCGGGGGCCCACACAGTGCATTTTTTGCAGGTCTCCTCACAGAATCACAAGTGAAATAATTAGCTCCACCTGTGGGCCTTTTAAAATGTTTCAGTGAGTAAGTAATACACCTGTGCACTTGCTGGGTTACCTGCAAAACATGCACTGTGTGGGCCCCCGAGGACCGAGTTTGAGAACCTCTGGTTTACACTAATGGGAATGCATAATAGTTAAAAAGATCATTAATAATTAATACTCCGCAGTATCAACTGATCCTTTTATTTATTTTGGTTTACTTTTTTGATGTTTTTGTTCCTTTACTGTGTATAACATCATTGCCTGGTATACTGGGCCTGTTTGCAGTGTTACCGGGGATGCTGCTGCTAGCCGCGTCTCCCGGACCTGGACTTCCGCCTGGGTGACACGCTGCTTGCGCTCCACGGGCCGGAACTTCCGGTCCCGTGGTGCGCGGCATGCGTTCCACCGGCGGGTGTTTCCGGGAATGGGGAGCGTGGTGTGACCGGCCCCGGGGCGGCACGGGACTCCAGGTGCCGGCGATGAGCATGATTAGGGGAGCATAAATAATGCTCTCCTATGATGCAGCATTTTGCACAGCACTTTGACACTTTAGCACCAGGCACTATGGCACCTTAACTGGTTTTCCCCTGAGGAAGGAGCACCGAAAACGACTGTTTGGGATTTTGCCAGTCTGTACTTGCCTTGCATACGATGAGTATTTGCTGAATCCAGATGTTTGTGCTTTCTTGCTATATGAAGTGAAAAGCTGATTGAATATTATACCTGCTATATGAAGTAAAAAGCTGATTGAATATTAAGCAGTGTGCTGGTTCTGTCTACACCCTGGCTGGAAAGTTATGGATGGACATGTGTTTATATATATATATATATATATATATATATATATATATATATATATATATATATATATATACACAATACTAAGACCTTATTCTTTGCTAACTCAAGCTCTAACCTCAGGAGATACCCTCTGTTAGACAGGGTATAAAAAATACAAGAAAATACATAGAGTTCACAAGGGAGCTAAAATTGGGTTATAGGATCTTTTACTTCTCTATTAAGCATGTAGTGTCCCAAAATTTGAACACAATATCCTATATTCCTTATTTATTCATACATTCCATAACCTAGTAATAAAAACATTGATTCCCAGTTTTACAGTTTGCTGTGTCATCAGATTTGTACAGTACATTCACAATAAAAATATATAACAATAAAAAACATTTAAAATGTTTTGTATGTGGAAATATAATTATTGATCCAGTTTTTGAAGTCTATTCGATGAACATTCGATAACTTCATATCTGTAGATAACGACCCAACATGTTTCGTCCAATGGTCTTCATCAGGGGTCTACAATCAGGAAAGTCATCTGGTAAACTTAGTGAGGTATATATTGATGCAACTACAAATATCCCACGAATAAAGGATCAATAAAGCACTTTGATATAAAATAATTGTTGTTGGCAACAAATTTGCTGCATGTAAATTGAGCTTGTCTGCAATAGAAATTTTGCTGCTCAGGAGTGATTTCTATTGCAGACCAGCTCAATTTATTCACTGAACTCTGAGAGGAGCACATCACCCTTGTTGCATATCCCTATATTATTATATGTGCAGAAGGCTGTTCTACATCTGCTAAAGTTCAGTGGTAGACACTTATCTGCATTCCATAGTGGTCATTTTAGACCATCATTGAGATACCGCATATTAGTGTATGGACACTTTTTTTTCTGTAATGGAGCCACATCACGCTGAGATTTTCATACTAGTTATTAGTCTGATATATCCAGGTAACCTGGTTATAAGAGGTTTATACATTTCATCAGATTTTCTTCACATCATTGTTTGAGCATTTTGATAAAGTAACCCTGATGAAATCCTGATAGGGACGAAACGCATTGACTCGATCTATTGTTCTACATCTGTATCATATGTTTCAACAAAGAAATACACTAAAAACTGAATGTATTACCGGATATATCCGAAGACGTCCTCTGTAAAATCACAAAGATGTACTATGTTTTATTCTGTACTTTTATGAATACATTTTATTTTATGTAATTGAAAAATCTTTTGTTTTAAACTGATGTACTAATATTATTGAAACAGTTCCATACATGCAAGCACCCTCAGATCTGTTTGTTTGCTGTTTTCCACCAAACCTTTGCTAACAGGAGGTCCTTCTAGAGGTGCTGCTCTTTCATTCTCTTAGCGCTATTGGGTACCCTCCTGTGTGTATATATATATATATATATATATATATAATATACACATATGTACACTGCTCAAAAAAGTAAAGGGAACACTTAAACAACACAATGTAACTACAAGTCAATCACACTTCTGTGAAATCAAACTGTCCACTTAGGAAGCAACACTGATTGACAATCAATTTCACAAGCTGTTGTGTAAATGGAATAGACAACAGGTGGAAATTATAGGCAATTAGCAAGACACCCCCAATAAAGGAGTTGTTCTGCAGGTGGTGATCACAGACCGCTTCTCAGCTCCTATGCTTTCTGGCTGATGTTTTGGTCACTTTTGAAAGCTGGCGGTGCTTTCACTCTAGTGGTAGCATGAGACGGAGTCTACAACCCACACAGGTGGCTCAGATAGTGCAGCTCATCCAGGATGGCACATCAATGGGAGCTGTGGCAAGAAGGTTTGCTGTGTCTGTCAGCGTAGTGTCCAGAGCATGGAGGCGCTACCAGGAGACAGGCCAGTACATCAGGAGACGTGGAGGAGGCCGTAGGAGGGCAACAACCCAGCAGCAGGACCGCTACCTCCGCCTTTGTGCAAGGAGGAACAGGAGGAGCACTGCCAGAGCCCTGCAAAATGACCTCCAGCAAGCCACAAATGTGCATGTGTCTACTCTAACGATCAGAAACAGACTCCATGAGGGTGGTATGAGGGCCCGAAGTCCACAGGTTGGGGTTGTGCTTACAGCCCAACATCGTGCAGGACGTTTGGCATTTGCCAGAGAACACCAAGATTGGCAAATTTGCCACTGGCGCCCTGTGCTCTTCACAGATGAAAGCAGGTTCTCACTGAGCCCGTGACAGAGTGGAGACGCCAAGGAGAACCTTCTGCTGCCTGCAACATCCTCCAGCATGACCGGTTTGGCAGTGGGTCAGTAATGGTGTGGGGTGGCATTTCTTTGGGGGGCCGCACAGCCCTCCATGTGTCCTCGCCAGAGGTAGCCTGACTGCCATTAGGTACCGAGATGAGATCCTCAGACCCCTTGTGAGACCATATGCTGGTGCGGTTGGCCTGGGTTCCTCCTAATGCAAGATAATTCTAGACCTCATGGGGCTGGAGTGTGTCAGCAGTTCCTGCAAGATGAAGGCATTGATGCTATGGACTGGCCCGCCCGTTCCCCAGACCTGAATTCAGTTGAGCACATCTGGGACATCATGTCTCGCTCCATCCACCAATGCCACGTTGCACCACAGACTGTCCAGGAGTTGGTGGATGCTTTAGTCCAGGTCTGGGAGGATATCCCTCAGGAGACCATCCGCCACCTCATCAGGAGCATGCCCAGGCATTTTAGGGAGGTCATACAGGCATGTGGAGGCCACATACACTACTGAGCCTCATTTTGACTTGTTTTAAGGACATTACATCAAAGTTGGATCAGCCTGTAGTGTGTTTTTCCACTTTAATTTTGAGTGTGACGCCAAATCCAGACCTCCATGGGTTAATAAATTTGCTTTCCATTGATAATTTTTGTGTGATTTTGTTGTCAGCACATTCAACTATGTTAAGAACAAAGTATTTAATAAGAATATTTAATTCATTCAGAACTAGGATGTTATTTTGGTGTTCACTTTATGTTTTTGAGCAGTGTATTTTGGTGTGTGTTTTGGCACTCCAAAAAGCTGAGAATCAAATGGCTGGTGCCTTCATAAATGAAGTATACAAATAGAAAGATGCGGCACTCATAGCACAAACAAGAAAGACGCATTACTTCCAATGAAGGGTTTCTTGTTTGTGCTATGAGTGCCACATCTTTCTATTTGTATATTAAATTTATGAAGGCACCGGCCATTTGATTCTCCGCTTTTGGAGTGCCAAACCTACATCAATATATAAAGGAATAGACCTCTTGAGTGAGTATTCCAGTTGGGGCACCCAGCATCTTTTGATTATTTGCCATCAGGTGATGCCAGTCACTATAAGTTCCTAACAGATCTTATTTTTAACGGTGTCTAACATTATCCAGGATTTGCTGGGCTTTTGATCTGCAGCTAATGGAACAGTTTGTCAATTAGACCCACTTCAAACCCTTGGAGTGTATGCACCTATATTCATTATACAGGATGCACAGGACTTGACAGGTAATTTTCAATGTCCCTTCGAGGATACGTTAACATTTTCGGAATCGGAAGCGGAGCCCATTCTTTTCGATAAATGGATGAAGTATAATCAGCCACAGCAAGCATGATATATAGAGATTTGTTGCAATTAAAAAATAAAGAAATGGACTTTTACTTACATGGCTTGTCGCTGAGCATCTATTACAAAATTAAGATGATCCCGCGGGGATTCAGTGTTCGTAATTGCCCAACGATCGTCAGATATTACGCCAATTTTTGCCGACATTGGGTAGCAATTTTAAATAAATGTTCTTTTGATTTTATTTTGTTAGTTATTGAACAGTCATCCAAGGAGTTGGAAAATATAAAAACGAAAATTACAGCATTGAAGTTGACACATCTGCCCACATTAATTGCCGACAAGGACGAGGATTGGCTAGAAAAATTAAATTCACAATACAAAAAGCAACTCATTGAGTTCAAGAAAGGGAAATTAGCCAAAGTCGACATGGACTATGAAAAGCATTCCGTCTATCGTTGGTTAAGCAGTAACAAAAATGAACTAGACGTCCTATTTTTCAGAGACCCCAAAATAAATTTTCAAGGTTTGACACTGACTCATCGCAAGACACCAACAGCAATTCTGATAGATCAAACCAGATTGTGGCCCCTCTAGGAGTAGCAACAAGGGCTACCGTAAAGTCAAAAAAAGACACTTCACAAGCAGAGGTCCCCAAAATGGGAGGCAGAGGGCAGACAGGCAGACCAGCGCTTGCAATCAAAACTTGATTATAAACTTTTCTTCTTATGAATTAAGCAATACTGAATTGAAACTCCTTGGTAAAGGTCAATCGTTTATTCCATCAGTTCCCTTCAATAAATTTCAGTGTAATGTAGAGAAACACGCTTTGCAGCGCAAGATTAAACTAAAGAAACATTTTAAAAGCGATGACAGTTTAAACAACAAGTAGAACAAGATTCCCTAACAATTAAAGCAGTTTAGTTCAAAGTCTACTTTTGAACCGGTTTCTTATAATCCTAGTATTAAGACTTTTATGCCACTTATCGAACAAGACAGATACAAGTGGACACCACCTTACATCCCAATGTGACACAACAGGAATGAGAAGCCTTGGACACATTATCTAAAAATAATAACCTCATAATATGGCCAGCGGACAAAGGAGGCGCAATAGTCCTCCAAGATTTACAGGATTATAACCTTGAAGCGTTGCACCAATTATCATATGCTGCTGTATACACAAAATGATCAAACAACCCTATGGTAGCATGTAAGAAATGTTTACAGGGTTTGTTGCAACTAGCGCTAACAGAGGAGTTGATTACACATGATTTACTAGAAATTCTTATTCCTCAATTTCTTTGGTTCTCTTATTCTATTTAATACCAAAAATACACAAAAATATAGATCCCCCTCCAGGACGTCCTATCGTTTCTGTGAGGGGTTCTTTAATACAGCCAGTGGCTTGTTTATTTGATTCTTTGCTGCAACCTCTGATCCAGAATGAACCTAGTTTCTTATTAGACACTACATCTTTACTCAATAATTTGGATAGAATTATAAAGGTACCTGAAGATTGTTGGTTAATGAGCATAGATGTTGTGCCCTCCAGCTGCTGTGAAACTACGTATCCCAGCATGCCCGGACACAGTTTTGCTGTCGGAGAATGCTAAAGCTGTGTCACGGCATGCTGGGATGTATAGTTTCTCAACAGCTGGAGGGCCACAGTTTGGACATGCCTGCTGTAAGGAAAGCAATATTCAATGCAGCACAAATTGAAGTAATTGTACTGTTGTTGGAATTGATTTTAACATAAATTTTTTCTTGTACAATAACCAATTTTATTTGCAGACACGGGGGTGTGCGATGGGTTCCTCAGCCGCACCTGTGAAAGCCAATATAGTCATGTTTGCTGTTGAGGATGATCTATTCTATGGTAACACAGTATTTTTGAAAAATGTGATTCTTTTCAATAGATATATTGACGATCTATTGGTACTTTGGAAAGGCGATGTTAGAATCCTCAGCAATTTGATTGAAAGCTACAATGCGGCTGAGGGACCCATCAAATTCACCTCTACTGTTAGAAATTCATTTTTTAGATGTGAATATTACAATTAGTGATGGCACTCTTGTTACAACAGTTTACTCGAAACCTACCAATAGGAATCAACTCTTGCATGCCCATAGCTGTCACCCAAAATCTTTAATTAGAGGACTGCCATATTCCCAAATGGTTAGATTTAGGCGTATCAACAGTGATCAGAAGGCATCTTCCCAACAAATTGATGTACTGATTGAAAACATTTTTGAATAGGGGTTATTCATTTAAAATTTTTGATTGAATCCAAAAATAAAGTAATGGCTCTGGATCGTAAAGATGTTACAAAAAAAGTCCAAAGCTATTAACAGTCCTGTTCGCTTCCCATGGGTGAACAAATATAATGTAAAATCTCTCAGTATCAATGGTATAACCAAGCAATATTGGCCTATAATTCAGTCGGATAGTAATCTCAATTTGAGCAATACAAGTTTAATGCCATGTTACTACCGCGGATAGAAATTTACGTGATTACCTTGTCAGAACCGACGTTTCTAAGATGAAGAACACTAAACCAGATAAAGTTACTTTTTTATCAACGAACATCAAATTGGGTTGTTTAAAGTGTTCCTGTGTTACTTGCCAATTTTTATTGGCGGGCAATATTTTCTATCACCCTCATACAAGACAAAAAAAATTAATTAAACATCAATTAACCTGCAATTCTTGTTTCATTGTGTACCAAATAATTTGTCCTTGTGGCCTCCGTTATATAGGCAAAACAGAAAGGAAATTCAAAGAGCGGATGACCGCTCATCGCTCTGCAATCAGAAATGCCTTGGAGACAGGTCAGAGCGAACAGCCGCTTGCGAGACACTTTGCCTAGAATAATCATCCTGTAAATAGTATTCGTTACAGGATGATAGACCATATTCCTTTGGATATTAGAGGAGGCAATCGAAGAGCCAAATTATAACAATGTGAGGCTAGATGGATCGCTAGATTGGAAGTAGTTCATCCAAAAGGATTAAATGAGACTATCTCTTATTCCAGCTTCCTCTAATATTATGATGTGGTTACAGTATTGTTTTTTGTTGCAGGTTAAGTTTGATTAATAATATTTATATAGTGTCCCTAGTTCATGACTAGTAATATATTCAAGTAATGCTATGGCCTTTCTGCAGTAACCTCTTGCAATGATAATGTTTTTTATTGGTAAACAGTGGATGTTTCCCTTTCAAGGATTAACATATATTTTTCAGAGATATATACATGTTACATAGGTTGTTTAAGCATAATTACCCCTGATAACTCTATTATTAGTGGACTTTGTCAGTCTTATATGCTTTATTATTGGACAACAGCTCTATATGCAGCGTTGTGTGTTTCTATGGTGATGGGAAAGTCACTTCATCGTGCCATCACAGCACAATGGTGTCACGTCAGCTACCGCAGCGGGCACGCTGGAGTTTCACTGATGGTGGTTATTATAAAGGTATGTTAAATGTGGTTTGCTTTTTGATAAAACCTGACAGTTGCTTGTACAACTGAAGCGTTGTTAACCCTTCATTGGAAGTAACATGTCTTTGTTGTTTGTGCTATGAATGACGCATCTTTCTATTTGTGTGTGTATGTATGTATATATATATATATATATATATATATATAAATACCAAGCTGCCGACTTCGAAAGTCCAGCAAGAGGAGTGCAGGGCACATACATGTGTAAAATTGAGAAAAAACAAGCAAGCACTTCCAGGTAATGTAAAAATAGAAAGTTTATGTGACCATAAAGTGCAAAAAAGTTTTTTACAGCATAAGCAGCGAAGAGGCAATGAACGCAGCCTCAACATATGCTGTCAGCCTGGCTCGACAACCATTTCAGTGCTAGTGTTGCACCTTGTAGTCCATGATGAAGGTGCAACACTAGCACTGAAATGGCTGCCGACTCAGACTGACTGACAGCACATGTTGAGCTGCATTTCCTCTCAATGAGATGAGTATATGCTACTGTATTCACTGCCTCTCCGCTGCTTATGCTGTAAAACATTTTTTGCACTTTATGGTCATATAAACCCTTTTTCTATTTTTGCTTTACCTGGTTGTGCTGGCTTGGTACGAGTGCAGTGCTCGAGCCGCATCTCCATGGCAACGGCGTGACGTCCCTGGAGGCCGCCGTTATCTGCACTCACGGGGATTCTTCCGGTGGGGGGCTTTTTGCTACTCTGGTCTTTATAAAGAAAGATTGTTTGATTAATGTGTTTTGTGTGCTGAAGAAATTTATACAAATAAATAAAACGTTGACTGACTTGGATGCTGTCCCATTAAGTGGATGTGAACGGCTATGCTATTTTTGCTTTCATGAAGTCCGAAGAGTGCTGCTACTTTCTATCTCGCCTACTAATAACATTGATTGATGGCACCTAGGCACATATCTATTTCTACAGGAGTGCTAGTCACCATGGACTTATATATATATATATATATATATATATATATATATATATATATATATATATATATATATATATATATATATATATTAGAAGAAGTATAAGACCTTTCTCGCGCTAATGATATATAAAGCTACACCTTAGGGAAAGTACCCCCTGTTAGACGGGGTACAATGGTTATGAACAGCAAAGAAAATATTTCCCCAGGGAGCTAGTGATATTCTTTGGTATATCGAACGTTTTCACTTATACAATAAAACAGTCATGAGAAATAGACTTATTTATTTTATAAAATACAGTAAAATAAGCTGTATCACAATGTATCCAAAGTGACAAACGATTTTTCGTACAGATATTTGTGTTGGTAACAATTCATTTCAGTCACATATCGACATGAGGATTAATCCTCCTTGAAGGAATGACAAAATCGCTGTCTTAACCCAACGCGTTTCGTCTTACAGACTTCATCAGGGGTTTATTATAATCTAAACAATGTAGAAAACATTTCATAAATATATCGTTTTGTTTATCTACAATGAGCTCATGTCAATTGCAATTATAATGTATACATACCAAAGGATCACAATATGGACAAGCAACTTTAGCGTGTCTTCAAAAGGTAATTAAAACACTTAAAAAGTGGTATCGATCTAGATTTCACCACATGGGATATCTGTAAAATTATAACATGTGTTACATATATATTATGGCAGGATAAATTGTACGAGGAGGAATGGAGGAAATAGAAAACTGAATAAAGAACAATGGGGTTTTCTTTGATGGACCAAAACTAACCTATTTGATATGTACTACCATTGACATTATTCTTAACATATAATCAAGATAGTCATATCGTTACAAGACTTAAATAATATTTATAACGTATCATCTAGATGGTATAGGGAACATAATGTTACTCATTTATGGTAATTTCATATAATGATATTAGTATGATACAATTATACATACCAATTGGACAGATTATTAGATGTAACCCATTCAATGTATTATCCACTGAAATAAACTTGGTTTGGAGATTTCAAAATGTAATTGTATTCAAACCTATAATGGAAAACAAATTCCTAATGCTATATGGGTACAGTACATACTGGAAAATACTGGCCCATATTTTATTTTTCATACATACCAATTATATTGAAACTAGCTCGTAGAGCAGCTTTTCATTAAATCATATCCAAGCGTGGATTTAACACAAGACAGATAACTGTAATCGTACCTATGATGGAGCAGAATGTATAAATATATAGAGCAATGATAATGCAGGTACACTGATAATTCTGGTCAGCATTAGCTATGTCAGAATTATAATCAGATATAGAGAACTATCTATTTTAAGAAGGTATCCGTAGCTAAAATTAACTGAGGGTTTACCAGAATTTATTCATATAAATCAGTGTAGCTGGAAATATGAACCAAGCACTTTTACTATAAGTAATAATATCACAGGATATTGTGTTAATATAAATAAACTGACACTCCTGATAGGCATTAGCAATCTTAGCATCATGGACCATTTTCACGGTATATTTATTATATTGATATTTAAGGGCTGTTTATTATATGAGAGAATCTTATGACTTAGATTATCTGAAAATTCGAGATTTTTTATATATATATATATATATATATATATATATATATATATATATATATATATCCATAATTCCAATAAACCAAATTCTTTAGGAGCTGGCATTATACCCCAAACATTTTAACCATCAGTAATTAACTTATATTGTTAACATCATCCATAATAACACACCAAGAGGACATAAAAGGCCATAAGATCAATATGCTTACCTCTCCACATTCAGCAATGCTCCTAGCTGCTGTATGAAATTGGAACTGAAACCACTGGGATTTTAAACCCCACTGTGGGTGACATCACTTCCTGTAATTAAATTAACTACATTTTGGATACTAAATAATTATTTACCCTTATGCTTTCTATAAATAATGTAAGTGTGTCTTGAGCACAATTGGGCACTCATTTTTGCAGGGCTAAACCTACGAATCACTGGGCGTTTGGGGAGGTGGGGGAATTAATTACAAGATTGCGTTCCATGGCCCCATTGTGGCGTGCATTTCACCATCACATTGGGGTTTCCTGTTGTTACTACATCTCCTAGGAGACCGCGCCGGACAGCGCCGCTCCATAACGCCGCGCGTCTTAACAACCGAGTGTTGTCATGACGCGCTTCCGCCTTCCAGTGCGTCATGCGCTTCAATGCTATAGGACTTCCTGCATCCGTCGCATCATGCGTTCCAACGCTCGCGGACCAGATGTTACTGTTGCATACAGACCCCTAACATTTAGAACAATGCAAATGGGATTACTATTTAGTTGACAAGCAAAAGAAATACTTTTGTGCTTAATTAGCATTTTGTTTAATAAACCAATTAATTATGAGTCCATGATGATTCTAAATGTGATTTCTATCATAGAATAACTAATAAAATAAAATATTATATTAATTTCATTGATAGATTTAACCATTGTGTGAAATGTCCTTATAATTCTCTCAAAAATGGACATATTAAGTGTATTGTGCTACTACATTCAACCCCTTATAATATACAGGTTGAGTCTCCCTTATCCAAAATGCTTGGGACCAGAGGTATTTTGGATATGGGATTTTTCCGTATTTTGGAATAATTGCCTAACATAATGAGATATCATGGTGATGGGACCTAAATCTAAGCACAGAATGCATTTATGTTACATATACACCTTATACACACAGCCTGAATGTAATTTTAGCCAATATTTTTTATAACTTTGTGCATTAAACAAAGTGTGTCTACATTCACACAATTCATTTGTTTCATATACACCTTATACACACAGCCTGAGGGTCATTCAATACAATATTTTTAATAACTTTGTGTATTAAACAAAGTTTGTGTACATTGAGCCATCAAAAAACAAAGGTTTCACTATCTCACTCTCACTCAAAAAAGTCCGTATTTCGGAATATTCCGTATTTCGGAATATTTGGATATGGGATACTCAACCTGTATATCTTGTTTGATGATAATTAAGTGTGGTCAATTCAGTGAATATATCCTTATTCATATCTCAATAATGAAATACGGGAAGTTCATGGTTAGATGTGTTAGAGGTGACACTATACTCGACCACCTATATTGTTATACAACAATTGAGTGTGGCCAGATAGTGTTTAAATACATTTTAATATAAATGTGAATCTAATTGATGGTCATTATTGACCCTAATCTATAAAATGTGAAATCCTAACTATTATTATTAATCCTGTGATTACCTTAAAAACCCATCTTAAATTTATCTATTTTATCCAAGTATCAGGACCCATAGGACTAAGTCATTAATATTGTTAGGGCCTAGGTGTATACATATGAACACCAAAAGCTACATAAAGAGTACCTGGCATATAATCTCATGGTCTTTTATTTACAATACCATACATTTCACATATACATATCAACAATAAAATCAAACACATGACGATACCTGGCACAAAATCTCAGGGTCCTTCAATTACAATACCATGCCTTTCACACATATAGATTAGCAGTGCAAGCATTCGCCAATCATAACAATTTACTGAGGGTTCATGGTAGTCCCATGTTTATAAGGTCTACCCTAAATACTTTACTGAAACATATTCTTTCAATCCCAAAAGAAGTGAAAAGAGAAAGAGAACCTTATATGATAGGCATGGACTTCTGCTGATGATTCATGGTCTGCCAAGATCTATAAGAAAGAAACAATATCTATGCCCTCATTATGGCCGGTGGGAGACTGGGTGTCTAGGGTATAGATCCAAAACGTTTCAAGTTTGGACAGGGTAAATTCTCGGCTGCTACCTCTTACATCAACTGGTATAAACTCCAAAACAGTAAAAGAAAAATTCTCCCTGTTAACTACAGAATTATGTTTTTCTCCATAATGTCTTGCCAGACTGTGAGTGGTCATTTTGTTTTTTATATTCCTCATATGCTCTTGTACCCTGATCTTAGTTGCTCTTTTAGTCTTCCCTACATATGACATATTGCAGCTGCAGGTAATCCTGTATATTACAAATTCTGTGTTGCAATTAACCAAATGATGTAATTTATAAGTTCTTCCTGTATCCAACTTATATTCAAAAGGTTTACGTTCCATATGTTTACAACATATGCACCTTGAGCATGGAAAACAACCCTTGATGGGGATGAGAGAATTAGCTTGAGGTTGTGGGATGTCAGGACCAACAATTCTACTTGGGGCCATTTTGCTTTTCAAGTTTGGGGCTCTTTGGAAAACTATATCTGGTTTTCTTGGTAAAGTGGGGCCTAAAACCGAATCCTTTAATAGGATTCCCCAATGGCGATCCATGATCTTTCTGATGGTATGGTTCTCACGATTAAACTGGGTTACGAGTGGTCGAAAGGGTCGTCTGTTTTTTTTCTGGCTCTTTGATCCGAGGTTGTAGCATCTGTTTTCTGTTCTTAACCGAAGCTTTAATCATGGCTTCAATGATTAAGTCATGAGAATATCCTCTCTCCATAAATCTTTTCTGTAACATGGTTGCTTGTTCCCAGTAATCGTTGATGTCGCTACAATTGCATCTCAGGCGTACAAATTGTGCGAATGGAACCTCTCTCTTCCATGTTGGGTGGTGGCAGCTAGACTGTGGTATATAACTATTGGCGTCCACCTCTTTGAAATAAGTTTTAGTCTTGACCATTTCTCCAGGATGACCTATTAGAACTAAGTCCAAATAATCAATATTCTTGGAGTACACCCTATGGGTGAACTTCAGGTTGAAATCGTTCGTGTGTATATAGGAAATGAAATCAGTAATACTGGCTTCGTCTCCTTTCCAAATGAGTAGAAGGTCATCAATATATCTCTGATAGAATAATATATTGTTGGAATATCTTGAATTGTGTACAAATAGATCTTCCCAGACTCCCATGAAGATGTTTGCGTACGATGGGGCAAACTTGGTCCCCATCGCAGTCCCTTGTTGTTGTAAATAAAATTTATTATTGAATTCGAAGTAGTTGTGATTCAGTACAAAAGTTATACTCTCCAAAAGAAATTCAATCTCCTTAAACACTAACTGGCCACACTCAATTGTTGTATAACAATATAGGTGGTCGAGTATAGTGTCACCTCTAACACATCTAACCATGAACTTCACGTATTTCATTATTGAGATATGAATAAGGATATATTCACTGAATTGACCACACTTAATTATCATCAAACAAGATATACTATTATAAGGGGTTGAATGTAGTAGCACAATACACTTAATATGTCCATTTTTGAGAGAATTATAAGGACATTTCACACAATGGTTAAATCTATCAATGAAATTAATATAATATTTTATTTTATTAGTTATTCTATGATAGAAATCACATTTAGAATCATCATGGACTCATAATTAATTGGTTTATTAAACAAAATGCTAATTAAGCACAAAGGCATTTCTTTTGCTTGTCAACTAAATAGTAATCCCATTTGCCTTGTTCTAAATGTTAGGGGTCTGTATGCAACAGTAACATCTGGTCCGCGAGCGTTGGAACGCATGATGCGACGGATGCAGGAAGTCCTATAGCATTGAAGCGCCGGAAGGCAGAAGCGCGTCATGACAACACTCGGTTGTTAAGACGCGCGGCGTTATGGAGCGGTGCTGTCCGGCGCGGTCTCCTAGGAGATGTAGTAACAACAGGAAACCCCAATGTGATGGTGAAACGCACGCCACAATGGGGCCATGGAACGCAATCTTGTAATAATTCCCCCACCTCCCCAAACGCCCAGTGATTCGTAGGTTTAGCCCTGCAAAAATGAGTGCCCAATTGTGCTCAAGACACACTTACATTATTTATAGAAAGCATAAGGGTAAATAATTATTTAGTATCCAAAATTTAGTTAATTTAATTACAGGAAGTGATGTCACCCACAGTGGGGTTTAAAAACCCAGTGGTTTCAGTTCCAATTTCATACAGCAGCTAGGAGCATTGCTGAATTTGGAGAGGTAAGCATATTGATCTTATGGCCTTTTATGTCCTCTTGGTGTGTTATTATGGATGATGTTAACAATATAAGTTGATTACTGATGGTAAAAATGTTTGGGGTATAATGCCAGCTCCTAAAGAATTTGGTTTATAGGAATTATGGATATATATATATGATAAATCTCAAATTTTCAGATAATCTAAGTCATAAGATTCTCTCATATAATAAACAGCCCCTAAATATCAATATAATAAATATACCGTGAAAATGGTCCATGATGCTAAGATTGCTAATGCCTATCAGGAGTGTCAGTTTATTTATATTAACACAATATCCTGTGATATTATTACTTATAGTAAAAGTGTTTGGTTCATATTTCCAGCCACACTGATTTCTATGAATAAATTCTGGTAAACCCTCAGTTAATTTTAGCTACGGATACCTTCTTAAAATAGATAGTTCTCTATATCTGATTATAATTCTGACATAGCTAATGCTGACCAGAATTATCAGTGTACCTGCATTATCATTGCTCTATATATTTATACATTCTGCTCCATTATAGGTACGATTACAGTTATCTGTCTTGTGTTAAATCCATGCTTGGATGTGATATAATGAAAAGCTGCTCTACGAGCTAGTTTCAATATAATTGGTATGTATGAAAAATAAAATATGGGCCAGTATTTTCCAGTATGTACTGTACCCATATAGCATTAGGAATTTGTTTTCCATTATAGGTTTGAATACAATTACATTTTGAAATCTCCAAACCAAGTTTATTTCAGTGGATAATACATTGAATGGGTTACATCTAATAATCTGTCCAATTGGTATGTATAATTGTATCATACTAATATCATTATATGAAATTACCATAAATGAGTAACATTATGTTCCCTATACCATCTAGATCAGGCATTCCCAACCACGGTCCTCAAGGCACACTAACAGTGCAGGTTTTAGTGATATCCAGGCTTCAGCACAGGTGACTTAATTAGTACCTCAGTTATTTTGATTTAACCATCTGTGCTGCAGCCTGGATATCACTAAAACCTGCACTGTTGATGTGCCTTGAGGACCGTGGTTGGGAATGCCTGATCTAGATGATACGTTATAAATATTATTTAAGTCTTGTAACAATATGACTATCTTGATTATATGTTAAGAATAATGTCAATGGTAGTACATATCAAATAGGTTAGTTTTGGTCCATCAAAGAAAACCCCATTGTTCTTTATTCAGTTTTCTATTTCCTACATTCCTCCTCGTACAATTTATCCTGCCATAATATATATGTAACACATGTTATAATTTTACAGATCTCATGTGGTGAAATCTAGTTCGATACCACTTTTTAAGTGTTTTAATTACCTTTTGAAGACATGCTAAAGTTGCTTGTCCATATTGTGATCCTTTGGTATGTATACATTATAATTGCAATTGACATGAGCTCATTGTAGATAAACAAAACGATATATTTATGAAATGTTTTCTACATTGTTTAGATTATAATAAACCCCTGATGAAGTCTGTAAGACGAAACGCGTTGGGTTAAGACAGCGATTTTGTCATTCCTTCAAGGAGGATTAATCATCATGTCGATATGTGACTGAAATTAATTGTTACCAACACAAATATCTGTACGAAACATCGTTTATTGTCACTTTGGATACATTGTGATACAGCTTATTTTACTGTATTTTATAAAATAAATAAGTCTATTTCTCATGACTGTTTTATTGTATAAGTGAAAACGTTCGATATACCAAAGAATATCACTAGCTCCCTGGGGAAATCTTTTCTTTGCTATATATATATATATATATATATATATATATATATAACAGAAAATTCAGCACCTACCATAGCAAGCTCACTTATCCTCCCCAATAAATGATGGGGGTTTAGTTAGTGAATTAGCTACTGCACATAAGCCTGCAAACCGATCGCCAAGGTACCCCACCTTCTTGCAGGTCCTACACTATCACAGAGTCTTAAAACCTGGCAACTGTTTCACACATAATATAGCTGCAAATATGCCTACTTGGTTTAATACCTGCCAAATACCTTATGGCTTTTTAAGGGACATTAGTCACCTGACACTGGCTGATAAATTACTAAGGAAAAGCTGACACAGGTTTAGGACAATTCATTTATTTATTGATGTGGTCAGGATAAGTGAGCTTGCTAAGGTGAGTGTTGAATTTTCTGTTTGTATTTGTATTTATTTAAGTATGTGGTCACGGGCTACATGCACCCCACCCTATGAGTGGTAAGTGCAGTCATGTACCCTGCTTCTGGGATGGCGAGTGCTGTGGTTTTAGATCTGTTTGTGTATATATATTGAACAGGTGACCAGCACTCCAATGGAAAAAGTATAATAATGCTTGGGTGTCCTCAATCAATGCAAGCATACAATGAGGGTGAGGCAGTGGCACTCGCAGGACTTGATCCATATAACAATCAATTAGTGCCCAGCAACTTGGTGGAACATCCTGATGCACAGAGTTATGAATCAACGTTTAATTTAATTGTTAAAATTTCATAAGGACAAACACCATACAGATGAAAGTAAAGCACCCTCACCGGAACCATCACCCATCAGTCGCACACACCAGCGGGCCCTGATGATGTCACGGATTCCGCAACGCGCCTCCCGGCGCCATTGCCATGGTGACCCAGCTTGCATGGGAGATAAGAGAGAAAACACCATTAAGCACATACTAAAGTGCAGTGCATTATAGAAGGCACAAGGTGGCAGCATTACTATTGCACATAGACTATGCATCCTGTTACAGAAGATGATTAAACACAAAAAGAAATGTATAGATATAAAGACAAATATAAGTACAAATAATATCAGGGGGTGACCTAGATAGACTAACAGATTTTGCTGCTAAGCATATTTTTCAATAAGCTGGCCATAATAAGCAGTTGCTTAAAATACTACTGGGCAACAGACCTAATACAAGAATTCAAGCTTGACGCCCAGCTATAAACGAACAAGGAATTCACGTGACCGGCTGGTTAAAAATGGCATATCTGGTCTGGGAAACATACGTCCTACCAACTTCTTAACTAAAAAGCCCGGTTGTCATAAATGCCTCGGATGTACGACATGCAACTTTATAAAATGTGGACAATCTTTTTAACACCCTCATTCAGTCGCAACATCAAAATCAGACGTATGCATGTCTGAGTTCATATGTTGTGTATTGCATCCGTTGTCCCATTGGATTAATTTTTATTGGAAAGACTATACGCCACTTTAGGGATAGGATGGCGTTGCACTGTCAAGCGATTAGAGCTGCGTTGGAAGTCAAACCACAGGAACAACCAGTAGCACGCCAGTTTAAGGAAGTTAGGCATTCCTTGGCCACAATGAGAAACAAGCTTATTGATCACGTCCCTAGCAACATCAGAGGAGGAGACCGTGCAACCGTCTTCTAAAAATGGAGGCTCGAGATGGATTCATCATTTAAAAACTATTGCCCCGTTTGGACTTAACGAAACCAATAGCTTAAGCTGTTTTCCATCACGACTGTTCATTTTTGAGTTTCAAGCCATAATCTATCTGCCCGCTTTGCCAATATAGTGTAAGATCACCCGTATTGAATGATAGGTCCCATTATATATTTTTTCCAGCATTCTACCTAATCATCAATTGGTCCCCCTAGTGATTATACCCTGAATTTAATTGCTTTAGGTCTGCGGCCCAGTAGTATTTTAAGTAACTTCTTATTAGGGATGAGCGGGTTCAGTTCTCAGAGAACCGAACCGTACCGGATTTCACGATTCAAGCCCGGATCCAAGTCAGGCTCTGGTTTTCCCGCCTGACTCAGAAACCAGAACAAGGCAAAAGTCATCATTCTGCTGAGGGATTCTCGCGGGGTTTGGATTCCATATAAGGAGACGCGCGTCCCCACCATTTTCACTTCAGCATTGGAGAGTGTAGAGAGAGGACGTGTCTCCATTCTCTCAATGTCCGTGTCTTGTGCTGTCTTTTTCCAGTCACAGTGGTTGTGTCCTCTTGCTGCCATATGTCCATTGCTGCTGTGTTGTGCTGCCTCAGTTCAGTGGTGGTGTATTGTGCTGCATCAATCCAGTGGTAGTGTCCTGTGCATCAGCCATCAGTCATTCCAGTGACCAGGCAGTCACAATGCTTGTGTCCTCTTGCTGCCATATGTCCATTGCTGCTGTGTTGTGCTGCATCAGTTCAGTGGTGGTGTATTGCGCTGCATCAGTCCAGTGGCTGTGTCCTGTGCATCAGCCATCAGTCATTCAAGTGACCAGGCAGTCACAGTGGTATACTCTGCTGTCATATGTCCAGTGCTGCCGTATAATAATAATAATAATAACAAGTCCCTTACAGTGTTACTATGTTGTCCTGCATCAGACCAGTGGTAGTGTCCTGTGCATCAGCCATCAGTCATTTCAGTGCCACATATTGTGTTATATAACTCCAGAAAAATAATGGAGAACAAAAATTTGGAGGATAAAATAGGGAAAGATCAAGAACCACTTCCTCCTAGTGCTGAAGCTGCTGCCACTAGCCATGACATAGACTATGAAATGCCATCGTTGTCTGCCAATACCTAATGTGATAGTAGAGGGCATACTATCCAGCACCTGGCAATGAATTAGGCAACAAGAGAGTACACTATAAGACACTCATGAATATTAACATCTTTATTGACATAAGCATTTAATTTGACAGTACACACAATACCATTGGAGGTCACATTACCAATAATTAATTATAAATGGTATGCACGACATATTGGGCACAGTGTGTGTTTTTAACAATATATGTTTACGTGGTGTCTTGTCAGTAGTTGTTTTTGGTTTTAATATTTCACAGTTACAGGTCTTTTAATAATAAATGAATAAAAGTTATATTTTATGTATTCATTTTCTACTAAGTGCGCCACACTTAGACCAATTATTTTCTTTCCTTGTGTATAACTTCAGATATATTGGCAACAATATATTGTGTGGCAGCACCCCCACCCATAATTCAACATATGATATATGACAAGAAATGGGGTTTTGCTTTAATTTCTAATGTACAATCATTTTCTAGTGCAGTAGTTTTCCCGTTTCCTTTTTCCCATTTAAAGAAAATCCAAAAAGCCAAAGTTAAGTAAAAAGACCCAAAAAAAGAAATTGAAATCGTCTGAGGAGAAATGTAAACTTGCCAATATGCCATTTACAACACGGTGTGGCAAGGAACGGCTGAGGCCCTGGCCTATGTTCGTGACTAGTGATTCAGCTTCATATGATGATGGAAGCCCTCATCCTCCCGCTACAAAAATTAAGAGTTAAGCTGGAAAAAGCACAGAAAAGAACTGTGATGGTATCACAAATCCCCAAGGAGAGTCGAAGTGTGTCGGCGGTTGCGATGCCTGATCTTCCCAACACTGGACGGGAAGAGGTGCACCATTTGCACACCCCCTGCAAGTGCTGGAAGGAGCACTCACAGTCCAGTTTCTGATATTCAAATTGAAGATGTCACTGTTGAAGTTGCAGAATTTTTTAAAAATGACAGGGGCGTGCAGGAGATGCTGTGAGTGGACCGAACAATTGCGGCCCACTTTCGACATTCAGACACTGCGTGACACTACTAGATGGGCCAGGTGGTTGTGTTGCTTAGCTTAGTCATACAGCAACCTCGGTGCACCTCTTTTTCTTCTTTGCATCATGTGCTGTTTTGGGGACTTTTTTGGGGGGATATCTGCTCTCCTGTCTGCCACTGCAGTGCCACTCCTATATGGGCCAATTGTTTGTGTCATTTGGCTTAGTCATACAGCCATCTCATTGTACCGCTTCTACATCTTTGCATGAGGTGCTGTTTGGGTCCTAGTTTTTGAAAAGTGCCATCCTGTCTGACACTGCAGTGCCACTCCTAGATGGGCCAGGTGTTTGTGCCGCACACTTGTGTCGCTTGGCTTAGTCATGCAGCAGCCTCGGTGTACCTCTTTTTCTTCTTTGCATCATGTGCTGTTTGGGGCCTTTTTTTTATACCTGCCCTCCTGTTTGACACTGCAGTGCCACTCCTTGATGGGCCAGGTGTTTGTACCGCACACTTGTGTCGTTTATCTTAGTCATACAGCCACCTCGGTGCAACCTTTTGGCCTAAAAACAATATTGTGAGGTATTCAGAATAGACTGGAAGTGAGTGGAAATGAATGTTATTGAGGTTAATAATACCGTAGTATCAAAATGACCCCCAATTTCTGTGATTTTAGCCGTTTTTATGTTTTTTTCAAAAATCTTCCAGATCCAAAACCAAAACATGAAAGCGTGGTTTTGGCAAAACCAAGCCAAGACCAAAACACGGAAGTGGAATTAAAACCAAAACACAAAACACGAATAGTGCCAGCCGCACATCTCTACTTCTTATTATGGCCAGCTTATTGAAAAAAATATGCTTATCGGTAAAATCTGTTAGTCTATCTACAGTAGGTCACCCCCTGATATTATTTGTACTTATATTTGTCTTTATATCTATACATTTCTTTTTGTGTTTAATCATCTTCTCTAACAGGATGCATAGTGTATGTGCAATAGTAATGCTGCCACCTTGTGCCTTCTATAATGCACTGCACTGCACTTTAGTATGTGCTTAATGGTGTTTTCTCTTGTATCTCCCATGCAGACTGGGTCACCATGGCAATAGCGCCGGGAGATGTGAGTTGCAGAATCTGTGACCTCATCGGGGCCCACCGGTGTGTGTGACTGGTGGGTAATGGTTCTGGTGAGGGCGCTAATCTTTTATGTATTTAAGGTAAGATGTTTTTGTATGGTGCTGTCCTGACAAAATTTTAACAATTAAAATGAAACAATTGATAACTCTGTGCATCAGAATGTCTTGCTAAGTTCCTGGAGACGGATTGTTATGCTGATTAAGTCCTGAGAGTGCCGCTGCGCAGGCAGCACTCCACGGTATTAGTTCAACAAAACAGACTGGTTTTGTGCCAACATTACAGATGTGTTTATTACATCATTTGGGGAGTTGCGAGATGCGCAGCCGCCCCTTGGACACTGCTGTGCTGCACTACCAGCTCCTTCATTGTGACTGCCAGGTTCTCACCACCCCTTGTGTCACCATTGGTTTTAGGACAGGTTCTCTGGCAACGGTGTGGAATTTTTATATCTACACTAAATAAGGTCTACAGTCAATAGGTCGACCACTAATGGTCAACATGCATTAGGTCGACAGGGTCAAAAAGTTGACATGAAATAGGTAGGCAGTAGAAAAGATCGACAGGGTCAAAAGGTTGACATGGAATAGGTAGGCAGTAGAAAAGGTCAACAGGGTCAAAAGGTTGACATGGAATAGGAAGGCTGTAGAAAAGGTTGACAGGGTCAAAAGGTTGACATGGAATAGGCAGTACAAAAGGTCAACGTGGTCAAAAGGTTGTCATGGAATAGGTAGGCAGTAGAAAAGCGCGACAGGGTCAAAAAGTTGTCATGGAAATGGTTGACACAAAGGTAGACACAATTTTTGGCGGGTTTTGTCACTTCTATGCCACAAACAAGCTCACCATGGTTCGGGCAAGGTTATTATTCCCAATCGTAGTCCACATGAATGGTAAAGTATGAAAAAGTTGAAAAAAAAAACTTGTGTTGACCATTGTCACATTGGCCTTTTGACCCTGTCGACTTTTTACATGTCAACATTTTGACCCTGTTGGCCTAATGCATGTCAACCATTAGTGATCGACCTATTGACTGTAGACCTTTATTAGTATAGATCTATGGACCAGATACCTTCATACAAATGGGGCAAGCTTGGCAATACTTTTTTATAGCCATGTGTGCCCCTGGCCAATAAAATCTAAGTAGGACTCTCACCCTGTTTTTTCCCTCACCCATATACCTCCTTCCCAATCAGGCGTGTGTGTTGCTTTTAGTAGCATTGGGACATGTGCTTGGGCATAATTAGCTGTTCAAGAACCCTCCCCTGTTCATAGCTGATGGTGTGTCTACTCAGGGCACCTCATTTACCGCCTCAAGGGCTTATTCCAGGGTAGCATCATTAACTTGGTCCCAGGCAAAGTCCTATAATGTAAATAGTCTTAGCACAGGTGACCCGCCTGTGTCTACATTGGGTCCCGGAGCAGGCTTGTCTGTGGTTTCCCAAGGAAGCCCGCAAATGGTGTAATTTCCATGTCCTCTTACCTTTTATCACTGTAGCAGCTTCCTGCAACTGCATCTCTATTTTCCCGAGGTGTAGATCTTGGGCATTTCCTTTCAGACCAAAGACAGGCCAGTGAATCATTTGCCAGTATGTTTGGTCAGACTTGCTGTAAGATTACCTCCTAAATAAAGGAGTCTCATCCCAAGATGAGCGAATATGGCTGCTTATCGTCAACGCAGTGCACATGATCTGACCCCTGAAGGTGACTGGAAGGTAGCTTGGATGCATTGACCCTCCTCCTGGGTCTACATAGACTTCTGCAGTGTCATGCATTCCATAGAGATGTATCTGGGTTCCCCACATTCAAAGCACATTAACTCAGCTAGCCTCTGGTTCACCTCTTTATCCACAGGGTTTTTCTCCATCTGCCCCAGGTGGTACCTGGATTACATCTATTTAAATCCACTGGGCCTAACCAGACAAGTACGGCACCAGCTTTCAGACTTTCGCTGGTCATTTCGCCCTGCTTTGCCACTCTCTTGAAGGTGGCAAGGTAGGCCTCAGCAAGCCATACCGCAATAATTGCTGCTTTTGCATCTGTATCAGCTACTACTAAAATTGCTGCTTCTGCCCACTCACAAGAATTTTCAGGATTTCCTCCATTATGGCTTCTTTGTGGGTTGAGAAGTGGAAACTAGCTTCCATTCGATCGCATGCACTGACACCACTATTGACAAAGATGCTGTGTAGTGGAAGCATTCACTGACTCAGGCCTTGTCCACTACAGTTTGTTTTGTCAGGATCAAAGACAAAACTGCTATAAGCGCCTAAATTAAATGGGGTACCAGAGTGCAATAACACTAAAGCGCTGCCTAAAGCACTGTGTATGAGCCGGAATAGCAAGTTAAAACAAAAGAACAAATGGCTGCGCTTAGGGTATTGCAGGTGGACAGAGCATGTGGAGAGCTGACAAATATATAGTAATAAAAAAAAACATATATATCTATTTAATTAGAGTAAAACAGTAGTAATAAATAGACATTTGTATAATACATAAATTACTAAACTCTGAAAACACTGTGGATATTTTCAAACAAATTATGCACACATAGTCATATCCGATTTCTCTAACGTCCTAGTGGATGCTGGGGACTCCGAAAGGACCATGGGGAATAGCGGCTCCGCAGGAGACTGGGCACAAAGTAAAAGCTTTAGGACTAGCTGGTGTGCACTGGCTCCTCCCCCTATGACCCTCCTCCAAGCCTCAGTTAAGATTTTGTGCCCGAACGAGAAGGGTGCAATCTAGGTGGCTCTCCTGAGCTGCTTAGAGTAAAAGTTTAAATAGGTTTTTTTATTTTTAGTGAGACCTGCTGGCAACAGGCTCACTGCATCGAGGGACTAAGGGGAGAAGAAGCGAACTCACCTGCGTGCAGAGTGGATTGGGCTTCTTAGGCTACTGGACATTAGCTCCAGAGGGACGATCACAGGCCCAGCCATGGATGGGTCCCGGAGCCGCGCCGCCGGCCCCCTTACAGAGCCAGAAGAGTGAAGAGGTCCGGAAAATCGGCGGCAGAAGACGTCCTGTCTTCCATAAGGTAGCGCACAGCACCGCAGCTGTGCGCCATTGCTCTCAGCACACTTCACACTCCGGTCACTGAGGGTGCAGGGCGCTTGGGGGGGGCACCCTGGGACGCAATGAAAATACCTTAAATGGCTAAAAATACATCCCATATAGCTCCTGGGCTATATGGATGTATTTAACCCCTGCCAGTTTTCCACAAAAAAGCGGGAGAAAGGCCGCCGAAAAAGGGGCGGAGCCTATCTCCTCAGCACACAAGCGCCATTTTTTCCTCACAGCTCCGTTGGAGGAAGGCTCCCTGACTCTCCCCTGCAGTCCTGCACTACAGAAACAGGGTAACACAAGAGAGGGGGGGCACTAAATTGGCATATTAATATATACAGCAGCTATATTAGGGAAAAACACTTATATAAGGTTATCCCTGTATATATATAGCGCTCTGGTGTGTGCTGGCAAACTCTCCCTCTGTCTCCCCAAAGGGCTAGTGGGGTCCTGTCCTCTATCAGAGCATTCCCTGTGTGTGTGCTGTGTCGGTACGCTGTGTCGACATGTATGAGGAGGAAAATGGTGTGGAGGCGGAGCAATTGCCTGTGTTAGTGATGTCACCCCCTAGGGAGTCGACACCTGACTGGATGGTCTTATGGAAAGAATTACGTGATAGTGTCGGCACTTTACAAAAGACTGTTGACGACATGAGACAGCCGGCAAATCACAGGGGCTATAAAACGCCCGTTACCTCAGGTTGATACAGACACTGACACGGACACTGACTCCAGTGTCGACGGTGAGGAAACAAACGTATTTTCCAGTAGGGCCACACGTTACATGATCACGGCAATGAAGGAGGTTTTGAACATTTCTGATACTACGAGTACCACAAAAAAGGGTATTATGTGGGGTGTGAAAAAACTACCCGTAGTTTTTCCTGAATCAGATGAATTAAATGAAGTGTGTGATGAAGCGTGGGTTTCCCCCGATAAAAAACTGCTAATTTCTAAAAAATTATTGGCATTATACCCTTTCCCGCCAGAGGTTAGGGCGCGTTGGGAAACACCCCCTAGCGTAGATAAGGCGCTCACACGCTTATCAAAACAAGTGGCGTTACCGTCTCCTGATACGGCCGCCCTCAAGGAACCAGCTGATAGGAAGCTGGAAAATATCCTTAAAAGTATATACACACATACTGGTATTATACTGCGACCAGCAATCGCCTCAGCCTGGATGTGCAGTGCTGGGGTGGCTTGGTCGGATTCCCTGACTGAAAATATTGATACCCTGGACAGGGACAATATATTATTGACTATAGAGCATTTAAAGGATGCATTTCTATATATGCGAGATGCACAGAGGGATATTTGCACTCTGGCATCAAGAGTAAGTGCGATGTCCATTTCTGCCAGAAGAGGATTATGGACGCGACAGTGGTCAGGGGATGCGGATTCCAAACGGCATATGGAAGTATTGCCGTATAAAGGGGAGGAGTTATTTGGGGTCGGTCTATCGGACCTGGTGGCCACGGCAACAGCTGGAAAATCCACCTTTTTACCCCAAGTCACCTCGCAGCAGAAAAAGATACCGTCTTTTCAGGCTCAGTCCTTTCGTCCCCATAAGGGCAAGCGGGCAAAAGGCCACTCATATCTGCCCCCCGGGGCAGAGGAAGGGGAAAAAGACTGCAGCAAACAGCCTCTTCCCACGAACAGAAGCCCTCCCCCGCTTCTGCCAAGTCCTCAGCATGACGCTGGGGCCTTACAAGCGGACTCAGGCACGGTGGGGGCCCGTCTCAAGAATTTCAGCGCGCAGTGGGCTCACTCGCAAGTGGACCCCTGGATCCTGCAGGTAGTATCTCAGGGGTACAAATTGGAATTCGAGACGTCTCCCCCTCGCCGGTTCCTGAAGTCTGCTTTACCAACGTCTCCCCCCGACAGGGAGGCGGTATTGGAAGCCATTCACAAGCTGTATTCCCAGCAGGTGATAATCATGGTACCCCTCCTACAACAGGGAAAGGGGTATTATTCCACGCTGTTTGTGGTACCGAAGCCGGGCAGCTCGGTGAGACCCATTTTAAATCTGAAATCCTTGAACACTTACATAAAAAGGTTCAAGTTCAAGATGGAGTCACTCAGAGCAGTGATAGCGAACCTGGAAGAAGGGGACTATATGGTGTCTCTGGACATCAAGGATGCTTACCTCCATGTCCCAATTTGCCCTTCTCACCAAGGGTACCTCAGGTTTGTGGTACAGAACTGTCACTATCAGTTTCAGACGCTGCCGTTTGGATTGTCCACGGCACCCCGGGTCTTTACCAAGGTAATGGCCGAAATGATGATTCTTCTTCGAAGAAAAGGCGTCTTAATTATCCCTTACTTGGACGATCTCCTGATAAGGGCAAGGTCCAGAGAACAGTTAGAGGTTGGAGTAGCACTATCTCAAGTAGTACTACGACAGCACGGATGGATTCTAAATATTCCAAAATCGCAGCTGATTCCGACGACACGTCTGCTGTTCCTAGGGATGATTCTGGACACAGTACAGAAAAAGGTGTTTCTCCCGGAGGAGAAAGCCAAGGAGTTATCCGACCTAGTCAGGAACCTCCTAAGACCAGGCCAAGTGTCAGTACATCAATGCACAAGGGTCCTGGGAAAGATGGTGGCTTCTTACGAAGCGATTCCATTCGGCAGATTCCACGCAAGAACTTTTCAGTGGGATCTGCTGGACAAATGGTCCGGATCGCATCTTCAAATGCATCAGCGGATAACCCTGTCTCCAAGGACAAGGGTGTCTCTCCTGTGGTGGTTACAGAGTGCTCATCTCCTAGAGGGCCGCAGATTCGGCATTCAGGATTGGGTCCTGGTGACCACGGATGCCAGCCTGAGAGGCTGGGGAGCAGTCACACAGGGAAGAAATTTCCAGGGCTTGTGGTCAAGCATGGAAACGTCACTTCACATAAATATCCTGGAACTAAGGGCCATTTACAATGCCCTAAGTCAGGCAAGACCTCTGCTTCAGGGTCAGCCGGTGTTGATCCAGTCGGACAACATCACGGCAGTCGCCCACGTAAACAGACAGGGCGGCACAAGAAGCAGGAGGGCAATGATGGAAGTGGCAAGGATTCTTCGCTGGGCGGAGAATCATGTGATAGCACTGTCAGCAGTGTTCATTCCGGGAGTGGACAACTGGGAAGCAGACTTCCTCAGCAGACACGATCTTCACCCGGGGGAGTGGGGACTTCACCCAGAAGTCTTCCACATGATTGTGAACCGTTGGGAAAAACCAAAGGTGGACATGATGGCGTCCCGCCTCAACAAAAAAATGGACAGATATTGCGCCAGGTCAAGGGACCCTCAGGCAATAGCTGTGGACTCTCTGGTAACACCGTGGGTGTACCAGTCAGTGTATGTGTTCCCTCCTCTTCCTCTCATACCAAAAGTACTGAGAATCATAAGAAGGAGAGGAGTAAAGACTATACTCGTGGCTCCGGATTGGCCAAGAAGGACTTGGTACCCGGAAATTCAAGAGATACTCACGGAAGACCCGTGGCCTCCACCTCTAAGAAAGGACCTGCTCCAGCAGGGACCATGTCTGTTCCAAGACTTACCGCGGCTGCGTTTGACGGCATGGCGGTTGAACGCCGGATCCTGAAGGAAAAAGGCATTCCGGATGAAGTCATCCCTACCCTGATCAAAGCCAGGAAGGATGTAACATACAACATTATCACCGTATTTGGCGTAAATATGTTGCGTGGTGCGAGGCCAGGAAGGCCCCTACAGAGGAATTTCAACTGGGTCGTTTCCTGCATTTCCTGCAAACAGGACTGTCTATGGGCCTCAAATTAGGGTCCATTAAGGTTCAAATTTCGGCCCTGTCAATATTCTTCCAAAAAATAACTGGCTTCTGTTCCTGAAGTTCAGACGTTTGTCAAGGGAGTACTGCATATACAGCCTCCTTTTGTGCCTCCAGTGGCACCTTGGGATCTCAATGTAGTTTTGGGATTCCTAAAATCACATTGGTTTGAACCACTCACCACTGTGGACTTAAAATATCTCACATGGAAAGTGGTAATGCTTTTAGCCCTGGCTTCAGCCAGGCGTGTCTCAGAATTGGCGGCTTTATCCTATAAAAGCCCTTACCTAATTTTTCATACGGACAGGGCAGAATTGAGGACTCGTCCTCAATTTCTTCCTAAGGTGGTTTCAGCATTTCACTTAAACCAGCCTATTGTGGTGCCTGCGGCTACTAGGGACTTGGAGGATTCCAAGTTGCTGGACGTAGTCAGGGCCCTGAAAATATGTTTCCAGGACGGCTGGAGTCAGAAAATCTGATTCGCTGTTTATCCTGTATGCACCCAACAAGCTGGGTGCTCCTGCTTCTAAGCAGACGATTGCTCGTTGGATTTGTAGTACAATTCAGCTTGCACATTCTGTGGCAGGCCTGCCACAGCCAAAATCTGTAAAAGCCCATTCCACACGGAAAGTGGGCTCATCTTGGGCGGCTGCCCGAGGGGTCTCGGCTTTACAACTTTGCCGAGCAGCTACTTGGTCAGGGGCAAACACGTTTGCTAAATTCTACAAATTTGATACCCTGGCTGAGGAGGACCTGGAGTTCTCTCATTCGGTGCTGCAGAGTCATCCGCACTCTCCCGCCCGTTTGGGAGCTTTGGTATAATCCCCATGGTCCTTTCGGAGTCCCCAGCATCCACTAGGACGTTAGAGAAAATAAGAATTTACTTACCGATAATTCCATTTCTCATAGTCCGTAGTGGATGCTGGGCGCCCATCCCAAGTGCGGATTGTCTGCATTACTTGTACATAGTTATTGTTACAAAAATCGGGTTATTGTTGTTGTGAGCCATCTTTTCAGAGGCTCCTTCTGTTATCATGCTGTTAACTGGGTTCAGATCACAAGTTGTACGGTGTGATTGGTGTGGCTGGTATGAGTCTTACCCGGGATTCAAAATCCTTCCTTATTGTGTACGCTCGTCCGGGCACAGTATCCTGAGGCTTGGAGGAGGGTCATAGGGGGAGGAGCCAGTGCACACCAGCTAGTCCTAAAGCTTTTACTTTGTGCCCAGTCTCCTGCGGAGCCGCTATTCCCCATGGTCCTTTCGGAGTCCCCAGCATCCACTACGGACTATGAGAAATAGAATTATCGGTAAGTAAATTCTTATTTTTTGTTCCATTCAGCAAATAGTGATGGCGTTGTTTTAGCTGATTAGTTACAATATATCTCTCCAGAGTTTCCACTCTATATGCCAGAGGGAGTAGAAACTTAGTATCAGTGCAGAGGCAACATGCACTTTGTGGTGATTGAGAAAGTCTCGGCAATATACTAGTGTGAGAGGGCAGCGGGTTGGGGGGACGGGGGAAGTCACTGGCCTCCGTTCCCCCCGGTCAGCGGCGGCGTTGCGGCGGGTCCTCAGCACGGAGGGGCTTGCATCCGGTGGGATTCAAGCCCCTCCAATCGCGGCGCGAGGAGGCGAGGATGGGGCCGGGCGGGAGCCAATCAGGGCTCGCGCCCGGTCAGCCAATCAGAGCATGCCGCGACGAGCCAATCAAGGCTCGCCGCGTCATAGCGCCGCCCCCTCCCAGCGTCTTATAACAGACGCGGCGGAGCGGGAGCGGCCAGTCGGCGCCGGGGACGGAGCAGAGAAGAGCTCCAGAAGAAACGGAAGAGACAGAAGAAAGAGAAGAAAGAAGGCGGCGGTCCAGGAGAAGAGGCGGCGGCGACGGGAGCGGCCGAGAAACAGAAGACAGAAGAGGCCCCAGCAGGGAGAGACTGTCGACGGCCGGGAAGAAGACGTCGGGACGACCGCGGAAGAGGAGCCCACCGGAAGTCCCGGAGGAGAGTGCCGCGGTGTGTGGGAGGCAAAAGAGCTAACGAAGCTCCCCACCGCGGCCTCTCCCTACGGCCCGGTAAGCGGCCTCGTGCCGAGTCTCGCACTTCCTCCTAGACCACCGGGTGATCGGGCGCTAGGCCCGTGGGCATAGTCAGGCCCTCTCGGCCTGTGGGCAGATAGTCGGGCCCTTCCGGCCCGTGGGCAACCTGGTCGGCGCGTCTGGGCCTGGGAGGCCGCGCGTAGTCGGGGCTCCACCCGGCCCGCGGCCTGTAAGGCCAGACCCGACCATTTCCTCCTGCGGGGTTTTGGGTGTTAGGCCCGAACCCCTGCCAGTCACCCAGTCAGGCGGGCATTAGGCCCGGGGGCATAACGGGCCATAGGCCTGCGGAGCATAAGGGGACAGTAGGTCCTAGAGTACCTAGCCAGAGGGAGGGTAGGGAATCATAAGGTGACCCAGGGCATTAGATTCGGGTCATCCAACGGTACCAACTAAGGAGAGGGGGAGACCATCGGGGTGTTCTCAAATCAAGCGGAGCCCCGTTCCTTGCACACCTCGGCGAGTGAGATGTGCGGCCGCTCGGGCGGGGTACATTGTAGGCTGGGCACGGAGGGTCGGCTGACCCTCACGCCTTGTGTATACTCCCAGGGTGGGGAAGAGCCGTGGAGAGTTGGTCACCACTAGGGCGAGGTAGCAGAACCTGCGTCGGACCGGATGGTAAGGTACTCTCCATTTATATTGTACTCGCATTGAACTTGTGTTTGCTTGACCTGTTGTAGCGATTAGGTGAAGTAGCCGTCCCGGTAAATTGTTGCAGTTCATAGTAGTTAGGCTCAGTTTGTTGTTAGCCGTTGTTTAGTTGTAGGGAGGCTGCTGTCATCCTTTTCCCCAGGAGCGGAGTGGCGCATCAAGCAAGTTGACAAGAGTACCAGTGTGAGTATTATTTGTGAGTGTGTGTCCTTGTCTGTGTTGAGCACCGGTCGCGGGATCCCGCTAGGCCTAGCGGGCTCGCTCCCACCTCGGTGCGCAAGTGCCAAATAGGTGACGATTTGGGTAGCTGAGGCCCACGGGCCGATGATGACATTCACCTAATCGGTGAACGTCGCAGCCACCCCCGGTGTGCCACTTATTCCCCAGAAGGGAGAAGTGGGCCCGCAGTGAGAATATTTCTTGTCCCCTTTTAGCCGGCGAGTTCTGGGCGGAGGCTCCGAAGAGGCGTCCTCTGAAATCAACGCTGAGCGGGCGGAGTGTGCGGCGCAGACGGAGGTAAGCAGCGATCCACTTACACGGCCGCAGGCTTCATACGACTTCGGCATCCTTACATTTGGCGTAGTCGGCAGGATCCTTAAAAAAGATGGATCGGGAAGTGGACAAGCCGGAGGACGACGGTAACGAGTCCCCCGAGGAGGCGAAGGACGCGCCCAACGATCCGCCTCGGGACAGGTTACCCATCGGGGCGGCCCTCAACCACCTTGACAAGTTCGACGGGCAGAATATGCCCTTGACGGAGTGGATCGAGCAGTTGGAAACCACGATCGACCTCTACCAGATTCCGAGACGGGTACAGGTGAATTTGGCATTGAAGGTCCTGACTGGCGACGCCCGGAAGACCGTGAGAGTACGCCCCGAGCGGCTTCGTAAAAGCCTGGCTGACGTCTTCACCATCCTGAAGGGCGTGTATGGGGAGAAGGCCACCACCACCACGCTGAAGAAGCGTGTGTTCGCACGGGTTCAAAGGGAAGATGAGACGATTTCCCAGTTCGCGAACGCGATCCAGGAATACATGAGTGAGATCCAGACGAGGGAAGATGAGGAGTTGATGACAGGGGACCCGGATTCCACCTTGAGAGGTATTTTAATTGGTGGACTGAGGAGCAGGTCCCTGCGGAACTACCTCCAGGATAAGGTCGATGGGGATGGCGAGCTCACCTTCTTCGAAGTGTTAGAGATGGCACTGAAGAAAGAAGAAAATGCGGAGCTTCGTTCCAGCGCCGTGTCCGCACCACCCACTCAACCGATAGATAGGGTCCGGGCGCCGGAGGTTAGTCCCTTGGAGGGATGCATCAAGGAGCTAACCACCACGCTCCTTCTCGTCCAAGACGAAGTGTCCCAGTTAAGGCAGAGGGTGGAACGGGCCGAAAGCCGTGACGCCGACCCCGAAAGGAGGGGTTGGGACGACGAGGATCGGGCCAAGGAAAAGAACCCTCGGAGGAAAAAGGAGACGGAGACCGCTGGACGTCGGGGAGGGGAGGTGCGCCCGAGGGGACCCCGTGAGTTGGTGTGTTGGGAATGTGAGGAGCCTGGACATTTCGCTCGGGATTGTCCGGGGCGCCGCTCCGGACGGGAGGGGCGTAGGAGACCTTTAAACTAAGGTCCCTCGCGGTAACGGGACAATCCGCGGGGGAAGGCGGCGCCCAAGTAGACGTCGTCGACTCATCGGACTTGTTCGGTGAGTGTCCCACGGTAGTGGCAAAGTTAGGAGGGAGGGATCAATGTTGCCTTTTGGATACCGGATCGCAAGTGTCCACCATGTCCGAGAAACGGTTTAGGGAAGACTATGCCCATCTCACGACCACCAGTGTCGGGAATTGGGTAACCCTAGTGGCCGCGAACAACCTTCCCATTCCCGTAACAGGGGTCGTGTGGATTGAGGTGGAGGTGTATGGGCAGTCCCTTGGAAAAAAGGGGTTCGTAGTGGTGAGTGGCGAGGAGTTTCACCATGGGCCGGTGATTCTGGGGATGAACATCCTACGGAGTCTAGATCGAGTACTCGTACACGATAAGGGCCCCCAGTACTGGAAGTATCTGGGTGTGCAGAAGCCGGTGCAGCAAGCTTTCCAGAGAGTCGTCCAGCGGAACGAAGAGACCGCCTCTGTGGAAACCTTGCGCCCCCTCGGCCTGATCAAGACGCGACATAACCAAAGGGTGAGGATCCCAGCGAGACAGGAGGTGGTCCTGGAAGTACCCGTCCGTGCGCAGCAGCGGCTAGAAGGAAGGGAGGTTGTGATAGAACCTTGTTGGTTCAGGCAAGTGGAGGCCGGGTTGCTGCTGGCCAGAACCGTAGCGGTCGTACGGAATGGCACCGTACCCCTACGGGTGTGCAACCTGGGAAACTCACCAATTAAGATTCCGGGCAGGTCGGTGCTGGCCCATCTAGAGGCTATCCCCGAGGGTGGTATTGAACCCGGCCCTAGGGTTACCTTAAAGCCGGACGCATGCGAGCCTTGGACGTTGGCCGTCGCCCTTGAGGAAAAACAGGAACCCACCGTGGAGTGGAACGGGGACGTGATCCTGAATCAGATGGATGTAGCACTGGAGGGCCTTTGTACAGCAGAGGTGGACCGGGTAAACAAATGTTGTGGGCACGACAGAAGTCGTTCTCTCGCAGCGAGGAAGATTTTGGTCACACGACCGAGATAGAGCATGAGATCAACACCGGTGACAGTCTGCCCGCTCGGGAGCGCTATCGGCAGATTCCCCCGAAGCTGTACCAGGAGGTCAAGACCATGATCCAACAAATGTTAGCCAACGGCGTTATCAGGGAAAGTAAGAGCCCATGGGCTGCCCCCATTGTGCTGGTAAAGAAGAAAGACGGGACAATCCGATTCTGCGTGGACTACCGGAGGTTGAACAGCTGGCCAGTGGGTACTGGCAGGTGCCCGTCGCGGAGAAGGATCAGGCGAAGACGGCATTCGTTACGCCCATGGGGCTTTTTGATTTCTGTCGAATGCCCTTCGGGCTCTCCAATGCACCGGCCACGTTCCAGCGCCTAATGGAGCGCTGTCTCGGGGACTTGAACTTCGAAGCAATCCTCATCTATTTGGACGACATTATAGTGTTCGCCCCCACCCTGGAGGAACACTTGCATAGGTTGGAACAAGTGCTCCAACGATTAGAACAATACGGCCTCAAATTGAAACCACGGAAGTGCCACCTCTTGAAGTCCAGCTTGGAATACCTGGGCCATGTAGTCTCAGAGGAAGGGGTGCGGCCCACCCCCGACAAAATTGCCGCAGTCCAGGAATGGAGGACCCCGGGCAACGTGACGGAGTTGAGGGCATTTCTGGGATTGGTAGGCTACTATCGGCGGTTCATTCGAGACTTTGCCAAGATTGCAGGCCCCCTGCATGGACTGTTGCGAGGTGTTGCCACAGATGTGCGGAATCGGGCAGTGGCGTGGGACCAAGCGCAGGAGGTTGCCTTCACGGGGCTTAAACAAGCCCTCACCCAGGCCCCCGTGCTGGCTTATGCTGACTTTGACAAGCCATTCATATTGTACACCGACGGGAGCCACCAAGGCCTAGGGGCTGTACTCTCCCAGCTGCAGGAGGGCCAGGAGCGAGTTATCGCATATGGGAGTCGGAGTCTCCGGGAGTCGGAGCGGAACCCTGACAACTACAGCTCGTTCAAGCTGGAGTTGCTGGCAGTCGTCTGGGCGGTCACCGAGAAGTTTGCAGAGTACCTGACCGCCACCGACTTCGAAGTGGTCACGGATAACAACCCCCTGTCGCACCTGCATACAGCTAAGTTGGGCGCCCTGGAGCAGCGTTGGGTAGCACGCTTGGCCAAGTTCTCCTTTAAGATCCGATACCGGCCGGGTAAGGCGAATACCAATGCAGACGCCCTGTCCCGCTACCCGGTAGGGCTACCTACGGGGCCCACGGACGAAGAGAGAGAGGGTCAGGAGATCCCTGACCTTACCAGGATGACCCCCAGCCCGACCGGGCCCAAGGCAACACGCGGGATTCTACTACAGAAGGCCTTGCCGGACTGGGCTGCAGCAGAAGGGCAAGACCAGGAGGTGCGGTGTGTGCGAGGGTGGAAGGAGTGGGACCACTGGCCGTCCTCCGCGGAGAGGCTGCAGCTTAGCCCGTGGGGCAAGAGGCTGGTACGTCAGTGGGAACGATTGGCTGTACGAGGAGGGGTATTGTGCCGCCAGGCTTATCTCGAGCACGAGCTCCGGAAGGTGTGGCAGGTTGTTCTCCCCAGAGAGTTGGCCCGTGGTCTGGTGACAGAGGCCCACGAAGAAGGCACCCATTTTGGTACAGAGAAGACCCTGCAATGGGTCCGCCGGCAGTATTTCTTCCCGGGTTTACAGACCCTGGTGGAAAGCGTGTGTCAGACATGTAGGAGGTGTGCTGTTACCAAAAGTGGCGAACAACGGGCACCAGTGCAGACCATTCGGACCACCAGACCCCTGGAGCTCCTCATGGTGGACTATGTCTTGATAGGGGAGTCGGTGCATGGGTACCAGTATGCCATCGTGATGACCGACCACTTCACCAAATTTACAGTGGTTGTCCCTACTATGGACCAGACTGCCGACACGGCGGCTAAGGCCATTGTTGAGCATTTTATCCGAAGGTACGGCTGCCCGGAGCGCCTCCATTCGGATCAAGGTGCATGCTTCCAAGGTCGGGTGATGGAGCGGCTATGTCGCACCTATGGCATGAATAAATCAAGGACCACCCCGTACCACCCCCCAGGGGAATGGAGCCTGCGAGCGATTCAACCGGACGTTGCTACAAATGCTGAGGGTCCTGGAGGCTGACAAGAAGCGGCGCTGGCCCGACTTTGTCCCGGAGTTGGTGTGGGTATACAACAACAGAGTACACCGGACCACGGGGTTCTCGCCGTATTTTCTGCTGTTCGGCCGACCAGAGAAAGACCTGCAGGACCTCGATCTGTCCCTACCGGCGGAGGAGGAAGAGTGGACGCACAGTGGGTGGATTGAGGAGCAGAAACGCCGACTGACGTTCGCCCAGGAGGTGGCAGCGGGGAACATCGGGTCCAACCTGCACCCTAGTCCCGGGAGGTCGCTAGGAGGACCATTCGCGGAGGGACAAAGAGTGTTAGTCCGAGAGAAACGTCCTGGAAACAAATTGAGCGAACGATGGGAGGTGATGCCATACATCGTGCAGCGGCGAGTGTCTCCTGACAACCCCGTTTACGAAGTAAAGGAGGAAGACGGGAGTGGGCGTGCCCGCACTTTACATAGGAACATGCTGCGTCCCTGCCTATTTGAGGACCTGCTCCCCATGGAGACAGTCCCAGGGGCTACTCCGGGATCGGAGGAGGATGATTGGTGGGTTCCGCCGCCTGAAGGGGCCCCGGACCCTCCGCCATCGGGAGAGTCAGCCGAGAGTGGTGAACTGGTGACTTCTGTGCCAGAGGTTTCTGTCCCCACCTCAGCAACCCTGCCCAGGCGTTCAACTCGAACTACACTTGGGGTGCCGTCCCCCCGCTTCGCGGACCCAAACTTCGAGTGGGCCGCAGCTCGCATCTTTGTAGGGTCTACAAAGGAAACAGGGGGGGGGGAAATGTGAGAGGGCAGCGGGTTGGGGGGACGGGGGAAGTCACTGGCCTCCGTTCCCCCCGGTCAGCGGCGGCGTTGCGGCGGGTCCTCAGCACGGAGGGGCTTGCATCCGGTGGGATTCAAGCCCCTCCAATCGCGGCGCGAGGAGGCGAGGATGGCGCCGGGCGGGAGCCAATCAGGACTCGCGCCCGGTCAGCCAATCAGAGCATGCCGCGACGAGCCAATCAAGGCTCGCCGCGTCATAGCGCCGCCCCCTCCCAGCGTCTTATAACAGCGGGAGCGGCCAGTCGGCGCCGGGGACGGAGCAGAGAAGAGCTCCAGAAGAAACAGAAGAGACAGAAGAAAGAGAAGAAAGAAGGCGGCGGTCCAGGAGAAGAGGCGGCGGCGACGGGAGCGGCCGAGAAACAGAAGACAGAAGAGGCCCCAGCAGGGAGAGACTGTCGACGGCCGGGAAGAAGACGTCGGGACGACCGCGGAAGAGGAGCCCACCGGAAGTCCCGGAGGAGAGTGCCGCGGTGTGTGGGAGGCAAAAGAGCTAACGAAGCTCCCCACCGCGGCCTCTCCCTACGGCCCGGTAAGCGGCCTCGTGCCGAGTCTCGCACTTCCTCCTAGACCACCGGGTGATCGGGCGCTAGGCCCGTGGGCATAGTCAGGCCCTCTCGGCCTGTGGGCAGATAGTCGGGCCCTTCCGGCCCGTGGGCAACCTGGTCAGCGCGTCTGGGAGGCCGCGCGTAGTCGGGACTCCACCCGGCCCGCGGCCTGTAAGGCCAGACCCGACCATTTCCTCCTGCGGGGTTTTGGGCGTTAGGCCCGAACCCCTGCCAGTCACCCAGTCAGGCGGGCATTAGGCCCGGGGGCATAACGGGCCATAGGCCTGCGGAGCATAAGGGGACAGTAGGTCCTAGAGTACCTAGCCAGAGGGAGGGTAGGGAATCATAAGGTGACCCAGGGCATTAGATTCGGGTCATCCAACGGTACCAACTAAGGAGAGGGGGAGACCATCGGGGTGTTCTCAAATCAAGCGGAGCCCCGTTCCTTGCACACCTCGGCGAGTGAGCTGTGCGGCCGCTCGGGCGGGGTACATTGTAGGCTGGGCACGGAGGGTCGGCTGACCCTCACGCCTTGTGTATACTCCCAGGGTGGGGAAGAGCCGTGGAGAGTTGGTCACCACTAGGGCGAGGTAGCAGAACCTGCGTCGGACCGGATGGTAAGGTACTCTCCATTTATATTGTACTCGCATTGAACTTGTGTTTGCTTGACCTGTTGTAGCGATTAGGTGAAGTAGCCGTCCCGGTAAATTGTTGCAGTTCATAGTAGTTAGGCTCAGTTTGTTGTTAGCCGTTGTTTAGTTGTAGGGAGGCTGCTGTCATCCTTTTCCCCAGGAGCGGAGTGGCGCATCAAGCAAGTTGACAAGAGTACCAGTGTGAGTATTATTTGTGAGTGTGTGTCCTTGTCTGTGTTGAGCACCGGTCGCGGGATCCCGCTAGGCCTAGCGGGCTCGCTCCCACCTCGGTGCGCAAGTGCCAAATAGGTGACGATTTGGGTAGCTGAGGCCCACGGGCCGATGATGACATTCACCTAATCGGTGAACGTCGCAGCCACCCCCGGTGTGCCACTTATTCCCCAGAAGGGTGAAGTGGGCCCGCAGTGAGAATATTTCTTGTCCCCTTTTAGCCGGCGAGTTCTGGGCGGAGGCTCCGAAGAGGCGTCCTCTGAAATCAACGCTGAGCGGGCGGAGTGTGCGGCGCAGACGGAGGTAAGCAGTGATCCACTTACACGGCCGCAGGCTTCATACCACTTCGGCATCCTTACACTAGTGTGTCAAAAGATGTAAATAATGATTACCTCTCCTGTGGGCTAATTGGCACCGAGCGTCCTCGGTGGAGTTGGAAAGGGATATACAGCGCTTTTTGACACAATCTTTTCCAAAATAAATGTAAATATTTAATACTTTAAAAATGTAAAATACAGACATTAAACAGTTGTATAAACTATCAATCTAAAATATGTCTCAATAATGACTTCAGGTGGACTTGGATTTCTATTGTTGCTGATGCCAAGAATATAGTACACTCATCAGATTGTTAACAACCAATATATCAACAGTCATGAATAAGGACCAAATAGAATTTGTTCATCCAATTGGATGTGATTACCGAGTCTGTGTTCCTGTTTAAAAGGAGCTCCCTTTAGGTGTAAGTCCGTATGGCAACGGCGGCAATTATTGGGGTCCTGGTTCACAGATCATTCGGAACTCCGTGTTCCAATAGGTGGATTCTCCTGTAGTTGTAATAGGCAATGGCAGTGCCTGTAGGAGTCCTGGTTCACGGATGTAGCAGAGTTAATCAGCTAAATACCCCTGGTTCCTCTGCAGCGTACTGCTCCTATTGCCACAAACAAGAAATATACAGTACATGTGTGTATGTGTGTATATATATATATATATATATATATATATATATATAAACACACCTATTATAGTGTTTTCAGAAAGTATTCACAGCGCTTCACTTTTTCCACATTTTGTTATGTTACAGCCTTCTTCCTTAATGGAATAAATTCATTTTTCCCCAAAAAATTCTACACACACTACCCCATAATGACTATGTGAAAAAGTGTTTTTGAAATCTTTGCAAATGTATTAAAAATAAAATAACTAAGAAGAAATCACATGTACATTAGTATTCACAGCCTTTGCTCAATACTTTGTTGATGCACCTTTTGCAGCAATTACAGCTTAAAGCCTTTTGGAATATGATGCCACAAGCTTGGCACACCTATCTTTGGGCAGTTTCGCCCATTCCTCTTTGCAGCACTTCTCAAGCTCCATCATGTTGGATGGAAAGTGTTGGTGCACAGCCATTTTCAGATCTCTCCAGAGATGTTCAATCAGATTCAAGTCTGTGCTCTGACTGGGCCACTCAAGGACATTCACAGAGTTGTCCTGAATCCACTCCTTTGATATCTTGGCAGTGTGCTTAGGGTTGTTGTCCTGCTGAAAGATGAACAGTCACTCCAGTCTGAGGTAAAGAGCACTCTGAAGCAGGTGATCCAGGATGTCTCTGTACATTGCTACATTCATCTTTTTTTTTTTTTTTAAACATTAAATTTTTATTGAAGATTTTTCACACAGAAATGGGGAACAGAAAAAAGAGATCAGGGAAACATAGGGCAAGTCCGGAATGGTTACCATAATCAAAGCACAAATAACGCACAGATGGATGAATATACAATTAGTTACATTGGGCGTTCAGAAACAGGAAGAAGGAAAAACACCGAAAAGAGACATAGCAAAAAACCAATAAATAAATAAAAATAATTAAAAATATCCAATATCACAACATTCTTGAAGAGGTCAGTCTAGGTGGGGTAAAGCACAGATAAATCAATTGGAGAGCTATAGATGGTCAGCCTACCTTCTCTTCCCCTATAGTCGGACCAACCTAACCATTTCCGGTGGATAGAGATAGCTGAGGAAGAATATTTAGCCTCCGCTGTTTCGAAAATAAAATGTTTGTGAATCTTGTTTTGAATAGTCGCTAAGGAAGGAATATTCTCAGATTTCCACAATTGGGCTATGCAGCTTTAGTGGCTATCAAGATATGCCCTAAAACATAGCGATCACTGGCAGAGAGGTGGTCTACGTACAAATGAAATAACGCTAAAGTTGGGTCCAGGGGGATGATGAACCCTAAAACCATGCTAGCCATATTGAAAACCTCTCTCCAAAGTGGTTGTATAAGAGGGCAAGCCAAGAAAATAATAAAGATATCCCCCATAGAGCCACATTTTCTCCAACAGAATTTAGATTGTGAAGGCCAGATTCTATTTTGTCTTTCAGGGGTGAAGTAGGCCCTCTGTATAAGCTTGTAGAACATTTCGGAGTGGTTAACACATTTGGAGACTTTAAAACAAGACCTAAATATACTGTCCCATTCTGCATCAATAAAGGATCTATTCAAATCTCTTTCCCATAAAATCTGAGCTTTTAATTTAGTCTAAAAGAAACTCAGGTTGAATTCCCAGCTAACAAAGAAATGTGGGCGGCAGTCGGGGCAACAGAGGCAGACAACAAACAGTAAACTAGTGGTATTAAGGCAGCACCCGAAAACAATCTAACAACACTCAGGTATTACATAAACACCCGCATTAAACAACCGCCAAGGAACTGGTGCAACATAGAAAACATGACATAACAAACCGATTAGAAAGACATGAAATCAATGCAAATGTAGTAGAACAGACGATACTCAAAGATCTGCAGCTGTCGAGGCCCAGTCCCGCTGAAGGCCCTGTTCGGGAGAGGTGTGTGTAGAAGAGCTTGCAGAGTTCCATGATGCTAGGATCTTTTTACGCTCCTTGACGTTCGTTATGACAACAGTAGAACCTTCTCGAGAAATAAGCAACTTAGTAGGAAATCCCCATCTATATAGAATGTTCTCTTTACGTAACACTGATGTGATGGGGTAAAGAGAGCGCCTTTTCGCTAGAGTAGCAGGGGACAGGTCTCCGAATATCTGAAGTGAGCCCAGAGCCTCCGAGGGTCTAGCAGCTTTCAAAATTGCCTCCTTCACGTGGAAATAATGCAACCTCATAAGGACGTCCCGAGGGACACCAGGAGCGTTCCTGGCTTTAGGGAGCCTATGGATATGATCGATCAGAAAGTCCACTGAGCGGTACGAAGGAAGGAGTTTGATAAAGAGGTCAACTGCAAAATCTTAAAGCGCTATTAGCGACAGCTTCTGATACACCTCGCAGCTTTATGTTGTTACGTCTCTATCTGTCCTCTAAATCAGAAAGTTTGTCCCTGAGCGCTGTGACCTCATTTTGAAGCAGTTCATGAGAAGAGATCAGGTCATTGTGTGAAGACAGCACTTCACCCATTTTTGTTTCTAAGTGATCGGTGCGACCACCAATCTCATCAATAGATCTCTGACATTCCTTCATAGTCGCTCTAAATTCTGCCGCAACTTCATCCTTAAATTGCGTTAGGAGATGCTTCATAGCGCCCACCGTAAGTGAGTCACTGTCCTCGATAGAGCTGGTGTGTACGGTAACAGAGGTAGGGGCACTTGCATCCCGAAGTGGTGAGGACACAGGGACAGCAGGCTTAGAGGCGCCACTCCGTACATCTATTGTTTTAGCGGATTAAGGAGAATGTTTAAAGAACGCCACCTGGGAAACAGTTTAAGCGAACTTATATTTCTTGGGAGGCATAATAAAACTGATGACAAAAGTAGAGACTGGAGGCAAGAGGAGCATGTAAAATCAATCAAGGAAGGATCCACATGTTAGATAAGTTGTCATATCATGTCATAGGAGCAGTCGGGTGGAGGCAGAATTATCTCAGAGCAGTCACATCATAATAGTGTGGTCATTCTACCATGAGGGCATCGCAGCAGATCGTCTCGGCAGGTGCTGGGGTATCTGCGGTCCTATGAAGTCTGCAGTGCAATATGTATTATATATCGAGCACACTGTGTGAGAAATGCATGCAATTACACCAAGTGGCCACAAGATGGGGCAGTTGTAGTAGAAGAAAATACTGCTGAGTAAAAGTTCAATGCTCCACAAAGAAGGGAATGCACAAATCCCTCAACAGAGGCCCCAGAGTGGGATCAAAGCCAGGATAGTGCCAGAGGGCCACCAGACCCGGTTCAGCCCCAGTCCAGAGTCCCCCACAACACACAGGCACACTAATACCTCAGATCCAGCTCATTCAGTGTGATCCAAAATGGCCACCACGTCCCCCTGGGTGTCTGTCTCGCTGCTGTCCCCCACTGCCAGGCGCCTCCACGACCTGCTGCCCCAGGGGGTGTCTGGGGTAGGCTACCAATGGCTCCTGTGTCTCGGGTAAGGTCCGCGCCGCATCCCTGCTATGGAGCTCCAAACGCAGGCACCGGGAGTACACGAGGCCCCGGCTTCCGGAGGTGCATAGGCCGCAACCTGCGGGAACAGAGAGAACTGCTCCCCTGCTCTGTGGCAATCAATACAGGGCACAGGTGGTCTACAGGGGGGAAGGGGAGCCCCCGGAGAGGGTACACAGCGGGTTTAAACACTATATGGATGTGTTTAATAAAGCTGGGAAGAAGAGCTAAGCAGAAGCACGTCTGCACTCTTCACCAGCCAGGCCACACCCCGCTACATTCATCTTTCCCTCTATCCTGACTAGTCTCCAAGTTCCTGCCACTGAAAAACATGATGCTGCCACCACTATGCTTCACTGTAGGGATGGTATTGGCCTGGTGATGAGCGGCACCTGGTTTCCTCCAAACATGATGCCTGTTATTCACGCTAAATAGTTCCATCTTTGTCTCATCAGACCAGAGAATTTTGTTTCTCATGGTCTGAGAGTCCTTCACGTGCATTTTGACATGGTTCCCAAAGACTGGTGTATAACGGAGTCGTACTGATATTTTAAAAGGTAAGTAAATCTGAACTGGGTAATTATTGACCAGTAAGTCTTACATCTATAGTGGGGAAAGTACTGGAGTGTATATTAAGGGATAGAGGGGGTAATTCCAAGTTGATCGCAGTAGGAATTTTGTTAACAGTTGGTCAAGACCATGTGCACTGCAGATTTAACATGTGCAGAGAGAGTTAGATTTGGGTGTGGTGTGTTCAATCTGCAATCTAATTTGCAGTGTAAAAATAAAGCAGCCAGTATTTACCCTGCACAGAAACAAAATAACCCACCTAAATCTAACTCTTTCTGCACATGTTATATCTGCCTCCCCTGCAGTGCACATGGCTTTGCCCAACTGCTAACAAAGTTCCTGCTGCGATCAACTCAGAATTACCCCCAGAAAACAGAAGTTCCTTGAAGCAAATAAGGTTATTAATAGTAACCAACATGGATTTGTGAAGGATAGATCATGTCAAACTAACTTAATAGACTTTTATGAAAATGTTAGTGTGAACCTAGATCAGGGTAAAGTGGTAGATGCAATCTTTTTAGGCTTTTCTAAAGCTTTGAATACAGTACCTCACATGAGACTTATCTACAAATTAAGAGAACTTGGGCTACGGAGCACAATATGCACTTGGGTTAGTAATTGGTTGGAGAATAGGGAGCAACGTGTGGTGGTAAATGCAACTTTTTCTAAATGGACTGAAGTACTAAGTGGTTTGCCACAAGGGTCCGTACTTGGACAACTACTGTTCAACATTTTCATAAATGATCTGGAAGTAGGTCTAGAGGGCATGGTGTAAATTTTTGCAGACAATACCAAACTGTGTAAGGTTATAAATTCAGAGGGGGATGCTGAGTCTCTTCAGAATGACTTATTTAAACTGGAAGCATGGGCAGCAAATTGGAGAATGAGGTTCAATATAGACAAATGTAAGGTAATGCCCTTTGGTAGCAAGAACAAACATACCTACATAATAAATGGGGGAAAAGTAGGGGATTCTTTATTGGAAAAAGATTTAGGTGTTCACATAGAAAACAAACTTAGCAGTAGTACAGAAAGTAGGAATGCAGCAATAAGGCAAACAAGGTATTAGCATGCATAAAGCGGGAAATTGATGCAAGGGATGAGAGTGTTATACTCCCATTATATAAATTACTAGTGAGGGCCACATCTTTGTCTACTGTGCACAGTTATGGGCACCATACTACAAAAAGGATATCCTGGAAATAGAAAAGGTTAAGAGACGGGCGACCAAATTGATTAAGAGGATGGAGATACTAGGATACGGGGAAAGACTAGGCATGTTTTCACTGGAAAAAGGAGATTAAGAGGGGACACGATTAACATTTACAAATATATAAGGTGATAATACACAGAGCTAACGGGGGACTTGTTTTTGGTAAGATCAACACAAAGGACATGCGGACACCTGCTTAGGTTAGAGGAGAGATTTCGCACACTGAGGCGGAAAGGTTTCTTCACAGTAAGGACAATACGTATTTGGAGCTCCCTGCCAGAGAGAGCAGTAATGGCAGACTCAGTCACTACTTTTAAGAATGGGCTAGATAAATTCCTAAAGGATAAGAATATACAGGGCTATGGTGGCTGAAACTGACAGGATAGTTAAAGAAACAAAAATAATAATAATAGGAATAAGCATAACGGCTATACATTTACCACAATCAAAATTAGTTTTAAAAATATTACAGTGTAGGAGATTACCAACAGGTTGAACCCTATGGACATATTGTCTTTTTTTTCTCAATGGGTTGCCATGTGCTTTTAACTAAGATTTGGCTTCCGTCTGGCCACTCTACGATACAGGCCTGATTGGTGTATTGCTGCTGAGATGGTTGTCCTTCTGGAAGGTTCTCCTTTATCCACAGAGGAATGCTGTAGCTTTGACAGAGTGACCATCGGGTTCTTGGTCCCCTCCCTGACTAGGGCCCTTCTCCATCTTAAATTACACGGCTGGCCAGCTCTAGGAAGAGTCCTGGTGGTTCCAAACTTCTTCCATTTACGGATTATGGAGGCCACTGTGCTCATTGGGACCTTCAAAGCACCAGATATTTTTCTGGACCGTTCCCCAGGTTTGTGCCTTGAGATAATCCTGCCTCGGAGGTCTACAGACATTTCCTTTGACTTCATGCTTGGTTTGTGCTCAGACAAGCACTTTATGGCAAAGGCTGTTGCATATGTACATGTGATTTCTTAGAATTTTCTTTTTAATAAATTTGCAAAAATCTCGAAAAAACAAACAAACAAAAAAAAACAAAAAAAAACTTTTCATGTTGTTATTATGGAGTATGGTGTGTAGCATTCTGAGGGAAAAATGAATTTATTCCATTTTAGACTAAGGCTGTAACATAACAAAATGTGGAAGAAGTGAAGCGCTGTAAATACTTTTCCGGATGCACTGTAACTATGTATGTATGTATGCGTGTGTGTATGTATATGTTTGTATATGTACTGTATATGTATGTATGTGTGTGTATATATGTATGTATATATATATAGCAGACATGAAAAACTGCGGCACTCATGGTTGTTATTAAAGACAAAAAGTCTTTACTGGGTCATATCCAATGCAAATATGCCTATAGTGGCCAACGTTTTGGTGCTACACGCACCGTTTTCAAGGCAGGCATAACAGTATAACAGTTTAACAAACTAGACATGTAAATGACACTCACCTAAATAGGTTGGAGCCACCTCACCGCGGGAGAGCCAGGACCGGCGTGCACTTCCGTTAGCCACAGCTTCCAGTGAGTCACATCCGGTGACGTCAGACGACGTCCGCCTCGGTTACCCTGGCAACGCGTCCAGTTGTCCTGTTGCCAGGCCAACAGCATGATGCCGCTGAGTGATCTCCCCGGCCCTCTAAGCGGCGAACTGTAATACAGACACGTGCACAGAATAAGCTACAGGCATCAGGCATTAAACACTCATATATCGTTCAATCAGTGCATAGCACTATATGCACCTTCCCTGATGCTAGGCTAGTGGGTGTCATGAGCAACACACAGGAAGGTAAACAATTAACAAAATAAGCAAGATAGTAGTAAAAATTACAAATAAATCATAGATGTAAATCTATCTTACAACTTAGTACGGGCAATCGGTACTATCTTGTTTATTTTGCTTTGCCTATATCTGTAGCATATGGTAATAAGTATACATCACAATCAGTAGAGGAAATTTGCGAGCAGCTGATCAAGTTGAAAAAACGTGAGACAGATTATCTCATGCATGGGATCTCTTTAACCAAATATTACAGATGATCCCACGTGGATTTCGTGTTCGCAATCCGCCTACTATAGGCCGCTATAATCCTGAGTTCTGCCAGAAATGGATAGGGATTGTAAACAAATGCAGCCTTAACCTTATGCTTCTGGTTATTCAAGAATCAGAAAGAGAACTGAAGGTAGCTCGTGAGAAGATTTCTAAACTAGAAGCTACCAACATCGAGGTTTTGACGAGTGACTCCAGCGCTGACTTGTCAACCAAAGTAAAGATTGACGCAAACCAGAGTGAATTAGTCAAATTTAAAACAAAGAAGTTTGACATCATTCAGAATGGCTATGATTCCAATCGAGTCTATCACTGGCTAATGGGGGGAGAGGGTCGACCATCAAGAAATTCTGGGCCCCCTTCTAAGCAAAGTTGGCGGAGGCATAGAGAACTTAGGGGCCGTGACGTTCCTACATCTAATAGTGACAGCGAGTTCTTGACCTGAGATTCTGATGACCCTTTGGAAGGATCGTCTGCCCCTTTAGGCACCGACACCAAAACTCCGAAAGAGTCAAATTTAAGCACCAAGCCACCCGCCGTGGGGGTCAAAACGAGAGGCAAAAGAGAAGGCAACTCTCAAAAGAACAGGGTAACTGAGGCGGACGTCGTCTGACGTCACCGGATGTGACTCACTGGAAGCTGCGGCTAATGGAAGCGCACGCCGGTCCCGGCTCTCCCGCAGTGAGGTGGCTTCAACCTATTTAGGTGAGTGTCATTTACATGTCTAGTTTGTTAAACTGTTATGCCTGCCTTGAAGACGCTGCGTGTAGCACCGAAACGTTGGCCACTATAGGCATTTTTGCATTGGATATGACCCAGTAAACACTTTTTGTCTTTAATAACAACCACAAGAGCCGCAGTTCTTCATGTCTGCTATCAATCATTCATACTGAGGGCACCTTTTGGACCTTTTGGAACTTTTCAAGCATCGAGTGATGGTTCTTTTTTGCATGTATAGAGATGAGCGCCTGAAATTTTTCGGGTTTTGTGTTTTGGTTTTGGGTTCGGTTCCGCGGCCGTGTTTTGGGTTCGACCGCGTTTTGGCAAAACCTCACCGAATTTTTTTTGTCGGATTCGGGTGTGTTTTGGATTCGGGTGTTTTTTTAAAAAAACACTAAAAAACAGCTTAAATCATAGAATTTGGGGGTCATTTTGATCCCATATTATTATTAACCTCAAAAACCATAATTTCCACTCATTTTCAGTCTATTCTGAATACCTCACACCTCACAATATTATTTTTAGTCCTAAAATTTGCACCAAGGTCGCTGGATGACTAAGCTAAGCGACACTAGTGGCCGACACAAACACCTGGCCCATCTAGGAGTGGCACTGCAGTGTCACGCAGGATGTCCCTTCCAAAAAACCCTCCCCAATCAGCACATGACGCAAAGAAAAAAAGAGGCGCAATGAGGTAGCTGACTGTGTGAGTAAGATAAGCGACCCTAGTGGCCGACACAAACACCGGGCCCATTTAGGAGTGGCACTGCAGTGTCACGCAGGATGTCCCTTCCAAAAAACCCTCCCCAATCAGCACATGACGCAAAGAAAAAAAGAGGCGCAATGAGGTAGCTGACTGTGTGAGTAAGATTAGCGACCCTAGTGGCCGACACAAACACCGGGCCCATTTAGGAGTGGCACTGCAGTGTCACGCAGGATGTCCCTTCCAAAAAACCCTCCCCAATCAGCACATGACGCAAAGAAAAAAAGAGGCGCAATGAGGTAGCTGACTGTGTGAGTAAGATTAGCGACCCTAGTGGCCGACACAAACACCGGGCCCATTTAGGAGTGGCACTGCAGTGTCACGCAGGATGTCCCTTCCAAAAAACCCTCCCCAATCAGCACATGACGCAAAGAAAAAAAGAGGCGCAATGAGGTAGCTGACTGTGTGAGTAAGATTAGCGACCCTAGTGGCCGACACAAACACCGGGCCCATTTAGGAGTGGCACTGCAGTGTCACGCAGGATGTCCCTTCCAAAAAACCCTCCCCAAACAGCACATGACGCAAAGAAAAATAAAAGAAAAAAGAGGTGCAAGATGGAATTGTCCTTGGGCCCTCCCACCCACCCTTATGTTGTATAAACAAAACAGGACATGCACACTTTAACCAACCCATCATTTCAGTGACAGGGTCTGCCACACGACTGTGACTGATATGACGGGTTGGTTTGGACCCCCCCCAAAAAAGAAGCAATTAATCTCTCCTTGCACAAACTGGCTCTACAGAGGCAAGATGTCCACCTCATCATCACCCTCCGATATATCACCGTGTACATCCCCCTCCTCACAGATTATCAATTCGTCCCCACTGGAATCCACCATCTCCGCTCCCTGTGTACTTTGTGGAGGCAATTGCTGCTGGTCAATGTCTCCGCGGAGGAATTGATTATAATTAATTTTAATGAACATCATCTTCTCCACATTTTCTGGATGTAACCTCGTACGCCGATTGCTGACAAGGTGAGCGGCGGCACTAAACACTCTTTCGGAGTACACACTTGTGGGAGGGCAACTTAGGTAGAATAAAGCCAGTTTGTGCAATGGCCTCCAAATTGCCTCTTTTTCCTGCCAGTATAAGTATGGACTGTGTGACGTGCCTACTTGGATGCGGTCACTCATATAATCCTCCACCATTCTTTCAATGGTGAGAGAATCATATGCAGTGACAGTAGACGACATGTCCGTAATCGTTGTCAGGTCCTTCAGTCCGGACCAGATGTCAGCATCAGCAGTCGCTCCAGACTGCCCTGCATCACCGCCAGCGGGTGGGCTCGGAATTCTGAGCCTTTTCCTCGCACCCCCAGTTGCGGGAGAATGTGAAGGAGGAGATGTTGACAGGTCGCGTTCCGCTTGACTTGACAATTTTCTCACCAGCAGGTCTTTCAACCCCAGCAGACTTGTGTCTGCCGGAAAGAGAGATCCAAGGTAGGCTTTAAATCTAGGATCGAGCACGGTGGCCAAAATGTAGTGCTCTGATTTCAACAGATTGACCACCCGTGAATCCTTGTTAAGCGAATTAAGGGCTCCATCCACAAGTCCCACATGCCTAGCGGAATCGCTCCGTGTTAGCTCCTCCTTCAATGTCTCCAGCTTCTTCTGCAAAAGCCTGATGAGGGGAATGACCTGACTCAGGCTGGCAGTGTCTGAACTGACTTCACGTGTGGCAAGTTCAAAGGGCATCAGAACCTTGCACAACGTTGAAATCATTCTCCACTGCGCTTGAGACAGGTGCATTCCACCTCCTATATCGTGCTCAATTGTATAGGCTTGAATGGCCTTTTGCTGCTCCTCCAACCTCTGAAGCATATAGAGGGTTGAATTCCACCTCGTTACCACTTCTTGCTTCAGATGATGGCAGGGCAGGTTCAGTAGTTTTTGGTGGTGCTCCAGTCTTCTGTACGTGGTGCCTGTACGCCGAAAGTGTCCCGCAATTTTTCTGGCCACCGACAGCATCTCTTGCACGCCCCTGTCGTTTTTTAAATAATTCTGCACCACCAAACTCAAGGTATGTGCAAAACATGGGACGTGCTGGAATTTGCCCATATTTAATGCACACACAATATGCTGGCGTTGTCCGATGCCACAAATCCACAGGAGAGTCCAATTGGGGTAAGCCATTCCGCGATGATCTTCCTCAGTTGCCGTAAGAGGTTTTCAGCTGTGTGCGTATTCTGGAAACCGGTGATACAAAGCGTAGCCTGCCTAGGAAAGAGTTGGCGTTTGCGAGATGCTGCTACTGGTGCCGCCGCTGCTGTTCTTGCGGCGGGAGTCCATACATCTACCCAGTGGGCTGTCACAGTCATATAGTCCTGACCCTGCCCTGCTCCACTTGTCCACATGTCCGTGGTTAAGTGGACATTGGGTACAACTGCATTTTTTAGGACACTGGTGAGTCTTTTTCTGAGGTCCGTGTACATTCTCGGTATCGCCTGCCTAGAGAAGTGGAACCTAGATGGTATTTGGTAACGGGGGCACACTGCCTCAATAAATTGTCTAGTTCCCTGTGAACTAACGGCGGATACCGGACGCACGTCTAACACCAACATAGTTGTCAAGGCCTCAGTTATCCGCTTTGCAGCAGGATGACTGCTGTGATATTTCATCTTCCTCGCAAAGGACTGTTGAACAGTCAATTGCTTACTGGAAGTAGTACAAGTGGGCTTACGACTTCCCCTCTGGGATGACCATCGACTCCCAGCAGCAACAACAGCAGCGCCAGCAGCAGTAGGCGTTACACGCAAGGATGCATCGGAGGAATCCCAGGCAGGAGAGGACTCGTCAGAATTGCCAGTGACATTGCCTGCAGGACTATTGGCAGTCCTGGGGAAGGAGGAAATTGACACTGAGGGAGTTGGTGGGGTGGTTTGCGTGAGCTTGGTTACAAGAGGAAGGGATTTACTGGTCAGTGGACTGCTTCCGCTGTCACCCAAAGTTTTTGAACTTGTCACTGACTTATTATGAATGCGCTGCAGGTGACGTATAAGGGAGGATGTTCCGAGGTGGTTAACGTCCTTACCCCTACTTATTACAGCTTGACAAAGGGAACACACGGCTTGACACCTGTTGTCCGCATTTCTGTTGAAATAGTTCCACACCGAAGAGCTGATTTTTTTGGTATTTTCACCAGGCATGTCAACGGCCATATTCCTCCCACGGACAACAGGTGTCTCCCCGGGTGCCTGACTTAAACAAACCACCTCACCATCAGAATCCTCCTGGTCAATTTCCTCCCCAGCGCCAGCAACACCCATATCCTCCTCATCCTGGTGTACTTCAACACTGACATCTTCAATCTGACTATCAGGAACTGGACTGTGGGTGCTCCTTCCAGCACTTGCAGGGGGCGTGCAAATGGTGGAAGGCGCATGCTCTTCACGTCCAGTGTTGGGAAGGTCAGGCATCGCAACCGACACAATTGGACTCTCCTTGTGGATTTGGGATTTCGAAGAACGCACAGTTCTTTGCGGTGCTACTGCTTTTGCCAGCTTAAGTCTTTTCATTTTTCTAGCGAGAGGCTGAGTGCCTCCATCCTCATGTGAAGCTGAACCACTAGCCATGAACATAGGCCAGGGCCTCAGCCGTTCCTTGCCACTCCGTGTGGTAAATGGCATATTGGCAAGTTTACGCTTCTCCTCCGACAATTTTATTTTAGGTTTTGGAGTCCTTTTTTTACTGATATTTGGTGTTTTGGATTTGACATGCTCTGTACTATGACATTGGGCATCGGCCTTGGCAGACGACGTTGCTGGCATTTCATCGTCTCGGCCATGACTAGTGGCAGCAGCTTCAGCACGAGGTGGAAGTGGATCTTGATCTTTCCCTAATTTTGGAACCTCAACATTTTTGTTCTCCATATTTTAATAGGCACAACTAAAAGGCACCTCAGGTAAACAATGGAGATGGATGGATACTAGTATACAATTATGGACGGACTGCCGAGTGCCGACACAGAGGTAGCTACAGCCGTGAACTACCGTACTGTGTCTGCTGCTAATATAGACTGGTTGATAAAGAGATGTCGTAGTATGTATGTATGAAGAAGAAAGAAAAAAAAACCACGGTTAGGTGGTATACAATTATGGACGGACTGCCGAGTGCCGACACAGAGGTAGCCACAGCCGTGAACTACCGTACTGTACTGTGTCTGCTGCTAATATAGACTGGTTGATAAAGAGATGTCGTAGTATGTATGTATGAAGAAGAAAGAAAAAAAAACCACGGGTAGGTGGTATACAATTATGGACGGACTGCCGAGTGCCGACACAGAGGTAGCCACAGCCGTGAACTACCGTACTGTACTGTGTCTGCTGCTAATATAGACTGGTTGATAAAGAGATGTCGTAGTATGTATGAAGAAGAAAGAAAAAAAAACCACGGTTAGGTGGTATACAATTATGGACGGACTGCCGAGTGCCGACACAGAGGTAGCCACAGCCGTGAACTACCGTACTGTACTGTGTCTGCTGCTAATATAGACTGGTTGATAAAGAGATGTCGTAGTATGTATGTATAAAGAAGAAAGAAAAAAAAACCACGGTTAGGTGGTAAACAATTATGGACGGACTGCCGAGTGCCGACACAGAGGTAGCCACAGCCGTGAACTACCGTACTGTACTGTGTCTGCTGCTAATATAGACTGGTTGATAAAGAGATGTCGTAGTATGTATGTATAAAGAAGAAAGAAAAAAAAACCACGGGTAGGTGGTATACAATTATGGATGGACTGCCGAGTGCCGACACAGAGGTAGCTACAGCCGTGAACTACCGTACTGTGTCTGCTGCGACTGGATGATAAATAATGATATAAAAAATATATATATATATCACTACTGCAGCCGGACAGGTATATATATTATATAATGACGGACTTGCTGGACACTGTCTGTCAGCAGAATGAGTTTTTTATAGAATAAAAAAAAAAACACCACACAAGTGAAGTCACACGACGAGTGTTTAACTTTTTCAGGCAATCACAATATAGTATACTACTAACTATACTGGTGGTCAGTGTGGTCAGGTCACTGGTCAGTCACACTGGCAGTGGCACTCCTGCAGCAAAAGTGTGCACTGTTTAATTTTAATATAATATGTACTCCTGGCTCCTGCTATAACCTATAACTGGCACTGCAGTGCTCCCCAGTCTCCCCCACAATTATAAGCTGTGTGAGCTGAGCACAGTCAGATATATAATATATACATAGATGATGCAGCACACTGGGCTGAGCAGTGCACACAGATATGGTATGTGACTGTCTTGTACTCCTGGCTCCTGCTATAACCTATAACTGGCACTGCAGTGCTCCCCAGTCTCCCCCACAATTATAAGCTGTGTGAGCTGAGCACAGTCAGATATATAATATATACATAGATGATGCAGGCATGCAGCACACTGGGCAGAGCAGTGCACACAGATATGGTATGTGACTGAGTCACTGTGTGTACCGTTTTTTTCAGGCAGAGAACGGATATATTAAATAAAACAACTGCACTGCTGGTGGTCACTGTGGTCAGTCACTAAACTCTGCACTCTCTTCTACAGTATCAGCCTCAGGTCAATCTCTCTCTCTCTCTCCTAATCTAAATGGAGAGGACGCCAGCCACGTCCTCTCCCTATCAATCTCAATGCACGTGTGAAAATGGCGGCGACGCGCGGCTCCTTATATAGAATCCGAGTCTCGCGAGAATCCGACAGCGTCATGATGACGTTCGGGCGCGCTCGGGTTAACCGAGCAAGGCGGGAAGATCCGAGTCGCTCGGACCCGTGAAAAAAAACATGAAGTTCGTGCGGGTTCGGATTCAGAGAAACCGAACCCGCTCATCTCTAGTATATATATATATATATATATATATATATATATATATATATCAAACCCAGCAGCGGCGGCACTCACGGGTCTTACTCACAGTCAGTAAAGTGCATTTATTTCATCACTCAGTGTCCGAAGTTTCGGGGCCACAATGTCCCTTTTTCGAGGTGATACAACAAAATTAGTGAACACAACATACCTTTTATACAGAAGATGAAGACCCGCGAACGGGACGAGTTCTCGGCCCCCGGCGTGGGACACCCCCCCCGGCCTAGCTCTACCATACTGTGCGATGACGTACTTCCGCCCTGGAGTCGTGGAGATGTCGGCTTCCTGGAGACCAGGGTTGGTAGCGTCGCCTAGGCGACCAGTGCGTCCTGGCAACCAGGTGCATGACGGAACCCTCGCCCAGGGCTGGAATAATACGAAAAGTGCAGTGATTAAAACATAATAAATGCGTACAATATAGACATTTGACATTGCTGTGCAAACTTAAACGCTTAAAACTATATCAATCACACATGATATTAATTACTTAAACTACCAGCAGTACTAGCAATATATCACAAATAGAAGAACAATTAAAAATTTGTAATACGTCAAGAACCTGCATGTACGGCCCAACTAACTGATAGCTATTAATTATACTGGTATGTATTCCATAGAATTTTGTCATTAAGCCCAGCCGGTTTAATGGTGCCGAGGGTATAGATCCTTATATATATATATATATATATATATATATATATATATATATATATATATATATATATATATATATTGGTAGATGCTCAATTAGCTTAGTGATATCATTCAGGTGCTCGAAAGGGAGGGGTATTTCTAAGCAAGAAAAAAAGGCATTTGTTTCCCCCAGCACCCTGAATGATAACCGTAACCAGATATAAATTCCACATAATAATAGAATTCAGAGATCTTCGTTACACATATTTGCGCGAATGTGTGAATAAGCCGTCTCTGTATATTTGGGGTCCCTAGCGCTATATCTAGGTGCAGGGTGTGGCACCCCAAAACACCAGCATAAGCCAGAAAGCCCAGCGTAGCATACCAGTGAAAAAACTATAGTATTAATAAATTAGTATTTAGGAAGCCGAAGCTATAAAGAAAGTGATACAAAAATGAAATGCAATTAAAATAGAGAAATAGTGTTAAAAAATTAATAAGTGAAAAGTGTTAATAGAATGTAAAGGTATGCCACACTAAGGCCATCCAGCTCAGCCAGTCCAGAGGCACCACACCTCACACCTCCATTACCCCAATCTGGGTCTAAGATTAACCAGCAAGGAGCCACATGATAATGGCTCCTTACTACAATATGTCTAAGCTAAGAGCTACCTACCTTGGAGCAACCCCATAATGCTCCATGTGGCATGTCAGGGCCTGCACCTCCTCCTAATGCAGGAACCTCTCTGCCTCTCACAACAAACATATATATTGGTAGATGCTCAGTTAGCTTAGTGATATCATTCAGGTGCTCGAAAGGGAGGGGTATTTCTAAGCAAGAAAAAAAGGCATTTGTTTCCCCCAGCACCCTGAATGATAACCGTAACCAGATATAAATTCCACATAATAATAGAATTCAGAGATCTTCGTTACACATATTTGCGCGAATGTGTGAATAAGCCCCAAAGCCGCATCAAGGCGTCTCTGTATATTTGGGGTCCCTAGCGCTATATCTAGGTGCAGGGTGTGGCACCCCAAAACACCAGCATAAGCCAGAAAGTGTCAGTGGACAGTATTTTGCAACCTCTGATACAGAAGCAACCTAATTTCATCAAGGATACCACTTCTTTTCTGACCCACCTTAAGAACTTGAGCGATATTCCTAGTGGCACAATGATTTGCACAATAGACATTTGTAGTCTTTATACGAGCATACCACATGCACAAGGACTGGCAGCTATGAGATCTTTTTTAACCAGTGAAAATGTGACTGCAATTGATGTCGATTTTTTCTTACAGTTTTTGAAGCTCACATTGACTAGAAATTACTTCCTTTTTGATGGCAGATTCTACTGCCAAACAATTGGGTGTGCGATGGGGAGCAATGTCTCACCATCCTTTGCAAATATTTTTATGTTGCAGGAGGAGCAGGATATGTTTTTTAGCATACCAGAGGTCAGTCAATTTTTCAAGTTGCATTATTCAAGATATATTGATGATATCTTCATCTTATGGACGGGAGGACGTGATAGGTTTAATGCACTGGTAACCAGAATTAACAGTAGGCCCTCGCCCAATATAATTACAGCGCAATGTGACCCTGAGTCCCTTAACTACCTGGATGTCAAGGTATGTGTGAAGGATGGCAAACCCACCAATAAAAATACCCTGTTGCGATATAATAGCCATCATCCCAGGGCTCTCAAGAAGGGTCTTCCATGATCACAGCTTATTAGGGCAGCCAGAATTACAAGTGACGGCAGTAAACTCGAGGAAGCACTCACCACAGTGGTGGAGCGTTTTGCCGCACGAGGGTATGAACGCAAAGATTTAATGCGAACCAAAGCAGAAGTCATGGCCATACCCAGATCTGACTTGCTGGTACCCAGAAAGAAATCAGGACCTACCTCTTGTCACGAAGTACAACACTTCTAGTCCGGTAGTTCCTAGGGCACTCAAGGCCTTATGGCCTATAGTGGCTACTGATAAAAGCATACCGGCATTTAAACTTAAGCGACCACTCACCTGTTTCACTAAAGGAAAGAGTATTAAAGATCATGTGGTACACACTGATATCACAGGGTTTGAAGTCTCTCCAGCTACTAGTTTTCTATACAAACCACCGGGCTGCTATCGTTGCCTAGGGTGTAAGATGTGCAATAGTTTACAGACAGTGCCGACTTTTACTTCAAGTGTGACAGGTAGATCTTTTAAGATTAGACATGTCCTTACCTGTACTACATCTCACATTATATACACGTTATCACGTGTCCCTGTCATTTGCAGTATGTAGGCAAAATGGTGCGAACTGCCAAAGAGAGAGACAAGCTCTACACAGATCGGCTGTTAAAAGTGCGCTATCAGGAAAGGTGTCTGACCAACCTGTGGCCAGAGACTATGCGGAGAAGGAGCATGTTCTGAGCGATTTAAGGTTTCAAATCATCGATCATGTTCCCAAATTGGTGAGGGGGGGCGATCGGGGGAGCCTCCTCTTAAGGATGGAGGCCAGGTGGATCTATACCCTCGGCACCATTAAACCGGCTGGGCTTAATGACAAAATTCTATGGAACACATACCAGTATAATTAATAGCTATCAGTTAGTTGGGCCGTACATGCAGGTTCTTGACGTATTACAAATTTTTAATTGTTCTTCTATTTGTGATATATTGCTAGTACTGCTGGTAGTTTAAGTAATTAATATCATGTATGATTGATATAGTTTTAAGCGTTTAAGTTTGCACAGCAATGTCAAATGTCTATATTGTACGCATTTATTATGTTTTAATCACTGCACTTTTCGTTTTATTCCAGCCCTGGGCGAGGGTTCCGTCATGCACCTGGTTGCCAGGACGCACTGGTCGCCTAGGCGACGCTACCAACCCTGGTCTCCAGGAAGCCGACGTCTCCACGACTCCAGGGCGGAAGTACGTCATCGCACAGTATGGTAGAGCTAGGCCGGGGGTGTGTCCCACGCCGGGGGCCAGGAGCTCGACCCGTTCGCGGGTCTTCATCTTCTGTATAAAAGGTATGTTGTGTTCACTAATTTTGTTGTATCACCTCAAAAAAGGGGCGTTGTGGCCCCGAAACTTCGGACACTGAGTGATGAAATAAATGCACTTTATGCACTTTACTGACTGTGAGTAAGACCCATGAGTGCCGCCGCTGCTGGGTTTGTTATATATAGGATTTTTCCGGATGGCACCAGGGCAGTGAACTTTGATAGGAGAGAGTGCCGATTCATTCCTGTTTTATATATATATATATATATATATATATATATATAGTGGGAATCCCTGCACTCTCACATAATACAGACAATTACTGGGGTGCCAATCAGAGTCCAATCTCAAAAAAGATGGGGCCCATAGTACAACATGCAGTATCTCCACTATGTGGAAAAGACAGCACTCTCCATATTATTAAATTTTCAAAAATCAAAAAAGTGAATATTTATTATGAAGTCTATCTCACAGTTTTACAGGAAATGTCCAACGTTTCGGCCCACACTGGGACCTTTTTCAAGGTATACAGCAACAAAACATCCAATACAGCAGTGTAGCATAAGTCAAATCACGTAGGGAAACTGGAGCACCGAATGAGCCTCACAGGCCCCTATTATATACCCTGGAATTGGCGCCATTCCCGCCTCCAAAGTGACTGGGGGCGTGGTGGAACGCAAAACATCAATTCCGGTAACACCGGAAGTGAGTCGCGCTATACTAATCAAATATACAGACTCTTTAAAAGTCTTTGTGTACCCTTGTTTTGGAGCAGAATGCTCACAAGTGGCCGGATTTTCAAGGGGGAGCTACTCTCGGTAGCACACTCGCGCCGGGGCCGGGAGATGCGCCCGGCGGAACGCATGCTGGAATGCAGGCGTCACTTCCGGTATTGACCGGAAGTGAGCCGCGCCAGCAGCCGGACAGCGGAGTGTAACTTATCTGAATAGGGCATCAAGGCAGACCTGTAATAGGGTACACAACAAAGGATGATATATAATATTATAATATTAAAGTGACGCCATTTACATTGAGCTAAAAAGGGTCCATAGTGGACCGCAGACATTATTTCCGGCGATACCGGAAGCAGGCTGTATCATACCGTGTAAAGCATGAGTAAATGTCCAGATTGCATTTACTTCTATATAGGCAGTGAGCTAAGGGTCCATATGAGTTTACCCATTGATAATGGGTCTCTCAATAGGGTCAATATGGATAGGGTATATATAGAGACCTGTGGGATCACTTCAGGTTAAAACTTGCGTGCATAATAGCAGAGAAGTGCACATATTACAACAGTGATGTTGAACTAATCAAACTAAACATACTGATAACAAAATGTGTGTTCACAAGGGTACATTGAATAGGGTATTGATTAACATAAAGGTTCAAGGTTATTTCAAAAAAATTGACAACGGATTATTTTCATTCATGCCCCTAGGGGCAATAGTGTCCAATCTGTAGATCCATGAACTTTCTCTCTTCTTGAGCAGCAGGGTACGGTCTCCCCCTCGAGGTGGTGGGGGTATCCAGTCTATAAGCTTCGATCTGAAGTCCGATACCTGGTGTCGTGATGTCATAAAATGCCGGGCTACTGGCAATGTCGCTGTGCCAGTTGTGATTGCTTGGTGGATGGAGGTTCTGTGGTTGGCCATCCTATCTCTGAATCGCCTGGAGGTCATCCCAACATAGTAGAGTCCACACGGGCAGGTTAGGATATAGATGAGGTGGTCCATCAAACAGTGTAGTCTGTATTTAATCGCTATTGGTCGTCCAGAATGGGGATGCGGAAAAGATGACCCTGTGAGCATACCTCTGCAGGTGGTGCAGCCTGTACATTTGAAGCAACCTGGGTGTTGTTCATGAAGCCATGTATGTGTCGTGGAGGGACTGTGTTCAATCAAGGGTCTCATCAGTAGCTGTTTCAGGTTTGATGCTCTACGATAGGCCATCATCGGGGGAGTACTTTTTTTCAGTTTAAGGTGGTCATCTGTTGTGAGGATCGGCCAATGTCTACGGATGGACCTGGCGATCTTGTTTGATTACTGTATGTGGTAGTAAATACCATCCGCTTTGCAGTTGCTGTGCCCTGTGTGTTGGTAGTCGGCTCGGCAAACTTCTTCCTGGCTTTCAACAGGCACCCGAATACTATTTCCTTCTTGTAGCCTCGTTGTATAAATCGCGTGGTCATCTCGGATAGCTATCTCTCCATGGTGTCCTTTTCTGAATTGTTCCGCATCACCCTGAGGAATTGCGAAACTGGGAGATTGTTTTTTAAGGCTGGTGGATGTTGGCTACTAGAAAGTAGCAGAGTATTTCTGTCTGTGGGTTTTCTATATAGACTAGTGATAATACGGCCCTTAGCCAAGGTGACAGATATGTCCAAAAAATTGATGCTATGTGGGTCACTCTGACAGGTGAATTTAACCGGGCTATCAAGACCATTCAAGGAGCTCACCATCTGGTTAAATGTGTCTTTGCTACCTTTCCATATTAAAAAAATTTAATCTATGAAACGTTTATAAAATAATATCTCAGCCCCATAGTTGGACAGGATGTGTGATTACTCATATTCAGTCATGAAAATGTTCGCATAAGCCGGTGCCAGATTGGATCCCATGGTGGTCCCCTCACGTTGTAGATAGTATTTTCCTCGATACAAGAAATGATTCTGTTTGAGGACTAGACTAGCTAGGTCCAAGAGAAATCCCACTGGTGGTCCGGTGGGAGGTTTACGTAGTAGTGCTCTTTCCAGTGCTTGGAGGCCTTGATCGTGAGGGATGATGGCGTATAAAGAACACACATCCATTGTCGCCAGTAGAATATTATCCAAATCTGGAGGTAGATTGGATAATTTCTGCAGAAAATCCGAGGTGTCACGCACATAGCTACTACTGAGTTGTACTATGGGTTGTAAGAAAGTGTCTAGATACATGGCCAATGGTTGTAAAAGCGAGTTTCTGGCTGAGATGATTGGTCTGCCTGGTGGGTGTAGCAGGGTTTTGTGGATCTTGGGAATGGTGTAGATGATAGGGCACACTGGAAAGTCAACAATCAAGAATTCGTATGTGTGTTTGTCGATATGTGATGATTGGAACCCTAGGTGTAGTAAGTCATCCACCTTGGTTTTTATGTTAGGAATGGGGTTGCCCTGGAGGCAGGTGTAGGTCACTTCATCGGACAACTGTCTCACTATTTCTGAGTTGTAATCACCCCAATCTTGCACCACCACCGCACCACCCTTGTCGGCTGGTCTAATTACAATGCTAGTATCTTTCTTTAATGCAGTAAGGGCCTTACGCTCTGCGATAGAAAGGTTGTCAAAGCGTCTTTTAGTAGTGGGTGTAAGTGCTTCATGTTAAACAAGTCGGGTTAAGGTCTTGATGCTAGGGTTAGAGGAGGTCGGATCGAATGTGGATGGCCTATGGAGGTGTGCGCCATCTCTCTCCAGATCTATAGGAAAAAATTCCCGTAGTCTGAGCTTGCGGCCAAACTTGTATATATCGACTGTGGTATCAAACTGACTGCAAGGAGTTGTGGGGACAAACGACAGACCTCTGGAGAGGAGTTTTAGTGTGGCCTCATCTAGGGACTTACTGGATAAATTGAAAACTAGTTCTGGTTCTTGTCTCTGCATTTTCGCCAAATGTCTCCCCTTCCTTGGATGCGGCCTCCGTGGTTTGCGGCTGGTGGACAGCTGGTAGTGGTCGTGCGATCTAAAAAAGCTCATTGGGGTGGGCGGCTATCTGAGGATTCTGTCTCTGAGGCTGATGCAGAAGAAGCTGTTTCATAAGAGTTAGGCTGTCTGCGCCCCGGTCTGCGTGTTCTATAAGGTCTTTGAGGTTTAGTGGATCTAGAGTCGCCAATCAGCCACCTGTACACCGTATGATTTTGGTAATCAGAGGTAACAGTGGAGAGTTTACTGCGTTTGAAAGCAGTAATCTCTTTTTTATAGGTATCTATCTGGGTCTGTAATTTGTCAATCAGGTTATTGGTCCTGTCGTTCCTAATGGTGGCCAAATGTGTGTCGTTAAAGGTATTAATCTGAACCTTAACTTTCTTCAACTCGGTACCGACCTCCTCTATAACCAATAGCATCAAGTCTAGAGAGCACTTATTCAGAACACCACACCAACAACTGCAGAAAGTGGGGTTGTTGCTACCTATTGTCGGTATGTTGTTGACCCTAAAGCCCCTGGGTATCTGTTTCTTCCTGTGATATTCGGACAGGAACTGTCCGTGCAGGGTAAGGTCTATTTCCCTTCTCCTAAGTCTGAGCAGTTGATGGTATAAATCAGTCGGAGTCTCAGCCGGGAGTGTGTCAAAGTCTAGTTGGTCAAATAACACTTTTTCTGCATCATCGTCCGTGAGGGAAATCACACCATGTTCAGCCTGTGCGAGTAGATTGTCATCAAGAAAACCCACTTGGCCCTGTGCCATGCCAGTGGAATAATGCAACTGTAGAGGACCTGTCTGTATGGATATTCTTACTTATCGTACCTGGTATTCCACGAGGTCTCCCTGTCGTGTACTGACCAGGCCCAGCACTGATTGGCTTTAGGGTCAACAACATACCGACAATATGTAGAAACAACCCCACTTTCTGCAGTCGTTGGTGTGGTGTTCTGAATAAGTGCTCTCTAGACTTGATGCTATTGGTTATAGAGGAGGTCGGTACCGAGTTGAAGAAAGTTAAGGTTCAGAAGAAAGTTAAGGTTCAGATCAACTCGGTCGGTACCGAGTTGAAGAAAGTTAAGGTTCAGATTAAAACGACACACATTTGGCCACCATTAGGAACGACAGGACCAATAACCTGATTGACAAATTACAGACCCAGATAGATACCTATAAAAAAGAGATTACTGCTTTCAAACGCAGTAAACTCTCCACTGTTACCTCTGATTACCAAAATCATACGGTGACTCTAGATCCACTAGACCTCAAAGACCTTATAGAACACGCAGACCGGGGCGCAGACAGCCTAACTCTTATGAAACAGCTTCTTCTGCATCAGCTTCAGAGACAGAATCCTCAGATAGCCGCCCACCCCAATGAGCTTTTTTAGATCGCACGACCACTACCAGCCGTCCACCAGCCGCAAACCATGGAGGCCGCATCCAAGGAAGGGGAGACATTTGGCGAAAATGCAGAGACAAGAACCAGAACTAGTTTTCAATTTATCCAGTAAGTCCCTAGATGAGGCCACACTAAAACTCCTCTCCAGAGGTTTGTCGTTTGTCCCCATGACTCCTTGCAGTCAGTTTGATACCACAGTCAATATATACAAGTTTGGCCGCAAGCTCAGATTACGGGAATTTTTTCCTACAGATCTGGAGAGAGATGGCGCACACCTCCATAGGCCATCCACATTCGATCCGACCTCCTCTAACCCTAGCATCAAGACCTTTACCCGACTTGTTGAACATGAAGCACTTACACCCACTACTAAAAGACGCTTTGACAACCTTTCTATCGCAGAGCGTAAGGCCCTTACTGCATTAAAGAAAGATACTAGCATTGTAATTAGACCAGCCGACAAGGGTGGTGCGGTGGTGGTGCAAGATTGGGGTGATTACAACTCAGAAATAGTGAGACAGTTGTCCGATGAAGTGACCTACACCTGCCTCCAGGGCAACCCCATTCCTAACATAAAAACCAAGGTGGATGACTTACTACACCTAGGGTTCCAATCATCACATATCGACAAACACACATACGAATTCTTGACTGTTGACTTTCCAGTGTGCCCTATCATCTACACCATTCCCAAGATCCACAAAACCCTGCTACACCCACCAGGCAAACCAATCATCTCAGCCAGAAACTCGCTTTTACAACCATTGGCCATGTATCTAGACACTTTCTTACAACCCATAGTACAACTCAGTAGTAGCTATGTGCGTGACACCTCGGATTTTCTGCAGAAATTATCCAATCTACCTCCAGATTTGGATAATATTCTAATGGCGACAATGGATGTGTGTTCTTTATACACCATCATCCCTCACGATCAAGGCCTCCAAGCACTGGAAAGAGCACTACTACGTAAACCTCCCACCGGACCACCAGTGGGATTTCTCTTGGACCTAGCTAGTCTAGTCCTCAAACAGAATCATTTCTTGTATCGAGAAAAATACTATCTACAACGTGAGGGGACCACCATGGGATCCAATCTGGCACCGGCTTATGCGAACATTTTCATGACTGAATATGAGCAATCACACATCCTGTCCAACTATGGGACTGAGATATTATTTTATAAACGTTTCATAGATAAAAAAAAATTAATATGGAAAGGTAGCAAAGACACATTTAACCAGATGGTGAGCTCCTTGAATGGTCTTGATAGCCCGGTTAAATTCACCTGTCAGAGTGACCCACATAGCATCAATTTTTTGGACATATCTGTCACCTTGGCTGAGGGCCGTATTATCACTAGTCTATATAGAAAACCCACAGACAGAAATACTCTGCTACTTTCTAGTAGCCAACATCCACCAGCCTTAAAAAAACAATCTCCCATTTTCGCAATTCCTCAGGGTGATGCGGAACAATTCAGAAAAGGACACCATGGAGAGACAGCTATCCGAGATGACTACGCGATTTATACAACGAGGCTACAAGAAGGAAATAGTATCCGGGTGCCTGTTAAAAGCCAGGAAGAAGTTTGCCGAGCCGACTACCAACACACAGGGCACAGCAACTGCAAAGCGGATGGTATTTACTACCACATACAGTAATCAATCAAACAAGATCGCCAGGTCCATCCGTAGACATTGGCCGATCCTCAAAACAGATGACCACCTTAAACTGAAAAAAAGTACTCCCCCGATGATGGCCTATCGTAGAGCATCAAACCTGAAACAGCTACTGATGAGACCCTTGATTGAACACAGTCCCTCCACGACACATACATGGCTTCATGAACAACGCCCAGGTTACTTCAAATGTACAGGCTGCACCACCTGCAGAGGTATGCTCACAGGGTCATCTTTTCCGTATCCCCATTCTGGATGACCAATAACGATTAAATACAGACTACACTGTTTGATGGACCACCTCATCTATAGCCTAACCTGCCCGTGTGGACTCTACTATGTTGGGATGACCTCCAGGCGATTCAGAGATAGGATGGCCAACCACAGAACCTCCATCCACCAAGCAATCACAACTGGCACAGCGACATTGCCAGTAGCCCGGCATTTTATGACATCACGACTAGTGATGAGCGAGGTTCGGTTTTACTCGGTTTTACTCGGTTCTCAAAACGGCATCTTATTGGCTATCCAAAACACGTGACATCCGTGAGCCAATAAGATGCCGTTTTGAGAACCGAGTAAAACCGAGTAAAACCGAGTAAAACCGAATCCGCTCATCACTAATCACGACACCAGGTATCGGACCTCAGATCGAAGCTTATAGACTGGATACCCCCACCACCTCGAAGGGGGAGACCGTACCCTGCTGCTCAAGAAGAGAGAAAGTTCATGGATCTACAGATTGGACACTATTGCCCCTAGGGGCATGAATAAAAATAATCCGTTGTCAATTTTTTTGAAATAACCTTGAACCTTTATGTTAATCAATACCCTATTCAATGTACCCTTGTGAACACACATTTTGTTATCAGTATGTTTAGTTTGATTAGTTCAACATCACTGTTGTAATATGTGCACTTCTCTGCTATCGCATTATGCACGCAAGTTTTAACCTGAAGTGATCCCACAGGTCTCTATATATACCCTATCCATATTGACCCTATTGAGAGACCCATTATCAATGGGTAAACTCATATGGACCCTTAGCTCACTGTCTATATAGTAGTAAATGCAATCTGGACATTTACTCATGCTTTACACGGTATGATACAGCCTGTTTCCGGTATCGCCGGAAATAATGTCTGCGGTCCACTATGGACCCTTTTTAGCTCAATGTAAATGGCGTCACTTTAATATTTATAATATTATATATCATCCTTTGTTGTGTACCCTATTACAGGTCTGCCTTGATGCCCTATTCAGATAAGTTACACTCCGATGTCCGGCTGCTGGCGCGGCTCACTTCCGGTCAATACCGGAAGTGACGCCTGCGTTCCAGCATGCGTTCCGCCGGGCGCATCTCCCGGCCCCGGCGCGAGTGTGCTACCGAGAGTAGCTCCCCCTTGAAATCCGGACTTTTAAAGAGTCTGTATATTTGATTAGTATAGCGCGACTCACTTCCGGTGTTACCGGTCGTGATGTTTTGCGTTCCACCATGCATTCCACCACGCCCTCAGTCACTTTGGAGGTGGGAATGGCGCCAATTCCAGGGTATATAATAGGGGCCTGTGAGGCTCATTCAGTGCTCCAGTTTCCCTACGTGATTTGACTTATGCTACACTGCTGTATTGGATGTTTTGTTGCTGTATACCTTGAAAAAGGTCCCGGTGTGGACCGAAACGTTGGACATTTCCTGGAAAACTGTGAGATAGACTTTATAATAAATATTCACTTTTTTGATTGTTGAAAATTTAATCTGGAGAGTGCTGTCTTTTCCACATAGTGGAGATACTGCATGATATATATATATATATATATATATATATATATATGAGAGAGAGAGAGACTACGGCGCTTCAGTGCAGTTTGTGATATTTATACAATATTAGATATATCAGCCCCTATAGGAATTAGAACACTTCTCATGTATTATATGAGTGGTAGCTTATAATACGTAAACATGTGTTTGGTATACACATATAGTTAGATGTGAGACATAGTGAATACAAGCGCTCAAGAGTGTGGTGAGTACGATTAAAAATGGGTGAAAAGCATAAAAGAGGGATAATAAAAATTGGCTCTGATCACTTATCTGGTATATGGAAGGTTTGCTCAGACAGCCATCATTTTAAATCTTAATACATGTAAATTAAAGAAAAACAGCAAACATAGTGTGTACCATTCAGGATATCATAATATGTCACTGCCTAATTTCAACAAGCATCATTAGGGAACAAACTTATTCCCAATTAAAATCAATTAATAGCCTCAGCAGTGTAAATATTAAAAAATCATAAATTTAATAAACCTAATGACCTAAGAATGGCTAGATAACACACGTACAAGATTAAAAAATATATGAGGCTTATCTGTCCATAAATGAGATGTCGGTAGGTAGTCTCAGCGCGTTTCACCCGTCAGTGTCAGGACTTCATCAAAGGGATGGACACAGTGAGCAAACATGCTCTATTTATACCAAGAGGTAGTGATTGTCTATGGCCAGTAGTAATGACATCACTTCCTGTAATCATAATGATATTTTAAAAATAAAATAAAAGGGTCATGCTATTATATATAGCACCCAAAGGTGGTTAAGATGAATAGCAAGTGAATAGACTAAAATGGAAAATGAGCCCGAAGAACCAAGGAAATAAGCCAAGAATCGGCGGTGGAATGCATGCTGGACCGCACCGCCATCTGAAATAGTGGTGGAACGCACCGTCATATTGATTACGTCACTTCCGGAATAGGTAGCGGAATAGCCTGGCGGAGTATAGTGTTGTTAGAATAGAGACATAGGATAACCACTTTAAGTTAGAGTGAATCGGGGATGGGTGATTATACGTGACATAAGAAAAATTGAAATGTCACTTCCGCCGTAGATCCGGAAATGACCGGCGAGGATGTTTATTGTGATTAAAACCTTTCTGTGAACCCAAAATAAGATTCTAACAGTACCAATAGAGTGTTCAATTATATATAAGGTGTAATATAAACAAGTTGGTAGAGAATAGTTAGAGCGGTGGAAGTGAATGGAACACACCGCCATTTTGGATATCGGCGTTGGAACGCAAATAGTAATTAAAGCTTATAGAATAGTGATGTTTTAAAACCTATAAAAATGACAGTGCAATAAGACCCCATCTAAAATATAAAAATAATAGTAATATAAAATATTGTTAAAACATTTGAAGGGACTGTAAACATTGTTCATTTAGGATAACCCCAATTCAGGGCAATTGTCCAAAATGAGGGATTCAGTAGTAAAGGTCCATGGTACTTTGATGAGATGCTTTCTTTAATCATCCAAGGTATTGTAATGGTGTAATTTCTTCAGAATTGCATCAGTTGGTGTAGATAACTGACTAGTTGTTCTAGCCAACGAGTAGTTATAGTTGCCCACATGTCCATTCATGATGGCCCCCTTCCAGGGTATTTGTCCGAACAGGGATATCCATTGTTGAAAATTCATGATGATTTAAAAGAATGTCGCTACATGTCACCGAAGCCATATTGTCCTTTTTTCCAGTAGCGTCGTCTTGCTTGATGTTAACATCTGACGGGGGGGTTGTAATTGCTTACTGCAAAAAAATTCAGAAGATAGCTTATGTCATCCAATTTTGGCTAAATGAAAACTATCAGCAGATAGCTAAAATTACCCAATTTTCTACGTGAAATTTAACACTACTATAGTGCAAGAGAAAGGAAAGTAAGAAAATTTATAGTGTATAGTTAAGGTAAGTATGTGTTAGATTAAAGGAATGGAGCAATTTCAAAGGCTTCATTTAGTCCCAATGGTGATAAAGTTTTAAGTTCATGAATCCAAAACATTTCTCATTTAGAAAACTTGTTTAGGATATCTCCCCCTCTTTCTCCGATTTCACCAATTCAATTGCTTTAAAGGAAATTTCTTCAGGGTTGGATTTGTGTTTTTCCATGAAGTGTTTAGAGACTGTATGGTTCTCTACCTTGTTTTTATTGTTTCTAATATGTTCTTGTATGCGCAATTTAAGAACTCTTTTTGTCTTGCCCACATATTTGTACCCGCATGTGCATTCCAGTAGATATGTTACCATTGTTGAATTACAATTCAAGTAGTCTTTGATACTATATTCCTTGGTGTTGTCATGATTAGAGAATGTCTTTCTATTTGGATGGACATATTTACAGATGTTGCAATTTCCACATTTAAAGCACCCTTTGCAGCTTATAATGGTGTTGTTTCCTGATTTACTTTTGCTGGGTAGGTGACTTGGTGCCAGAATGTCCTTTAAATTACTGGTTTTCCAGAACACAATGTCAGATTTAGATGGGAGAATTTCTTTTAGTATTGGGTCCATAAGCAGGATGCTCCAATGTTTGTTGAGGGATTGTCTAATGATGGATTCTTGATTGCTGAACGTGGTAATGAATGGGATAAAGTTTTCCGATTTCTTCTGTACTTTTTTGTTGAATAATTCTGTTCTTTGTATTTTAGCTGTTTTTTTCTAATGCTTTGTTGATGACTTGTTCTGGATATTTTCTATCTTTGAATCTGGTGGCATATGTTGTTAGTTGATTTTCACAATCTTGTTCATTACTGCAGTTACGTTTGATGCGATAGAGCTGGGAATATGGAATGTTAGTTTTCCAGTTTCTAGCATGGCAGCTTTTGCAATGAAGGTAGCTGTTGGTATCTACCTCCTTTATATGCTTGCTGGTTGTGATCCTGGATTCAGTACTTGAAAGAGTTAGGTCTAAATAATGTATACTTTCTTTGTTCATCTCGTATGTGAATTTCAAATTACATTGATTTATAGTAAGTAAATGGAAAAATTCTCTAAACAACTCTTCATCTCCTTCCCAGATGATCAGAATGTCATCTATATATCATTTATAGACAATCAGGTGTTTCAGATATGGGTTGTTATAGATACAATCTTCTTCCCAAGAACCCATTAGTAAATTAGCAAAATTGGGTGCGAAAGACGTGCCCATTGCTGTCCCGCAAATTTGCAAGAAGAAAATCCGCTGGAATATGAAGTAATTATGACTCGAGATGAATTTCATAAAGTCACAAATTGCATTCTTGTGAATTGTTGAAATTTCGGGGTCCCTGTCGAGAAATCTTCTACATGCTTCTATTCCCTTCTCATGGATGATGCAAGTATACAAACTTTGTACATCTATAGTAATCCATAGCTAGGAGTCCTTCCATTCCACCTCAGACAGAATATTAATTACACTACTGGTATCCTTCAGAAATGATGGCAAGGTAGTTACGTACTGGCACAGGAAAATATCAACATATTCTGATAAATGGCTTGTAAAGGAATCAATCCCTACGATGATTGGTCTCCCTGGTGGTCTGGTGAGGTTCTTGTGTATCTTTGGGAGATAGTAAAATGTTGGAATCACCGGTGTCGTCATCATGAGGTACTTAAATTCATTTTAATCGAGGATATTGTTGTGAAAATAATGTACAAGTATAGTTCTAAGTTCTTCTACAAAAGAATTTGTGGGGTCTTGTGAGTTGTTTATATGAAGATTCATCATGTAGAAGGCGGAGCGCTTCAAGTTCATATGCTTCTCTATCCAAAAAGACAATACCTCCTCCCTTGTCCGCCTGCTTAATGACGATGTCGTGGTTTTCTTGGAGATTTTTCAAGGCTTCTTTTTCTTTGTTCTTCAAATTGGAATAGGATGGTGTTTTAAGTTCGATATCACATAAATCTTTTTTTACTAGTTTCTGGAATACATTTATGTGGTTACCTATTGATTCAAGAGGGTAATATTTGGATTTTCATTTGAGACCTGATTTAGAAGATTCTGTCAGATGGTTCTTTTTTTTGGCGAAATGTCACTTTAAGGTGAGGGATCTTGAGAACTTGTTGAGATCTATAAAGGTGTCAAATTTGTTCATCTGTTTATTCGGAGCAAATTTTAAGCCCTTGCTTAAAAGGGATACTTCTGCTTTGTTTAGAGCATGACTGGATAAATTAAATATACCATGTTCAACAGGGTCCTTTATTGGAGATACTGTCTTTTGTTCTTCCTATGCCTGCCTCGGATGCCTATTCTTCTGGGAGGCCTCTTTTCATAAGGGAATTCCCTTTTAGTCTTTCCCTGATGAAGGTTTTCCTTGTGGAGAATTAGTTTTCTGTTATTGGGTTCAAGGATAAAAAAAATCAGAGTCACTGTTTGAATCCAGTCTTTGGAGAGCTGAAAATCTGTTGTTTTGTGGTCACAAATTTTGAAATTGTAGGGTTAGTTCTTTCTCTTTCCTGTTGTCCTTGTTGTCGATTCTGGTTGTTACAAAAGTTCTTGTTTTTATATGGTGTCATTTTCCATTTTTTTGCTCTTGGGTCCTGATATACAGGAATGGGTTGGTACCTTTTATCTTGAAATCTACTCAAGTTTTGGATTTTGTTATGAAGATAATCTTGTTTTTCTCTGAAAAATGTATTTTGTTTACCTTTAATGACATCTTCCTCGATATGTTCAAGATTCTTTGTTAGTGTTAAGTCATTTGCTTTGAATTCCTCTTTATGTATAACCAATTGTTGTTCTTTAACTTTGAGGTATTCTTCAATCTTCACAAGGATTTTCTCTTTTTCCATGATGATGAGTTTTATTAAATTGATTGAACAGTTATGGAGAATCTCATCCCAGTTTGAAATAAATACTAGATTCTCTAATCCAAATGTAGGTCTTTTAAAAAATCTTAGACCTCTAGGGATTCTATTTACAGCTATATATTGATCTAGACCTTTTATCTCCCACCATGCTTTGATTTCTCTGGTGAGTAATCTTTCTGCTTCCCATAAAAGGGAGTCCACACCGTTTTCATTAGAAGTATTTGCATTTGCAGTACCTTCATTAAATATTTGATGGCAAATGTCATTTCTTTTTTCATGACCTCTATTTTTAAACATTATCAGCAAGAGCACTAGTACCAGCTGCCAGCAGACAAGAACCAAAGAAACAAGATATAGAAATAGAGACTACGGCGCTTCGGTACAGTTTGTGATATTTATACAATATTAGATATATCAGCCCCTATAACAATTAGAACACTTCTCATGTATTATATGAGTGGCATCTTATAATATGTAAACATGTGTTTGGTATACACCTATAGTAAGATGCAAGAAATAGTGAATACAAGCGCCCAAGAGTGTGGTGAGTACGATTAAAAATGGGGGAAAAGCTTAAAAGAGGGATAATAAAAATTGGCTCTTATCACTTATCTGGTATATGGAAGCTTTGCTCAGACAGCCATCATTTGAAGCTTAATACATGTAAATTAAAGAAAAACAGCAAACATAGTGTGTACCATTCAGGATATCATAATATGCCACTGCCTAATTTCAACAGGCATCATTAGGGAACAAGCTTATTCCCAATTAAAATCAATTAATAGCCTCAGAAGTGTAAATATAAAAAATACATAAATTTAATAAACATAATGACATAATAATGGCTAGATAACACACGTACAAGATTAAAAAATATGAGGCTTATCTGTCCATAAAGGAGATGTTGGTAGGTAGAGATGTGCACCGGAAATTTTTCGGGTTTTGTGTTTTGGTTTTGGGTTCGGTTCCGCGGCCGTGTTTTGGGTTCGAAAGCGTTTTGGCAAAACCTCACCGAATTTTTTTTGTCGGATTCGGGTGTGTTTTGGATTCGGGTGTTTTTTTCAAAAAACACTAAAAAACAGCTTAAATCATAGAATTTGGGGGTCATTTTGATCCCAAAGTATTATTAACCTCAATAACCATAATTTCCACTCATTTTCAGTCTATTCTGAACACCTCACAATATTATTTTTAGTCCTAAAATTTGCACCGAGGTCGCTGGATGACTAAGCTCAGCAACCAAAGTGGCCGACACAAACACCTGGCCCATCTAGGAGTGGCACTGCAGTGTCACGCAGGATGGCCCTTCCAAAAAACACTCCCCAAACAGCACATGACGCAAAGAAGAAAAAAAAGAGGCGCAATGAGGTAGCTGTGTGAGTAAGCTAAGCGACCCTAGTGGCCGACACAAACACCTGGCCCATCTAGGAGTGGCACTGCAGTGTCACGCAGGATGGCCCTTCCAAAAAACACTCCCCAAACAGCACATGACGCAAAGAAAAATGAAAGAAAAAAGAGGTGCAAGATGGAATTGTCCTTGGGCCCTCCCACCCACCCTTATGTTGTATAAACAGGACATGCACACTTTAACCAACCCATCATTTAAGTGACAGGGTCTGCCACACGACTGTGACTGAAATGACGGGTTGGTTTGGACCCCCACCAAAAAAGAAGCAATTAATCTCTCCTTGCACAAACTGGCTCTACAGAGGCAAGATGTCCACCTCATCATCATCCTCCGATTCATCACCGTGTACATCCCCCTCCTCACAGATTATCAATTCGTCCCCACTGGAATCCACCATCACAGCTCCCTGTGTACTTTGTGGAGGCAATTGCTGCTGGTGAATGTCTCCATGGAGGAATTGATTATAATTCATTTTAATGAACATCATCTTCTCCACATTTTCTGGAAGTAACCTCGTACGCCGATTGCTGACAAGGTGAGCGGCGGCACTAAACACTCTTTCGGAGTACACACTTGTGGGAGGGCAACTTAGGTAGAATAAAGCCAGTTTGTGCAAGGGCCTCCAAATTGCCTCTTTTTCCTGCCAGTATACGTACGGACTGTCTGACGTGCCTACTTGGATGCGGTCACTCATATAATCCTCCACCATTCTTTCAATGGTGAGAGAATCATATGCAGTGACAGTAGACGACATGTCCGTAATCATTGTCAGGTCCTTCAGTCCGGACCAGATGTCAGCATCAGCAGTCGCTCCAGACTGCCCTGCATCACCGCCAGCGGGTGGGCTCGGAATTCTGAGCCTTTTCCTCGCACCCCCAGTTGCGGGAGAATGTGAAGGAGGAGATGTTGACAGGTCGCGATCCGCTTGACTTGACAATTTTCTCACCAGCAGTTCTTTGAACCCCTGCAGACTTGTGTCTGCCGGAAAGAGAGATACAACGTAGGTTTTAAATCTAGGATCGAGCACGGTGGCCAAAATGTAGTGCTCTGATTTCAACAGATTGACCACCCGTGAATCCTTGTTAAGCGAATTAAGGGCTCCATCCACAAGTCCCACATGCCTAGCGGAATCGCTCAGTGTTAGCTCCTCCTTCAATGTCTCCAGCTTCTTCTGCAAAAGTCTGATGCGGGGAATGACCTGACTCAGGCTGGCAGTGTCTGAACTGACTTCACGTGTAGCAAGTTCAAAAGGTTGCAGAACCTTGCACAACGTTGAAATCATTCTCCACTGCGCTTGAGACAGGTGCATTCCACCTCCTATATCGTGGTCAGTTGTATAGGCTTGAATGGCCTTTTGCTGCTCCTCCAACCTCTGAAGCATATAGAGGGTTGAATTCCACCTCGTTACCACTTCTTGCTTCAGATGATGGCAGGGCAGGTTCAGGCGTTTTTGGTGTTGCTCCAGTCTTCTGTACGTGGTGCCTGTACGCCGAAAGTGTCCCGCAATTCTTCTGGCCACCGACAGCATCTCTTGAACGCCCCTCTCGTTTTTTAAATAATTCTGCACCACCAAATTCAAGGTATGTGCAAAACATGGGGCGTGCTGGAATTTGCCCATATTTAATGCACACACAATATTGCTGGCGTTGTCCGATGCCACAAATCCACAGGAGAGTCCAATTGGGGTAAGCCATTCTGCGATGATCTTCCTCAGTTGCCGTAAGAGGTTTTTAGCTGTGTGCGTATTCTGGAAAGCGGTGATACAAAGCGTAGCCTGCCTAGGAAAGAGTTGGCGTTTGCGAGATGCTGCTATTGGTGCCGCCGCTGCTGTTCTTGCGGCGGGAGTCAATACATCTACCCAGTGGGCTGTCACAGTCATATAGTCCTGAGTCTGCCCTGCTCCACTTGTCCACATGTCCGTGGTTAAGTGGACATTGGGTACAACTGCATTTTTTAGGACACTGGTGAGTCTTTTTCTGAGGTCTGTGTACATTTTCGGTATCACCTGCCTAGAGAAATGGAACCTAGATGGTATTTGGTACCGGGGACACAGTACCTCAATCAAGTCTATAGTTGGCTCTGCAGTAATGATGGATACCGGAACCACGTTTCTCACCGCCCAGGATGCCAAGGCCTCAGTTATCCGCTTTGCAGCAGGATGACTGCTGTGATATTTCATCTTCCTCGCAAAGGACTGTTGGACAGTCAATTGCTTGGTGGAAGTAGTAAAAGTCGTCTTACGACTTCCCCTCTGGGATGACCATCGACTCCCAGCAGCAACAACAGCAGCGCCAGCAGCAGTAGGCGTTACACGCAAGGATGCATCAGAGGAATCTCAGGCAGGAGAGGACTCGTCAGAATTGCCAGTGACATGGCCTGCAGGACTATTGGCATTCCTGGGGAAGGAGGAAATTGACACTGAGGGAGTTGGTGGGGTGGTTTGCGTGAGCTTGGTTACAAGAGGAAGGGATTTACTGGTCAGTGGACTGCTTCCGCTGTCGCCCAAAGTTTTTGAACTTGTCACTGACTTATGATGAATGCGCTGCAGGTGACGTATAAGGGAGGATGTTCCGAGGTGGTTAACGTCCTTACCCCTACTTATTACAGCTTGACAAAGGCAACACACGGCTTGACAAATGTTGTCCTCATTTCTGTTGAAATACTTCCACACCGAAGAGCTGATTTTTTTGGTATTTTCACCAGGCATGTCAATGGCCATATTCCTCCCACGGACAACAGGTGTCTCCCCGGGTGCCTGACTTAAACAAACCACCTCACCATCAGAATCCTCCTGGTCAATTTCCTCCCCAGCGCCAGCAACACCCATATCCTCCTCATCCTGGTGTACTTCAACACTGACATCTTCAATCTGACTATCAGGAACTGGACTGCGGGTGCTCCTTCCAGCACTTGCAGGGGGCGTGCAAATGGTGGAAGGCGCATGCTCTTCACGTCCAGTGTTGGGAAGGTCAGGCATCGCAACCGACACAATTGTACTCTCCTTGTGGATTTGTGATTTCGAAGAACGCACAGTTCTTTGCTGTGCTTTTGCCAGCTTAAGTCTTTTCATTTTTCTAGCGAGAGGCTGAGTGCTTCCATCCTCATGTGAAGCTGAACCACTAGCCATGAACATAGGCCAGGGCCTCAGCCGTTCCTTGCCACTCCGTGTGGTAAATGGCATATTGGCAAGTTTACGCTTCTCCTCCGACGATTTTATTTTAGATTTTTGAGTCCTTTTTTTATTGATATTTGGTGTTTTGGATTTTACATGCTCTGTACTATGACATTGGGCATCGGCCTTGGCAGACGACGTTGCTGGCATTTCATCGTCTCGGCCATGACTAGTGGCAGCAGCTTCAGCACGAGGTGGAATACTCCACCAGGCTATTCTGCTACCTATGCCGGAAGTGACATAATCAATATGATGGTGCGTTCCACCGCTATTTGATACGGCGGTGCGGTCCAGCATGCGTTCCACCGCCGATTCTTGGCTTATTTCCTTGGTTCTTCGGGCTTGTTTTCCATTTTAATCTATTCACTTGCTATTCATCTTAACCACCTTTGGGTGCTATATATAATAGCATGACCCTTTTCTTTTTAATACATCATTATGATTACAGGAAGTGATGTCATTACTACTGGCCATAGGCAATCACTACCTCTTAGTATAAATAGAGCATGTTTGCTCACTGTGTCCATCCCCTTGATGAAGTCCTGACACTGATGGATGATACGCGTTGAGACTACCTACCGACATCTCCTTTATGGACAGATAAGCCTCATATTTTTTAATCTTGTACGTGTGTTATCTAGCCATTCTCATGTCATTATGTTTATTTAATTTATGTATTTTTAATATTTACACTGCTGAGGCTATTCATTGATTTTAATTGGGAATAAGCTTGTTCCCTAATGATGCCTGTTGAAATTAGGCAGTGACATATTATGCTATCCTGAATGGTACACACTGTTTGCTGTTTTTCTTTAATTTACATGTATTAAGCTTCAAATGATGGCTGTCTGAGCAAAGCTTCCTTATACCAGATAAGTGATCAGAGCCAATTTTTATTATCCCTCTTTTATGCTTTTCCCCATTTTTAATCGTACTCACACACTTGGACGCTTGTATTTCCTATTTCTCGCATCTAACTATATTAGTATACCAAACACATGTTTATGTATTATAAGCTGCCACTAATATAATACATGAGAAGTGTTCTAATTCCTATAGGGGCTGATATATCTAATATTGTATAAATATCACAAACTGTACCGAAGCGCCGTAGTCTCTATTTCTATATCTTGTTTCTTTGGTTCTTGTCTGCTGGCAGCTGGTACTTGTGCTCTTGCTGATAATGTTTAAAAATAGAGGTCATGAAAAAAGAAATGACATTTGCCATCAAATATTTAATGAAGGTACTGCAAATGCAAATGTAAATACATCTAATGAAAACTATATGGACTCCCTTTTATGGGAAGCAGAAAGATTACTCACCAGAGAAATCAAAGCATGGTGGGAGATAAAAGGTCTAGAACAATATATAGCTGTAAATAGAATCCCTAGAGGTCTAAGATTTTTTAAAAGACCTACATTTGGATTAGAGAATCTAGAATGTATTGCAAACTGGGATGAGATTCTCCATAACTGTTCAATCAATTTAATAAAACTCATCATCATGGAAAAAGAGAAAATCCTTGTGAAGATTGAAGAATACCTCAAAGTTAAAGAACAACAATTGGTTATACATAAAGAGGAATTCAAAGCAAATGACTTAACACTAACAAAGAATCTTGAACATATCGAGGAAGATGTCATTAAAGGTAAACAAAATACATTTTTCAGAGAAAAACAAGATTATCTTCATAACAAAATCCAAAACTTGAGTAGATTTCAAGATAAAAGGTATCAACCCATTCCTGTATATCAGGACCCAAGAGCAAAAAAATGGAAAATGACACCATATAAAAACAAGAACTTTTGTAACAACCAGAATCAACAACAGGAAAGAGAAAGAACCAACCCTACAATTTCTAAATTTGTGACCACAAACAACAGATTTTCAGCTCTCCAAAGACTGGCTTCAAACAGTGACTCCGATTTTTTTTTTATCCCCGGAACCAACAACAGAAAATCAATTCTCCACAAGGAAAACCTTCAGGAAAAGACTAAAAGGGAATTCGCCCATGAGACCTCCCAGAAGAAGTCTCGCCCATGATGCCTCCCAGAAGAATAGGCATCTGGGGTGGGCATAGGAAGAACAAACAAAAGACGGTATCTCCAATAAAGGACCCTGTTGAACAAGGTATATTTAATTTATCCAGTCATGCTCTCAACAAAGCAGAAGTATCCCTTTTAAGCAAGGGCTTAAAATTTGTTCCGAATAAACAGATTAACAAATTTGACACCTTTTATAGATCTCGACAAGTTCTCAAGATCCCTCACCTTAAAGAGACATTTTGCCAAAAAAGAACCAAATACATATCTGATCTGACAGAATCTTCTAAATCAGGTCTCAAACGAAAATCCAAATATTACCCTCTTGAATCAAAAGGTAACCACATAAATGTATTCCAGGAACTAGTGAAAAAAGATTTATGTGATATCGAACTTAAAACATCATCCTATTCCAATTTGAAGAACAAAGAAAAAGAAGCCTTGAAAAATCTCCAAGAAAACCACGACATCGTCATTAAGCAGGCAGACAAGGGAGGAGGTATTGTCCGTTTGGATAGAGAAGCATATGAACTTGAAGCGCTCCGCCTTCTACATGATGAATCTTCATATAAACAACTCACAAGACCCCACAAATTCTTTTGTAGAAGAACTTAGAACTATACTTGTACATTATTTCCACAACAATATTCTCGATTAAAATGAATTTCAGTACCTCATGATGATGACACCGGTGATTCCAACATTTTACTATCACCCAAAGATACACAAGAACCTCACCAGACCACCAGGGAGACCAATCATCGCAGGGATTGATTCCCTTACATGTCATTTATCATAATGCAGGTTGAGTATCCCTTATCCGAAACGCTTGGGACCGGAAGAATTTTGGATATGGGATTTTTCCGTATTTTGGAATAATTGCATACTATAATGAGATATCATGGTGATGGGACCTAAGTCTAAGCACAGAATGCATTTATGTTTCATATACACCTTATACACACAGCCTGAAGGTCATTTTAGCCAATATTTTTAATAACTTTGTGCATTAAACAAAGTGTGTGTACATTCACACAATTCATTTATGTTTCATATACACCTTGTACACACAGCCTGAAGGTCATTTAATACAATATTTTTAATGACTTTGTGTATTAAACAAAGTTTGTGGACATTGAGCTTCAGAAAACAAAGGTTTCACTATCTCACTCTCAAGAAAAAAGTTCCGTAATTCGGAATATTCCATATTTTGGAATATTTGGATATGGGATACTCAACCTGTATGTTGATATTTTCCTGTGCCAGTACGTAACTACCTTGCCATCATTTCTGAAGGACACCAGTAGTGTAATTAATATTCTGTCTGAGGTGGAATGGAAGGACTACTATCTATGGATTACTATAGATGTACAAAGTTTGTATACTTGCATCATCCATGAGAAGGGAATAGAAGCATGTAGAATATTTCTCAACAGGGACCCTGATATATCAACAATTCACAAGAATGCAATTTGTGACTTTATGAAATTCATCTTGAGTCATAATTGCTTCATATTCCAGCGGATTTTCTTCTTGCAAATTTGCGGGACAGCGATGGGCACGTCCTTCGCACCCAGTTTTGCTAATTTACTAATGGGTTCTTGGGAAGAAGATTGTATGTTTAACAACCCATATCTGAAACACCTGATTGTCTATAAACGATATATAGATGACATTCTGATCATCTGGGAAGGAGATGAAGAGTTGTTTAGAGAATTTTTCCATTTACTTACTATAAATCAGTATAATTTGAAATTCACATACGAGATGATCAAAGAAAGTATACATTATTTAGACCTAACTCTTTCAAGTACTGAATCCAGGATCACAACCAGCAAGCACATAAAGAGGTAGATACCAACAGCTACCTTCATTGCAAAAGCTGCCATGCTAGAAACTGGATAACTAACATTCCATATTCCCAGTTCTATCGCATCAAACGTAACTTCAGTAATGAACAAGATTGTGAAAATCAACTAACAACATATGCCACCAGATTCAAAGATAGAAAATATCCAGAACAAGTCATCAACAAAGCATTAGAAAAAAACAGCTAAAATACAAAGAACAGAATTATTCAACAAAAAAGTACAGCAGAAATCGGAAAACTTTATCCCATTCATTACCACGTTCAGCAATCAAGAATCCATCATTAGACAATCCCTCAACAAACATTGGGGCATCCTGCTTATGGACCCAATACTAAAAGAAATTCTCCCATCTAAACCTGACATTGTGTTCTGGAAAACCAGTAATTTAAAGGACATTCTGATACCAAGTCACCTACCCAGCAAAAGTAAATCAGGAAACAACACCTTTATAAACTGCAAAGGGTGCTTTAAATATGGAAATTGCAACATCTGTAAATATGTCCATCCAAATAGAAAGAAATTCTGTAATCATGACAACACCAAGGAATATAGTATCAAAGACTACTTGAATTGTAACTCAACAATGGTAATATATCTACTGGAATGCACATACGGGTACAAATATGTGGGCAAGACAAAAAGAGTTCTTAAATTGCGTATACAAGAACATATTAGAAACATTAAAAACAAGGTAGAGAACCATACAGTCTCTAAACACTTCATGGCAAAACTCAAATCCAACCCTGAAGAAATTTCCTTTAAAGCAATTGAATTGGTGAAACTCAGAGAAAGAGGGGGAGATATCCTAAACAAGCTTTCTAAACGAGAAATGTTTTGGATTCATGAACTTAAAACTTTATCACCATTGGGACTAAATGAAGCCTTTGAAATTGCTCCATTCCTTTGATCTAACTCATACTTACCTTAACTATATTCTATAAATGTTCTTACTTTCCTTTTTCTTGCACTATAAGTGTTACATTTCACATAGAAAATTGGGTGATTTTAGCTATCTGCTGATAGTTTTCACTTAGCCAAAATCGGATGACATTAGCCATCTTCTGATTTTTTTTGCAGTAAGCAATTTTAACCCCCCGTCAGATGTTAACATCAAGCAAGACGATGCTACTGGAAAAAAGGACAATATGGCTTCGGTGACGTGTAGCGACATTTTTCCTTTAAATCATCATGAATTTTCAACAATGGATATCCCTGTTCGGACAAATACCCTGGAAGGGGGCCATCATGAATGGACATGTGAGCAACTATAACTACTCATTGGCTAGAAATACTATTCAGTTATCTACACCAAGTGATGCAATTCTGAAGAAATTGCCCCATTACAATACCTTGGACGATTAAAGAAAGCATCTCATCAAAGTACCATGGACCTTCACTACTGAATGCCTCATTTCGGACAATTGCCCTGAATTGGGGTTATCTTAAATGGACAATGTTTACAGTCCCTTCAAATGTTTTAACAATATTTTCTATTACTATTATTTTTATATTTTAGATGGGGTCTTATTGCACTGTCACTTTTATAGTTTTTGAAATATCACTATTCTATTAGCTTTAATTACTATTTGCGTTCCACTGCCGATATCCAACATGGCGGTGCGTTCCATTTACTTCCACCGCTCTAACTATTCTCTACCAACCTGTTTATATTACACCTTATATATATTTGAACACTCTATTGGTACTGTAAGAATCTTATTTTGGGTTCACAGAAAGGTTTTAATCACAATACACATCCCCGCCGGTCATTTTTGGATCTACAGCGGAAGTGATGTTATCTTAATGGTGGTGCATGTCACCGTGATGTTTGTCTATTCACTTTCAATTTTTCTTATGTCACGTATCATCATCCATCCCCGATCCACTCTAACTTATAGTGGTTATCCTATGTCTCTATTCTAACAACACTATACTCCGCCAGGCTATTCCACTACCTATGCCGGAAGGGGCATAATCATTATGATGGTGCGTTCCACCACTATATTGAGACGGCGGTGCGGTCCAGCATGCATTTCACCGCTGATTCTTGGCTTATTTCCTTGGTTTTTCGGGCTCATTTTCCATTTTAGTCTATTCACTTGCTGTTCATCTTAACCACCTTTGGGTGCTATATATAATAGCATGACCCTTTTATTTTATTTTTAAAATATCATTATGATTACAGGAAGGGATGTTATCACTACTGGCCATAGACCATCACTACCTCTTGGTATAAATAGAGCATGTTTGCTCACTGTGTCCATCCCCTTGATGAAGTCCTGACACTGATGGATGAAACGCGTTGGGATCACCTACTGACATCTCCTTTATGGACAGATAAGCCTCATAAATTTTTTAATCTTGTACGTGTGTTATCTAGCCATTATTATGTCATTATGTTTATTAAATGTATGTATTTTTAATATTTACACTGCTGAGGCTATGAATTGATTTTAATTGGGAATAAGCTTGTTCCCTAATGATGCCTGTTGAAATTAGGCAGTGGCATATTATGATATCCTGAATGGTACACACTATGTTTGCTGTTTTTCTTTAATTTACATGTATTAAGCTTCAAATGATGGCTGTCTGAGCAAAGCTTCCTTATACCAGATAAGTGATCAGAGCCAATTTTTACTATCCCTCTTTTATGCTTTTCCCCCATTTTAATCATACTCACCACATTCTTGGGCACTTGTATTCACTATTTCTCATATATATATATATATATATATATATACACAGATGGGTCCACATTTATCTTGACCCTTAATAGGATTAACCGAGACTGGCCAGTCGGACTTAATCCCCTGCTGTATTGATCTCTGTGTTATATTGCAGTTGAGAACAATAGATGAAGGTTTTATGCTAATAAATCATGTTGTGGCTAGGTGCAGAATACTGCTCAAGATAACTGTGGACCCATCTGTGTATGTATATATATATATATATATATATATATATATGTGTGTGTGTGTATATATATATATATATATATATATGTGTGTGTGTGTATATATATATGTATGTGTGTGTGTGTGTATATATGTATGTATGTGTGTATGTGTATTTAATATATATATATATATACACTGCTCAAAAAAATAAAGGGTACACTTAAACAACTCCAAGTCAATCACACTTCTGTGAAATCAAACTGTCCACTTAGGAAGCAACACTGATTGACAATCAATTTCAAATGCTGTTGTGCAAATGGAATAGACAACAGGTGGAAATTATAGGCAATTAGCAAGACAACCCCAATAAAGGAGTTGTTCTGCAGGTGGTGACCACAGACCACTTCTCAGCTCCTATGCTTTCTGGCTGATGTTTTGGTCACTTTTGAAAGCTGGCGGTGCTTTCACTCTAGTGGTAGCATGAGACGGAGTCTACAATCCACACAAGTGGCTCAGGTAGTGCAGCTCATCCAGGATGGCACATCAATGCGAGCTGTGGCAAGAAGGTTTGCTGTGTCTGTCAGCGTAGTGTCCAGAGCATGGAGGTGCTACCAGGAGACAGGCCAGTACATCAGGAGACATGGAGGAGGCCGTAGGAGGGCAACAACCCAGCAGCAGGACCGCTACCTCCGCCTTTGTGCAAGGAGGAACAGGAGGAGCACTGCCAGAGCCCTGCAAAATGACCTCCAGCAAGCCACAAATGTGCATGTGTCTACTCAAACGATCAGAAACAGACTCCATGAGGGTGGTATGAGGGCCCGACGTCCACAGGTGGGGGTTGTGCTTACAGCCCAACACCGTGTAGGACGTTTTGCATTTGCCAGAGAACACCAAGATTGGCAAATTCGCCACTGGCGTCCTGTGCTCTTTACAGATGAAAGCAGGTTCTCACTGAGCACATGTGACAGATGTGACAGAGTCTGGAGATGCCAAGGAGAATGTTCTGCTGCCTGCAACATCCTCCAGCATGACCGGTTTGGCAGTGGGTCAGTAATGATGTGGGGTGGCATTTCTTTGGGGGGCCGCACAGACCTCCATGTGCTCGCCAGAGGTAGCCTGACTGCCATTAGGTACCGAGATGAGATCCTCAGACCCCTTGTGAGACCATATGCTGGTGCGGTTGGCCCTGGGTTCCTCCTAATGCAAGACAATGCTAGACCTCATGTGGCTGGAGTGTGTCAGCAGTTCCTGCAAGACGAAGGCATTGATGCTATGGACTGGCCCGCCCGTTCCCCAGACCTGAATCCAACCAAGCACATCTGGGACATCATGTCTCACTCCATCCACCAACGCCACGTTGCAGCACAGACTGTCCAGGAGTTGGCGGATGCTTTATTCCAGGTCTGGGAGGAGATCCCTCAGGAGACCATCCGCCACCTCATCAGGAGCATGCCCAGGTGTTGTAGGGAGGTCATACTGGCACTTGAAGGCCACACACACTACTGAGCCTAATTTTGACTTGTTTTAAGGACATTACATCAAAGTTGGATCAGCCTGTAGTGTGTTTTTCCACTTTAATTTTGAGTGTGACTCCAAATCCAGACCTCCATGGGTTAATAAATCTGATTTCTATTGATAATTTTTGTGTGATTTTGTTGTCAGCACATTCAACTATGTAAAGAACAAAGTATTTAATAAGAATATTTCATTCATTCAGATCTAGGATGTGTTATTTTAGTATTCCCTTTATGTTTTTGAGCAGTGTGTATATATATATATATATATATATATATATATATATAAATTAAATACCCAAATATATGCTGAAGTAAGCAAATACTCAATGAATAGGTAAACAATACAGTTCAGATGGTTATCCTTTCTTGCAAAAGGCTGCCAGTAACAAAGTTATGTCCTATGCTGGTATGTACCAGGAAACATCTTTAAACAAAGGTCTTGTGGAGCACCCAAAGGATAGTAATCAATTGTCTTCTTAGATTTTCTAAATGTTTTTTCCAAAATATGTGGATGTGGGGATGGTTATCCAGGTTCATCTATACTGATACCCTTATACCAGAGTACACCCAATAAAAAAATGAATTAGTCAATATGTTGTCTTTAAAAGTACAAATGTATTGAAAGTTTATTAAAATATGGTTCTAAATGGAGTTGTGCATACATCACCCAAAGCATGGCCTTTGTGGGAGTAGATGTTATATGAAACTTGCTGTCACTTTTGGATGGGGAGAGCTCTAAGACGGCCCATTTGCCCACTTCGGTCATGTATATATTTCCCCTAACATGTTTTGTCAATAACGACTTCCTCATGGGTATTTTAAAACATAACATACAGAAAAAAGTAAAACATTACAAAGGCAATGACAATAAAAATCAAGATAAATAGGTGGGGTCTCCCAGTTAACAGTCATAGAAAGTACACTAATGATCATCAAAATTATTTAACTTGGCATAAGTGGTATGACCTCTATAAGAATAGTTCAGACTTTAGAATTAGATAGGGGTAATTCAGATCTGATCGCAGCAGCAAATTTGTTAGCTAATGGACATAACCACATGCACTGCAGGTGGGGAAGATATAACATGTGCAGAGAGAGTTAGATTTGGGTGGTTCATATTGTTTCTGTGCAGGGTAAATACTGGCTGCTTTATTTTTACACTGCAATTTACATTTCAGTTTAAACACACCCCACCCAAATCTAACTCTCTATGCACAGGTTATATCTGCCCCACCCCCGCAGTGCACATGGTTTTGCCCATTTGCTCACAAATTTGCTGCTGCGATCAGATCTGAATTAGGCCCATAATAGTAAGATTGATAAAAATGATAACTGTGGTATATTACCATAACATCCCAAAAAAGTTATATTGTTCATCTGCACCACTTACTTACTGTTAGCCTGTGTGGATAAGGTGTTCCTTACATAGGCAATTCTCTAGGGACCAAGATGCTAGAATATGGTCCTATTTGCCCTTATTGGCAAGGATTGATTAACTTGATTAGCGTTGAGAAAGCTTTAGTTACATAGTAACATAGTAACTAAGGTTGAAAAAAGACAATTGTCCATCGAGTTCAACCTATTTGTGGTCAACCTATTTGTGGTCTCCTATTATAGGACTAGTTATTTTTATGTTAGGATTAGTTATATTAACTACAATGCGTGACTACGCACCATAACCCTGAATATCTTTATCCAATAGGAATTTATCTAACCCATTCTTAAAGGTGTTGACCGAGTCCGCTGTTACTACTCTTTCAGGCAGGGAATTACAAACACGTATTGTCCTTACTGTGAAAAAACCTTTTTGCCTCAATGTGCGGAAACTCCTCTCCTCTAACCTAAGCAAGTGACCGCGTGTGCTGATCTTATAGAAAACAGGTCCCTCCCAAGCTCTGTGTATTGACCCCTTATATATTTGTAGAGGTTGGTCATGTCCCCTCTTAGTCTCCTCTTTTCCAATGTAAACATGCCTAGCCTTGCAAGCCTTTCCTCGTATTACAGCGTCTCCATGCCCTTTATTAGTTTGGTCGCCCGCCTCTGAACCTTTTCTAGCTCCAGGATATCCTTTTTGCAATATGGTGCCCAAAATTGCACACAGTATTTAAGATGTGGCCTCACTAGTGATTTATATAATGGGAGTATAATACTCTCGTCCCTTGCATCAATTCCCCGTTTTAGGCATGCTAATATCTTACTTGCCTTCTTTGCTGCACTCCTACTTTGGGTACTGCTGCTTAATTTATCTATGTGATCCCCTAAGTCTTTTTCCAGTACAGAATCCCCTAATATTACCCCATTTAGTATGTAGGTGTAATTTTTGGTCTTGCCCCCACAGTGCATTTACCTTACACTTGTCTATGTTGAATTTCATTCTCCATTTTGCCACCCATGCTCCAGTTTAGTTAAGTCGTTCTGAAGAAACTCAGCATCCCCCTCCGTATTTATAACCTTACACAATTTGGTGTCGTCTGCGAAAATTGACACCATGCTCTCTAGACCTACTGTTAGGTCGTTGACAAAAATGTTGAACAAAAATGGTCCAAGTACATACCCTTGTGGCACACCACTTAGTATTTTAGTCCAATTTGAAAATTAACCATTGACCACAACGTGCTACTCCCTATTATCTAACCAATTACTAACCCAAGTGCATATTGTGCTTCCTAGCCCTATTTCTTGTAGCTTATAGATAAGACGCATGTATAGTACAGTATCGAAAGCTTTGGCAAAGTCTAAAAAGATTACATCCACCTCCTTACCCTGATCAAGGTTCGCACTTACTGTTTCATAAAAGCCAAGTAAGTTGGTTTGACATGATATGTCCTTCACAAATCCATGTTGGTTCCTTTTGATGACCTTATTTGCTTCAAGGAACTTTTGAATACTGTCCCTTAGAATACCTTCCAAAACTTTCCCCACTATAGATGTAAGACTAACTGGTCTAGAATTTCCTGGTTCAGCTTTGCTCCCCTTTTTGTATATCGGGACTACCTCCGCTATACGCCAGTCTTTGGGAACCATACCCGATTTAACCGAATCCATGAAGATCAAAAATAGAGGTCTTGCTAGTTCAGTGTGCAGTGCAATAAGAACTCTCGGGTGAATCCATCTGGACCAGGTGATTTATTAATCTCTAACTTTTTTAATCGGTCACAGACTAACTCCTCACATAAATAAGCATTTAGCAGTGGGACATTATCTTTGTTGAGATTTTGTGTTAGACCCAGCATTTGGTCCTCTCTGGTAAATACCATTGAAAAAAAACTTGTTTAATTTGTTTGCTATGTCATTATCATTTTTTTTTTCAATTCTTTATTTTGCGCTGCAAATTACAATAGATAAACAAACATTGACAAGGGGGACCAACGTCCAACAGAAGCCACAATTTTTAGAATAAACAGTAAAAGTAATCAAAAATAACATATCAGTAATCAAGTATCCAATTTAGGGGGAGAGGGGGGTGGGGGAAAGGGGGGACCACGACATAATAACCCAATCACGGAATATATGCTGAGAATAATGAGTTCAGAACAAAAGATAGAGAAGGAGAAGTGAAAGATGAGAGAAGATAGGAAGGAGGAGAAAAAGAGGAGGAAAGAAGAGAGAGGAGAGGAAAAGGATGAAAAGGAGACGGAGAAAGATCAGTAGGCAATGCCCATGGGTCTACGGGTGGGGCTACGGACGAGGGGGGAGACGGCGGTCGATGTTCAGCGGCGAGCCAGGGGGCCCAAACCTGCTCAAAAACATGACCTCGGTCATGAAGGTAATACTTAATCTTCTCCATTGATGCAATATGCCAAATTTTGGTTTTAAGGGCTAAGAGAGAAGGAGGAGAGGGGTTTTTCCAATTGAGGGCTATCAGTGATTTTGCCGCGGTTAGGATGTGTAGTCAGTTTACGGGAGAATTTATCAGGCATCGGGGGAGGGTAGCACAGCAGAAAGATCCAGGGATCTCTCAGCACGGGGAATCTAGAAGAGAGACCAGGAGGGAGTGGACTAGATTCCAAAAGGGAATGATGGACGGGCAGGACCACCATATATGTATCATATCGCCTCTAGATCCGCAGTTTCTCCAGCAAGCAGGGGAAGCAGATGGAAAGAGTTTGTTTAGTCTATCCGGGGTGTAGTACCATCGATAATAAATTTTGTAAGCCGTCTCTTTGAAGGCGGTGGCAATAGAGCATTTAGCAATCCCCAGTCTCATGTCCTCCCAGTCTCCACTCTCCGGAGAGGGCCCAAGATAACGCTCCCATGCGAGCTCGTGGGGCCAAGAGGAGGGAAGGGAAGAATCCAGTAAAAGGGAGTAAAGTTGAGAGATTAAGCCTTTGGAGAGGTGAGAGTGTACGCATAAACTTTCCAAGGGAGTGAGGGCTCTGAGCAGGGCAGAGGAGGGCAGAGAGCCCAAGAAGTGCCGGATTTGTAGGAATTGAAAGGGGTTAAGTGAGTGCGAGGGAGTCTTCTGTGGTAAGTCAGTGAGGGACAGCAATTGACCCCGATCAGCAAAATCAGATGGGAATTTAAAGCCCAGCGTTATCCATGTACGGAATCTCGTAGCCGAGTATCCAGGAGGAAACATAGGGTTCTGCCAGATAGGGGTCAAGGGTGAAGGGGTAGTGGTGAGACCCATCTTCAGATGGTGGGAGTCCCAAATTTTAAGGTTGAATTTGATCGTGGGGAGGAGTTTGGAGGCTGGGGGTCGGGAGGCCAAGGGCAGGCCCCACAGGGGAGTCAGGTCCGATAGGTTGATATAGGCTGCTTCGATATCTAACCAGGATACGGATCCCGGAGGGGCATAAGAGGCGACAACATGGGAGAGGTGAGAGGCCAGGTAGTAGAGTTTGATATCCGGAAGGCCTCTGCCGCCCATGGAGGTTGGCCGTTTCAGGGTATTGGCAGCAATGCGGGGAGGTCTGTGGTTCCAGATAAAACGCACGAGTGCACGCTGGATAGTACGAAGAAAGGAGGCCGGGACTGCCACAGGGAGGGTCTGGAAAAGGTAGAGCCATTTGGGGATTATGGTCATTTTAACCGCTATGATCCTGCTCAGCCACGAAATAAAAAGTCTCTTCCAGGACGTCAGTTCAGCGAGCGTTTTGGTGAGGAGGGGTGGGAAGTTTTCCCTAAAGAGAGAGTCGTAGCGGGAGGTCAAGTAGATCCCCAGGTATTTGATCTTTGTAGGCTGCCATTTAAAATTGAAATTAGTGTGAAGGGCTTCAGCTTCATGGGGGGGGGGGGGGGGGAGGGGGGGGGAGATGTGGAGCAGCATGGCCTCGGATTTGGAACAATTGATCTTGTAGCCTGATACAAGGCTATAAGAATGGAGGACTGAAAATAAATTCGGGAGCGAGATAAGGGACTGGGTCAAGGAAAGTAGAACGTCATCTGCGAAGAGGGAGATTTTGGGATCGGTACGGCCCACTGGTATACCATGTATACCCTGGTGAGCTCTAATTTGGGAGGCGAGCAGCTCAATAACAAGGGTGAATATCAATGGCGACAGGGGGCAGCCCTGGCGTGTACCATTCTATATGCGGACCGGGGCAGACGGGACACCATTGATTAGGACTGTGGCGGAGGGGGTGGAGTATAGTGCCAGAACACCAGTGAGGAAGACACCCGACAGGCCATAGGCCTCCAGGGCGGCTATTAAAAAAACTCCAGGAGATCTGGTCGAAAGCTTTTTCAGCATCCAAGGAGAGCATGATAGTGGGGGATCCCCTGGAGTTCGAGATATGTATAAGATCAATAGCGCGTCTGGTGTTATCCTTCGCCTGTTGGCCCGGAATAAACCCCACTTGGTCGTAGTGGACAAGGGAAGGGAGATATGGGTTAAGGCGGTTAGCTAGGATTTTAGCAAAGATTTTAAGGTCCAGGTTCAGGAGAGATATAGGGCGGTAGCTAGCGCAGTTGAGGGCGTCCTTGCCATCCTTGGGAATCACCACAATTCTAGCCTCCAGCATCTCAGGAGGAAAGGAGTTGCCATGGATAATCTTATTAAACAGGGATTGAAGGTGGGGGGAGAGGAGATCGGAGAATTGTTTGTAGTAGAGAGCTGTGAACCCATCCGGGCCAGGAGATTTACCGATCTTTTGTGAGAGAATAGTCTGGGCAATTTCTTCCACCGAGATCTCGCTGTTAAGATGGTCCATGGCATCTCGAGACAATGTAGGCAGGTTAGAGGCTGAAAGAAAGTGAGAGATCAGGTCAGAGTGGGACTGGGAGGGGGGACCAGACGGGGAGGGTGGAAGATTGTATAGGTCATTGTAATATGATTGGAAAGCCGCCCTAACGGCGGTAGGGTCATGGACTAACCGATTAAGAGGGTCTCTAATAGAAATTATATTAGTTTTGGCTCTAGCGGAGCGGAGTCGTGCCGCCAGGATCTTGTCCGCCTTATCCCCCTTCTCATAAAAAGACTGGTGAAGCCATTTGAGACGTTTAGCCACCCGTCTGGAGAGTAGGAGATCAAGTTCCACCTTAACGGTACGGAGTTCAGACAAGATGGCCTGGTCGGAGGACGCCTTGTGCTGGGTCTCAAGGGTGTGGAGTTTAATAGAAAGTCTGTTAAACTGGGTGAGGGATTGTTTTTTGGCTTGTGAGGCTAGGCTGATGATGTGCCCTCGAAGGACCGCCTTGTGTGCCAGCCAGAGAGTGGACCTGGAAGTGTCGGGGGAGTTGTTCAGGGAAAAATAGCCAGAAAGCTTATCCCGAAGATGGGAGCGTATCTCCGGGTTGTGAAGGAGGGAGTCGTTAAGGCGCCAGGTCATGGGGTGGGGGCGAGAGCAGACCCGAAAGGTCGCAGGAGATAGGGGCATGGTCGGACCAAATCAGTGGGTGTATATAGGCAGCGTGGAGATTCAAGGCAAGTTCGTGGCTGAGCAGGATCATATCGATGCGGGAGTAAGAATTATGAGGAGCAAAATAGAAGGTGTAGTCGCGCGCTGATGGATCTTTTATCCTCCAGGAGTCGTAGAGAAGCTGGGATCGCATGAGACGGAGGAGGGATCTAGAGCGGAGAGAGTCCGACGGGGAGGCAGAGGGCAGAGAGGGAGAGCGGTCTATGTTTGGATTTAACACAGAGTTGAAATCTCCAGCTAGTATGAGGTCGCCCTGTCGGACTTGAGTAAGAAGCGTGTCTAGTTTCCCAAAGAACAACTCTTGTCTCTGGTTAGGGGCATAAATGTTGGCTAGGTTGCAAAGTTTGTTATTGAGTTTCCCCACCAACACAAGAAACCGGCCTTCCTTATCAGCATGGGAGTCGAGGAGTTCAAAGATGAGGTGACGGGCAAATAGGATTGCGACTCCTTGCTTTTTGGCCGAAAGATCACAGGCATGAAACACGTCAGGGTACGGTTTACATTGTAGGGTAGGGTGGGCATCATGTAGAAAATGAGTCTCCTGAAGGAAGACCAGGTCACCTCTATGAAGTTTAAGGGTGGCAAAGTGCTTACCTCTCTTTTGAGGGCTATTCAGGCCCTTCACATTAAAAGAAAGTACCCGGAGACCCATGGGCAAGCAGCAAAGAGGTAGGCAGAATAGGGGGAGCGCTGAGTTCCAGAGGTAGGGTGGAAGGGAAAAATAGTAGATGACAGAGGATAACGTGGTCAGAAAGGAGGGGGGAGGGAAAAGAAACCAGGAGGGGGGGAGGGTAGGTAGTCGTCCGGCGGTAGAGGCCAGGACCGGTGGTGCTGACAGGGGGAAGGGGTGCTAGGTGTCAGGAGGGCACCTAGGTCAGCAGGAGGGCTCGAAGCCCTAAGGGGGCGCAGCCTGGTATCCAGACGATGCATTACTAACCGCTTAGCAAAGACCAAGAGGCAGGCCTCCCCCTGGAAGGACCTTCAAGGAAAGGCTGGAGAGAAGACAGGAGTGAAGAATGGGTGGAGCGCCAGCTCCAGAGAGATATTGAAGAAGAGAGAGAAGAAGGAGCAGGAGAAAGAAGAATAAGGAAAATGAAAACAAGAAACAGAGTATCACACCGTAACATCATAACAATTGAGAACCGACTAAGGGATCGGGGAGTGAGAACATGGGAGACCTAAAGGTAAACAGTTCCCCAAGTAGGGAGTACGACCAGGAAGGCCGCCACAAACATAAGCAAGGTATATCAACTCAGAGAGCTACAAGTCCATCAGGGAACTGGTGGAGGAGCCCGAGAGGACGGAGATGCTGGAACCGTGAACTACTCCGAGCTGGTGGGCGGAGGCGGGATTCGCTGCATCCGGGGAGGCAGAGAGGATGCAGAGAGGTCCCGTTCGTCGGTGTGGATACCCAGCTTGGAGAGCAGCGATTGAGCCTCGGATGGGTTTCTGGCTGTTAGTAGCTTTCCCTGATGCCAAACCAGGATACGGAATGGGAAACCCCAGCGGTACTTGACATTGTGCTGGGAGAGCAGGGAAGTAATGGGCTTAAAGTCTCTACGTTTGGCCAGGGTGAGGGGGGATAAGTCCTGGAAGATCTGCAGGGAGACATTTTGGAAGGACACAGACTCCAGACGCCGTGCTTCTCTCATAACGGACTCTTTCACGGTGAAGTAGTGCATCCGGAGAATGACGTCTCTAGGCTGGGAAGAGTCTTGGGAGCAGGGCCGGAGGGCTCGGTGTGCTCGGTCCAGGAGAAGATGGTCTTCGGGGGTATCAGGTGACAGGAAGGTGAAGAGGCGTTTAAGGTAAAGTTCAAGGTGGGCCGCTTCAACGTCTTCAGGAATACCCCGAATCCTGAGATTATTTCTCTGCGCCCTATTATCCTGGTCCTCATGCTCCTCCCGCAATTGGGCGATATCTTGGCGGAGTTGATGGAAGTCGGTCTCAACCGTTTGCTGCAACGTCACCACCTCTTCCTCTCGTCGCTCGAGTTGATCCGTTCTGGAGCCAATTTCGTCGATGTCAGACTTCAGGGAGTGGAGAGCCTGAACAGAGGTCTTGACATCCCGCACCTCTTTGAGGAGGGAGAGGAAGTCCCTGCGGGTGAGGGGTGTGAGATCGTCGTCATCGGGGTCGGAGGGACCCTGGGGGTGTTCAGGAGCATTGGGCCGAGTCTTGGCGGGGGTACCCTTTTTAGTAAGGAATGGCGTGAGGTCAGAGCCCTGTGATTTTTTGCCACCTCTGGGCATCTTGTACGGTTGAGAAGGGGGGTAGACGGCAGTAAGGGGGGTAGAGAAGACGCTCCAGCAGTAAGGCTCAGGCCCAGGGGGGGTAAGGCGGGGGTATTAGAGAGATATCATGGTGCAGTCAGCAAGGCAGCGTGGGTGGGACAGTGCCGAAGAGTTCCGGCAGTTAGAAGGGCCCACGTGGTCCCGGAGGGGAGACCGCCAATTAGAGATCGCAGAGGATGGGCTGGTGCAATCCGTATGTTTGCCCGTGTGCAAGGTCTGCGAGGGTGAGGCCCGGACATGGACCAGCCAGTGACCGGGATGATGCCAAACCTCGGTAAACGAGCAGGAATGACAGGCCCCAGCAGTGGAAGATGTCGTCACAGGCGCCGGGAGAAGCAGGGGCTGCAGGAGCCTGGAGGGCCAGAGGTCTGGCGGCATGCGGACTCCAAAGGGCCTCAGGAGGGAGGCCAGTGCAGGGGGCCCAAGGTTAGGTAAGGTGTGGGCTTCAGGGGGCCACTGCGGGGGTTGCCGGGGAGACTCAGGCCGCCGGGGGAACGGAAACAGCAGCACTCCGAGGGCTCACAGAGAAGGGCCAGGGAAGGGGGACAGAGGGGCACAGGCCACGGACAGGCTGGTGCAGCCCGCAGAGATCCACAGCAGTGCGGGTGCTTGGCTGTCCACAGCACGGCACTCCCGTCTCTCACCTCTGATCGTGCGGCGTCGGGTCCCGGCTTCCGGAAGCGAAGGAGGACGGAGACCTGGGGCGCTGTAGATGCCGCACTCCGAGCGGGTGAAGATGCAGGGGAGGTCCGGGGCAGCCCGGAGGAGCTGGACAGGAGACGGGGTGAGGCTCCATCTGTACCGGAACCGGAAGTAGCAGCCGCGTCCCGGCATCCGTCGGTAGGAGAGGCCCCGGCTTCACCGTGACCCACAGGCCGCAACCCGCACAGACACAGGAGGTGTCTGCCGCCTCCGCGGTCCACACAGGTCAGGCCAGGGGGACCCCAACAGGAAGGATGGTGGGTCGTGAGGGGCCGTAGGAGTGCAGGAAGGGCAGAAATTGAAGGCCCGGGCAGGAGCTCCAGCTCCACACGTCCTGCTAGCTCAGAAGCCAGGCCACGCCCCCGTCATTATCATTTTTGATGAAGACTCCCCTCTTGTCCTTTAAAGGGCCTATACTCTCATTCTTTTGTATCTTGCTGTTGATGTACTTAAAAAAAAAAAAAAAATATTGGGATTCGCTTTGCTTTCCTTTGCTTCTAGATTTTCAGTTTCTACTTTAGCCGCTCTTATTCCTTTTTTGCATATTTTGTTACAGTCTTTATAGTGCTCGAATTACACCGTATCCCCCTCAGATTTGTATTTTTTTAAATGCTCGTCTTTTTTTGTCCATTAATTCCTTTGTTTTTGATAATCCACATTGGTTTGGGATTTTTTTTTGACATATGCATAGCCACTGCTGTGTGCCATCTGTACAATGTTAATTTTAATTATTTAAAAACTCTTTCTGACATGCTTTAAGCCACAATCCTGCAAAACTGACATGCCTGCATGATTGCAGTTTCACATCTACAGATGGAGCCTCACTCATCTATGCTGTCTATGGCATTAGTCCCCATCACGGAGTCGCAGCATGCCTGGGCACAAGGTGGCGTGTCTAGCTGTATGGAGGTACACAGAGCTTAGCATGGCATTTTGCATTACCGGTGAGTGTAATACCTGCGATCAACCACCAGATGTTGCTTTTTAAAATCAGCCTTGTGTATGCATGTGGTCTCCATTGAAATACACTATAGCGCAAGATCTACTTTACTGTACAGTACTGTATATGGGCAATGCTGTACGAGCGTCTCATTATGATATTTAAAATACATAGCGTCAATGGGAATAAGTGAGCTCTGGGCAACGTACGGTACATAGTCCCATAGACAAATCAATAAATAAAAAGTGTATACAGTACAGATGCAAACTAACGTGTTAAAGCAATGGTCCATTGATGTTTGGGATATGTGAGTGTCCAAGTCCCGTAGACAAACCAATAAATAAAAATAGTTTATACAGACACAAACTAATGTTTTAAAGGTATGGTCCATTGATGTTAGGGTTATGTGAGCGTCCAAGTCCCGCAGCAATACAGCATAAGCAAAACCAAATGGAAAGGATAATGGCTTACATTTACACATGAGCTTGCATCTCTATCACCAGGTGTCGTGGCCTAATGGGGTGATGTGCAGCACCCCATGCTCATAGTCCTGGGTTTGATTCCAAAAGTGCAAATGCCTTGTGGGGGTTTTTTTCTTGACACTTTATTAATAATTTTATTTTTTTAACATTCATATATTTAAGAACCTTACATTCAATAGAATTATGCATACAGGTTTTACATGAATCAGGGCAATGCTGTTCAAGCATCTCATTACACTATTTAAAATACACAGCAGCTTTGGGGATAATCTAGTTGTGGGCACTGTACTATACATAGGCCAGACTCGATCGCAAAGTGGGTTAACAAAATGGCTGCTGAGCATGATCCAGGGCTTCGTGGAAGCCCACAGCTATGGAGTGATCAATAGCATAGGTTTTACATGGACCAGGGCAATGCTGTACATGCGTCTCATTACACTACTGTACAGTATGTGACTTACCTTCATTTGCATCTGGGATGCATTTGTGTGTTTATAAAAAAAAATACTGCTCAGTAAGTGTAGTATTTGGAAATTATACACAGAAGTAAGCATGTCACATATCATAGTATTCAGCAGGAACTGCTTGTGCAACTTAGTACATTTATATACCTCTAATACACAATTCCAGCAGCAGTACATGGAACATTTTTTTACCCAACCAATTTTTGTAATTTTTTTTTAAGTGACACAATGTATTGAAAAGTGTTTTTTTGTTACTTGGAAACTGGCTTACTGTATATTTACGGACCAACCTACCAAACATTTTTGTTTGCCATCATAGAATATGTATAAAGTACCATATTAAAGAAGCAAATTAAGAAAAATCACAAAGCATGGTGTCAAAGTCGAAAAATATAGCGACCTATGATGCATTGTACTAACCCCATGCGCTTGCCCGCTGCACGTGCACATTCTCTCCCGTGCGTGCGCATATTCGCAGTTGCGTGACGGCGCCTCCACGGTCGTGCGCTCAGGCGCGTGATATGCGCATTTACGGTAGAGCTTGTGTGCGTCTGGCGGGCGACTCGATCGTTACATAGTTAATCTAAATAGTGTATTTTATAGGTTATGGTCCCCTTAATAATATCAGTAAGTTTGTTTAGTGTAACTGGTTCATGGACAGAGAGATCCCTCTTTACATGATACGAAGGGTCAGACAGGTTTTGAGCAGTGGTGTTTAGTATGCAACGGTAGAGTATATTATTAGTAACATTCCGGTGTAGGTTTGAAAGAGATTAATCGCTCCTGCGTATAGTTATGTTTATAAGAAGTTTATGGACATTTACTGTATTTGCAGTTCATTATCCATGCGGCGGGAAACCTGAGATTCCCTCCCACCTGAGCAGTTTGAAATAGTCACAGCCCACCTGTTCGAATCAACCTATGACCTTTTGTTATAATGTGAAGACAGATTCCTGTGTCCAATGAACAATGAGATTGTAGGGCCCTTTGTAGTGTACTGTATGTAGTGTATATAAGAACAGCCAGCTTGGGCCAGCTCAGTCTACTCTCCACAACGGTTTTCATCATTGACTAACTAGAGAGCTGGTTCCAGGACTGCGCTAGCGATCGTTCCCCACGTGTGTAAGTTTTTCTCTGTAACCAACTTATTCTCTGTCTGTATTTGCCATACTCTCTCTCTCTCTCACTGTTATTGTTTAGGATTAAGACGCTGTTGTATATTGTATATTTTCAGTTATTCTGTTTAGGTGTTTTATGTTAGTGCTGTAGTGTTTAAGCTGTTAACTGTTTTCCCCTTTTTACATAGCTAAATCTCGTTAGTAAAGGTGTTGGAACCTCAGCAAGGTGTCTGTGTTTCACTAGCTAGTATAGAGGGTTTCTGAGCGTCTCAATCGCTCAAGCAGCTTTTATATAATAGAGGTTAATCAGCGTTACATTGTGTTAACATTATAAGACCAAGGTTTACAGTATAAGCTTAGCCTTTCAGTGTGTTGCATACAAGGTTTACTGTGTGTCATCCTGTGAGCGTCTGCGCTGCTTGTGTTCCTCTCGTGGGCACAGCGTCCGCTACGCTAGCAGCGTAGCATTACGGTGCTCGGGCCGCCTATAGCGTGCTCGATACCCAGCGTAAGCCGTGAGCGAACGTGCCGCTCGTGCGTCTCGACCACGGCCTAGCGTCTGCTACGCTAAGTGCGTACCATTACGGTACCCCGTACGCCCATTGCGTACTGAGTCTCTTACCAATATATAGTGAATGTTATAAGATAAATAATTAGCTTTATCAATCGGGGGCTCGTCCGTCCTCCACATATCCGCTCTAGCGAACACAAGCAGACTTTATCTGTCAGCAAAGGGCGGGAAGGTAGTATCCCTTCGTATCCGTGTTGGTGGTTAGGGATACGGTAGTGCTGACTAGATAAGCGTCTGCATCGCTACGCTGTAGGAGTGCTGGTGGAATCCGGAACCGGAAGGTAAGAACAGTACGCTATTGTCTTTTAAAACTGTTTTATTTCTGTTTGATACACATTGCGTACGCAACACACGCACACACCTGCATTTTTCATTTGTGTAATTTCACATCTCGCCTTCCTATTTGCCATTTATCATTGATAACGGGCTGAGAAAGATTTGTTGCTATTGGTAGTTAAAAGTAAAATGAATACGTAAGGAAGTAATTTGTAAAACACGCACACGGCTTTGCCTAAGATACAAGGAAGTTCTGTGTGGTGCTCGGTAAATGATTACAGTTAAATATCATTTGCATTGATAGAAACGTGTTACTTGTGTTAGTGTGGACGTGTCTGGCCTGTGTACACGTGTCCCTAACAAGGGCGGGACAAGCGTACGCGATGCAAGGGCTTACACACGTGGCGTATATTACGCAACGGAGCGTATGGGTACGCCCACATGATACAAATCACACGATAGTATTGTTTTAGTAGGCGATACGGAAGCAACGCGATAATAGCGCAAGTCAATCTCAGTGTCCTAAATTTTAGCGTAATAAATCCTTCTCTAGTTGTAACTCCTTTGGGACTAGACTGCGATACTGAATAAAAGGGATTTCTGTACAGAAACGAAAGTAAAGAGTATATGAGGTGAAAGAGTGTGTGTATACATATATATGAGTTTCTCATTTTTGTTGGAACCTAGAAATCGAGTTCTCGTAGAGGTACATCCGTGAAAGTGACAGCGCGGTGGCTTGGGAGGCATCCCTTGTTAATGTATCAAAATAAGAGCATTAGAGTATAGCAGATTAAGAGGTCTACTGTACACAAACCAGGAGGTCACGGACCAGGAGGTCCAGAGAGACAGACCAGGAGGTCTAGGTACAGCAGACTAGGAAGTCCGCTATAGATAAAGTCAAGAAGCACAACCCCAGGAGGGTTGGTGCAATACCCATATAGGCCATTAAGCTCTGGCTTAAGGAATTCGCAGTCGTAATTTTCGATTCCGTTGGTCTTTCCGCACATAAGATTAGTTGCTTATGTGCAGTACGATTGTACCGCATGTAATTGTGTGCATTAGTTTGTAACTTGACCCAGTACCATTTGCGTACGCTAGAGGGGTCATAAACGCTATTTGTACATTCTAACGTGATTTGTGTTATTTTTTATTTTAAGGGAGGTTTGCTGGTCACTCAGGAACTCTTCAGCAACTGATATTTACTGGGAAGGGTAAGTGCTCTTCGGATCACACCCACACGTTCCAGTAAATAGAGGTTCAGGTTGCAGGGGCCCTAGGTTGAGTACGCCAGCGCTAAGGCAGTGTGTGGGCGTATTGGTCGACGTGGGCGAGTGTGTGAAGGTACTCGGTAAACTTTCACCGTCGGCCTACCCCGGACATCTTGGTTTTTGTAAGGGTTCGCTGAAGACCCTGATTTGAAGGTCAGAGGTAGTGAAAGCAACACCTGCAAAGATGGGGGCCAGTTGTTCAGGTAGGGGGCGATCAACCTTGGTTCAGGTTGATTTAGTAAACCGGCCAATAGGGTCGGCAAGGTATATCATGTGTGAGAAATACGGTTCACACACAGAGGTTATGTGCGATGAATGGGAAAGAATGACTGTGCATGACGGGGAAAAGTTCCCACGGGTAGGCAGTTTTAGCCCCGAGGTGTTACAAAATCTAAGGAGAAGGATACGTCTCATTAAATCTGCAAAGAGACGGATCAAACATTATGATTGTTTACAGTTATGGCAACGGGAAAGTGAAATACAAGGAGGATTAGCTTACACAGCTGACTCTCACTTTGGTAAGAAAAATATGGCAACAAGAGAGAAAGTGGTTACAGAGAATGGCACACTGGTGTATGATAAAAATGCACTTAGCAACTGTATTAATAATTATGGTAGTAGTAAATGTAACAATGATAAAAGTAAAACTGTTAAATGTACAACTGTTAACCCGTGCAAGTTGCACCCCATGTTAAACTTCCCTCAGGATTACAAGCAAGAAAGTGAGCCCAGCACGAGGTCGGCACCTTTTCCAGCAGCCATCATACAAGACATCCAGGTGGACGCGACCAAATCGGTAAAGGCAGTAGTCAAACCCCCTTACGGAGGGTCAGGTGAGGTCGTGTCCACAGGTACGTACAGTGTTATATATCACGCACAAACAAATGTATCTCATATTGTAGAACCAACACAAGATGATGTTATAATTGAATGGAACATCAAAAGACACCTGGAGTCACAGGGCAGTAAGCAAATGACAATCAGTAGACAAGCCCTGACAACGAAGCCACACCAGCTTAAGCCCCAAACCCCTGTGAGAAATTCAAATGTGATAGTTTGTTACCATTGTCACAAAGAAGGTCATTTTGCACGAAGTTGTAGGTTTAAAGATCCACAAAAGGTATATCAACCCCCTAGACAAAAACATGAGCAGAGTTATGACACACGGAATTGTAATCAGGGATCATATAAGAAGAATTTTGGGCCGCACCTGTAATATGCAGTCAGGAAAGTTGATCATTAGGCCTGGTAGTAAACCTGAGGTTACAGTTAATGATATTGGGAGGTCAGTTCCTTGTAGACACAGGAACGGCCGGGTAAACTTTGTAATTTATCTGTAAATGTTTCTTTTTCCCCATCTCTGACGTTCATCGGCAGAACTCAAACATCACATAGCTACTTGGTCTTTGCAGAAGTCTACCTAACCCCAGTGTGACCTACCGACATCGGTGGGTCCTGGCCAGGCACAAAAGGGCGGAGTGTGGAAATACTGGTGGGGGAGACTGCGCAAAGATACCAATGGATGTGATGGTGTGACAGCCTGATGGTGAGCGGAAGATCTGACAATGTTTTTTTTGTTTGTTGTTTTAGGTAACATATATATAAATTGTTCTCTCTCTCTCTCTCTCTCTCTCTCTCTCTCTCTCATGTTCTCATGCTTTACAGATGGTATGTCACACATCAGTTAGACAAATGGTAATGCAAGATTTTTGCTCCTTACAGAAAGATCGCAGATTTGGAAGGAATATTGTATCACCAGAATGTTCGTTTGGAAGATTGAGAGACAGCACCTTTGAGATGACGACAGAGCAAGAGGAACAACAAGACTAGAAGACATCGTAACATTTTTCTTTCCCCTCAATTATTTTCTGTACCCCCATTACAAATTTCTCCTTTTCCTTCTGTAAGATGGACCCGCCCCAAGAGACTGTGATCCGGATTTTCCTGTTGACCCTGTTGTTGACCAGAGCAGTCTGTTTCGGTGAGAGTACCATGGAGGTCGAGAAAGGATCTGGAATGGGTTCTGATGACCAGGATGGAGGCGTAGTTTTCCAAGAACAACATAATCACCGAGTAAAGGCGAGTATCAGAAAACGATCTGGTAGCATTGACAATAGAAGGAAGTGTGAAGGATTGTTAGCTGAAGAGAACTGCATCTTTGGCATTGTGACAATATAGTTGAGGATGGGTGCATCAAGAAATGTCAGTCCAGTTTTAATGTCCACATGGACCGGCATCCATTGAGTGACTATCACTCCTTAGTGGGTAAAGTGTTAAACCAGACAGACTGTTGGGTATGCTCTCAAGTACCTCAAGGTCATAGCAAATCAGGACTAGTACCATTCCCTTTAACTGTAGGAGAGGTACTTGAGTTAAGTGGTGGGAGGCCGGTGGACAAGAGGTTTAATATCTCTAGTCCTCCTAGTTTGAAGCTCCACCAATATCATGTGGATAAGTCCTTAGTATGCTTTAACATTTCCAATCCCCGAAAGCCGGGAAATTGGGAAGTGTCATGGAGTAATCAAACCATGACATTTTCATATAGAGCCGATAGAATACCCATAGACACAGAGCTTATACGCCAGATAGCCGACAGTGGAATATTTTCCCGGTATAGATACACTCTAGGAAGTAGGACCATGCGAGTTGGAGAAGTATCACCAGGATACTGTGCACATATCATACAATCGGATACGTGTACTAGACAGATGGGAGAATTAGGGTTAGGAGATTTCACATGGAAAGTTTGTAACATGGTTATGTCATACTCCGTCCCTTATGTTCTCCCCGATGATGCATATTTCATATGCGGGAGAAAGGTGTATAAGTGGCTTGCCCCAAACTCAGAGGGATTGTGTTACATTGGAAAAGTACTGCCTGAAGTAATGACTGTATCCCATATCAAAATGAAAGACATTCACCGCGGTGCCCAAGCTCCTTATACTCACACTCATTACGAGCACGTCGTTAAACGGCACCTGATAGAGAGGACAGAGCATCCGGCCTCTGATCTGATCCATGAATCCACCGGGATTCAATTCCTACTCGCGTTAGATATCACTCGTACCGCCAGAGGAGTGATAAATTATAGATATATATCTGCGCTAGCAAACTTATTAGACAATATCACCGAAATGTATGACGACACGTTCAGGTACACTGGGAGAGAGTTACAAGCCTACAAAACAGAGCTGGTTCAGCATAGGATGATTCTCAATTATCTCACAGCAGTGACAGGCGGGTATTGTGTTACCCTAGCAACTCAATATGGAATAAAGTGCTGCACGTATATTACAAACAGCACTGAGGACCCGGCCGAGGTCATAGACCAAAAGATGGATGACATTTTGCAATTGAAGTGGGAGTTTCGAAGGAAACACATTCTCACACTCGCTGCTGTGGGTAATGAGCTGACCAGTTGGGTATCATGGTTGAACCCACGAAATTGGTTCTCTGGTTTAGGAGAATGGGCCCAAGGTATTATAATGGATGTAGGGAAATTTCTCTTGTGTATTCTGGGAGTCGTCATATTGGTTGGTCTGATATTTAGATGCGTTCGGACTTTAACGAAGTGTAAAGGTAGTACCAGAGTGATGAGTCTGAGGAGCGAGGACACTGTAATAACAACAACTAATTTGATTTATGACCCAACGATAGAGACAATGTTGTGATGAAAATGTGATTCCACGGTCCGTTTCTTTCACCCGTTTCTCCTTTGTTTTCCTCCAAGGTACAAAGACATCCGCTTGGAAGAAGAATTTGACAACCTCTTTTATACAGACCATTGATGAACTATGTCACAGTGACTTTAACTTTTTACGAAAGCCCAATACTTTAGAGACTGTAATTTTATGGACACTGGAAAAGCTTTTGTCGCCACCTATAGCAAAAGCACCCGAGAGACATCAGACAACATGTACATCAGACAAGACATCAGACAAGACATCAATCGGCGACTGTTTATTTAAACTCACATAGTTTACGACTGCATTTATAACGATTGTTTCTTATCTTCATCTCTACAACCTCCAGGTAGTATCTCACATAGTCGACAGGTGATTCTCACATATTAGCATTCACATGTTCCCCCCCTTCATGTATCATCAACTAAATGTGCTCCCCCATTTGTTGCAATCAAAAGCCGAAAAGAGCTCGGTAGAGTTTGACAGCCCATCCACAGACCCTTAATACGGGATAAGAAGGATTCAAATGTATACTTTGCAATACCTCGAAGCTTGATTTAAAACACGTACGGCACGATGATACATGACCCCTCAGACATGGATTCATACACACATGCTTCTACTATCTCACTAGGTCATACCTTTCCCACCTTCTCCTCTCCTCCCTCTACCCAATCATAAAAAGGTATTTACATGATGACATATATTTTTCTGTTTGAACTGTTTTAGGAAGTGGCAGTTATTGGTGACTGCCAAAGGGTGGACTGTCAAAGTTGAAAAATATAGCGACCTATGATGCCTTGTACTAACCCCATGCACTTGCCCGCTGCACGTGCACATTCTCTCCCGTGCGTGCGCATATTCGCAGTTGCGTGACGGCGCCTCCACGGTCGTGCGCTCAGGTGCGTGATATGCGCATTTACGGTAGAGTTTGTGTGCGTCTGGCGGGCGACTCGATCGTTACATAGTTAATCTAAATGGTGTATTTTATAGGTTATGGTCCCCTTAATAATATCAGTAAGTTTGTTTAGTGTAACTGGTTCATGGACAGAGAGATCCCTCTTTACATGATACAAAGGGTCAGACAGGTTTTGAACAGTGGTGTTTAGTATGCAACGGTAGAGTATATTATTAGTAACATTCCGGTGTAGGTTTGAAAGAGATTAATCGCTCCTGCGTATAGTTATGTTTATAAGAAGTTTATGGACATTTACTGTATTTGCAGTTCATTATCCATGCGGCGGGAAACCTGAGATTCCCTCCCACCTGAGCAGTTTGAAATAGTCACAGCCCACCTGTTCGAATCAACCTATGACCTTTTGTTATAATGTGAAGACAGATTCCTGTGTCCAATGAACAATGAGATTGTAGGGCCCTTTGTAGTGTACTGTATGTAGTGTATATAAGAACAGCCAGCTTCGGCCAGCTCAGTCTACTCTCCACAACGGTTTTCATCATTGACTAACTAGAGAGCTGGTTCCAGGACTGCGCTAGCGATCGTTCCCCACGTGTGTAAGTTTTTCTCTGTAACCAACTTATTCTATGTCTGTATTTGCCATACTCTCTCTCTCTCTCACTGTTATTGTTTAGGATTAAGACGCTGTTGTATATTGTATATTTTCAGTTATTCTGTTTAGGTGTTTTATGTTAGTGCTGTAGTGTATAAGCTGTTAACTGTTTTCCCCTTTTTACATAGCTAAATCTCGTTAGTAAAGGTGTTGGAACCTCAGCAAGGTGTCTGTGTTTCACTAGCTAGTATAGAGGGTTTCTGAGCGTCTCAATCGCTCAAGCAGCTTTTATATAATAGAGGTTAATCAGCGTTACATTGTGTTAACATTACAAGACCAAGGTTTACAGTATAAGCTTAGCCTTTCAGTGTGTTGCATACAAGGTTTACTGTGTGTCATCCTGTGAGCGTCTGCGCTGCTTGTGTTCCTCTCGTGGGCACAGCGTCCGCTACGCTAGCAGCGTAGCATTACGGTGCTCGGGCCGCCTATAGCGTGCTCGATACCCAGCGTAAGCCGTGAGCGAACGTGCCGCTCGTGCGTCTCGACCACGGCCTAGCGTCTGCTACGCTAAGTGCGTACCATTACGGTACCCCGTACGCCCATTGCGTACTGAGTCTCTTACCAATATATAGTGAATGTTATAAGATAAATAATTAGCTTTATCAATGGCTAAATCTCAGCCTATGGCATTTCAAGCCATGCCATACTGTACAGTATATGGCAGGATAAAGGAAATATGCATACCTCCCAACTGTCCCAATTTTCGCGGTACAGTCCCTTTTTTTGCGACTGTCCCGCTGTCCCACCCGCAGGCCGCAGTGTCCCGTGGTGGTGTGGGGGCAACTGTCCTTTGTTCCCCACATTCAATCTATCTCTAAATCATGTTACATACATCTAACAAACATATCCATTTATTGTCCCTCCTGGATGGAGGGACAATAAATAGCGTGGAGTGCGTAGCGCGCCACCGTGCCCGCAAGGGGCTCATTTGCACTCGCCACGCTGTCGGTATGCCGGCGGTCGGGCTCCCGCCACTGGTATGCTCGTCACCAGGAGCCCGAGCGCCAGCAACACATACTACACCCATTCTGTTTATATAGTGAATATGCCTGGAAATGCGTGGCTCATTGCGCTATTTAAAACACACAGGGGCTATGGGCATAAGCGAGCTCTATCTGGCCAACGTACTTTAGCAGGCCAGACTCTGTCACAGAGCGGTTAATAAAGCGGCTGCAGAGTGTGAACCAGGGCCTTGTGAAAGCCCACAGCTATGGAGTGAGCAACGACATAGGGTTTGCATGAATAAGGGCAATGCTGTACGAATGTCTCATTATGCTATTTAAAATACACCGGCTATGGGGATAAGCGAGCTCTGGGCACCGTACTGTACATAGCAGGCCAGACTCAATCGCAGAGCATGAACCAGGGCCTCGTGAAAGCCCACAGCTATGGAGCAACCGACTGTATAGGTTTTGCATGAATCAGGGCAATGCTGTACTAGCGTCTCATTATGCTATTTAAAATATACAGCGGCTATGGGGATAAGCTGTACGAGCATCTCAATAGGCTATTTAAAACACACATGGGCTATGTAATTACATATATAATTAAAGAATTACTGATCAAGTATGAAAAAAACTGGGCTTCTGGTTCCGGCATGGGAGAGTGAACAACTTCTCCCTGCAGCTCCGCTCCCCACGTTGCCTCACTTAGCAATAACCCTGTCAGCCTCTGCAAGACACCGCTCCCGGTCACCCTGTCGATCGGGTACTGACATGGACAAGTTCCTGGGCCTCCCGCTAAACAGCCTCAGGCACCACAGCAGCCTCGCCAAGAGAAACGGCGCAGTGACCATAATATGGCACCTAGTGTAGATGCCGCTCCAGGAACGCCAGCGGTGAAGAAACCTATTTCTGACCCTGGGGGGGGACACAGGGGCTTCTAAAAGAAGAAAACAGGTATCTTCTCTTTCCTATGAGGAGTTTACTACAGCCATGCAGGCCACCATGGCGCCGTTACTTCAGAAGGCGGTTGCAGATATTACTACACTGATTACTCGCTTGTCTGACCGTATAACGGGGGCTGAGGCACATATTAGTCAAAACATGAATGATATTCACATTTTACAAACATCAGTTAAGAACTTCGTAATGGATAACAAACGTCTGTCTGATAAGTTAGACAATATTGAGAACAGGACACGACGCAATAATTTACGCATCACTGGACTCCCTGAATCCATCAAAGGGACACAGCTATAATTTTTGTTCGTCTCACACTTCCTAAACTACTTCATGTTGAAACGGAATGCACTGACATAGTAATTGAAAGAGTGCATAGGGTGGGAGAGCTGAAATCCTCCTCAGCACATAAACAAAGAGTTGTTATATTTAAAACACTGAATTTCTTGCACAAGCAAGTTTTATGGGCTGCTTCTAGGAAATGTAATCCTCTTACTTGGGAATCCCACCCGCTACGCCTGTTCCAGGACTTTTCTGTGGAACTTTCCAGAGCTAGGCGTTATTTTTCAACAGTATGCACTAAACTGGTGCAAACAAACCGCAAGTTTCACATGATGTTCCCGGCCAGACTCAGGATCTTCACGTCATCCGGTTTTGCAGATTTCACCAACACAGCAGATGCTGCAGCATATATCAAAGAAGAAACTAGAGAGACTGAGACGGATTCTGGTGATGGTATAGATGATATGAACGTGTGAGACTGTCTCATCTCTATTGTCTATAAACTGTTTCAGTTGTCTTGTTTAGGTTACCATTTTAAGGTACTTACTGTAAATTTACTTTTAATTTCAAGCCATGTTTATGCCCTGTCTGATGGCATACTCTAATTTCTACCTTTTGTTGTGCTCCCTACTAAGTGACTTTTTCTGCACTTCTAAGGTTAAAATGATGATATGTTTGGATATAATCCATATTATAAGGTTGACTTTACTTATCTTTATATGTTTTAAGAGGTAACTGGGGCGTCAGAGCCCCGCCGTAATTTTTGATTTTGAAGTTTTGTACTTAGTGCTACTCCCTTTTACTTGTTATCATAGCGATAGAAGTACCAGATTTTTCTGGAGGTCAGTTATTTCAATTTTATATGTATTTTGGTGTTCATTGTCCTTTGTCTCCCCCCTACCTTCATGTTTCTCCCTGTTGTTCTCTTCCTCCTTTTCTTTCTGGCACTCTCTACTGGTTAACTTTTGGAATCCAGTCCGATGTCTATTAAAATAGGCTCTCTGAATATAAGAGGCATTCATACGCCGGCTAAGCGCCGTAAACTCTTTACATATCTCAACAAACAAAATATTGATTTTATATGTTTACAGGAGACTCATTTGATGCAAGACGAAGTGAAATAGCTTCAAATTATGCACTGGACTTTAGTAGGTTCAGCTTCCTTAAATACTAAGTCATGTGGTGTGGCAATATTAGCAAAGAAAACCTTAAATGTTCAGGCGACTCCTGTGTATGCTGACCCATTTGGTAGATATCTAATATTGACTATACAAATAGCAGATTATACTTTTACTATCTGTAACATATATGCCCCTACCCAATATAGATAATCTTTTTTTATTGAACTGCTCACAAAATTACATACATGCGATCCAACCTCATTGATAGTTTGTGGAGACCTTAATTTAATATCTTCTCAATATTTAGATAGATCCCCCCCCCCCCCTCCCAAACGAATCTCTCCTCTCCCAAAATAAGGGTTCATTATCTTAATAAAGATCTCAACCTGGTAGATTCTTGGAGGGCCCTTAATCCTACGGAGAAAGATTTCACTTGTTTATCGCTGACCCGTGATACATGGTCCAGAATAGATTATATTTTAAGTGCCGAGCCTTTTTTCCCTTCACTTGTTTCGGTGGGTATTCACCCCCCAGTTCTATCGGACCATGCTTTGATTAATGTTGTATTAGCTCTTGAAAAGTTTAAGACTGCCTCACCTATGTGGAGGTTCCCTTCTCACATGTTTCAATCCCAGGGCCTACGACATAGACTATTAACAGTGTGGAAAGACTATTGTGACTCAAATGCATATCATGCCTCTACTAATCCGCCTCTTTTTTGGCAAACAGCTAAAACAGTTCTAAGGGGAGAATTGATTGCATTTGTCTCAAATAGCAAACAGCATTATAAGCAGGAATATTTGCAATTGCAAGTTAAATTGTCTGAAGCTTTTCAGTTATTAAAATTGCTTCCTTCACCTGCCCATAAAACTGCTTATCAAGAAGCGAATTTACATTTTAATGAATTTCTCCAACATACTGGAGACAAATACCTTTTTAATGTACACTACAAATTCTATAAATTCGGGAATAAAGTTGGAAAGCTGCTCACTAATTTATTACAGGGTTCTAGACCACAGACGGTTGTACATCCTTTGGTGCTACCGGATGGTTCTAAGACTGAAACTGATGCACAGATTGTCGATACTATGAAACTTTTTTTACAAAACTCTATATTCAACCCCGGGATTCTAACTTCACAACGTCTTCCCCTCCTTCTTCCTTTTCCTCTACCTCTTTTTCAGCCTCCTCTACCCCCTCTGCGTCTTCTTCTTACTGGGACACCCTAGCCTTGCCCCACATTCCGGAAGCATTAGTACACAATTTAATAGACCCGATCACCCCTAAAGAGGTTTCTTGGGCTATTGGAAAGTTGAAGTTAGCTAAAGCGCCTGGTCCTGATGGATTTTCAAACGAATTCTACAAAATATTGAATCCACATATTGTGCAGACACTGGCGGATACTTTCAACTTTACAATAGACCAACAATCTCTTCCACTATACTTTTCAGATTCTATTATAAAAGTCCTACCTAAATCTGGACGTAATCTTGCTTTGCCTGGTTCTTATAGGCCGATCTCTCAGCTAAATGTTGATTATAAAATATTTACAAAAATTAGCAGAGAGATTGAAACCTATATTACCTTAATTGATTAATTTGGATCAAACAGGATTTATATCCGGTAGACACTCTGCAGTTAACGTAAGGAGAGTATTGGCAGCTATTCACCAGGTGAATTCTCTTCCTAATAGTACCTCTCCCAACATGGTAATTACGTTAGATGCGGAAAAAGCCTTCGATTTAGTTTTATGGCCCCACCTTTTTAAAACTTTAAATAATATTGGTTTTCCATCTCAATACATACAGATAATTCGTACTTTATACTTGTCTCCCAAATCACTTGTATCATGTAATGACCTTCTATCATCCCCTTTCCTGCTTCATAGAAGTACCCGTCAGGGATGTCCCCTATCCCCTCTCCTCTTTGCCTTGGCTGTTGAACCTCTTGCTGTCGATGTACGTAACTCCTCTTATTCATGGGATTCATTTACATTCTCTAGAATTAAAAATAGCGCTATTTGCTGATGATACACTCATTTTCCTTTCTAAACCTTCTCACTCTTTACCAGCTTTGCTCCACCTTATTGACTCCTTTGGGACTGTCTCAGGGTATAAAGGTAATTTATCAAAGTCTGAAATACTATTATTGGGAGATGCCAGACCAGATTCCCTGGGAAGTCAGGATATTCCTTTTAAAATAGCTTCCTCTCATTTCCATGATCTTGGTATTCAGATATGTTCTGATCTATCTAAGCTATACTCCTTAAATTTTTCACCTATTATATCCTAGATTGCAACTAAATTGGAATCATGGAAGGATTTACTGGTCTCATTGTTAGGTAGAATTGCTATCATTCATTCGATCATCTTCCCGAAGCTTTTCTATTGTATGCAAATGACCCTGCTGGCGTTACATAAGTCGGATATTGCTAGATTGGATAGCTTATTTTCAAAATTGATATGGCAAAACAAATGCCCTAGGATTGCCAGGATTAAACTCATAACACCTCGAGCAAAAGGAGGGTTAGGATACCCAGACTTAAGAATATATTCTTTAGCAATCTTTTTTAGATATATTAGTGACTGGATACTGAACAACTCCACTTATACAGATTCTGCATTAGATCAAGCTATTTTTTATCCATTTGCTCCTGGAGCCCTAATTCAGACTAAGATATCTAAAATCCCTATCCAAATAAAAACCCATGTTCTAGTCAGAGACACTTATGCTGCCTGGGTTAGTATGAACAGAAGTTGTCATAGAAATCCTTGTATATCTCAATTTATTCCCTTATGGGGAAATCCCTCGGTCCCCCATCTTTGACTAATTCCCTGTTTAATTTATGGAAATCCAAAGGGCTAGATTCCTCTTACAAGGTTTTTGACCCGGGAGGATCTCTTTTTACATTTTCAGATCTTTATGACCAATTTCTACTGCCACACACTCAGAGATTTATGTACTTTCAAATGAGAAATTATTTAAATAGTATTAATATACCCAGGCCAATTAGATGTCCCATGCCAATCACTCCTTCACAATTAACAAATATTGATATTCTACTTGAATTTTTGTTAAATAAACCTATAAAGTAAAGTATATGTATTTAATACTCTTGAAAGCTTGTTATAACAACCATCCACAATTGATGGTTTTGGTAAACAAATGGACAGCTGATATCCCATCTGTGACACAGATTGATGATATTATATCTCTACAGAATGTTTTGTTTAAAGTCTTACAGTCAAGTTATCTTCAAGAGGTGTATGTTAGAACTTTGCATAGGGCTTATATTACCCCACATCAAAGGCGCCACTTTATAATGTGACCGTCTTGGTCACTGTCTTAAATGTGGAATTACGATAGCAGATTTTTCCCATTGTATGTGGAATTGTTTTAAACTGAAACATTTTTGGTCTAAGTTAATTGTTTATGTGAATTCAATTTTTCATACTGAATTGACTTTTGATCCTTTAGCATGCATGGGACTTAACTTTTCTGCATGGATATTACAAAATCTGAAGAAAAAAGCTTTTCCCTTACTACTTATGATTTTAACTGTGGCTAGAAAATGTGTTTTAATTCACTGGACCAAAAAATTGGCTCCACAATTGTGTGAAGTGAAACAGAAACTTCTTCGAATACTGTACTTTGAACGAAAATATGCTAGACTGGACACGCATTCAGGTGTTGGTAAGTTTTACCAAAAATGGTCGCCTTTTATTGAAACTCTTGACACGCATACGAAAAAACATATTTTGACCTGTTTTGAATATGTACACACTGCACCTGTTATGTTAACGGAGCCTTCCTGAACGAATTATATAACAAACTATTGTGGTTTCTGATATGTTTTGTGGTTTATTGAATATTAGGTTTGCCAGATTATTTTCTCTCTCTTTTCTATCCCTTTCATCCCTTTCACTCCTCCTTTCCCTTATTATCTGTCGCACGTCTATTTAGATTATTTTTGTGTACTTTTTCATCAGTCGTTTTCTGAAATGTGTACAACTATTGTTATCAACCTTGATACCATTACAATACGTTATTTTTGGTTAAAATTGGCTAGATTATCCTATCTTCTCTAATTATCTTAGAGTTGAGATGGTTACTGCTTACTGTTGTGACTCTTACCATATGTTGTACTCTGAATATGCTGTTATGACCACGACACTTAATCTTCCTTTTGTTTTTTGTCTCTGTATACCTTGAAAATCTTTACTAAAAATATATTTAAAAAAAGTATGAAAAAAACTGTAGAAATGAGCTGGAACAGGTGGAGCTAGCAAAGATTTCAACAGCAGGAATACAAAGAGCAAATTAGCAGGAGATTTCTCAAAGGTTAGAGACAACCCGATCAGCAAGTCTGCTTATGAAGAAACAGCTTTGCAGAGTGGTTACTGGGCTGCCTTTGAGATGCTGTTTTATCCTGATTCAATCAAAGTAAATTTTTCCCGCTTAAAGCATACTCTGCGATTGGTTTATTAATTATTTCATGTACACAGGCACCAATCACAGAGTATGCTTTGAGTGGGAGAATTTCCTTTTACATGTTTCCTTATACTGTACTTTTTTTATTTTTTAGACAAAAGAAGAGTGACAATGCAGTCTACAAGATTCTATGGAAGTGCCAAAACCTGTGCACCATCAATGGCACAGAGACTGGCTGCATCAGTCCCACAAAAGACAAAGAAAAATGACAAGAAGATTCAAAAAGAAAATGTGGTGAAACCAAGAAAAAATGTGAAGACAAAGAATAAAATTTTTGGGATGAAATGTGGTAAGATACCCAAAGATTTAACTATTCCATCTGTTGCAGACTAGGATGTTCAGCCAATGAACATGGAGACCTCAGTGGTCTGCCATGAAACACCGGTGCTAGAGCATGTGACAAACTCTCTAAATCGAGACATTTTCTTTTTGGATCATGGTGCCACCCCTGGACAAGACATGGCACATTCACCCAGAAGAAAGCTGGATTTCACAGATGTGATCACAGATGTGAAGGACTGCCAGTGTACCTATGCTGGTTTTGTAAAAGAGCTACTGAACAAGGTGAACAATCTGTAGGCAGACTTTGGTGGACAGGCAAGTCAGCTGCAAACAGAAACTGCTGTTCTGAAAGAAGGCCTAAAGGAAAATAGCCATAAAGCAAGCCATCCAACACACAAGGGAAGAATGGGCAGGTGCTGTTCAAGTAGGTGAAGATGGACGCTGAGAACTGGATTTACCCGGAGGCCTGGATGGACGCGGAGGTAAGGATAGATGGCCTGGATATCTGGGTGGACATGGGTAGACCTGAAGACCTGGATCGGCATCAAGATCATTTGAATGTCTATACAAGACTGCTTCCAGTGCGGAACTTGCCAGTTGAAGTTCTATCATTTGTCAGCAATTCAAGTGTACTATTGCCTGCAAAACCAATGATGACCAGCACGCCTGAACAGAGGCCAATTCACAATACAGTCATCCCCACTGCCCTGGAAGACAGTCTGTACAGAGCTACACAAGGACATAGTAACAAATATGCACAAGATCTATTCCAATACCATGTGCCATTTGACATGTACTGTACATGGGCCAATCAAGTGAACTTTGATGGTGCCAAGGGAATAATTCCACTGCCCAAAAATCTGGTTCATGGCATCATGTCAAGATATGAACGGAATGTCAGGATTGGAGAACCTGAAAAGAAGAGGATAAGGGATACAATAAATGCAGTTCTCAGAATGAGGAATTTTCCTTGGAAGATTCAGTTTGATGCAACAAGATTGTTACCCAACAATTGCCCTCATTCCGAGTTGTTCGCTCGCAAGCTGCTTTTAGCAGCATTGCACACGCTAAGCCGCCGCCTACTGTGAGTGAATCTTAGCTTATCAAAATTGCGAACGAAAGATTCGCAATATTGCGAAAAGACTTCTCTGTGCAGTTTCTGAGTAGCTCGAGACTTACTCTTCCAGTGCGATCAGTTCAGTGCTTGTCGTTCCTGGTTTGACGTCACAAACACACCCAGCGTTCGCCCAGACACTCCTCCGTTTCTCCAGCCACTCCCGCGTTTTTCCCAGAAACGGTAACGTTTTTTCACACACTCCCATAAAACGGCCAGTTTCCGCCCAGAAACACCCACTTCCTGTCAATCACACTCCGATCACCAGAACGAAGAAAAAACCTTGTAATGCCGTGAGTAAAATACCAAACTACTTAGCAAATTTACTTGGCGCAGTCGCAGTGCGAACATTGCGCATGCGCAATTAGCGGAAAATCGCTGCGATGCGAAGAATATTACAGAGCGAACAACTCGGAATGAGGGCCCATCTTCCTAGCTTCAGTACATCATCTGACACAGCTGGAGTTAAAGAAAAATCCTGTCATAATACTGTACTGTATACAGAGAATGACTTCCATTTTCTGGAGTGCCTGCAGCATGCTGAATCCACTTGGCGCAGCACAGTTTCTCAAACAAGGTGGATGCATGAACTCGGTTCACCAGATTCCTGATGGGAGTGTCTGGCCCTGGTAATATCAGGGCCTGGTACAAGTGTCCATGTTTTATTCCCGTTACTTGGCTTGAGCTGATTTTTGTGATGCTGTATATATCCAGTAGTGGCTGAGTCCATTGTGCTGTGTCCATCCAGGTGTGTTTTGTCTATCCAGGAGCTGGTGTCTGTATGCACCAGTGTACCAAATTAAAAATACAAAAATACAAAAAAATAAAAAAGTAAAAATAAAAAATGACCTTGCCAAAAAAATACAATCAACATATTTTTAAAAAGTTGATATTGATATGTGATGTTACAGAACCTTTTTATTACAGAATGTGTGATGTTACCTTTTCCAGGTATGTTGTATCTATCCAGGGGCTGGTATCCGTTTCCAGTCACCTGTCTGGTGTCTGTATGCACCAGTGTTCCAAATTGAAAATACAAAAAAATAAAAAATTACATTACCAAAAAATACAAAAAAAAAACATTTTTTGAAAGTATTGATATGTGTGCTGTTACAGTACCTCTTTATTACAGTACTGTATGAGTGATGTTACCTTTTCCTACTGAATTTGTCCAATGTCCTCTGCTGTAGATAAACAGTGTTCTTATCCAGTAGCGGCTGAGTCCACTGTGCTTTGTCCATCCAGGGCTTGTGCTGTCTGTCCAGGAGCTGCTCTCTGTTTCCGGTCACCTGTCTGGTGTCCGTATGCGCCAGTGTTCTGAATTAAAATAAATAAATAACATTACCAAAAAAAACACACAAACAAAATATTTTTAAAAAAGTTAATATTGATATGTGTGATGTTACCTTTTGGTTACAGTATTTGTGATGTTACCTTTTCCTACTGATTTTGTCCCATGTCCACTGCTGTAAATAAAAAGTGTTTCTATCCAGTAATGGCTGTGTCTGTCCAGGGGCTGCTGTCTGTTTCCAGTCAGAGGCAGAGAGGTTCCTGCATTAGGAGGAGGTGCAGGCCCTGACATGCCACATGGAGCATTATGGGGTTGCTCCAAGGTAGGTACCTCTTAGCTTAGACATATTGTAGTAAGGAGCCATTATCATGTGGCTCCTTGCTGGTTAATCTTAGACCCAGATTGGGGTAATGGAGGTGTGAGGTGTGGTGCCTCTGGACTGGCTGAGCTGGATGGCCTTAGTGTGGCATACCTTTACATTCTACTAACACTTTTCACTTATTACTTTTTTAACACTATTTCTCTATTTTAATTGCATTTCATTTTTTGTATCACTTTCTCTATAGCTTCGGCTTCCTAAATACTAATTTATTAACACTATAGTTTTTTCACTGGTATGCTACGCTGGGCTTTCTGGCTTATGCTGGTGTTTTGGGGTGCCACACCCTGCACCTAGATATAGCGCTAGGGACCCCAAATATACAGAGACGCCTTGATGCGGCTTTGGGGCTTATTCACACATTTGCGCAAATATGTGTAACGAAGATCTCTGAGTTCTATTATTATGTGGGATTTATATCTGGTTACGGTTATCATTCAGGGTGCTGGGGGAAACAAATGCCTTTTTTTCTTGCTTAGAAATACCCCTCCTTTTCGAGCACCTGAATGATATCACTAAGCTAATTGAGCATCTACCAATATATATGTTTCCAGTCATATGTCTGGTGTCCGTATGCGCCAGTGTTATCAAAAAGAAATACTGTACCCCCCCAAAAAAATTACATATAAAAAAATTAAAAAATTTGATATTATGTGTGTTGTTACTTTTTCATACTGATTTTGTCATGTCATCTGCTGTAAATAAAGTTTTTCTTAAAATATAGTAAACCTGATGTGGTGTCCACTTTTTCTTATTCCCAACTGCCTCACATACTGTACTCTATACAGTAGTACTACTACTGTATGGGGGGAATTTAATTAAGAGTGGGAGATCTAAAACCACTTTATTAGGCTGCTTGTGTGACTGGTTTCTGTGGCTGCCTGAGGAATACTGTTACTCAAGAGAAGGGGTCATAATGTATGCACTGTACAAGCTTCCTGAGGGGCAGGATCCTTGAGCATCTCAGGGCCTGGTAGAAGTGTCCTCCTTTCTCTAACGTCCTAAGTGGATGCTGGGGACTCCGTCAGGACCATGGGGAATAGCGGCTCCGCAGGAGACAGGGCACAAAAATAAAGCTTTAGGATTAGGTGGTGTGTACTGGCTCCTCCCCCTATGACCCTCCTCCAAGCCTCAGTTAGGTTTTTGTGCCCGTCCGAGCAGGGTGCAATCTAGGTGGCTCTCCTAAAGAGCTGCTTAGAAAAAGTTTTTAGGTTTTTTATTTTCAGTGAGTCCTGCTGGCAACAGGCTCACTGCATCGAGGGACTTAGGGGAGAGAATTTCAACTCACTTGCGTGCAGGATGGATTGGATTCTTAGGCTACTGGACACCATTAGCTCCAGAGGGAGTCGGAACACAGGTCTCACCCTGGGGTTCGTCCCGGAGCCGCGCCGCCGACCCCCCTTACAGATGCTGAAGATTGAAGGTCCGGAAACAGGCGGCAGAAGGCTCTTCAGTCTTCATGAAGGTAGCGCACAGCACTGCAGCTGTGCGCCATTGTTGTCACACACTTCACACCAAGCGGTCACGGAGGGTGCAGGGCGCTGCTGGGGGCGCCCTGGGCAGCAATATTTAATACCTTTATGGCAAAATAATACATCACATATAGCCATTGAGGCTATATGTATGTATTTAACCCATGCCAGATATCTAAAACTCCGGGAGAAAAGCCCGCCGAAATAGGGGGTGGGGCTTATTCTCCTCAGCACACAGCGCCATTTTCCTGCTCAGCTCCGCTGTGAGGAAGGCTCCCAGGACTCTCCCCTGCACTGCACTACAGAAACAGGGTAAAACAGAGAGGGGGGCATTTTTTGGCGATATTTTGATATATTTAAGCTGCTATAAAGAACAACACTTATATAAGGTTGTTCCCATATATATTATAGCGCTTGGGTGTGTGCTGGCAAACTCTCCCTCTGTCTCCCCAAAGGGCTAGTGGGGTCCTGTCTTCGATAAGAGCATTCCCTGTGTGTCTGCTGTGTGTCGGTACGTGTGTGTCGACATGTATGAGGACGATGTTGGTGTGGAGGCAGAGCAATTGCCGATAATGGTGATGTCACCCCCCAGGGAGTCGACACCGGAATGGATGGCTTTGTTTATGGAATTACGTGATAATGTCAGCACATTTCAAAAATCAGTTGACGACATGAGACGGCCGGCAAACCAGTTAGTACCTGCCCAGGCGTCTCAGACACCGTCAGGGGCTGTAAAGCGCCCTTTACCTCAGTCGGTCGACACAGACCCAGACACAGACACTGAATCTAGTGTCGACGGTGATGAAACAAACGTATTTTCAAGTAGGGCCACACGTTATATGATCACGGCAATGAAGGAGGCTTTGCATATCTCTGATACTGCAAGTACCACAAAAAGGGGTATTATGTGGGGGGTGAAAAAACTACCTGTAGTTTTTCCTGAATCAGAGGAATTAAATGATGTATGTGATGAAGCGTGGGTTAACCCAGATAGAAAAGTGCTAATTTCAAAAAAGTTATTAGCATTATACCCTTTCCCGCCAGAGGTTAGGGCGCGCTGGGAAACACCCCCTAGGGTGGATAAGGCGCTCACACGCTTATCAAAACAAGTGGCGTTACCGTCTCCTGATATGGCCGCCCTCAGGGATCCAGCTGATAGGAGACTGGAAACTACCCTAAAAAGTATATACACACATACTGGTGTTATACTGCGACCAGCCATCGCCTCAGCCTGGATGTGCAGTGCTGGGGTCGTCTGGTTGAATTCCCTGACTGAAAATATTGATACCCTGGATAGGGACAGTATTTTATTGACTATAGAGCAATTAAAGGATGCTTTCCTTTATATGCGAGATGCTCAGAGAGATATTTGCACTCTGGCATCGAGAGTAAATGCGATGTCCATATCTGCCAGAAGGAGTTTATGGACGCGACAGTGGTCAGGTGATGCGGATTCCAAACGACATATGGAAGTATTGCCGTATAAAGGGGAGGAATTATTTGGCGTCGGTCTATCGGATCTGGTGGCCACGGCAACTGCCGGAAAATCCACCTTTTTACCTCAGACCCCCTCCCAACAGAAAAAGACACCGTCTTTTCAGCCGCAGTCCTTTCGGTCCTATAAGAACAAGCGGACAAAAGGACAGTCATATCTGCCTCGGGGCAGAGGAAGGGGTAAGAGAGGGCAGCAAGCAGCCCCTGCCCAGGAACAGAAGCCCTCTCAGGGTTCTGCATAGCCCTCAGCATGACGCTGGGGCCTTACAAGCGGACTCAGGAGCGGTGGGGGGTCGACTCAAGAATTTCAGCGCACAGTGGGCTTGCTCACAGGTGGACCCCTGGATCCTGCAGGTAGTATCTCAGGGTTACAGGTTGGAATTCGAGAAGTCTCCCCCTCGCAGGTTCCTAAAGTCTGCTTTGCCAACGTCTCCCTCAGACAGGGCGACGGTATTGGAAGCCATTCACAAGCTGTTTTCTCAGCAGGTGATAGTCAAGGTACCCCTCCTACAACAGGGAAAGGGGTATTACTCCACGCTATTTGTGGTACCGAAGCCGGACGGCTCGGTAAGACCTATTCTAAATCTGAAATCTTTGAACCTGTACATACAAAAATTCAAGTTCAAGATGGAGTCACTCAGAGCAGTGATAGCGAATCTGGAAGAAGGGGACTTTATGGTGTCCCTGGACATAAAGGATGCTTACCTGCATGTCCCAATTTGCCCTTCACATCAAGGGTACCTCAGGTTCGTGGTGCAAAACTGTCATTATCAGTTTCAGACGCTGCCGTTTGGATTGTCCACGGCACCTCGGGTCTTTACCAAGGTAATGGCCGAAATGATGATTCTTCTGCGAAGAAGAGGCGTATTAATTATCCCTTACTTGGACGATCTCCTGATAAGGGCAAGGTCCAGAGAACAGCTGGAGGACGGAGTAGCACTAACCCGACTAGTGCTGCAACAACACGGGTGGATTCTGAATTTTCCAAAATCTCAGTTGACCCCGACGACACGTCTGCTGTTCCTGGGAATGATTCTGGACACGGTTCAGAAAAAGGTGTTTCTTCCGGAGGAGAAAGCCAGGGAGTTATCCGAACTTGTCAGGAACCTCCTAAAACCAGGGAAAGTGTCTGTGCATCAATGCACAAGAGTCCTGGGAAAGATGGTGGCTTCTTACGAAGCGATTCCATTCGGCAGATTCCACGCACAAACTTTTCAGTGGGATCTGCTGGACAAATGGTCCGGATCACATCTGCAGATGCATCAGCGGATAACCTTATCGCCACGGACAAGGGTGTCTCTTCTGTGGTGGTTGCAGAGTGCTCATCTGTTAGAGGGCCGCAGATTCGGCATACAGGACTGGGTCCTGGTGACCACGGATGCCAGTCTGAGAGGCTGGGGAGCGGTCACACAGGGAAGAAACTTCCAGGGAGTATGGTCAAGCCTGGAGATGTCGCTTCAGGGTCAGCCGGTGTTGATCCAGTCGGACAACATCACGGCAGTCGCCCACGTAAACAGACAGGGCGGCACAAGAAGCAGGACAGCAATGGCAGAAGCTGCAAGGATTCTTCGCTGGGCGGAAGATCATGTGATAGCACTGTCAGCAGTATTCATTCCGGGAGTGGACAACTGGGAAGCAGACTTCCTCAGCAGACACGATCTACACCCGGGAGAGTGGGGACTTCATCCAGAAGTCTTCCACATGATTGTGAACCGTTGGGAAAAACCAATGGTGGATATGATGGCGTCCCGCCTCAACAAAAAACTGGACAGGTATTGCGCCAGGTCAAGAGACCCTCAGGCAATAGCTGTGGACGCTCTGGTAACACCGTGGGTGTTCCAGTCAGTGTATGTGTTCCCTCCTCTGCCTCTCATACCAAAAGTACTGAGAATTATACGGCAAAAGGGAGTAAGAACGATACTAGTGGCTCCGGATTGGCCAAGAAGAACTTGGTACCCGGAACTTCAAGAGATGCTCACGGAGGATCCGTGGCCTCTACCTCTAAGACGGGACCTGCTTCAGCAGGGACCGTGTCTATTCCAAGACTTACCGCGGCTGCGTTTGACGGCATGGCGGTTGAACGCCGAATTCTAAGGGAAAAAGGCATTCCGGAAGAGGTCATTCCTACACTGGTAAAAGCCAGGAAGGAGGTGACTGCACAACATTATCACCGCATTTGGAGGAAATATGTTGCGTGGTGTGAGGCCAGGAAGGCCCCCACGGAGGAATTTCAACTGGGTTGATTCCTACATTTCCTGCAAACAGGATTGTCTATGGGCCTCAAATTGGGGTCCATTAAGGTTCAAATTTCGGCCCTGTCGATTTTCTTCCAGAAAGAATTGGCTTCAGTTCCTGAAGTCCAGACTTTTGTAAAAGGAGTACTACATATACTGCCCCCGGTTGTGCCCCCAGTGGCACCTTGGGATCTTAATGTAGTCTTGGATTTTCTCAAATCCCATTGGTTTGAGCCGCTCAAATCGGTGGAGTTGAAGTATCTTACATGGAAAGTAACCATGCTACTGGCCCTGGCTTCAGCCAGGAGAGTATCAGAATTGGCGGCTTTATCATATAAGAGCCCATATCTGACTTTCCATACGGACAGGGCAGAACTGCGGACGCGTCCTCATTTTCTGCCTAAGGTGGTGTCAGCGTTTCACCTGAACCAGCCTATTGTGGTGCCTGCGGCTACTAACGATTTGGAGGATTCCAAGTTGTTGGACGTGGTCCGGACATTGAAAATATATATTTCAAGAACGGGGCGGGAGTCAGAAAGTCTGACTCACTGTTTATATTGTATGCACCCAACAAGATGGGTGCTCCTGCTTCTAAGCAGACGATTGCTCGTTGGATTTGTAGCACAATTCAACTTGCACATTCTGTGGCAGGCTTGCCACAACCTAAATCTGTCAAGGCCCATTCCACAAGGAAAGTGGGCTCATCCTGGGCGGCTGCCCGGGGGTCTCGGCATTACAACTCTGCCGAGCTGCTACTTGGTCAGGGGCAAACACGTTTGCAAAATTCTACAAATTTGATACCCTGGCTGAGGAGGACCTTGAGTTCTCTCATTCGGTGCTGCAGAGTCATCCGCACTCTCCCGCCCGTTTGGGAGCTTTGGTATAATCCCCATGGTCCTGACGGAGTCCCCAGCATCCACTTAGGACGTTAGAGAAAATAAGAATTTACTTACCGATAATTCTATTTCTCGTAGTCCGTAGTGGATGCTGGGCGCCCATCCCATGTGCGGATTGTCTGCAATACTTGTACATAGTTATTGTTACAAACAAATTCGGGTTGTTATTGTTGTGAGCCGTCTGTTCAGAGGCTCCTACGTTTGTCATACTGTTAACTGGGTTCAGATCACAAGTTATACGGTGTGATTGGTGTGGCTGGTATGAGTCTTACCCGGGATTCAATATCCTTCCTTATTGTGTACGCTCGTCCGGGCACAGTATCCTAACTGAGGCTTGGAGGAGGGTCATAGGGGGAGGAGCCAGTACACACCACCTAATCCTAAAGCTTTATTTTTGTGCCCTGTCTCCTGCGGAGCCGCTATTCCCCATGGTCCTGACGGAGTCCCCAGCATCCACTACGGACTACGAGAAATAGAATTATCGGTAAGTAAATTCTTATTTTTATCCCCCTGTCTTTGGGCATGAGTCTATGGCTTATGGTGGCTCCATCCAGGCAGGGTCATGCTTTTACTAGAACTTTGTAGTATACTGTAGCATATAGTACTGACTATAGTACAGTAGCTCACCAGTGATACAGTACATGCCACCCATTGTATTGTACTATACATGTCACACTTACTGTATGCTATTGCTACAATGTACAGTATGTTCAATCTAAGATAGAGTCCTAGTCCCTTCCATTGTACTGCTGCCATGCCCCTTGATGCACCTTTCTGCACTCTGTAGTGTAGTGTAGTGATTTCTGCATTAGCGGTCATTAATTTTTATTTTTTTTAATAACAAATTTTATTGGAAACATGGTAAGGACAAATACAGAACTGTAAAACTCAAATTAGAATCACAATGCAGATACATCGACAATTTCTGTGCAGTGAGTTGAAATAAAGAGATTCAGATAAGAAAAAAAAGCTTATGTTAGTCCTTCCACTAAATTTTTTTTAACTATCAACAAAAACAAGACAAGTACAACCTCGAGGGCCAACCAGTGGAACCCACGGAGGGACTCGTGAAAAATTATAAAGGATTCACAAGAGAAAAAAAGAAAAAAGGTAAAGAATAAAATTGAGGAGGAGGAAAGAAGTAAATAAGATAGAGTTAGGGGAGTGAATGAAAGAGGTAAAACAAAGCGAGCTAAGAGTGAGGCAATGAAGGGAGAGAAAGAGGAACAAAAAAAAAGAAGGGTGTGGGTGCTTTAAAGGATACCTGGAAGGGCTACCTTATATTTGGCATACCAAGGTGCCCAGATGCTATGCAATTTATCCACTGTGTTCATAAGAGAAGAAAGGAATTACATCTTCGCAACAAACCAAATACGGTTCAAAAGCTCGAGACAAGTGGGAGGGGTTATTTGTTTCCAAGATTTGGCAATTTGGAGTTTAGCTGTACAGGCCATATGAAAAAACAGTTTGTTTTCAGATTTGGATAACTGACAGGCTGGAGCACACAGGAGGAGCATCTCAGGTGTAAGAGGGGGACATCCGGTATGACTGAATTAATGAGAGCACGCACCGAAGACCAAAAGGATGTGATTTTAGGACAGGTCCACCATATATGCAATAATAGCCAATTTGGCCACATTGGCGCCAACATAAATTGGTAGAAGCAAAAGTTCTGGGACCAAATACCAGCATGAGTAATTTTTGTAGGCATTTTACTCGATGGAAACACTAATAGAACATTTAGAGATGTTTAAACGTATAGCGTCCCACACGTCCTCATCAAGAACAGTCCCCAGGTCCATTTCCCATGCAATTTTGTGTGCTGCGCATGGGAAGATTCAGGCGCTAAGATGGATTGGTATAAAATAGAAATAAAACCTCAGTCCATGGAGTTATGTAAACAAATGCGTTCCATTGGTGTCGGGATGTTGGGAATAAGGTTTTTCCTAGTGGAAGTCGTAAAAAAATTACGAATTTAAAGATACTGGTAAAAAGAAGAAGTTGATAGAGAATATTTCGATTGAAGGTCTGCAAAGGTGTAAGGAATGTTATTGTGAATTATATGATGGAAACAGGTGATACCTACTGTGGCCGGAGAACCCCTGCCCACATGGACAAGGGCGGCCACGGCACTGCAGGAGTTAACCACCAGTGGGTGCTTGGCGCCACTTTTGAAAATGTACTGGCGCTAGGCACCATCTTTAAACTGTATGGGCGCTAGGTGTTGTGTGTTTAAAATGTTTAAAAGTGTATTTGTGTGTGCCGCGGTCCCAGACCTCTCCGGCGACCGTGGCAGTGAGTACAGCCCCCTGGTGCGCTGATCTGTGTGTGCGCGCCGGGGGAGAAGGGAGAGCCTCTGTGTGTGTGCTGAGGTCCGGGAGCTATTCTCCCGGCACCTCAGCGCTGCGGAGAAGGGGAAGCCACTGCAGCAGAGAGATCAGCTCCCGCTGCAGCGCTCAGAGTGTGCCGCCACTCTTTTGGCACCTCAGCACTACAAGGAGGCACTGGGCCGCTGCGGGCGAGATGAGCATCCCGAGTCGCTGGGCTTCAGAAGAGGGGGTAGGTGCGCCGCAGCCCGGATCACCGCCGGATGCTGCAGCGAGCCCACAGAGTTCAGCGCTGCACACAGGGGACCGGGCAAACCGGCTTCCTAGCGGAGAAGGTGTGTAGGGTGTTGGGCGCTGGTGTCCGGGGGCTACACACCATGGAGACGAGCATCCCATGCTGCAGAAGAGGGTGCGCCGCAGCCCAGATCACTCCAGCAGGCTGCGGCGAGGCCACTGAGCGAGTGCCGCACTGGGGGGGCAGGGAGAGCTAGCTGTCAGGCTCCGGAGCCTTCCCCCCGGCGGGTGCTCCTCAGGGTTGCCGTCCTGCTGGTTGGCATGGCTGTGGTGGCAGGGAGCTGCTGGTGGTGGGTCTTCCAGGATGGATGTACAGCTGCCGAGGGCAGGGGGGTCTGGAGAGCCGGGCACGGAGGCAGAGATTGCTACGATAAGGTCCTCTAGGGGTGACACAGTATAGTATGTCAGAGAGAGAAGCTGGCTAAAGCTGTGGGCTAACAGCTGAGTATGTCTCCTGTGCTGGGGGCAGCCATGTTGAAGACCAGAATATTACCAATGAAGTTCCCATTCTGTGTCCAGACAATCCTGCATGTTCTCCCCTTACAAAAAGGGGTTTGGCTCAAAGGTAGAGTGCCAGTACTTCCAGTTACCTCCTTGTGAAAGGTTCTCCAGTTCTGTGCTTCCAGGTTACTTCTGGTGCCCTGGTTGCTCTCATCTATCGGTTACCTAAATGCTGCTGCAGTCCTGCTGTCTAAGTCCGTTGCCACTCGTGGAAGCGCTCACGGGGTCACAGGGCATAGAGGAGCTCCAGGTGTTAACGGCGGTTCTCGCAGACGTCTTCATTTCTTCAAAGTTCAAGTTCTTCAGCCTCGTCTTTCAATCACAAACCAGTCTTCAGTTCTTCTTTACTGGAGTTCTTCAGCTTCACTCTTCAAGTCATTTAACCATAGACTCTAATTCTTCCGGTTTCTTCAATTTCTCCAATATTCGTGCACAGCCTGTTATTCATTAAAACTAGTTATCTTCCTACGGAGTCCTCCTTTTTTTTTACGCCCTCCGGCCAAAGTTAACACATAGTTTGGACTCCACCCCATGAGGAGTAATCACATTCAGCCACCTCGTTTACTCTCCTCACAGGTAGCTGTCCCTTCAGCCTGATAGAGTCAGTTATCTACCTTTTAACATTAGCTATATAATAATACCGTGTAGCCGTAATGGGCGCTAAACCACGTGCACGTGATACGCTCTCCGTACGCTATTTGCGTATGAAGGCCTCGCACGTGGTACGCAAATTACGTACACACGCTATGCTGGGTGTACGGAATACACACAGCGAGCGTACACAGACAGCAACCTTTATAAACTTTAAACACAGAATATGTTCACACTGTATACCTTGGTACTGTAACACTGTATTAATGTGCTGCTTATAGACCTTCTTAACCTTGTTAATATAAAAGCTGCTTGAGCGATTGAGACGCTCCAAATACCCTCAGCAATGTAATAAACACACAATACCTTGCTAAGGTTCCAAAACCTTTACTAACGAGATTTAGTTATGCAAAAAGGGAAAATACAGTTAACATCTTACACACTACAGGCTAACATCAATATCTAACAGAATAACTACACATAAATATACAATAGCGTCACAATCCTAACACTAACAGAGAGAGAGAGAACGTGGCAAAATACAGTCAGAGAATAAGGTGGTCACAGAGAGAACTTACACACTGGGGAATGATTGCTGCGCAGTCCTGGTCACCAGCTCCCTAGTTAGTCAATGATGAAAACCTTTTGTGGAGAGGAGACTGAGCTGGTCCAGTCTGGCTGTTCCTTATATACACTGCATACAGTACACTACAAAGGGACCTATATCTCATTGTTCACTGGACACAGGAATCTGTCTTCACATTACAACAAAAGGTCATAGGTTTGTTTGAACAGGTGGGCTGTGACTATTCCAGACTGCTCAGGTGGGAGGGAATCTCAGGATTCCCACCACATGGACAATGAACCGCAAATACAGTAAATGTCCAGAAACTATTTATAGACATAACTATACGCAGTAGCAATTAATCTCTACCTAACCAGCACCGGATTGTTTCTAATAAAATACTCTTCGGTTAGGTACCAAACACCATCGCTCAGACCCTATCTGACCCTTCGTATCATGCAAAGAGGAATTCCTTTGTTCATGAACCAGTTATACTAAACAAACTTAGTTATTATTAAGGGGACCATTACCTATAAAACATACTATTCGGATTAACTATGTAACGATCGAGTCGCCAACCAGACGCACACAAACTCTACCGTAAATGCACATACCACGCGCCTGAGCGCACGACCGTGGAGGCGCCGTCACGCAACTGCGAATATGCGCACGCACGGGAGAGAATGTGCACGTGCATCGGGCAAGCGCATGGGGTTAATATATGGCAACGTGCAGCATGATATTTTTCGACTTTGACAGTCCACCCTTTGGCAGTCATCAATAACTGCCACTTCCTAAAACAGTTCAAACAGAAAAATATGTCATCATGTAAATACCTTTTTATGATTGAGTAAAGGGAGGAGAGGAGAAGGTGGGAAAAATATGACCTAGTGAGATAGTAGAAGCGTGTGTGTATGAATCCATGTTTGAGGGGTCATGTATCATCGTGCCGTACGTGTTTTAAATCAAGCTTCGAGGTATTGCGAAGTATACATTTGAATCCTTCTTATCCCGTATTATGGGTCTGTGGATGGGCTGTCAAACTTTACCGAGCTCTTTTCGGCTTTTGGTTGCAACAAATGGGGGAGCACATTTAGTTGATACATGAATGGGGGGAACATGTGAATGCTGATATATGTGTCTATATTCCCTGTCGACTATGTGTGTCATTACCTGAAGTTTGTAGAAATGAGGATAAGAAGCAATTATTATAAATGCAGTCGTAAACTATGTGAGTTTAGTATGCATTCGCCGATTGAGGTCTTGTCTGATGTCTTGTCTTGATGTACATGTCTGATGTCTCTCGATGCTTTTGCTATAAATGGCGACAAAAGCTTTCTCCAATGTCCACAAAATTACAGTCTCTAAAGTATTTGGGCTTTCGTAAAAATTTAAAGTCACTAGGGATATGGAGGGGGGGTCGGTGACATAGTTCATCAATGGTCTGTATAAAAGAGGTTGTCAAATTCTTCTTCCAAGCGGATGTCTTTGTACCTTGGAGGAAAACAAAGGAGAAACGGGTGAAAAAAACGGACGGTGGAATCACATTTTCATCACAACATTGTCTCTATCATTGGGTCATAAATCAAATTTGTTGTTGTTATTACAGTGTCCTCGCTCCTCAGACTCATCACTCTGGTATTACCTTTACACTTCGTTAAAATCCGAACGCATCTAAATATCAGGCCAACCAATATGACGACTCCCAGAATACACAAGAGAAATTTCCCTACGTCCATTATAATACCTTGGGTCCATTCTCCTAAACCAGAGAACCAATTTCGTGGGTTCAACCATGACACCCAACTGATCAGCTCATTACCCACAGCAGCGAGTGTGAGACTGTGTTTCCTTCGAAACTCCCACTTTAATTGCAAAATGTCATCCATCTTTTGGTCTATGACCTCGGCTGGGTCCTCCGTGCTGTTTGTAATGTACGTGCAGCACTTTATTCCATATTGAGTTGCTAGGGTAACACAATACCCGCCTGTCACAGCTGTGAGGTAATTGAGAATCATCCTATGCTGAACCAGTTCTGTTTTGTAGGCTTGTAACTCTCTCCCAGTATACCTGAATGTGTCGTCATACATTTCGGTGATATTGTCTAACAAATTTGCTAGCGCAGATATATATCTATAGTTTAACACTCCTCTGGCGGTACGAGTGATATCTAACGCGAGTAGGACTTGAATCCCGGTGGATTCATGGATCAGGTCAGAGGCCGGATGCTTTGTTCTTTCTATCAGGTGCCGTTTAACGACGTGCTCGTAATGAGTGTGAGTATAAGGAGCTTGGGCACTGCGGTGAATGTCTTTCATTTTTATATGGGATACAGTCATTACTTCAGGCAGTACTTTTCCAATGTAACACAATCCCTCTGAGTTTGGGGCAAGTCACTTATACGCCTTCCTCCCGCATATGAAATATGCATCATCGGGGAGAACATATGGGACGGAGTATGACATTACCATGCTACAAATTTTCCATGTGAAATCTCCTAACCCTAATTCTCCCATCTGTTTAGTACACGTATCTGTTTGTACGATATGTGCACAGTATCCTGGTGATACTTCTCCAACTCGAATGGTCCTACTTCCTAGAGTGTACCTATACCGGAAAAATCTTCCATGGTCGGCTATCTGGCGTATAAGTTCTGTGTCTATGGGCATTCTGTCGGCTCTATGTGAAAATGTCATGGTTTGATTACTCCATGACACTTCCCAATTTCCCGGCTTTCGGGGATTGGACATGTTAAAGCATACTAAGGACCTATCCACATGATATTGGTGGAGCTTCAAACTAGGAGGACTAGAGATATTAAACCTCTTGTCCACCGGCCTCCCACCACTTAGCTCAAGTACCTCTCCTACAGTTAAAGGGAATGGTACTAGTCCTGATTTGCTATGACCTTGAGGTACTTGAGAGCATACCCAACAGACTGTCTGGTTTAACACTTTACCCACTAAGGAGTGATAGTTACTCAATGGATGCCGGTCCATGTGGATATTAAAACTGGACTGACATTTCTTGATGCACCCATCCTCAACTATATTGTCACAGTGCCTACAGATGCAGTTCTCTGCAGCTAACAATCCTTCACAATTCCTTCTATTGTCAATGCGATCAGATCGTTTTCTGATACTCGCCTTTACTCTGTGATTGTGCTGCTCTTGGAAAGCTACGCCTCCATCCTGGTCATCAGAACCCATTCCAGATCCTTTCTCGACCTCCATGGTACTCTCACCGAAACAGACTGCTCTGGTCAACAACAGGGTCAACAGGAAAATCCGGATCACAGTCTCTTGGGGCAAGTCCATCTTATAGGAGGAAAAGGAGAAATTTGTAATGGGGGTACAAAAAAAATAATTGAGGGGAAAGAAAAATGTTTCGATGTCTTCTAGTCTTGTTGTTCCTCTTGCTCTGTTGTAATCTTAAAGGTGCTGTCTCTCAATCTTCCAAACGAACATTCTGGTGATACAATATTCCTTCCAAATCTGCGATCTTTCTGTAAGGAGCAAAAATCTTGCATTACCATTTGTCTAACTGATGTGTGACATACCATCTGTAAAGCATGAGAACATGAGAGAGAAGAGAAAAAAAAAAAGAATTTACTCACCGGTAATTCTATTTCTCGTAGTCCGTAGTGGATGCTGGGGACTCCGTAAGGACCATGGGGAATAGACGGGCTCCGCAGGAGACTGGGCACTCTAAAGAAAGATTTAGGACTATCTGGTGTGCACTGGCTCCTCCCCCTATGACCCTCCTCCAAGCCTCAGTTAGGACACTGTGCCCGGAAGAGCTGACACAATAAGGAAGGATTTTGAATCCCGGGTAAGACTCATACCAGCCACACCAATCACACCATATAACTCGTGATAGGAACCCCGGTTAACAGTATGATAACAGTGGAGCCTCTGAATAGATGGCTCGCACAACAACCCGATTTGTGTAACAATAACTATTTGCAAGTATTGCAGACAATCCGCACTTGGGATGGGCGCCCAGCATCCACTACGGACTACGAGAAATAGAATTACCGGTGAGTAAATTCTTATTTTCTCTGACGTCCTAGTGGATGCTGGGGACTCCGTAAGGACCATGGGGATTATACCAAAGCTCCCAAATGGGCGGGAGAGTGCGGATGACTCTGCAGCACCGAATGAGAGAACTCCAGGTACTCCTCAGCCAGGGTATCAAATTTATAAAATGTAGCAAACGTGATTGCCCCTGACCAAGTAGCAGCTCGGCAAAGTTGTAAAGCCGAGACCCCTCGGGCAGCTGCCCAAGATGAGCCCACCTTCCTTGTGGAATGGGCCTTGACAGATTTAGGCTGCGGTAGTCCCACCGCAGAATGCGCCAGCTGAATAGTGCTACAAATCCAGCGCGCGATAGTCTGCTTAGAAGCAGGAGCACCCAGCTTGTTGGGTGCATAGAGAATAAACAGCGAGTCAGTTTTCCTGACTCCAGCCGTCCCAGAAGCATAAAGTTTCAGGGCCCTGACTACGTCCAGTAACTTGGAATCCTCCAAATCCCTAGTAGCCGCCGGCACCACAATAGGTTGGTTCAAGTGAAAAGCTGATACCACCTTCGGGAGAAACTGAGGACGAGTCCTCAACTCTGCCCTATCCATCTTAAGTGGCTCAAACCAATGTGATTTCAGGAACTCCAGAACCACATTGAGATCCCAAGGTGCCACTGGGGCACAAAAGGAGACTGAATATGCAGAACTCCCTTGACAAAAGTCTGAACTTCAGGCAGTGAAGCCAGTTCTTTCTGGAAGAAAATCGATAGGGCCGAGATCTGGACCTTAATGGACCCCAATTTGAGGCCCAACGACACCCCTGCTTGCAGGAACTGCAGGAATCGACCCAGGTGAAATTCCTCCGTTGGGGCCTTCTTGGCCTCACACCAAGCAACATACTTCCGCCAAATGCGGTGATAATGTTTTGCGGTGACATCCTTCCTGGCTTTGATCAGGGTAGTGATGGCTTCCTCCGGAATGCCCTTTTCCTTTAGGATCCGGTGTTCAAACCGCCATGCCGTCAAACGTAGCCGCGGTAAGTCTTGGAACAGACAGGGTCCCTGCTGCAGCAGGTCTTGTCTGAGCGGCAGAGGCCAAGGGTCCTCTGCAAGCATCTCTTGAAGTTCCGGGTACCAAGCTCTTCTTGGCCAATCCGGAACCACGAGTATAGTTTTCACTCCTCGCCTTTTTATTATTCTCAGTACCTTGGGCATGAGAGGCAGAGGAGGAAACACATAAACCAACTGGTACACCCACGGTGTCACTATAGCGTCCACAGCGATCGCCTGAGGGTCCCTTGACCTGGCGCAATATCGTTTTAGCTTTGAGGCGGGACGCCATCATGTCCACCTGTGGTCTTTCCCAACGGTTTACCAGCAATTGGAAGACTTCTGGAGGAAGTCCCCATTCTCCCGGGTGGAGGTCGTGCCTGCTGAGGAAGTCTGCTTCCCAGTTGTCCACTCCCGGAATCATGCTAACACATGATTCTCTGCCCATCGGAGAATCCTTGTGGCTACTGCCATTGCCCTCCTGCTTCTTGTGCCGCCCTGTCTGTTTACATGGGCGACCGCCGTGATGTTGTCTGATTGGATCAGTACCGGCCGGTTCTGAAGCAGGGGCCTGGCTTGGTTTAGTGCATTGTAAATGGCCCTTAGCTCCAGAATATTTATGTGAAGCGAAATTTCCTGTCCTTGGAAATTTCTTCCCTGTGTGACTGCACCCCAGCCCCGAAGGCTGGCATCCGTGGTCACCAGGACCCAGTCCTGAATTCCGAATCTGCGGCCCTCTAGTAGATGAGCCCTCTGCAGCCACCACAGCAGCGACACCCTTGTTCATGCCGACAGGGTTATCCGCTGTTGCATCTGGAGATGGGACCCGGATCATTTGTCCAACAGGTCCCACTGGAAAGTCCTTGCGTGGAACCTTCCGAATGGAATTGCTTCATAAGAAGCTACCATTTTTCCCAGGACTCGTGTGCATTGATGTATCGACACCTGTCCCGGTTTTAGGATGTCTCTGACTAGAGATGACAATTCCTCGGCTTTTTTCACTGGAAGAAACACTCGTTTCTGGTCTGTGTCCAGAATCATTCCCAGGAACAGAAGACGTGTCGTCGGGTCCAGCTGTGACTTTGGAATATTGAGAATCCAGCCGTGCTGTTGTAGCACTTCCCGAGAAAGTGCTACCCCCACTACCAACTGTTCCTTGGACCTCGCCTTTATCAGGAGATCGTCCAAGTACGGGATAATTAAAACTCCCTTCTTGCGAAGGAGTATCATCATTTCGGTCATTACCCTGGTAACGACCCTCGGTGCTGTGGAGAATCCAACGGCAGCGTCTGGAACTGATAGTGACAGTCCTGTACCACAACCCTGAGGTACTCCTGGTGAGGAGGGTAAATGGGGACATGCAGGTAAGCATCCTTGATGTCCCGAGAGACCGTGTAATCCCCCTCGTCCAGGTTCGCAATAATCGCCCTGAGCGATTCCATCTTGAACTTGAATCTTTTGTTATATGTGTTCAAGGATTTTAAATTTAAGATGGGTCTCACCGAACCGGCCGGTTTCGGTATCACAAACATTGTGGAATAGTAACCCTTTTCCTGTTGAAGGAGGGGTACCTTGATAATCACTTGCTGTGAATACAGTTTTTGGATAGCCACCAACACTGCCTCCCTGGCAGAGGGAGTTGCCGGTAAGGCAGATTTTAGGAAATGGCGGGGGGGAGACGTCTTGAATTCCAGTCTGTACCCCTGAGATACTGTTTGAAGAACCCAGGGATCCACCTGTGAGAGAGCCCACTGTGCGCTGACATTTCTGAGACGGGCCCCCACCGTACCCGGGTCCGCCTGAGCAGCCCCAGTGTCATGCTGTGGACTTACCGGACGCAGGGGAGGACTTCTGCTCCTGGGAACTAGCTGTGTGCTGCAGCTGTTTCCCTCTACTTTTCCTCTTGGTAGAAAAGATGAGCCTCTAGCCCTCTACTTTTCTGGGGCCGGAGGGACTGTACCTGATAATACAGTGCTTTCTTTTGCTGTGGGGTAGCTTGTGGCAAAAGTTTTGATTTCCCAGCCGTAGCTGTGGAAAAGAGGTCTGAAAGACCATCCCCAAACAGTTCCACCCCCCCTTATAGGGCAAACTTCCATGTGCCGTTTTGCATCGGCATCGCCCGACCATTGCCCAGTCCATAACCCCCGCCTGGCGGCAATGGACATAGCGCTTATTTGTGATGCCAGTCGGCAAATATTACTCTGCGCATCACGCATGTATAAGACAGCGTCTTTTATATGCTCCATTTTCAGCAAAATATTGTCCCTATCTATAGTATAAATATTAGCCGACAGGGAATCTGACCACGCAGCTGCCGCACTGCACATCCATGCCGAGGCAATAGCAGGTCTCAATATAATGCCCGTGTGTGTGTATATAGCTTTAAGGGTAGTTTTCTGCTTTCTATCAGCAGGTCCTTCAGGGCGGCCGTATCCGAAGACGGTAGTGCCACCTTTTTTTAATAAGCGTGTAACCGCTTTTTCTACCCTAGGGGGTATTACCCAACGTGACCTATCCTCTGGCGGAAAAGGGTACGCTGCTTAGAAATTATCAATTTCTTATCGGGGGAAGTCCACGCTTCCTCACACACCTCATGTCAATTCCTCAGATGCAGGAAAAACTACAGGTAGTTTTTTCTCACCAAACATAATACCCTTTTTTTTTTTTTGTGGTACCTGGGGTATTATCAGAAATGTGTAAAACATTTTTCATTGCCTCAATCATGTAACGGGTGGACCTACTGGAGGGAACACTAGTCTCATCATCGTCGACACTGGAGTTGGTATCCGTGTCGACGTCTGTATCTGTCACCTGAGGTAGCGGGCGTTTTAAAGCCCCTGATGACATTTGAGACGCTGGAACAGGCACAAGCTGTGTAGCCGGCTGTCCTATGTCGTCAAACCTTTTTTGCAAGGAGTTGACACTTTCACGCAATTCCTTCCATAAGTCCAACCACACAGGTGTCAACCCCGCAGGGGGTGACATCACATTCACAGGCATTTTCTCCACCTCCACATAATTTTCCTCCTCATACATGTCGACACAGCAGTACCGACACACAGCAGACACACAGGGAATGCTCTTACAGAGGACAGGACCCCACAAAGCCCTTTGGGGAGACAGAGGGAGAGTATGCCAGCACACACCAGAGCGCTATATATCACAGGGATATCACCTATAAAACGTGTTTTCCCCTTATAGCTGCATAATATATTTATACTGCGCCTAATTTGTGCCCCCCCTCTCTTTTTAACCCTTTTCTGTAGTGCAGGACTGCAGGGGAGAGCCAGGGAGCGATCCCTCCAGCAGAGCTGTGAGGGAAAATGGCGCCAGTGTGCTGAGGGAGATGGCTCCGCCCCTTTTTCGGCGGGCTTTCTCCCGCTATTGTAAAAGTTCTGGCAGGGGTTAATAAACACCTATATAGCCCCTGGGGCTATATATGGTGCCAGTTCGCCAGCCAAGGTGTTAATATTGCTGCTCAGGGCGCCCCCCCAGCGCCCTGCATCCATCAGTGACCGCAGTGTGTGGTGTGCATGAGGAGCAATGGCGCACAGCTGCAGTGCTGTGCGCTACCTTGGAGAAGACAGAAGTCTTCAGCCGCCGATTTTTCCGGACCTTCTTGCTTCTGGCTCTGTAAGGGGGACGGCGGCGCGGCTCCGGGAACGGACGACGAGGTCGGGTCCTGTGTTCGATCCCTCTGGAGCTAATGGTGTCCAGTAGCCTAAGAAGCCCAAGCTACCACCACTTAGGTAGGTTTGCTTCTTCTCGATGCAGTGAGCCTGTTGCCAGCAGGTTTCACTGAAAATAAAAAACCTAACATATACTTTCTTCCTAGGAGCTCAGGAGAGCCCCTAGTGTGCATCCAGCTCGGCCAGGCACAGAAATCTAACTGAGGCTTGGAGGAGGGTCATAGGGGGAGGAGCCAGTGCACACCAGATAGTCCTAAATCTTTCTTTAGAGTGCCCAGTCTCCTGCGGAGCCCATCTATTCCCCATGGTCCTTACGGAGTCCCCAGCATCCACTAGGACGTCAGAGAAAAACAAACGAGAGAGAGAACAATTCATATATATGTTACCTAAAACAACAAACAAAAAAACATTGTCAGATCTTCCGTTCACCATCAGGCTGTCACACCATCACATCCATTGGTATCTTTGCGCAGTCTCCCCCCCACCAGTATTTCCACACTTCACCCTTTTGTGCCTGGCCAGGACACACCGATGTCGGTAGGTCACACTGGGGTTAGATAGACTTCTGCAAAGACAAAGTAGCTATGTGATGTTTGAGTTCTGCCGATGAACGTCAGAGATGGGGAAAAATAAACATTTACAGATAAATTACAAAGTTTACCCGGCCGTTCCTGTGTCTACACGGAACTGACCTCCCAATATCATTAACTGTAACCTCAGGTTTACTACCAGGCCTAATGATCAACTTTCCTGACTGCATATTACAGGTGCGGCCCAAAATTCTTCTTATGTGATCCCTGATTACAATTTTGTGTGTCATAACTCTGCTCGTGTTTTTGTCTAGGGGGTTGATATACCTTCTGTGGATCTTTAAACCTACAACTACGTGCAAAATGACCTTCCTTCTGGCAATTATAACACCTTATCACCTTTGACTTACCCACAGGGATCTGAGGCTTCTTACCTGCCTGTGCTTCCCTGTTTCTTTGGATATCATGGTCATGTCGTTGTCTAGGGGGTTGATATGACTTTTGTATATTTCTTGATCTACAATCTCTTGCATAATGTCCCTCTTTGTGACAATGATAACAAACTATCACATTTGAATTTCTCACAGGGGTTTGGGGCTTAAGCTGGTGTGGCTTCGTTGTCAGGGCTTGTCTACTGATTGTCATTTGCTTACTGCCCCGTGACTCCAGGTGTCTTTTGATGTTCCATTCAATTATAACATCATCTTGTGTTGGTTCTACAATATGAGATACATTTGTTTGTGCGTGATATATAACACTGTACGTACCTCTGGATACGACCTCACCTGACCCTCCGTAAGGGGGTTTGACTACTGCCTTTACCGATTTGGTTGCGTCCACCTGGATGTCTTGTATGATGGCTGCTGGAAATGGTGCCGACCTCGTGCTGGGCTCACTTTCTTGCTTGTAATCCTGAGGGAGGTTTAACATGGAGTGCAACTTGCACGGGTTAACAGTTGTACATTTAACAGTTTTACTTTTATCATTGTTACATTCGTTACAATTATTCTTATCATCTATACAGTTACTAAGTGCATGTTTATCATACCCCAGTGTGCCATTCTCTGTAACCACTTTCTCTCTTGTTGCCATATTTTTCTTACCAAAGTGAGAGTCAGCTGTGTAAGCTAATCCTCCTTGTATTTCACTTTCCCGTTGCCATAACTGTAAATAATCATAATGTTTTATCCGTCTCTTTGCAGATTTTAATGAGACATATCCTTCTCCTTAGATTTTGTAACACCTCGGGGCTAAAACTGCCTACCCGTGGGAACTTTTCCCCGTCATGCACAGTCATTCTTTCCCATTCATTGAAAACCTTTGTATGTGATTCATCTTGGACCTCCTGGTCTGTATCACACGTTATATACCTTGCCGACCTTATTGGACGGCTTACTAAATCAACCAGAACCAAGGTTGATCGCCCCCTACCTGAACAACTGGCCCCCATCTTTGCAGGTGTTGCTTTCACTACCTCTGACCTTCAAATCAGGGTCTTCAGCGAACCCTTACAAAAACCAAGATGTCCGGGGTAGGCCGACGGTGAAAGTTTACCGAGTACCTTCACACACTCGCCCACGTCGACCAATACGCCCACACGCTGCCCTAGCACTGGCGTACTCAACCCAGGGCCCCTGCGACCTGAACCTCTATTTACTGGAACATGTGGGTGTGATCCGAAAAGCACTTACCCTTCCCAGTAACTATTGGTTGTTAGAGAATTCCCGAGTGACCAGCGAATCTCCCTTAAAATAAAAAAACTTACACAAATCACGTTAGAATGTACAAATAGCGTTTATGACCCCTCTAGCGTACGCAAACGGTACTGGGTCAAATTACAAACTAATGCACACAATTACATGCGGTACAATCGTACTGCACACAAGCAGCGGAATCGAAAATTGTGGCTGCGAATTCCTTCAGCCAGAGCTTGATGGCCTATATGGGTACTGCACCAACCCTCCTGTGGTTGTGCTTCTTGACTCTATCTATAGCGAACTTCCTAGTCTGCTGTACCTGGACCTCCTGGTCTGTGTCTACAGTAGACCTCCTGGTCTGCTATACTCTAATGCTCTAATTTCAATATTTAACAAGGGATGCCTCCCAAGCCACCACGCGCCGTCACTTTCGCGGATGTCCTCACGAGAACTCGACTTCTACGTTCCAACCAAAAATGAGAAAATACTTATATATACACACTCTTTCACCTCATATACTCTTTACTTTCGTTTCTGTACACAAATCCCTTTCATTCAGTATCGCAGTCTATTCCCAGAGGAGTTGCAACTAGAGAAGGATCTATTAGATTAAAATTTTGGACACTGAGATTGACTTGCGCTATTATCGCGTTGCCTCAGTATCGCCTACTAAAACAATACTATCGTGTGATTTGTATTACGTGGGCGTACCCAGACGCTCCGTTGCGTACTATACGCTCCGTGCGTCAGCCCTTGCGTCGCGTACGCTAGTCCCGCCCTTTGTTAGAGACACGTGTACGCAGGCCAGATATATCCACAGAAATACAACTAACACGTTTATATCAATGTAAATGATCTTTAACTGTAATCATCTACCGAGCACCACACTGATCTTTCCTTGTATCTTTAGGCAAAGCCGTGTGCGTGTTTTACAAATTACTCCTCAACGTATTATTTTTACTTTTAACTACCAATAGCAACAAATCTTTCTCAGCACGTTATCAATGATAAATGGCAAACAGGAAAGTGAGATATGTGAAAATACACAGGTGAAAATGCAATTCTAAATGAATCTAATGACATACATTAATGTAAGCACGCCACATATAGATATTACATATATGTCCTAATCACTATTACATATATGAGACCTTATTCAGTGCTTCTAATTTGCATATGAATGTGCTTTTTAACTATCTGTGAAGGCGATTTCTTTCACTGCTGGGAGAGAAAAAAACCAAAACCCAGTTACACAGGTTCATTTGCATTTCAATGGACCATCTCACAAGTAGCAGAGTTAAACAGGCTCTTGAAGGGAGGAAGGGGAAAAAAACCCCACAACTTTGTTTTATTTGTGTATTTCCTAAATCAAATATTCATTTTACTATTAACTTATATTAAACTCTATCTGAACCACTTATAATTGACTATGATATGGATTAAATAAATGCATTAAAAACTCATTAAATGATGATTTCTTTTTGACAATGGATGGCTGATTATTTCCTGAGTCAACTGAAAATCAGCCATTCAGGAAAAAAAATTTTTTGACCTTCCCAAAATGGCCGCTGCTCCTCCCCCTTCCACATCCATGAGGTTTACACAAAATGGAGGACAGACCATGCGGCTTCTTTTGTCACAAAGAAAATCATCATTCCAGCCCCTTAAGTTATTCTAGGCCTGAGCTAAAAATAAAACTATCAAGCCATGCAGAGCGACCAAAAATACTTTTAAACCTATTTAAACAGACAAGCAATCCAATCTGCGTGTGCAGTTGGCACCAAATAGAAATAAAAAACAGATTTAAAAAGACAATAGCTTAATGTTCCTACCTTCTTCGGATTCCACCAGCATCCCTACAAACCACAAGAATCAGACACAGACTCTCATCTGATCAGCACTACAAGATACTACCTTTCCTCCCTTTGCTGATCGATAAAGTCTGCGCGTTTTCGCCTGACTGCGGATATGAGGTGGACCGGACTTGAGCCCCCAATTGATAGTCAGAGATCTACCTTTTAACATTAGCTATATACTAATACCGTGTAGCCGTAATGGCCGCTAAACCACGTGCATGTGATACGCTCTCCGTACGCTATTTGCGTATGAAGGCCTCACACGTGGTACGCAAATTACGTACACACGCTACGCTGGGTGTACGGAATACACACAGCGAGCGTACACAGACAGCAACCTTTATAAACTTTAAACACAGAATATGTTCACACTGTATACCTTGGTACTGTAACACTGTATTAATGTACTGCTTATAGACCTTCTTAACCTTGTTAATATAAAAGCTGCTTGAGCGATTGAGACGCTCCAAATACCCTCAGCAATGTAATAAACACACAATACCTTGCTAAGGTTCCAAAACCTTTACTAACGAGATTTAGTTATGCAAAAAGGGAAAATACATTTAACATCTTACACACTACAGGCTAACATCAATATCTAACAGAATAACTACACATAAATATACAATAGCGTCACAATCCTAACACTAACAGAGAGAGAGAGAATGTGGCAAAATACAGTCAGAGAACAAGGTGGTCACAGAGAGAACTTACACACTGGGGAATGATCGCTGCGCAGTCCTGGTCACCAGCTCCCTAGTTAGTCAATGATGAAAACCCTTTGTGGAGAGTAGACTGAGCTGGTCCAGTCTGGCTGTTCCTTATATACACTGCATACAGTACACTACAAAGGGACCTATATCTCATTGTTCATTGGACACAGGAATCTGTCTTCACATTACAACAAAAGGTCATAGGTTTGTTTGAACAGGTGGGCTGTGACTATTCCAGACTGCTCAGGTGGGAGGGAATCTCAGGATTCCCACCACATGGACAATGAACCGCAAATACAGTAAATGTCCAGAAACTATTTATAGACATAACAATTAGAGATGAGCGCCGGAAATTTTTCGGGTTTTGTGTTTTGGTTTTGGGTTCGGTTCCGCGGCCGTGTTTTGGGTTCGACCGCGTTTTGGCAAAACCTCACCGAATTTTTTTTGTCGGATTCGGGTGTGTTTTGGATTCGGGTGTTTTTTTAAAAAAACCCTAAAAAACAGCTTAAATCATAGAATTTGGGGGTAATTTTGATCCCAAAGTATTATTAACCTCAAAAAACATAATTTACACTCATTTTCAGCCTATTCTGAACACATCACACCTCACAATATTATTTTTAGTCCTAAAATTTGCACCGAGGTCGCTGTGTGAGTAAGATAAGCGACCCTAGTGGCCGACACAAACACCGGGCCCATCTAGGAGTGGCACTGCAGTGTCACGCAGGATGGCCCTTCCAAAAAACCCTCCCCAAACAGCACATGACGCAAAGAAAAAAAGAGGCGCAATGAGGTAGCTGACTGTGTGAGTAAGATTAGCGACCCTAGTGGCCGACACAAACACCGGGCACATCTAGGAGTGGCACTGCAGTGTCACGCAGGATGTCCCTTCCAAAAAACCCTCCCCAAACAGCACATGACGCAAAGAAAAAAAAGAGGCGCAATGAGGTAGCTGTGTGAGTAAGATTAGCGACCCTAGTGGCCGACACAAACACCGGGCCCATCTAGGAGTGGCACTGCAGTGTCACGCAGGATGTCCCTTCCAAAAAACCCTCCCCAATCAGCACATGATGCAAAGAAAAAGAAAAGAAAAAAGAGGTGCAAGATGGAATTATCCTTGGGCCCTCCCACCCACCCTTATGTTGTATAAACAAAACAGGACATGCACACTTTAACCAACCCATCATTTCAGTGACAGGGTCTGCCACACGACTGTGACTGATATGACGGGTTGGTTTGGACCCCCCCCAAAAAAGAAGCAATTAATCTCTCCTTGCACAAACTGGCTCTACAGAGGCAAGATGTCCACCTCATCTTCACCCTCCGATATATCACCGTGTACATCCCCCTCCTCACAGATTATCAATTCGTCCCCACTGGAATCCACCATCTCAGCTCCCTGTGTACTTTGTGGAGGCAATTGCTGCTGGTCAATGTCTCCGCGGAGGAATTGATTATAATTCATTTTAATGAACATCATCTTCTCCACATTTTCTGGATGTAACCTCGTACGCCGATTGCTGACAAGGTGAGCGGCGGCACTAAACACTCTTTCGGAGTACACACTTGTGGGAGGGCAACTTAGGTAGAATAAAGCCAGTTTGTGCAAGGGCCTCCAAATTGCCTCTTTTTCCTGCCAGTATAAGTACGGACTGTGTGACGTGCCTACTTGGATGCGGTCACTCATATAATCCTCCACCATTCTATCAATGTTGAGAGAATCATATGCAGTGACAGTAGACGACATGTCCGTAATCGTTGTCAGGTCCTTCAGTCCGGACCAGATGTCAGCATCAGCAGTCGCTCCAGACTGCCCTGCATCACCGCCAGCGGGTGGGCTCGGAATTCTGAGCCTTTTCCTCGCACCCCCAGTTGCGGGAGAATGTGAAGGAGGAGATGTTGACAGGTCGCGTTCCGCTTGACTTGACAATTTTGTCACCAGCAGGTCTTTCAACCCCAGCAGACCTGTGTCTGCCGGAAAGAGAGATCCAAGGTAGGCTTTAAATCTAGGATCGAGCACGGTGGCCAAAATGTAGTGCTCTGATTTCAACAGATTGACCACCCGTGAATCCTTGTTAAGCGAATTAAGGGCTGCATCCACAAGTCCCACATGCCTAGCGGAATCGCTCCGTGTTAGCTCCTCCTTCAATGCCTCCAGCTTCTTCTGCAAAAGCCTGATGAGGGGAATGACCTGACTCAGGCTGGCAGTGTCTGAACTGACTTCACGTGTGGCAAGTTCAAAGGGCATCAGAACCTTGCACAACGTTGAAATCATTCTCCACTGCACTTGAGACAGGTGCATTCCACCTACTATATCGTGCTCAATTGTATAGGCTTGAATGGCCTTTTGCTGCTCCTCCAACCTCTGAAGCATATAGAGGGTTGAATTCCACCTCGTTACCACTTCTTGCTTCAGATGATGGCAGGGCAGGTTCAGTAGTTTTTGGTGGTGCTCCAGTTTTCTGTACGTGGTGCCTGTACGCCGAAAGTGTCCCGCAATTCTTCTGGCCACCGACAGCATCTCTTGCACGCCCCTGTCGTTTTTTAAAAAATTCTGCACCACCAAATTCAAGGTATGTGCAAAACATGGGACGTGCTGGAATTGGCCCAGATTTAATGCACACACAATATTGCTGGCGTTGTCCGATGCCACAAATCCACAGGAGAGTCCAATTGGGGTAAGCCATTCCGCGATGATCTTCCTCAGTTGCCGTAAGAGGTTTTCAGCTGTGTGCGTATTCTGGAAAGCGGTGATACAAAGCGTAGCCTGCCTAGGAAAGAGTTGGCGTTTGCGAGATGCTGCTACTGGTGCCGCCGCTGCTGTTCTTGCGGCGGGAGTCCATACATCTACCCAGTGGGCTGTCACAGTCATATAGTCCTGACCCTGCCCTGCTCCACTTGTCCACATGTCCGTGGTTAAGTGGACATTGGGTACAGCTGCATTTTTTAGGACACTGGTGACTCTTTTTCTGAGGTCTGTGTACATTTTCGGTATCGCCTGCCTAGAGAAATGGAACCTAGATGGTATTTGGTACCGGGGACACAGTACCTCCAACAAGTCTCTAGTTGGCTCTGCAGTAATGATGGATACCGGAACCACGTTTCTCACCACCCAGGATGCCAAGGCCTCAGTTATCCACTTTGCAGTAGGATGACTGCTGTGATATTTCATCTTCCTCGCAAAGGACTGTTGAACAGTCAATTGCTTACTGGAAGTAGTACAAGTGGGCTTACGACTTCCCCTCTGGGATGACCATCGACTCCCAGCGGCAACAACAGCAGCGCCAGCAGCAGTAGGCGTTACACGCAAGGATGCATCGGAGGAATCCCAGGCAGGAGAGGACTCGTCAGACTTGCCAGTGACATGGCCTGCAGGACTATTGGCATTCCTGGGGAAGGAGGAAATTGACACTGAGGGAGTTGGTGGGGTGGTTTGCGTGAGCTTGGTTACAAGAGGAAGGGATTTACTGGTCAGTGGACTGCTTCCGCTGTCACCCAAAGTTTTTGAACTTGTCACTGACTTATTATGAATGCGCTGCAGGTGACGTATAAGGGAGGATGTTCCGAGGTGGTTAACGTCCTTACCCCTACTTATTACAGCTTGACAAAGGGAACACACGGCTTGACACCTGTTGTCCGCATTTCTGGTGAAATACCTCCACACCGAAGAGCTGATTTTTTTGGTATTTTCACCTGGCATGTCAACGGCCATATTCCTCCCACGGACAACAGGTGTCTCCCCGGGTGCCTGACTTAAACAAACCACCTCACCATCAGAATCCTCCTGGTCAATTTCCTCCCCAGCGCCAGCAACACCCATATCCTCCTCATCCTGGTGTACTTCAACACTGACATCTTCAATCTGACTATCAGGAACTGGACTGCGGGTGCTCCTTCCAGCACTTGCAGGGGGCATGCAAATAGTGGAAGGCGCATGCTCTTCACGTCCAGTGTTGGGAAGGTCAGGCATCGCAAACGACACAATTGGACTCTCCTTGTGGATTTGGGATTTCAAAGAACGCACAGTTCTTTGCGGTGCTTTTGCCAGCTTGAGTCTTTTCAGTTTTCTAGCGAGAGGCTGAGTGCTTCCATCCTCATGTGAAGCTGAACCACTAGCCATGAACATAGGCCAGGGCCTCAGCCGTTCCTTGCCACTCCGTGTGGTAAATGGCATATTGGCAAGTTTACGCTTCTCCTCCGACAATTTTATTTTAGGTTTTGGAGTCCTTTTTTTTCTGATATTTGGTGTTTTGGATTTGACATGCTCTGTACTATGACATTGGGCATCGGCCTTGGCAGACGACGTTGCTGGCATTTCATCGTCTCGGCCATGACTAGTGGCAGCAGCTTCAGCACGAGGTGGAAGTGGATCTTGATCTTTCCCTAATTTTGGAACCTCAACTTTTTTGTTCTCCATATTTTATAGGCAGAACTAAAAGGCACCTCAGGTAAACAATGGAGATGGATGGATTGGATACTAGTATACAATTATGGACGGACTGCCACGGTTAGGTGGTATAAAAAAACCACGGTTAGGTGGTATATATTATAATAATAATACAATTATGGATGGACGGACTGCCTGCCGACTGCCGACACAGAGGTAGCCACAGCCGTGAACTACCGCACTGTACACTGGTTGATAAAGAGATAGTAGTATACTCGTAACAACTAGTATGACACTATGACGGTATAAAGAATGAAAAAAAAACCACGGTTAGGTGGTATATATTATAATAATAATACAATTATGGATGGACGGACTGCCTGCCGACTGCCGACACAGAGGTAGCCACAGCCGTGAACTACCGCACTGTACACTGGTTGATAAAGAGATAGTAGTATACTCGTAACAACTAGTATGACACTATGACGGTATAAAGAATGAAAAAAAAACCACGGTTAGGTGGTATATATTATAATAATAATACAATTATGGATGGACGGACTGCCTGCCGACTGCCGACACAGAGGTAGCCACAGCCGTGAACTACCGCACTGTACACTGGTTGATAAAGAGATAGTAGTATACTCGTAACAATTAGGATGACACTATGACGGTATAAAGAATGAAAAAAAAACCACGGTTAGGTGGTAGGTATATAATAATAAATAATACAATTCTGGTCGGACGGACTGCCTGCCGTGTGCCGACACAGAGGTAGCCACAGCCGTGAACTACCGCACTGTACACTGGTTGATAAAGAGATAGTAGTATACTCGTAACAATTAGGATGACACTATGACGGTATAAAGAATGAAAAAAAAACCACGGTTAGGTGGTAGGTATATAATAATAAATAATACAATTCTGGTCGGACGGACTGCCTGCCGTGTGCCGACACAGAGGTAGCCACAGCCGTGAACTACCGCACTGTACACTGGTTGATAAAGAGATAGTAGTATACTCGTAACAATTAGGATGACACTATGACGGTATAAAGAATGAAAAAAAAACCACGGTTAGGTGGTAGGTATATAATAATAAATAATACAATTCTGGTCGGACGGACTGCCTGCCGTGTGCCGACACAGAGGTAGCCACAGCCGTGAACTACCGCACTGTACACTGGTTGATAAAGAGATAGTAGTATACTCGTAACAATTAGGATGACACTATGACGGTATAAAGAATGAAAAAAAAACCACGGTTAGGTGGTAGGTATATAATAATAAATAATACAATTCTGGTCGGACGGACTGCCTGCCGTGTGCCGACACAGAGGTAGCCACAGCCGTGAACTACCGCACTGTACACTGGTTGATAAAGAGATAGTAGTATACTCGTAACAATTAGGATGACACTATGACGGTATAAAGAATGAAAAAAAAACCACGGTTAGGTGGTAGGTATATAATAATAAATAATACAATTCTGGTCGGACGGACTGCCTGCCGTGTGCCGACACAGAGGTAGCCACAGCCGTGAACTACCGCACTGTACACTGGTTGATAAAGAGATAGTAGTATACTCGTAACAATTAGGATGACACTATGACGGTATAAAGAATGAAAAAAAAACCACGGTTAGGTGGTAGGTATATAATAATAAATAATACAATTCTGGTCGGACGGACTGCCTGCCGTGTGCCGACACAGAGGTAGCCACAGCCGTGAACTACCGCACTGTACACTGGTTGATAAAGAGATAGTAGTATACTCGTAACAATTAGGATGACACTATGACGGTATAAAGAATGAAAAAAAAGCCACGGTTAGGTGGTAGGTATATAATAATAAATAATACAATTCTGGTCGGACGGACTGCCTGCCGTGTGCCGACACAGAGGTAGCCACAGCCGTGAACTACCGCACTGTACACTGGTTGATAAAGAGATAGTAGTATACTCGTAACAATTAGGATGACACTATGACGGTATAAAGAATGAAAAAAAAACCACGGTTAGGTGGTAGGTATATAATAATAAATAATACAATTCTGGTCGGACGGACTGCCTGCCGTGTGCCGACACAGAGGTAGCCACAGCCGTGAACTACCGCACTGTACACTGGTTGATAAAGAGATAGTAGTATACTCGTAACAATTAGGATGACACTATGACGGTATAAAGAATGAAAAAAAAACCACGGTTAGGTGGTAGGTATATAATAATAAATAATACAATTCTGGTCGGACGGACTGCCTGCCGTGTGCCGACACAGAGGTAGCCACAGCCGTGAACTACCGCACTGTACTGTGTCTGCTGCTAATATAGACTGGTTGATATTTAAAGAGATATTAGTAGTATACAACAATACTATACTGGTGGTCAGGCACTGGTCACCACTCCTGCAGCAAAAGTGTGCACTGTTAATTAATATAATTGTACTCCTGGCTCCTGCTAACAACCTGCAGTGCTCCCCAGTCTCCCCCACAATTAATTATAAGCTTTTAATTTATACATTGATGACTGTGCAGCACACTGGGCTGAGCTGAGTGCACACAGACTGAGTCACACTGTGTGACTGACTGTGCTGTGTATCGTTTTTTTTTTCAGGCAGAGAACGGATATAGCAGAGAGAAGTGAACGGATATATTATATTAAATAAAAGTTAACTAGCAACTGCACTGGTCACTGACTGTGGTAAACTAACTCTGTCTGCGACTCTGCACAATCTCTCTCTATCTAATCTATCTATCTCTATTCTAATGGAGAGGACGCCAGACACGTCCTCTCCCTATCAATCTCAATGCACGAGTGAAAATGGCGGCGACGCGCGGCTCCTTATATAGAATCCGAGTCTCGCGATAGAATCCGAGCCTCGCGAGAATCCGACAGCGTCATGATGACGTTCGGGCGCGCTCGGGTTAACCGAGCAAGGCGGGAAGATCCGAGTCGCTCGGACCCGTGGAAAAAAAAGTGAAGTTCGTGCGGGTTCGGATTCAAAGAAACCGAACCCGCTCATCTCTAATAACAATACGCAGGAGCAATTAATCTCTACCTAACCAGCACCGGATTGTTTCTAATAAAATACTCTTCGGTTAGGTACCAAACACCATCGCTCAGACCCTATCTGACCCTTCGTATCATGCAAAGAGGAATTCCTTTGTTCATGAACCAGTTATACTAAACAAACTTACAGTTATTATTAAGGGGACCATTACCTATAAAACATACTATTCGGATTAACTATGTAACGATCGAGTCGCCCACCAGGCGCACACAAACTCTACCGTAAATGCACATATCACGCGCCCGAGCGCACGACCGTGGAGGCGCCGTCACGCAACTGCGAATATACGCACGGTAGAGAATGTGCACGTGCAGCGGGCAAGCGCATGGGGTTAATATATGGCAACGTGCAGCATGATATTTTTCGACTTTGACAAGCCAAAACTTGTCAGAACCCCAACTTACGCCAAGCGTGACACCAGCTTCCTGAACCCCTGTGTCAGGCTGTGTATACAGGCAGGCTGGAGGACGGGGGAAGCCAACCCCCATACCTCCATCACTGAAAGAGCCCTAGCAGCCAGACTGCAGGGCAAACGGAGCCCAGCTGATTACTGGGCACAGTGCAAACAATGTATTTAAATGTGTTAATATATATATTGTGTTGTGAGGCACTGCAGTGCCTGGGTATGTTGAGCCTGTGCAGGGCACAGGCTCAGTATATATTTAACCAGAAACATGTACAGTGTATTTAAACATGTTTTAAAGGAAAATGCACTTACTTGGTTGTGTGTCCCAGGAGGGGGGAATCCATGGCTGTGCAGGCTGCTGGATTCCCCTAGACCTTTTCCCCAAACACGGAATGCTTTCTCCTCCAGCCTCAAAATGAAAAGTAGCATTGGAAGAGAGAAGAAAAGCTCAGTTTTCCAACAAGCTGAGTTGTTTTTCTGGAGCTTTATAGAGACTGCCTTTTGTGAGCAGGAAACCCTGTCCGGGGATCTAGGCTGCCCAGCTCTGGAGCCTGAATTCAGGCTGCAGATAGGAGGTCATTCCGAGTTGTTCGCTCGTTGCCGATTTGCGCTATGTTGCGATTAGTTACAAATTGCGCATGCGCAAGGCACGCAGGGCGCATGCGCTTAATTATTTAACACAAAACTTAGATGTTTTGCTGTGGCTTCTCTGGGGCTTTTCAGTCGCACTGGTGTTCGGTAAATGATTGACAGGAATGGGGAGTTTCTGGGCGGCAACTCAGCGTTTTCCCGGCGTTTGCAAAAAAACGCAGGCGTGTCAGGGAAAAACGCGGGAGTGTCTGGATAAACGGGGGAGTGGCTGGCCGAACGCAGGGCATGTTTGTGACCTCAAACCAGGAACTAAACGGACTGAACTGATCGCAATTCGTGAGTAGGTCCGGAGCTACTCAGAAACTGCAAATAATTTTTTAATAGCAATTCTGCTAATCTTTCGTTCACAATTCTGCTATGATAAGATACACTCCCAGAGGGCGGCGGCCTAGCATGTGCAATGCTGCTAAAAGCAGCTAGTGAGTGAACAACTCGGAATGAGGGCCATAGTGAGCTAAGTCCCGGGCAAATTTCTGGAAGTTTAGGCAGGAAAACTTTCGCCAGCCTAGACTGAAGGTCACCGGGGTGGATACATATCCTCCAGGATGGGACGGTCAAAGGAGAGTGACCACTCCCCACTGTCCATAGAGAACAATGGTAGCTGTGCATGTGAGCAAGGCAATCCCAGCCCATGGGTAAACATTGATTGGTTGTAAACCACAGGGTGGACTTACCCCCTGTGGTATTGTGTATTGGAGTAGGATAAAAGAAGGGCCATTTTCATTCTTTCTGTAACATCTTGCTGTATTGCTGTACCCCCTAGCAAGAGGGAAGAGTCTTTTTTAAGACTATTTGAGCAAATAAACATCATCTGTCTCAAGACGACCGCTTCATCTTGTGACCTGCAGGGCTAGGCGAACCACAGCTCCATTGTCAGGCTGTCCAGGGTGTAACCAGCGTCTCCAAGTTCCGCCTTCCGCAGCTACCGGCAGAGGCCTAGTCAAGCGACTAGTGGGGATTCATCAGCACCACACAGGTGTGGTAAGGCAGCGTGTCGATGCATACAGAGCATAACCATGGTTCCAGATGCCACGGCAGTTGGTGATGGCAGCGCAGAACCTGCGCAGTGGGAGGAGTCAGTAACAGGCGGTTACTGACAGTAAGCGGGAATCCCCTATGAGCCCAGGTCCTGTGTGACCTTCATTCATTGTGTACCGGGGACGGGACGCGAAAGTGGTGAGGGCTTTCATACGGGACTGTCCTGTCGCAGAAATTGGTGTCATAGCGGTGGAATAATCCCAGGTGGCTTTTCGGTCACCCGATTGGAGAAGCCAAGTTACTCAGGAGAGGAGTAACTGCAGCGGACTTCAGTGGAATGTCTAAGGGCGATCTTGAGATTGTCTGCCGGGAGAAAGGTGTGAATATCCCTTTCAATGCGTCCAGAAGCGTAATGAAGGCGGCGCTCATGAGTTTGGAGGAGTCATGTCGGGAGGAGGTGGAAAGTACTGACTGCATCGGCACCCAAAAGGACGGCCCAACAGTGGACCTTCGTACGGAACCGGTGAGACCCACAAGCCCTGCCCCTTCTAGCAGCAGCCATGGTTCCCAACATTCCCTAGCAGGGCCAGGATCCCAACGTCCCAAGGGGGGCAGCACGGATAGCCTAGCAGATCGGCTAGCGGAATTAGGGGAAAGGGCAACAGAGTAAGAGCGCTTAATCATCATCAAGATGTGGCATGATGAGCGGGCACCACAGGCCGTGGTACCCCAGGAACCGTGGTCCACTGCTGCATACAGATAAGGGCGCATTCAGTCTGCAAAGTTTGCAGACAGTGATGGGGACATTGATGGACATTTACAAGTTTTTGAAAGGACTTGCAAACTACATGATTTACCCAAATCAGAGTGGGTGAGACACCTTGTGCCCACTCTGCATGGAGAGGCCTTGGAGGCCTATCGAGGAGTGGCCACGGAGGACTGTGGGGATTACGACAAAGTCACGAAGGCCCTCCTCCTTCAGCGATTCTTCATCACTCCAGAGTCGTACAGGAAAAAATTCTGTGACTTTCCCAAAAATCCTAACAGCACCCATGAACAGTTCGCCACCCAGCTGCGGCAGTACGTGGTGAAGTGGGTAAAGGAATCCGAGGCCACTACATGGGACGCACTGATTGACCTGATCTGCAGGGAGCAGTTCTATCGCAGGTGTGCCACAGAAGAGAAGCAGTAGATGCCAGACCGGGAGCCACCCAGCTTAAAGATGGCTGCCCAGCTAGCAGATAAGTATGTGGCAATTCGGCCACAAGAGCATAAATGCCCAAAGCAGCAGCCAGACCCAAAAGACTGTACCACCAGGGGGACACCCCTCTTCAGCTCATCGCCCCCCAAAACAAGCATCTTCCAACCCGGGGGCTTTTAGCCAGCAACCGCCCCATAGTGTCCCTACCAGTAATCAGAGGCCACCGGAGCCTCGCCTGGATAAAAAGTGCTACGGCTGTGGGAAAATCGGACATATGAGGATGAATTTTACTTCATCCCAAGCACCCCAGACTCGTGCCTGGATTGCTTGCTTAACCCGTGGAGATGAGCCTTTAGAGACTGTACCCTCTTCAGTCAGTCTGATGGAGTGTGGCAAGGAATAGGTGGACTCCGCGGAGTCACCTGCATGGCTAAGAAGCCCCCACAAAATATGTGGCGGCACCTGCAGCCGGTCCAAGTGGGGCCCCTGCAGGGAGAAGGCTTAAGAGATTCTGGGGCCTCCATCACCATTGTGAGCCCCCACCTTGTCAATCTTGCTGCAGTACTGCAGGGTTGCACTGCAAAAGTTACAGTGGCCAATGGGCTACAACGAGAAGTGCCCATGGCCAGAGTCTACCTCAACTGGGGAGTTGGATAAGAGCTGCAAGATGTTGATGGATGGCCTCCCAACTGATGTTGTCTTGGGAAATGATCTTGGTGGAGGTATCGTTACTGCCTTTGTGAACGCCATCACCTGGAGTCAAGCGGCCAGACTACAGTCATCATTGTCTCTGCCAGCCCAGCCCAGAGGAAAAGACCACAGCGGCTAGACAACTGCCAACCACAGCGTCAGCCAGCCCAGAGGAAAAGACCACAGCATCCAGATCAGCACATCTGCCCAACCGGCCCTTTGTCTCTGATGGGCCTACGTCCCCTAGCAACGCAGAGGATGTCCATTCCAGTTACTTGAATCCTGTGAGGGTGCCCAGTGATGCTCCTGTCCCTAGTGGTTTGCCAACTCTGGAGGTGAGTATGACCGACCACACTGACCCTACCATGACTGACCCCAACTTGACTGACCACCACTTTCACCCTCTAGAGTGTCCAGACTTAGGAGAAAGTGAGGGCCGCAGGCAGGAGTTTTGGAAAGCTCAACTCCCTGACCCATCCCTGGAAGGTATGAGGCGCCAAGCTGGCAGCGGCCTTGCTGGGATGGGGGCAGGGAGTGTGACCTGGTAGAAAGGGTTAAACTCTAAAAGAGAAGCGCTTGTAATATGTTTATCGAATGCTCATACCTGTAAAAAACATTTTTGTTAGGTTTTTATGAATACAGCTCTTTTGTGTACTTTTAGGAGGTATGCAAAAGTGTTTACAGATGCTGGAGGTTCCGTTTGATAAACCGGGTGTTAATGATCGGCTGGTCCACTATTAACTGTCCCTAGCTCACCCTACCTTTCGTGAGCCGCTAACCGCGGCTCACTGCTGGCGTCCCAGCTTTGGTTCCCTCCTGCAGTAAGTGGTGGTATGCATTTAGTGTCTCTCACTCCGTGCTTAGCTTTCACTTCCGGTTCCGCTCCTCTCTCCTCCGTCTCTATCCAACGCGTTACAGACTAACAGCCCTTTGTCAAGGATTGAGATTGTCTCAGGAATTTAATTTTTTTTAGCTAAAAACTTTATTGTTTCAATTTTAAAACAGGAAGTGGTCATACAGGAAGTTGCTAATCTGGCGGCAACCACATGCTCCATTATATCCTACGATACAGGGTATTTATATAAAAAAATAAACTAGTTGTTTTAATTAAGATATTGCATTCATAAAATAAATAAATATAAAATAGAAATTAATCTGATTATGTAGATGTCATATTTAGCAATTATAATAAAGACATTTAAATGAGCATATTCTGAATAAACAAGATAAACTACTATAGGTTACTTATAATGTAGACTTTTTAAAAAATGATTGTCTAACTAAAAAGGAATTAATATCGGTTTCTACATTTAATCCAAGTGGTTGCAGCGTATGCATTTGAAAAATCCATTTAGTTTCCCCATTTCTTAGGTCCACACATATATCTTCTCCTCTCCAATTTTTCAGGATTTTCTTAATCCCCATACATTTCAGGGTGGAAGGATTTTGTTGATGGTGCTCTTTATAATGTTTGGAAACACTATGGGTTTCCATGCCTTTTTGTATGTTATATAAATGTTTGGAAATCCTAACTTTCAATTTTCTTTTGGTCTGTCTGATGTACTGATATCCACATGGACACTACAGTAGATAGATCACTCCTTCAGAGTCACAATTCATTTTTTCCCTCACTTTGTATGTTTTATTTGTCACATTAGATTTCAATTCTGTAATCGGCCTAGTAGATATTGTTCCCGTCTTTCTACAGGCTTTGCAATTCAGGCAGTAATAATGTCCTTTATTTTCTGTCTGATTAGGGATTTCACTCTGTAAATAGCTTGTGACCAGATGCTGTTTGATGTTTTTGGCTTTCTTATATATAATTTGTGGTTTCTTTTATGTGAGGTGCCAATTGTTTGTCTAAAAGTAAAATGGGCCAAAGTCTTTGTAAAATGTTCTCCAACTGGTGGTATTGGCTGTTGAACTGAGTAATAAAAGCTGTGTTATGGTTGTTTTCTGTTGGTTTGTGATTGTACTGTATCATACTTTTTCTATCCATAGTTGTGATCTTCTCTATTTATCTGTTTAATTCTCCTTTGTCATATCCTTTCTCCACAAACTGATCCCTCATACTACTGCATTGTTTAAGAAATGTTTTTTTTTCTGTGTACAATTTCTTTTGAGGTGTCGAAATTGGCCTCCCGGAATGTTTTGAAGCCAATTTTTGTGATGATTACTGGATCGATCAAGCATCGTATTCCCACTGACTTCCTTGATATGGTTCCTTGTAATAATTTTATTTTCTTGAATATGAATTTCCAAAATCTAGATATGTGACCATCTGTTTGCTGAATGTAAATGTAAATTCCAAACCATATGTATTGTTGTTCATGTACATCAGGAAATCTTGAAGGATTTGTTCCGGACCATTCCAGATGATCAGTAAGTTGTCGATATATCGTTTCCATATGACTAGATGTTGTCCATATGGATTGTCATTACAAATGTTTTCCTCCCACCTAGCCACAAATAAATTAGCGTAGCTAGGTGCAAAGGAGGAACCCATGGCAGTTCCCTTTATTTGATTATAGACTACATTCTGATCCCAAAAATAATTTTTGTTCAGGATATATTGTATGCAACTGATGAGAAAGTTGATCTGTGCATTTGGTAGTCTTGTTCCATTGGAAAGAATCTGCTGGCATCACATCCGATGTCATGGGCTATACAAGTGTATAACGAACGGACATCGCAGGTGCATAAAATGTAGCTGTCTTGCCATTCCACATTTTCTTTTTTCTTTTTTCTTCAAGATTAATTTTTATTAGTTTTTCAAAAAGAATGGGGGGGAGGATTACAAAAAGAAAGAAAAAAAGGGAGGGGAAAGGGAGCAGACATTGCATCATAACAATACAGACGAATATAGTTCTTAGCAATAATTCAGTACTCCACGTCAATCTACACCACAAGGGGCAATTGCGTACTATAAACAACAACAGATATTATCTCCTAGAGGAGATCCCTTATCCAGGGATAACATAGGTTACCTGTCCCAGAACTGGCGCATCAAAATACTCTAGGGGGCCTCTCTGAAGCGTAATTTTACTATAAACAAGGATTGTATGACCAGGGACTTACAACTTCCAGATTGGAGGTAGACTATCGAGTCAGGGTAAGCGGTTCAAGGAGGTCGGGTCTTCCTATAGTCACACCATGCCACCCATTTTGCGGACGGCTTGGCGTTTCCTGACACAAAAGTTACGCCCGCCATTTCAAACTCAAAATGCGACTGAACAGCGGCCTCAATAGCAGAAACCGTAGGTATCACCGGGGAGCGCCAATTGCATGCCAATAGCGACTTTGTGGTGGATAGAATGTGGCCCAAGACATATTTAGTGTGATAAGGGATATACCTGGGAAAGAGGTGTAGTAGGGCTAATGTAGGTTGGAGAGATATTGGAAAGCCCACAATCTTAGAGAGGAGGTCAAAAACATGATACCAAAGGGCCGAGATCGAAGGGCATAACCAAAACACATGCATGAGCATCCCAACGTTACCACATAAGTTCCAGCAATCATTAGAGGTATTTGGCCATATGGAATGGAGAAGGGCCGGCGTGAGATATTGGGGATGTATTAATTTTTAAAACTGTTCTATGTGTGATACACATTTAGACATATGAAAACAGGGGTCAAATATCAAATGCCATTCATCTTCTGTCAGGACACTATTTAGGTCAGATTCCCACTTCACCTGAGATTTAAGTTTAGTCTGGGATGGGGGGCAGATGAGCAGGGCATACCATCTGGAGACTGTACCTTTGCAGTCAGTTCTCACAATCAGGGAGTGAACATATTTGGGAATCGGTAGTAATCTGCCATGTGGCATGGGTATACTCTGCAACCAGTGTCGGAGCTGAAGATATTTATAGAAATCACCCTTGAGGAGAGAAAATTTAGATTGTAGTTGGGTATAGGACATTAAAGTACCCCCCTCCATTACATCTTGAAGAGTCCTAACCCCCTGGGAAACCCATAAGCGAAATAACAAATCCGGAACTAGACCCGCCACTCCGTCCAGTGGGAAGTCTAATGGAGGGAGAGAGATTTCCGGTAACATCCCTACCAAAGTCAGCCAAGATTTACGTGTGGATTGCACCACAGCCGATCTCAAAAATAGGTTCGACTTCTCAGTAGCGGGCATTCCTAAGACACTAGATAAGGGGAGGGGAGATAAGAGGCCCCTTTCCAAGAAGACCCACATTCTAGGAGCATCCGTCTCACACCACACTCCCAATGGGGCCAAAATACATGCTAACTGGTACATATGTAAATCGGGAAAAGCTAAACCACCCCTAGATTTTGGTAAGGACAAAATTTTACGAGCTAGTCTCGTTTTTTTGCCTCTCCACACATATCGGATTAGTACAGAGTTAAATTTGGTCAATAAGGCATTAGATAATAGGATGGGGATAGTCCTAAATAGATATAGCAGTTGGGGGAGCAGGACCATCTTCAAAGCTGCTATGCGACCTAACCACGATATATTATATAGCATCCAGTCTTTCGTTAACATTGTTAGTTTAGTTAAAGGGGGGGGGTAATTACAACCAATAAGATCTGAAACTTTAGGGGAGATACGGATGCCTAAGTAGTTCAGACAATCCCCTTGCCAGGCATAAGTATATTGAGATTTCAATTGATCAAGAAGGGCAACGGAGAAGTTAATCGGGAGCGCCTCTGTTTTAGACGCGTTGAGTTTGTAATAAGAAACCAGAGAGTAGGCCTGCAATACGTCATGGAGGGCTCGGAGAGAATCATGAGGTTCGGTAATGGTGAGGAGGACATCATCCGCAAAGAGGCATATCTTGCACATATGACCAAACAAAGCCAGACCTGTCACCCTGGGATCAATGCGGATAGCCTCTGCCAAGGGTTCTATGGCCAATACGAAAACTAAAGGGGAAAGCGGGCAGCCCTGCCGAGTACCGTTAGAAATTGTAAATATGGGAGAGAGCATGCCATTTATAAATACTCTAGCTGAAGGGACAGAGTATAGTGCAGTAATTGAGGATAGGGCCCTACCTGAAATACCAAATGTTATCAAAACTGCCTTCAGGTAGCTCCAATGTAATCTGTCGAATGCCTTCTCCGCATCCAAGGAAAGCAACAGAAGAGGATCCACCGACTCGGAGAAGGCGTCCAACAGATCTATAATCCTCCTGGTGGTGTCGGGAGCTTGGCGATTTTGAACGAAGCCCACTTGGTCTTGGTTAACTAGGGATGGCAATAGCGGATTCAATCTATTAGCAATTAATTTTGCATACATTTTAACATCTGAATTTAGGAGAGCTATAGGGCGGTAGTTAGATAGCATAACTGGATTCTTACCAGGTTTGGGGAAAGCTAGTATTCTGGCTTCCAACATTTCCAATGGAAATGAGCCAGTTGTCGTAGCCTCATCAAAAACCATCTGTAAAACTGGAACCAGGTTATCTATAAAACATTTTAAAGAACCCGTTCGTGAATCCATCTGGGCCAGGGGCTTTGTCTGACGGGAGGCCATCAATTACTTGACTAATCTCCTCCAAGGTCCAAGGGCGTTCCAACACTTGAAGGGAATGTGGATTTAAGCTGGGCAAATTTAGTTTACTCAAAAAAGCATCGATCTCAATATTAGTTGGTTGTGGGGTAGAGGGGTCCGAGCGGAGATTATATAGGGCTGAATAGTACTCTGCGAAGGCATTGGCTATGTCCGAAGGGTCAGAGACTTTCAAGCCTTTAGCATTAAAAACCTCCTTAACTCTCAGTTGCCATTTTGCCTTTCAGCTTCCTGGCTAACATTCGTCCCACCCAATCTCCGTGGGTGTAGAATTTTTGTTTCAGCCTAAAGAGGTTCTTATGTACCTCTTTTAGGGTTAGGATATTCCATTCCTCCCTAACGCGGAGTAGCTCCCGATAAAGTGATTTATTGTCGGGGGAGGATTTGAGTCTAAGTTCCAAGTCTGCCAAGCGTGCTTCTACGTCATCTTGTTGCTTTCACAACAGCTTTCGGTGTCGGGCTGCCGCTTGGATAACTGAGCCCCTAACAACCGCCTTTAGCGCACACCAGTTGTTAAACACAGATGTGTCAGCTGGATCACTGCATTCTAGGAAGGAGGATAAGGCTTGAGAAATACATGATTTGGCTTCTATATCCGTGAGAAGGTACTCGCCAAGGCACCACATTCGAGGGGAAGTCTGAGGGGAGGTCAAATCCCAGCAAAGTTTTAAGGCTGAATGATCCGACCAAGGGATTGGCAATATATTGGCCCGTTTTATTTGTTGTAACGTCCATTTGTCTGACAACGCCAAGTCGATCCTGGAGAATGATCCGTGGACTTGGGAGTAGAAGGTGTAATCTCTACAGTTAGATTTCCGTGCCCTCCAAACGTCATACAGGCCATACTCATGTAATATGCGTCTAAATGTTTGGGAATGATCCCGAGTCGGAAGGGCTTGTAGGGGTCATCGGGTAGATGACTTATCCAAACGTGGGTCTAAGACCAAATTAAAATCTCCCACTAATAATAACGCTCCACTGAGGCATGATTGGAGGGTAGAACAGAATTTCCTAATAAATGTGGTTTGTTTGACATTGGGGACATAAACCACCGCCAATGTTACCAGTTTGTCATTCAACGTCCCAGTAAGAATCAGGTAGCGGCTGTAAGCATCAGTAAATTTTTTATCTAACACAAAAGTACACTAGTGGGAGAATAAAAATGCCTCTCCAGCCTTTTTCTTAGGCCCGTTAGACGTGTAACAGCTAGGGAAGTTGTGGTTCGAAAACAGAGGGGGGGGAGGACGCCATAAAGTGAGTTTCCTGCAAAGCAATCGCTTGTGCCTTAAGTTTGGCAAAATGACATAAAGCAAGCCTCCATTTATTTGGGGAGTTAAGGCCTTTAACATTAAGGGATATTACATTAACCATTTTGTGGGTAGAGGAGAGAAAGCTGGAACATAGGACTGATGTGAAGATGTGGACCTGAGGACATGTCTATCGATAAACATTTGCTAAACACCTTGCAATGTGAGGGGGGGGGGACATAAAGGGACGGAAAATGGCAAAAACAAAAGATAAAGGAAGGGAAAAATAGGTTGAGCGCCTCGCGGGCGCAACTTGGGGCAGCCGAACATAGCGGCACAGAGAAGGAAGTTGCCAGAATAGCCACCCCCTACACTCCAACATCAGAAGGACTCCGTACCCAGATCGGGCAATAGCCAAAGCGCCAGCACCTGTCGGGCTGAATTAACATTAATTGAACAATATAACCTAGACCGCGGGTCCGATATAAACAACAATAAAGTAAACAGCAACAAAGAACTCTCGAGAAAAATAAGAAAGAAAAAACATAAGAAACATCAGTGAACACATACCTAATAGGTAGAGGCAGGTAAATCAGCCATGTGGCTGATCACACATCTAACAGCACATTGCAATTAAATAAACACATAACACATGTAGAAAATATATGCGAGTAGAATGTGAATTATATGAAGTAAAGTAATAAAACATACGACCGTAATGGGCATTAGGGTTGAGCTATAACATCACTAATATACATGTCGCATTCTGCCATCACGGGGGAAGAGTCTTAGTAGCCCAATCGGGAGAGATTTTATGACCTGTGGCCTTTACAGAAGCATCGTCCTCCAAGTTCCAGGAACGGAGAAGTTGGGAGCCTGCCGCCGGCGTGGAGACTACAGTCGTGGTCCCACATTTCCTAATGAGTAGTTTGGTTGGGAATCCCCAGCGATATGGAATGTCAGCCTTCCTCAAAGCCTTAGTCACCAGGTAAAAGGAACGACGAGATGCCAACGTGGCAGTGGATAAATCACCGAATATCTGGAGATCACCTAGGATATCTTCGGAGGAATCTGACGGGCGAGCTGCACTAAGTACCATCTCTTTGATATGGTAATAGTGAAACCGCATTATGGTGCATTTTTTGGGGCATTTTTGGATTAAAGGAGACAGTGAATTCGATCCAATAAAAAGTCTGTTGTCGTAACCGTCGGGAGTAGCTTGGTGAATATGTCCGTGATGAATTCAAGCAAGTCAGTCGTTGAAACAGATTCCGGGATACCCCGCATCTTGATATTGTTCCTGCGCGATCTGTCCTCAAGGTCTCCAATTTTAGCGCGGAGTTCAGTGATTTCCGAGTGCATATCATCATGGAGGGTAATAAGCCCGTTGTGGGATGCTACCACCTCTTCCAATTTGGTTTCCAACCGGTCAGTGCGGTGACCTACTTCATCTATGGATTGTTGGCAAACCTGCAACGCTGATCTGAAGTCTGCTGAAATATCCGCATTAAAGGAAGCTAACAGCTGTTTCATTGATCCGATCGTGAGCGGGGCATCATCTCCCAAACCGTCCTGAGTGGTCAGAGCCATAGGAGTGGGCTCAAAGGGAGAGCTCAGAGCAGACAGCTTGTGGGTTTTGGCGGTAGAGGAAGCGTTCTTATTCGTACGTGGAGGAGAGTGCAGTTTAAAGAAATTAACGGGAGGGAGTCCGGTCTGATCTTTCTGTCATTTGGGTGGCATTATCACCGGGAGTGTATGTGTAGATCAATCACACTGGTGAACTATGTAGTATTCAAGCACACATAGGTAATTATGGGGATAGGCAATGAATGTTACATCAGGATGTTACTGTATATATGATGTCGGAGTGGAGGGGGCGTAGTACGTATTCACATATGACGTTGACGGATCATCTGCCTGGTGAAGCCTGCATACATCAGAATCAGCAGCCGTGGGCGTCAGCAGGAAATTTTCAAGGTTACAAATTCAGCAACTGTAGAGAAGGAGATTCCCTCATACACAACGGATAATATAGATAATAGTGCAGTTGAGGTAAGATCTCTTGATATTACTGGAAGCATCTACCAGGTGGCAGCGAAGACCTATGTGGGGATGCACACTCCGAATTCACCACTATCCGTCCCCTGCCGAACGGAAATAGGAGTGCCCCGCTGGTTTGGGGTGCTGGAGGTGCAGAGTAGTGGGTACTGTGGGATGGGGGGGAGCTGAAGTAGGAGTAAATGCACGCAATTATAGCCCCCCTCTCACCTCTCCTTCCAGGGTTACTGTGACTCCTCAGTTGATGTGGGTAGCTGGCCCACAAGTCGGTGCAGGGTCCAGGGCACAGGAGAGAGTGCTGCTGTGGGGCGGAGGTACAGTGTTCCCCTCCGTGTAGAGGCTGGGAAGCGCCGGCCGGAAGTTACCTGAGCGCCGTTAGAAGGGACTCAGGCAGCGCCTTTCCCCGCCGCTGCTGCGCGTCCTCTGGCTCCCTCCATACAGGGTCAGGTAAAGCTCGTTGAGGGGATGTGAGCCGGCTAGCTGTGTGCTTCAAGTCGGGAGCGCGGGTGACTCGGTGTCCCCGGTTCTCCCGGCCGGCCGCCACCCATACTCCAGTCCCCGGCTGCAGAGGCTGAGTAGGCCGCAATGGACAGGCCACGCTGGGGCACCTCAGACGGGACAGGGGAAAACCTGTTGCATACAGGGGGCTCCCCAGATGTAATAAGGGCTATATATGTGTACAGTCCTGGCAGGGATGGGGCAATAAATCCCAGATACAGGGAAGATTTGCAGGAACCCAGCAAAAGCGTCCACATTTTATATTATTTGTAGCACGTGTATAGTGTCCTTTGAATAACTCTTTTTTGTTCTTGAACGACATCTTTCAAAAAGGAATCCACATACTTAGATAAATTTGACGATAATGATCCTATTCCCGACACGATCGGGCGTCCTGGCGGATTGATAGGATTTTTGTGCAGCTTCGGGAGTTGATAAAACGTTGGAATCTTTGGATATTCTATATATATGAAATTTCTTTCCATTTTTGTTAATATTCCAATATCTAACCCTTCTTCCAGGAGTTCTTCCAATTCTCTTTGATATATTGAAGTCGGATCTTCTTGAAGGGCTCTGTATGTACTTTCATCTGAAAGAAGGTTATTGATTTCCTGTTGATACTGTTCTGTTTAATATGACCAGGCCCCCCTTTGTCCGCTGGTTTCAGAACTATGGACTTATCTTCTTTGAGTTCCCGTAGAGCAGGGATGGGGAACCTTGGGCCCTCCAGCTGTTGTTGAACTCCACATACCAGCATGCCTTGCAACAATTTTGCTATTTGGCCATGCAAAAACTGTTGCAGGGCATGCTGGGATGTGTAGTTCAACAACAGCTGGAGGGCCGAAGGTTCCCCATCCCTGCCGTAGAGCTTGATTTTCTTCCTTTGTAAGGTTATATTTCTTTTTTTGTTTTTGCTGTTTTGTCATGAATATCTTTTTCTACTAATTTTTGAAATGTCTCTATATGAGGACCTTTTACGTGAGAGGGAAAGAATGTGGATGGTGGTTTAAATTGACTGTGTAAATATGGATCTGATGGTCCTGATGGTGGTATTATATCTGTTGTAAAAATTTCTTGATGCACAGCTTGCGCACAAATTTATGGATGTCTATGAATGTCAAAATTCTTAGCATTTGAATGGGGGGAAAATGTCAATCCTTTTCTTAGCAAGGAAATCTGATGAATTGAGAGTTCTTTATCACTTAGAATTTATATTCCATCCTCCTTTGCAGTTTTGTTTCTTTCTTGTGTTATTTTTTTGTTTCGGATTTTCTTCCCTCCCCTGACCCCCACCTTCTCCTGGTGATAGGGCCATCCTTTTTGTTTGTTGTTTCCATGCAGTTGATTTCCATTCTGGAGGTTGTGAATCCTCCAAAAGCTCCCCTAAAAAATTAATCTGACCATCTTCCTCCTCTTCTATAAGTGATCTTTTTCCATATCTGATGGTGGGTATGCTGTCTTTCTTTGTTGTTTCAATACTTTTCATTAGGGCCTGGTATTCATGTCTCTCTTCCTTTCTTGTGGTCTCCCTACCTTGATTGAATGATTCTTTCTCCATAGAGAATCTTTTCTTCTGATCAAACTGGAAATTCCTTGGATTGTATGGAAGGTAATTTTTTCTTTGAACTGGTGTTTGAGGTTGTTCTTGTATAAGGGTTTTTCTGTATTTTACATTTTTTTTGTTTTTTTTTATACTGTGGTCTATATTGTGTGTTTCTGTTTGATGTCTCCTTTTGTATATTGTATTCTGTTTGTTTTGGTCTCTGATTTGCTGGATGGGGAGGGTAAAAATTAACTGGTAAAACTGTAAAAGAGAAGCACTTGTAATATGTTTATCGAATGCTCATACCTGTAAAAAATATTTTTGTTAGTTTTTTATGAATACAGCTCTCTTGTGTACTTTTAGGAGGTATACAAAAGTGTCTACAGATGCTGAAGGTTCCGTTTGATAAACTTTGTGTTAATGATCGGCTGGTCCACAGTTAACTGTCCCTAGCTCACCCTACCTTTCATGAGCCACTAACTGTGGCTCACTGCTGGCATCCCGGCTTTGGTTCCCTCCTGCACTAAGTGGTGGTATCCGTTTAGTGTCTCTCACTCTGCGCTTAGTGCTCTGGGATGTCGTTCACTTCCGGTTCCACTCCTCTCTCCTCCGTCTCTCTCCAACGCGTTGATAAATATAATATTAATTTCTATTTTAGATGTATTTATTTTATGAATGCCATACCTTAATTAAAACAACTAGTTTATTTTTTTATATAAATACCCTGTATCATAGGATATAATGGAGCATGTGGTTGCCGCCGGATTAGCAACTTCCTGTATGACCACTTCCTGTTTTAAAATTGAAACAATGAAGTTTTTTAGCTATAAAAATGAACTTCCTTAGACAATCTCAATCCTTGATAAAATGGGCTGTTAGCTTGAAACGCGTTGGATAGAGACGGAGGAGAGGAGCGGAGCGGAACCGGAAGTGAACGCCATCCCCGAGCGCTAATCACAGAGTGAGACACTAAACGGATACCGCCACTTACTGCAGGAAGGAAGCAAAGCTCACGAAAGGTAGGGTGAGCTAGGGACAGTTAACTGTGGACCAGCCGATCATTAACACCCAGTTTATCAAACGGAACCCCCAGCATCTGTAAACACTTTTGCATACCTCCTAAAAGTACACAAAAGAGCTGTATTCATAAAAACCTAACAAAAATGTTTTTTTTACAGGTATGAGCATTCGATAAACATATTACAAGCACTTCTCTTTTAGAGTTTTACCAGTTTATTTTTACCAAAGCTGCTAACAAATACAAGTGCGGTGAAAATTGTAGATTTTGGTGGAAAGGGTTACTATACCGGGTAGCCATGGTAGAAGGGGATAGGCTAGAGTGGGAGCAAGTTCAACTGATAGTTCCCAGGAGCTTTCAGGAGCAACTGATGTCAGTTGCGCATGTAATCCCTTTGGCAGGACACCAGGGGGTATATTTACTAAGATTTGTAATGTTCTGAATTTGGTTGAAGTTTAAACACGACTGACATCGGTAGTGTTAATTTGCAACTTTTTTTTTTACGACTCATTTACTAAGCTTTCGTATTTTGTGTTTTCGTATTTTCCGATGTCTGTCATTCGTATATTTTTTTATGTGAACGCAGCCGAATCTTGTATTTGCGGTCGTATTTTGGTTGTTTTTTACGGATTCGTAAATTAAATTTCCACGGCAGTGTTTTTTGTCTTTTCCCGACCGCGTTATTTTCTAACTTTCATTTTCGTCACTCGTCCGTGATTGGTTGTGTTTGTCATGGAGGAGTGTCTGTGCTCATTAGTATAAAAACGCCCCCAACCAGCTGCACCTCATGGATTTAGCTAGTGGAGAGGTGAGAGGAAGTTGGTGATTTGTTGGTCGGTTTTGGAGGTTTCTTGCGATTGTTGAGTGCTGTATTGTGTGTGTAAGTAGTCTTGTGATAATTGTTGTGTAGTCTCTTTAAAGATTGTGTAATTTTTAGTGTTTGTGCATTCTAGTTACAGTCTATTGTCATTGTTTGTTTGTGAGTGTGTGTGGTTGGTGTGTTGTGTGTAGTGGTAGTGGAGGAGGAGTGTGTTTTGTGTTTTTTTTTTATTAGTGTTATTTGTTGTTTGTCATTATTATGTCCCAGTCTGAGGTGAGTGAGAGGGAGGAGGTTAGTGAGGTGGAGGAGGGTGAGGTTGCTGCTGTGGCCTCGAGTGATAGTGACAGTGATGGTGGTGTTGCTCCGCAGCCACGCACCGCTACCAAGATTGGCAGAAATGTTAAATTTAGCTATGCGGAAAATATGGCTTTGGTGCATGAGTTGATGCGCCATCATCGCCAGCTGTTTGGGCGTGATGCGGCCAAGGTGCCTTCGCGCAGGAAAACTGTTCTGTGGGGGAAGGTAGTTGCGGCAGTAAACAGTGAGGGTGTGGTGAAGAGGACCGAGGACACGTGTCGGAAGAGATTCTACGACATCAAGCGCCGTGTCAAGGCCAAGATGGCAAAGAAGGCTAAGTCAGCCAGGCAAACAGGGGGTGGCCATCCCTTTATAGCGTCTTATCGAGAGTGGGAGGAACATGTGCAGACCCTTATTCCGCATGAAGTTGTTGGTGCGACTAATGTGCGGGATTCGGATCGTCCTAGGCATGATGGTAAGTTATTTTTTTAAACATTTTATATCTGCATATGTGTTTATGCCTAATTAGTATTTTTAAAATGATATTGTATTGTTAATATATTTTTATGTTATAAATTGATTAGCTATTTGTGTTTGTTTTTTAATGATTTTGTGTTTGTATAGTGAGGTGTTAGGTAGTAATGGTTTTGTGTATATTATTATTTTGCTTGTTCCACTTTGTAAGTTGTAAATTATTGCATACATGGCTTCATTTGGCTTTAGTTACGTGTGAGTCACGTGTTGTTTAGAATGTGATTTTTTTTTTTTTAAATTTAATGTCTGTTGTATTTTACTTGTCTTTGTGGGCAATATGTTAGTGTAGATGGCTAAGTATTGTATGTTTACTTTATATTCACTTTGCAATTTTTTTGGTATTTTAACTTTAAATGTCATTTTTTAAGATTAATGTAATAATTAAAAATATATGGTAATACATGGGTGTATATTCAGCTGTTGGCCATGGAAAATAAGACTACTTGGCTATGTTTTTGTCTTTGGGAATGGAACTTCAGCCTGTTTAAAAAAAATGAAGCAACCCATTTTTAAATAATTTATTGGTAGAAAGTGTACCCATAATGGTAATCATATGGCCACATCACTAAATGTTGCTGCTTACAAAAGTACACACTGTAATTAAAGGACATAAACACCAACTTATCATTTTTACAGTACGAAAGCAAGCCACCACTTCCAGAACACAAGCAACACTGTCAAGAGCTGTGGATGCTGGCGATACAGGTAACGCAAAATTGACACCAGCTAATGTGCCCACCACTAAATTTACAAACAATCTAATGTTTGCATTAATCCATAGGTACTTCAACATCGCATCACAGTCCACAAAGACGTCCTTCACAGGGGTCTGGCAGCCACACGAGCAGGCCTACCAAGAGACGTCGTCCTGATGTCGCACCAACACCAGCAATAAGCCCACCCCCACGTCGTATTTCAACTGTGTTGCCTCAGCCACCAGAACACATTTTGGAGAGTACTCAATCACCGGAACCACATTCCCCTCAGCTGTCTGGTGAGTAAACACAAAACAAAAATTACAAATAACATACTTACACACTGTTTTTGCACACAAATTACACATCAGCAAAAAAAAAGAAAAAAACCTAGTACTTATCCACAGCAGCAAGCACATGGCTTGCAAATTAAAAATGACCCAATCTCCACTATAAAAGTTGCGCAAATTTAGAGTGTTCTCTTGCGCCTTACAGTAGTATTGTGTTGTTATTATTTATTGGAATAGTAAAAAATTGTGCTTCAGGTAGATTCACACCCTTTCACAATGGTGATAGCATTCATATTGTCATTTACTGTTTGATATTTTAATGCAAGTACGATATGGCGGGTGCCCAATCACTTTTTTTTCATGGGGTAAACTTTGTACCTCTGTGTGTTTGTTTCGTAAGTGTGGTCTTTGTCAAACATGTCCACTTTTGTTTTGATGTAAATTTTTTCTTCATACAAACCTACATAATTGGCCTTTTTGATTGTGTATACGAGTCTTGGTGAACATCATAATTTGCTTTTGAAAAATGTTTGACAAACAAGTCTAGAAAGTTAAACTAAATAATAAAAACAACATATTAAAAAAGAATCTCAAATGTTGTCCCCTTAAACCCCATACAGAACCAGACATCATGCCCCCGGAAGCCCAGCAGGAATCTGAACAACAGGAGACATACACCCTCCATCTGCAAACAATAGACGTTAACCAACCTACCACGCCTCAGGAAAGTACCCCGCCACCCCAAATGTCACCACACCCACAATTGAGACAAACAACCCCCCCGCAACAACCTGACCCATCATTTTGGGTAACATGGAACCAACAACAGGCACAGAATATTGATTGCCTACGCACTCACACCTAATACCTAGCCAGTCTGCCCCATCATCTACCGAGACTGTGTAGAAACACAAGCAGGCTCAATGTCCAGCTATGCAGAGTCGCAAACAGTATGGAGCAGATGAGAGCAGATAACAGCCAACTTATTGTTACCTTTCAGCGCATAATGGATGAGCAACACCGCCATCAACAAGCCCTGATTCAGTTAATTCAAAATAATCAAATTATATCAGAAACCATGTCCCGCATCATAAACAACACAACAGCCACAACACAACTTACCGCAACCCTGGCTAACCTCAGTCAAAATATTAATTTGTTGGCACAACACCAACAAGGTTCCAGCTCATGGACCAACACACCTACACAGACCCCAATTTCATCACCAGTTTGAAGATCAAGCCGAAACCGCTCCACTGTCCAAACCAAACCCACGTCAGCCACCAAAGAACAGCCTAAGAAATAACCAACCCTGCAGCTGGAGACACATTGTTCACAATCCTAGACCTACAAAATAGCAATTATTTGAAATGAAAACACATGTTGTACAGTAATAAATGTGAAAAATGATTGATGTTGTCGAAGTAAAAAAAATTACATAAAGAGAACATACAAACTACACACATATAAGTCGCTATACTTGCAAATATGCGCAGCGAGCACAGCAATATATGGTAACACACGCATTTACACGGATATGCCAGAGATGGATTCGACACTTATCTCATACAGTACATAATTATAATAATATCAAGCACCAGACATCATGATGGTTTAGAATTGTATATGGAGTGGTGTCATGTATGTGTATTATTTGAACGAAACAAGATAGACCGGTCATGTTTACTATTGAAATGACCAGATTAATGTGTGGATTCATTTGATACTTGTTATTAAGTTGTAGGACATTGCAACACGGAATTATGATTAAATGTATAAAAGCTAAAATCACTTTTATTAGAACAATAGATATTCCAAACAGGTAATGAACAGGAAACTCATGCCAGCCCCTTTGGACATCCCCAAGGCTGAACCTGTTCAGCATATACAAAGGGACTGGTGACTCATCGTGAACCCCTCCCCCAGAAACTAGATAACACATTGATCACACAGAAGCTCAGTGGTTTTTTTGGTCTCAGAGGATGATGGACTTGCTGCCAGTTCAGTTCCTGTATTTATTTACAGAGAGAGGGAGACATAAGATGCATTGGAGGGAATGGTAATTGTATCGCTGGCATGTAACTGTATGTAACTTTATGTATTAACTGCTTATTGTGTGAGTTGTAATCATGTAACTATAGGTATATTGTACTTTGTAATATATATTGAATCCATATCCTTTTAATAACAAATATATACACATCAATGAGCTTTGGAACTCAGATAATGTGTGGGTGTATTATTTTCTCTTATGGGATTCAGTGTTTTGCGATGTATAGCGCACATTCATGGGAATATGGGAATAAGAGGTGCAGGCATTTACAATATATATTAGAGCGGGCATTTTAAATATTTGTGAGAAATCAATTTGGCATTCTTAATGTGCAATGTGTTATGTTAAAAAAACTGTCAGTGTAACAGGATAATTCTTTGAGTTATCACTCACATGTGTTGGGACTATTCTAGCATCATTACTAACATGAACGTTTACCACATCACAGCCATAATTATGTGTAAACAATTTTGTAAGGTTGGTGTCAGGGAATGTATGTTTGGCTAATTGGCACACATTACTCAATGTCCATTATGTTGTGGTAATGAGGTTACATATTTCAAACACAGCTTCAGAAGAAAGTCTACACACAACAAACACAAACAATAGGCTAAACAAAAATGGTTGTTAGGGCATACTAATTTATTATGTAGTATTGTGGCAAACATTACCTTTGAATTGGAAAAACAAACTTTTAACATTATAAACACATAATTACTAACAAAAACGATATTCAAATAGCTAAGTAACTGATACCCAACAGTTAGCTATAAACACATATAAAGCAAAATAACAACACTCGAGAGGGAGCAAGAACCACATTACTACAGAAAATACATTGGTGTGCCTTAATTGTTCATATACAAAGCACACAGGCAAATTTACTTAACGCTAAAATGTGCCAAAATCAGGTCTTGCCTTACCTGCCTCCCTATATCTGTACTCTGTGTCGCCAGATGTTTCTAACTCCTCTGCTTGCTGACTGTTTTCTTCATCATCATCATGTGGCAGATGTTGCTGCAAACACATGTTATGAAGAAAACAGCAGCAGAACACAATCCTAGTCACCTTTAAGGGACTATACAACAAAAGCCCGGCAGACTTATCCAGACATCGAAACCTTGATTTCAGTACACCAAAACATCGTTCTATCACATTCCGCGTAGACTTATGTGCATGATTGTAATTTTGTTCAGCAGGGGAATCAGGGACGGACAATGGAGTCAGAAGCCAAGAGTAGCAGCCATAACCCCCATCACCTGAAAAACTGTGATTAGCAACATTGAAAAATATTGATGCACACAGTGCTAACATAATGTGCAGGTTGAGGTAAACACAAAATGTAACACAAATACTTGGTACATACCCAGCAGCCAGCCATCCGGCATTTCTCCAGCCTCAAATTTATCAAAGAGGGATGACTGACTGAGGATGAAGGAGTCATGGCAGCCGCCAGGGTAACCCGCAACAACACTCATAATTTTGAGATTTGCATCACAAACCACCTGGACATTAGTTGATTGGCCAAGATGTCTATTTATATAAATATATTGCCTGCCCCTAGGTGGTCTCAGCTTAACGTGTGTGCAATCTATGGCACCCAGCACATTTGGCATGCCAGCAAGCTCATAGAAAGCTACCCTGACTGCATGCAACTGAAACTCCTGGGTAGGGAAGCAGATAGAGGTATCTATGTGGGGTTCCAATGCAAACAAAACCTGAGTGTAGATTCAAAAATATAAGGCGAGTGTCTTAAGCACTTTGTTCAAATATACTGTATAAATTACCATTACACAATACAAAAATGGGGCATAGAGGAGTATGTATGTTTTGCCTCACCTGATTTAAATATTTTGAAAAGGTGGGCTGTGAGATTCCTATTACATCGCCTGAAAGCTGCCAGTAGCCATAAAGTGCAACACAGCCAGGAGATTGTGCAGGCCTGAGACAGAGCGAGAGCGTGCCGTCTCAGGGTCTAGGTCCAGTTTGACTAGGTCATACAGACGGAAAATGTTGCTCCTATTTAGCCAGAACATCTGTATGACATGGTCATCGGTCAATGCGTTTAAGTTCAAACGCCCCCTAAAAAAACGAGGCCTGCGCAGCCTACGCGGCACCTGTACAACCTGCTGACCATGTTCAGTTTCCTGGCCCTGGTTTCTTGTAGCCTCATGGAGCAGTCTCAGGAATCCCACAGCAAAACCAAATTCACTGCTACACATGGCAGCAGCCATTTCAGAGTGATTGATTTGACAAATGTGCTGGCCCACCTTTTAAAGGGCCAAAAATGCAGGTGTGATTAATGATGAAGTCGGAACACATGTAAACACGCTTCTCAAAAGCAGGTCTACTTTTTTTCGTGTTTTTTTTACGAATTGTATATTTTTACGACCGCAAATGCACTTTCACGGTGGAAATTTCAAATACGAATGAATAGTAAATGACCGAGTTCTATACCTAAACAGCCGTGTTTGACTGATGGTGTATCCATTCGTATTTCTGAACTTGTGCCGTCCAAAAAATACGAATGCCCTCACCACGCCCGAGATTTGAGTTTAGTAAATTACCCAGATGACGCTTTGGAGAAAAAACACCAAATCGGTCAAAATCGGGAGTTTAGTAAATATACCCCCAGGGGAGGGACCGAACATTGAGGTGCCTGACACAGAGATTTTTCTGGCCCATTGGGTCAGATGATGTCTGGACCTACTGTAATTCCTGCCATGTGTGCCAACGGCTTGGACGTCCCAGTGCTCGGGCTCCCCTTAGGTCCTTATCTATAGTCAGGGAACCTTTCAAACGAGTGGCCGTGGACATAGTAGGTCCCCTGCCTGTGCCCAGTAGATTGGGGAAGAGATACATCCTCACCGTGGTGGATTATGCCACCCGGTATCCAGAGGCTGTGGCTCTGTCCACCATCACTGCGGAAAAGGTAGCGGATGCTCTGCTAGGCATATTTAGTAGAGTAGGGTTCCTCAGTGAGATCCAAACTGATCAAGGGATGCAGTTGATGAGTGATCTGGTCCAGTGTCTCTACGAGAGGTGCAGAGTGCAGCAACTCCGCACTGTCCCCTATCATCCCCAGACTAACGGACTTTGCAAGAGATTTAATGGCACTCGGAAGCAGATGCTATGGGCATTTGTGACTTCGGAGGGGGGAGACTGGGAGCAATACCTGCCACACCTCCTGTTTGCATATCGGGAGGTTTACCAGGAGTCAACTGGATTCTCACCCTTTCGAGTTACTATACGGCCGCAGAGTCCGTGGACCTCTTGACCTGTTTCAGGAGTATTTGGAGGGGGAGCTGACCCACCAGGATGAGTCCGTGGTGGAGTGTCAGAGATCAGTTAGAGAATCTCATGGGGCTAGCGCAAGTGGATCTTGCGGAAGCACAGACCAAGCAAAAGACTTGGAATGACCAGGGCACGTGTGCCTGGGTCTTCGAAGTAGGGCAGAAGGTGCTGGTTCTGGTGCCCACATGTCAGAACAAGATCCAGGCTGCCTGGTCAGGATCATACACGGTCGCAAAATGCCTAAGTGACATCACCTACATGGTGTCATTTGACAGCGATGGTATGAAGCAGCGTACCTACCATGTAAACATGTTAAAGGCATACGAGTGTGTGGAGTCAGTAGCCTCTGTGTACTGCCTACCGATGGAGGAACCAGGAAAAGATCCCATTCCTGACCTCCTCGTGGATGCCAAGGGTGAGGGTGGTGTAGAGGAAGTAAGCTGGAGCAGTGAGCTTGGTAACCTCAAGACGGACCAGCTTGAGTCAGTGCTGCAGTCCTTTGAGGCCCAGTTCAGCAGGAAGCCCGGCCTGACTTCCCTTACGTGCCCATCATGTAGACACTGGTGAGCATAGGCCGATTCGGCAACCGCATATCGGGTCTCACCAGAGGCGCAGGCGAGTATCTACCAAGAGGTGCAGGAGATGTTAGCGCTAGGCATAATCACGCGCTCCAACAGTCCCTGGGCCACCTCCATTGTACTGGTTCACAAGGACAGGACAACCAGGTTCTGCGTAGACTATCGCAGGTTGAACAAAGTGACCAAATCTGATGCCTATCCCTTACCCCGCATTGACACCCTGTTAGATGAGTTGGCCGGCATGAAATACATCTCTACGTTTGGCCTCTGCAAGGGGTATTGGCAGATACCAATGACCCCCGAGGCTCTGAAACGGTCCGCCATCATCACCTCTTTTGGCTTGTTTGAGTTCAAAACCATGCCATTTGGTTTGAAGAATGCGTCAGTCACCTTCCAGAGCGTGGGCGATGACCTGCTGAAGGGGTTCAGAGATTTCGCTCAGGCCTACTTGGATGACATTGATGTCTTCAGCCGAACCTGGGAAGATCACCTGATTCACGTGGGGTTGGTGTTAGAGAGGATTCAGTGGGCAGGTCTGACCATCAGGGCAGACAAGTGCCAAATGGGGATGTCAGAGGTACAGTTCCTGGGACACTGTGGGGGGGAGTTAAGGTGAAGCCTGAACCGAGACTGGCCCCAGCCCACAACCCAGAGACAGGTCCTGGCCTTCTTAGGGATCGCAGGGTACTACAGATGTTTTGTCCCTGACATTAGTTCCGTGGCCAAACCCCTGACTGATCTGACTAAGAAACTCCCCAAGATAGTTGACTGGACGACTGCATGTGAGTTGGAATTCCAGTCGTTGAAAATGGCTCCAGTACAAGCTCCAGTTCTGATGGCGTCGGACTATGGTAACCATTTTGTTGTACAGACTGATGCGTCACAGTACGGTCTCGGAGCAGTACTGAGCCAGGAGGGGCCGGATGGACAGAAGCACCCAGGTGGCCTATTTGAGAAGAAAGCTGCTTCCACGGGAGGTGGGGTATGCTACAATTGAAAGGAGTGTTTGGTTATTGTTTGGGCTGTGAAGAAGCTTCAACCCTATTTGTATGGCCGCCATTTTAGGGTAGTAACGGACCACAATCTACTATGGTGGCTCCAGCACACCACGGGGGAAAACGGCAGACTGTTGCGGTGGAGCCTTGCTCTTCAGTTTTATGACTTTCATATAATCCACAAGCAAGGCAAGGCTCATAGCAATGCGGATGGACCGTCACGTCAGGAGGAGCCTGAACCCCCAAAGAACTCCCGGTAACCCCAATAAGGACTGCGGGACCAGGGATCAAATCATTGGGACATGGGTCCCTTTTTGACCTGCTTGAATGTGGAGGGAGAAGTGTGGCCGAAGACTCCCCTTCCCACATGGACAAGGGTGGCTGCGGCACTGCAGGGGTTAACCCCCAGTGCCCAGCACCATATTGGTTGAACAATGGGCGCTTGGCGCCATCTTTAAACTGTATGGGCGCTAGGCGCCGTGTGTTTAAAAGTGTATTTATGTGTGCCGCGGTCCTGGACCTCTCCGGCAACCATGGCAGTGAATACAAACCCCCAGCATGTTGACCTGTGTGTGCGTGCTGGGGGAGAAGGAAGAGCCGCTGTGTGTGCGCTGAGGCCCGGCAGCTATGCTCCCAGCACCTCAGCGCTACGGAGAAGGGGGAGCCGCTGCAGCCAGGAGATAAGCTCCCACTGCAGCGCTCAGAGTGCACCGCCACTGGGGGCCGGGAGCTCTGCTCCCAGCGCCTCAGCACTACAAGGAGGCACCAAGTCGTGGCGGGCAGTATGAGCATCCCCGAGCCACCTGGCTTCAGAAGGGGGGTGCGCCGCAGCCTGGATCACCGCCGGACGCTACGGCAAGCCCACAGAGTTCAGCACTGCACACAGGGGACCAAGCTAGCAGGCTCCCTGCACGATGAGGGGACGAGTGCGCCACTCATGGGGACCAGGCTAGCCGGCTCCCTAGCGGCGGGGATGTGTGTAAGGTGTTGGGCGCTGGAGTCTGGGAGCTATGCTCCCGGCGCCTCAGCACCATGGAGAAACAGAGCCCGGCAGCCAGGATGAGAGTACCAGGCTGCAGAAGGGGGTGCGCCACAGCCCAGATCACCTCCAGCGGGCTGAGACTTGGCCACTGAGTGCAACACTGGGGGGACAGGGCAGTGCCGTAACTAGACATTTTAGCGCTGTGTGCAAGAAATGGCATCGGCGCCCCCCCCCCTTAACGTAGACCGGCGGCAGTGCGCGCCGTAGGTGCGCGCAAAAATATATAGGGGCATGGCTTCGCGGGAAAGGGGTGCGGCCACAAAATAATACCAACTCATACAATGGTGCACAGTAGTCTCCATTATTCAAATTATGCCGCACAGTAGCGCCACTACACCAGGTAGTGCCCCTTTTTCACATTACGGCGGACAGATTCCCCTTTTTACACATTACTGCAGACAGCGTCCCCTTTTCACACATTACTGCAGACAGCGTCCCCTTTTCACACATTACGGCAGACAGCGTCCCCTTTTCACACATTACGGCAGACAGCGTCCCCTTTTTTACACATTACGGCAGACAGCGTCCCCATTTTTACACATTACGGCAGACAGCGTCCCCTTTTTACACATTAAGGCAGATAGCGTCCACCTTTTACACGTTACGGCAGGCAGAGTCCCCCTTTTACACGTTACGGCAGGCAACGCACCTACCTAGTTACGGCACTGGTGCAGGGTACAGGGGGCAATGTGTGGGAGGTGCAGGGTAAATGGAGCAGTGTGTGAGGTGCTGGGTACAGGGGGCAGTGTGTGTGAGGTGCAGGGTACAGGGGGCAGTGGGTGTGGTGCTGGGTATAGGGGGCAGTGTGTGAGATGCTAGTGAGAGGCTGGGTGCAGGGGGCTGTGTGTCAGTGTGTGTGTGTGTGTCTGTCAGTGTGTGTATAGGGACTGTGTGTTAGTGTGTGTGTCAGTGTGTGTATAGGGACTGTGTGTTAGTGTGTGTGTGTCAGTGTGTATATAGGGACTGTGTGTTAGTGTGTGTCAGTGTGTGTGTATAGGGGGCTGTGTGTCTGTCAGTGTGTGTGTGTCTGTGTATGTATAGGGACTGTGTGTCAGTGTGGGGTTGGAGAGAGCTAGGGTAGTAATAGAGGGGCATACTCCCACCAGCAATGGCGGACAGCCCCCCTCCCGCTTACAAGGATCCTGCTTGTGTCCGGGAGAGCTGAGGTCAGCAGCAGGTACTCGCTGGAGCCATGGCTATGAGAAGTTGCTGGATGCCATAACCCATACGCAGCCAGCGCAGTGAGAGTCCCGGTATCACACATATCCGGGCTGGCGACCTCTCACTGCGCTGGCTGCGTATGGGTTATGGCATCCAGCAACTTCTCATAGCCGCGGCTCCAGTGTGGCAGCGGTACATAGAAGAATCGGGCCAGCGTTGAGGGGGAGGTGGGGGAGGGATAGAACAGCCACCATCAGTGCTCAGCCTCAGCATACCTGCAAAGCATCCCGGCGTAGCAATCCGCCGCTGCTTGAGAGTTCCAGCTGCACTGGGCTTGGCTGGGGGAGGAGGCGGAGATCATCACGGAGGCGGGGGGCGGGCATTACTCGCGGCTGAGCTGTACTGCTAGCTCTGGCTTTGGGGCGGGGGGAGGCGGAGCTAGCAGTACAGCTCATGAGAGTAAATTGTGTGGCCGACTGATTGCGCCCCAGGTCATCCTGCGCTGTGTGCAAGTCTCACAGCGCACCTACCTAGTTACGGCACCGGGACAGGGAGAGTCAGCTCCCTGAACCCCGGTGTCAGACTGTGTATACAGGCAGGCTGGAGGACTGGGGAAGCCAACCCCCATACCTCCAGTACTGAAAGAGCCCTAGCAGCCAGGCTGCAGGGCTAAGGGAGCCCAGCATTGAAGTACAGTACAAACAATGGGGTATATTTACTAAGCTCCCGATTTTAACCGAGATGGTGTTTTTTCTTCAAAGTGTCATCTCGGGAATTTACTAAACTCAAATTACGGCAGTGATGAGGGCATTCGTATTTTTATTACGGCTGTGTAGTAAATATACGAATGAATACACCATCGGTCAAATGCGGCTGTTTAGGTATTGAACACTGTCATTTACTAACCATTCGTATTTGAAATCTCTTGTGTGAAAATGCATGTGCGGCCGTGTAAAAATACTAATCGTACAAAAAGCCTAAAAAAAAGGATACCTGCTTTTAAGAAGCGTGTTTACATGTGTTGCCAATTCTACATTAGTCACACCTGACTTTTTGGACCTTTAAAAGGGGCCCCAACACATTTTTCACCACTCTCAATCTGAAATGGCTGCTACTGAGTGTAGTACTGCTGTCTAGTTTGCTGGGGGATACCTGACACTGCTCCATGAGGCTACAATAAACCCAGGCCAGGAAAATCAACAGGGTAAGCAGGTTGTTCATGTTCCGCGTAGGCTAGCCATGGCTTGTTGTTTTAGTGGCCGTTTAAACCATATCAAATTTGCTGATGAACATGTTATACAGATGCTCTGACTAAATGTAAATAACATTTTCCCTCTGTATGACATTGTCAAACTGAACCTACACCCTGAGACAGCATGCTCTCGCTCTGTCTCAGGCCTGCACAAACTCCTGCCTGTGTTGCACTTTATGGCTACTGGCAGCTTCCAGCCTGTGACTAGGGATGTCATTAGTATCTCACAGGCCACCTTTTAGAAATATGTAATTCAGGTGAGTTAAAACATACATACACGTCTATGTCTAAGTGGTGCTTCTGTAATGTTCTGTACAACACAGTATTGTATTGATTACAGGTCATGACACTCACCTTTAATTTAGGAATGTCCACTCAGGTTTTGGATGTCTTGGATGGCCACATAGATGCCTCTCTCTGCTTCCCTACCCTGGAGTCGCAGTGGAATGCAGTCAGGGTAGCTTTATGTGATCTTGCTGCCATGGCCAATGTGCTGGGTGCCATAGATTAGACACACGTTGAGCTGAGGACACCTAGGGGCAGGCAATATATTTATACCAATACACATCTGGCCCAAGACACTAATGTGGCGGTGGTTTGTGGAGCCAATTAAACAATACACATATTCCGTGTTAACTATTTATTTATTTTAACACACGAATTTATGAAAATAAAAAACAACAACATTTTATTGGTCACCATATTCTGTGCACACATTATTATTATTTTTTGTGTGCTGGGTGCCGAGGATTGTGCTGGCTCGTTGGTGCGTGATCGACTTGAGCGTCGAACTGGGGATTGAACTGGGGTGTGGCTTGGTGTAGTTGTCCCCGAGCTCGATGTCACATGGTGTGATGCCAACACACTTAGGCTTTGACTTAAAATGTTCAAGCTTGCTGTGAGCTGCGTATTAGCAGCAGTGTTGTTTGATATCATTCGTGATAGGTTCTCACTTATCATTTGGTTATGTTGGATGATCTGGATGAGTGATTGTTGCTGCCGCTGTTGTTCATCCAAGATGCGTTGGAGGTTTGACTGCATTTGGCTGTTGTCTGCCCTCATCTGCTCCATGGAGTTTGCGATTCTGCCCACCTGCACTATAAGTCTGCCTGAGTTGCGACTCAGTCTAGCCAGATGATGGGGCAGACTTGACAGGTATTGGCTGTGGGTGTTGAGGCTTGCGCAGTATTGCGCCTGTTGTGTGGACCAATGGGTCCAAAACTCAGGGCCCATTTGTGTGTCCACTTGTGTTGTGGTCAATTGGGGGCTGTGTGATGTTTGGGGTGGTTGGGGTATGTCTTGCGGCGTGGTTGGCTGGGTCGGATCGATGGGCTGCAGGTGGAGTGTGAAGGTCTCCTGGTCACGTTCCTGCTGGGCATCCTCGGTGATGATGGGTGGGTCTGTATGGGGTTGAAGACAGCCACTATTTAGTAAAAATGTAGCATTGGTCTTACTATAGCTTTACGTCAACATGCATTACTTCTTAATATTAATGTTGTAATTGCTAAATAGATTGTGGCCTCAACTTAACTATGTTGTTCACCTTTTTATAAAAATATGTGGCTTCTAACGTCCACTACTCATTTGTTTTAAGTTTGTGGAAATAGTTGGATTCTGAGCCATAACTAATGTTTAAACACGAAGAACTCTAACAAATACATTTACATATTGGGTATGAAGCTTCCTTTGGAACAACACACACAATACAATAAATGTGTTGACCAATACACTCATACATTGTTTAAGCCAGTCAGTGGTCTGCCCAAAACGCTTACAAATATAGTGGTTTAAAACGTACACATTAACAATGGGTGAAAAAGTATTAAGGTGGCCTATGTTTAGAACTGGTGATGTTGGCCATGCCAAGCAATTGGATGAGACTTAACATTTATGTTGGTTATTTTAGGCAAAAATTATGTCAAACAAATGTGTTGATATGGCCAACATCACATCTGACAATTAACCATCTAAAAATACCTTAACACCATGTGGTTGTTGTTGATTATTGCATGGATGACTGGTCATTTGTGTTACATTTTTTGCTCTGCACTAACAGTGGGGCAGATGTATAAACCTGGAGAAGGCATAAGGAAGTGAAAAACCAGTGATATGTGCAAGGTGATAAAGGCACAAGGCAAACAGATCAAATATGGAAATTAACATTTGTGTTTCTTTTGTACTGCTGCCTTTTTCACCTTGCACATATCAGTGTTTTTTCACTTCCTTGTGCCTTCTCCAGGTTAATAAATCTACCCCACTGTTTGTTAACTTATTTCCACGTAATTGTTATGTTTACTCACCAGACAACTGAGGGGATTGTGGATCCTCACTTTGTGAGCTGGCCAATAGAGCTAGTGGTGGCAGGGCCGACACTGCGGAGATGCGCCGTTGGGGTGGTGATGCTGGTGCTGGAGCTTCTGCCTCAAGACGCCGTCTCTTGGGTGGCCTCGTAGCCACAGTAACTGAGCCCTGTGATGGGCGCCTTAGTGGAGGGGGATTTGCCGAAGAAGAGCCTATGTGATAAGATAAACATTAACATTTTGTGTTTCTATGTGTTTGCAGAATATGTGTTTACAGTAAAATCTTACCTGCATTGGCACCATCTGCATCTCTTGGCAGTGTGGGATGAGGCCTGGCTGTGCTGCTTCTCTGGCGTACTGTAGAAATATGAAGAATGTCCTTATGAACATACTATTTTGTTGATATGTTTATGCAAATTCCTTATTGTGATGTAAACATATGTGGTACCTGATGAGAAGTAAACTAAACAATGCTTATGCTTTTCTGCCTGACTTCATTGGGTGTGAATCATTTAAATTTTAGTCAAATTTGCAATCTAATCCATAAACTAACGCAAATAATGGTTACAAAAAAACTACTTAAAACCAAAACGTCGTAGCTTGACACAACCACAATATTGCACGCTAAGCACCCAAATTTTTATGCTAACAATAAAGCACTAGCCACAAATATCTACGAAAACTTGGAAACATCACAACCAAATATGGCTAAACAAACACATGAAGCACACAAAGGACAACCCAGAACAACACACAATAAACATAAATGCTATGAAATGTATTTTTAAAAATTAAAAAAATACACTTGTTAAAAATACACCTACAAACATTTAATTTCGGCATAAAACACCAGAAAAAGGACAAGGCAACCACAAAAAAACAACTATACAAAGGTTTAAAAAAATACATAATTGAGAATAACACTACATCAGGCCTGGCCAACCTGTGGAAAACTACACATCCCAGCATGCCCTGCCACAGTTTTAGCATTCCCTAATATCAAAACTGTGGCAAGGCATGATGAGACTTGTAGTTTCACAACAGCTGGAGAGCCACAGGTTGGCCAGGCCTGCACTACAACACCAACACATAAGAATAATGAACAAACTTACAACCACAATTAGCTACAAGACATTTCAGTCAACTAAGGACAAAGCACAGATGTTGTTTTTAAATAAAAAATAGTAAAAAAACTCACCATCCGGCCTTGGCCGATCCGAATCCCGGACATAAGTGGCCCCAACCACTTCTGGCGGAATGAGTGCACGCACAGGCTCCTCCCAATCACGGTAAGATGCACGGAAGGGGTGTCCACCCCCGGTTTGGCGGGCTGATTTAGCCTCCTTGGCCATCTTCGCCTTGACACGGCGCTTTATGTCGTAGAAACGCTTACGACACGTGTCCTCGGTCCGCCTCACCACACCCTCACTATTCACAGCCGCAACTACCTTCCCCCACAGAACACTCTTCCTGCGTGACGACACCTTTGCAGCATCATGGCCAAACAACTGTCGATGATGCCTCATCAGCTCCCGCACCAAAGCCATATTTTCAGCGTAGCTGAATTTAACAGTGCAGCCAGTCTTTGTAGCGGTGCGTGGCTGCGGAGCCACAACACCATCACTATCACTGGAGGCCGCAGCAACAACCTCCCCCTCCTCCTCACTAACCTCCTCCACCTCACTCACCTCCTCCACCTCACTCACCTCACTCACCTCCTCCACCTCACTCATCTCCTCCACCTCACTAACCTCCACCTCACTAACCTCCTCCACCTCATCTAACCTCCTCCACCTCATCTAACCTCCTCCACCTCATCTAACCTCCTCCCTCTCACTAACCTCCTCCCTCTCACTCACCTCTGACTGGGACATAATCAGGACTAACACCAAATAACACTGAGAAAAAAAAACAGTAAACAAACTCCTCCACTACCACTACACACCACACACCAAACACACACACTCTCACAAACAATGACAATAGACGTGAAATAAAAAACAATGACAAAACTAGACAGACTTTTAAATAACTACACAACAAGTATGACAAGACTAATTACACACACAGTACAGCACTCAACAATCACAAAGAACCTCCTCAAAACCGCCAAAAACTCCAAACTACTCACCAACTCCTAACACACCTTCCTCTCACCTCTCCACTAGCTAAACCCATGAGGTTCGGACGGTTTGGGGCGTTTTTATAGTAATGTGCACAGACACTCCTACATCACAAATCAAACCAATCACGGACGAGTGACAAAAACGAAACTTAGGAAAAAAAACACGTCGTGAACGGACAAACACTGCCGTAACCAAAATGTGACGCAGTCATAAAAAAAACGCATAACACGCCCGCAAAACCATTAAATCGTCCGCATTCTACCTTACAAAACCACGAATGACATCGACATCGTAAAACACGAAAAATACAAATACGACAGCTTAGTAAATGAGGCGTAAAATTTTCAAAAAGTTGCAAATACACACATTCGATGTCATTCGTGATGAATCTCCCTCCAAATCGGGACTAATACGAATTTTAGTAAATATACCCCATTGTATTTAAATGTGTTAATATATATATATATATATATATATATATATATATATATATATATATATATATATATATATATATATATATATATATTGTGTTGCGAGGCACTGCAGTGCCTGGATATGTGGAGGGCACAGGCTCAGTATATATTTATCCAGAAACATGTACAGTGTATTTAAACGTGTTTTAAATGAAAATGCACTTACTTGGTTGTGTGTCCCAGGAGGGGGGAATCCATGGCTGTGCAGGCTGATGGATTCCACCAGACCTTTTCCCCCAAAATGGAATGCTTTCTCCTCCAGCCTCAAACTTAAAAGTAGCATGGGAATAGAGAGAAAAAGCTCAGTTTTCCAACAAGCTGAGTGGTTTTCTGGAGCTCCATAGAGATCGCCATTTGTGAGCAGGAAACCCTGTCTGGGGATCTAGGCTGCTGGCTCCAGAGCTGAGCAGCCTAGATCCCCGGACAGGGTTTCCTGCTCACAAATGAGTTGAATTTAGGCTGCAGATAGTGAGCTAGGTCCCAGGCAGATTTCTGGAAGTTTAGGCGGAAAAACTTCCCCCAGCCTAGACTGAACATCACCAGGGCGGATCCAGATCCTCCAGGATGGGATGGTCAAAGGAGAGTGGCCACTCCCCACTGTCCATAGAGAACAATGGTAGCTGTGCATGTGACCAAGGCATGCACATCCCATGGGTAAACATTGATTGGTTGTAAACCACAGGGTGGACTTACCCCCTGTGGTATTGTGTATTGGAGTAGGATAAAAGTGGGGAAGTTGCCCTATGAAAAGTGTATTATACCATTTTCATTCTGCTGTAACATCTTGCTGTATTGCTGTTGCCCCTAGCAATAGTGAAGAGTCTGTTTAAGACTATTTGAGCAAATAAACATAATCTGCCTCAAGGCGACCGCTTCATCTTGTGACCTGCAGGGCTAGGCGAAACCTAGCTCCGTTTTCCGGCTGTCCAGGGTGTAACCAGCATCTCCAAGTTCCGCCTTCCGCCAGCTGCTGGCAGAGGCCTAGTCAAGCGACTAGTGGGGATTCGTCAGCACCACACAGGTGTGGTAAGGTGGCGTGTCGACGCATAGAGAGCATAACCGTGGTTCCAGACACCATGGCAGGTCAGGAGTTTGGTGGTGGCAGCGCAGAACCCACCCACTGCACAGTGGGTGGAGTCAGTAACAGGCAGTTACTGACGGTAAGCGGGAATCCCCTATGAGGCAGGTGCCATGTGACCTAAACATCCATTCTGTGTACCGGGGATGGGACGCAAAAGCGGTGAGGGCTTTCATACGGGACCGTCCGGTCACACCTGCCGATGACCACTTGGAAGCCAAATTAGAAGATTGGCCTGGGGTAAAGGAAGGGTTATTCCAAATGGGAGTTAAGGGGGAGGGATAAATATGGAGTGAAAGTTTAGTGTTTATTATGTCCCACACTGAGAGCATAAGGTAGACTGTTGGTATGAGATAAATGGTTTTAGGCCTATGAGAACGAGTGAGCCAAGGAAGGTGAGAAATAGAATCTACCTGCACCAGGTCACTCTCCAAGTCAACCCATCTCAAATATCTTGCAGTATGCCAGGCGAATAGCTGATTGAGTTACAAGACGTAATAGTATCGCGATAGTTAGGGGAGGCCTAGACCACCACATGTAGAATTCTTCTGGAGGATTTCTCTACGTAGTCGCGGCTTTTTTCGTTCCAGATAAATTGACCAAATTGTGTTTGGAGGGAATTTAAGGAACTGGTACAGGGAGAGTCTGAAAGAGATACAGTAATTTGGGGAGTGCATTCATCTTAATAGCGTTTATCCTGCCGATCCAAGAAATTAAATATTTTTTACAGTCAAGGATATTTTGGGAAATATCCTTAAATAACGGAGGATAGTCCGCTTATAGAGGGAGTGGTAAGATTTAGTAGTATGTATACCTAGGTATTTAATAGAGGTGCGACGCCACGTAAAAGAAAAATAGTTTTTGAGAAGGTTCAGAGTGTTAATTGGAATGTGAAGGAGAAGAGCTACTGATTTGTCATTATTGACCTTATAGCCGGAAAAGTCCCCGTAAAGAGAGAATTCTTTAAAAAGGTTGGGTAGGGAAATTAGCGGATTGGTGAGGGTGAGAAGGACATCGTCAGCAAAAAGGGAGAATTTGTATTGAGAGTCTTTAATAGAGAAACCAGGGATATCCGGGTTGAGGCGGATGTGACAGGTGAGAGGCTTGATTATTAAAGCGAAAATAAGTGGTGAAAGGGGGCATCCCTGTCGGGTTCCGTTAGAGACAAGGAAGGATTCCGAAAGAATACCACTCGTCAGGACTGAGGTAGGATTGTGGTAAAGTGCTGTAATAGCTTGGATAAATTCTCCTTGAATACCAAAGCTATGGGGGGTATGAATGAGGAAAGTCCAGGAGACCCTATCAAAAGCTTTCTCCGCATCAAGGGCTAGAAGGAGAGGAGGGAGTTTAATAGAGTTAGCATAGTGGACTAAGTTAATAGTGTGTCTGGTATTATTCAGAGCTTGATGAGAGGAGACAAATCTGACTTGATCGGGATGAATCTGAGATGGGAAAAAGGGATTCAGATGTAAAGCTAATATTTTTGTGAAGAGTTTTAGGACAGTGTTTAGGAGAGAGATGGGGTGATAATTAGGAACATGTTGATGGTCTTTACCTGGTTTGGGTATAACAGTGATTAGAGCTTTAGCTGTTTCGCTATGGAAAAATTAACCTTTAAGAATTTTGTTAAAAGTGGATGTTAAATGGGGGACGAGGTGACTTTCAAATGTTTTATAATAAGCGAAGGGTAGACCATCTGGTCCCGGGGCCTTAGAAGGCTTTTGTAATTTAAGGGTGGCAGATACTTCCTCATCTGTTATAGGTTTGACTAATGTATTGGAAGAGGAAGCATCTAACTTTGGCAATGAACAAGAAATCAGGTATTCCGAAATATGTGCTGGCGGGGCAAATGAAGAATAGGTAATATCTGGGTGTAGTAGTCCTTAAAAATGGAGTTGATGCCAGAGGGGTTCTAATGAAGTGAACCTTTGGGATCTTTGATCGATGCTATGGACGAGGTGGCTTTGCATGCTTTCAATCTATTTGCAAGGAGAGAGTCAGCTTTGTTGCTTTTCTCATTAAAGCGCTGGTTGAGCCATCGGAGAGATTTGTCTGTTTTTTTCTGTTAATATTGCATTAAGAGCTGCTCATGCTGCAATAAGTTTTTTATAGTTTAAGTCTGAGGGGTCACGCTTATGTGAAGAATCTAGAGTATGAACTTGATCTGTGAGATCTAAGGAGTGATTTATGTTCCTTATTGCGGTGAGACGCAAATGTTGTTATATGGCCTCTGAGGACAGCTTTGTGAGCTTCCACAACCAGTGGAGAACATCCCGATTCAGAATTATTGAGAGAAAAATAATCATTGAGTATGTCACCAATCTTGGCCTTGAAAGAGGGGATTTTAAGCCTCAAGATGGGTGAGAGTTAAGCATATCTAATAGGTCAAATGTGGATGTGATGGAGGAAAAAATAGGGGTAATTGAAGCCAAGAGAATATGTTTAGAGGTGGAGGTGGTGGTGGGGGCACAAAACAGATAGTCGATTCTGGAGTATGTGCAGTGGGGGATAGAGAAAAGGATTTACCGGTAGGTATTAAAATCCTATTTTTTCTTAGTCCATAGAGGATGCTGGGGATGCTTCAAGAACCATGGGGTATAGACGGGATCTGCAGGAGACATGGGCACTTTAAGACTTTGAAAAAGGGGTGTGAACTGGCTCCTCCCTCTATGCCCCTATTCCAGACTCCAGTTATAGGAAATGTGCCCAGGGAGACTGACCTTTCGAGGAAAAGGATTTATTTAATTTTTATAACTAAGGTGAGATACATACCAGCTCACACCTCAAACATGCCGTACAACATGGCATTCAACAACAACGCATGCAATGGCATGACCAACCTCAGCCACAGACTGACTGAACTTAACTCAACATGAGTGTAACCATAACCAAACTGCAGATACAGCCCGCACCGGGACGGGCGCCCAGCATCCTCTACGGACTAAGAGAAAAGGATTTACCGGTAGGTATTAAAATCCTATTTTCTCATATGTCCTAGAGGATGCTGGGGATGCTTCAAGAACCACGGGGTTTATACCAAAGCTCCAGAATGGGCGGGAGAGTGCAGATGACACTGCAGCACCGATTGACCAAACAAGAAACTTTGCAAAGGTGTTTGAACCCGAACAAGTAGCAGCTCGGCAAAGCTGTAATGGCGAGACCCCTCGGGCAGCCGCCCAGGATGAGCCCACCTTTCTGGTAGAATGGGCTTTCACCGATTTTGGTAACGGCAATCCTGCCATAGAATGAGCCTGCTGAATCGTATTACAGATCCAGCGCGCAATAGTCTGCTTGGAAGCAGGAGCCCCAATCTTGTTGGGAGCCCACAGGACAAGCAGTGCCTCTGTTTTCCTAATCTCGCCGTTCTGGCGACATATATTTTGAAAGCTCTGACCACATCGAGAGACTTTGATTCTGCCAAGGCGTCAGTAGCCACTGGCACCACAATAGGCTGGTTTACGTGAAATGATGAAACCACTTTTGGCAGAAATTGCTGACGAGTTCTCAACTCCGCTCTATCAGCATGGAAGATTAAATAGGGGCTTTTGTGAGACAAAGCCGCCAACTCAGATACCCGCCTTGCGGATGCTAAGGCCAACAACATGACTACTTTCCAAGTAAGGAATTTTAACTCAACCTTACGTAAAGGTTCAAACCAATGAGATTGCAGGAACTGCAAAACCACATTAAGATCCCACGGTGTCACAGGGGGCACAAATGGAGGTTGGATGTGTAGCACGCCTTTCACGAAAGTCTGAACTTCTGGAAGGGAGGCCAATTCTTTCTGAAAGAAGATTGATAAAGGCCGAAATTTGTACTTTAATGGAGCCTAACTTTAGGCCCGCATCCACACCTGCTTGCAAAACATGGAGCAAATGCCCCAGCTGAAAATCCTCCGTAGGAGCCTTCTTGGATTCACACCAAGACACATATTTCCTCCAAATACGGTAGTAATACTTTGCCGAAACTTCTTTTCTAGCCTGAAGAAGTGTGGGAATGACTTCACTGGGAATACCCTATCGGGCTAGGATTTGGCGTTCAACCGCCATGCCGTCAAAAACAGCCACGGTAAGTCTTGATACACGCACGGTCCTTGCTGTAACAGGTCCTCCCGTAGAGGAAGAGGCCAGGGATCTTCTATGAGCAACTCCTGAAGATCTGGATACCAGGCCCTCTTTGGCCAGTCTGGAACTATGAGTATCGCCTGAACCCTTGTTCTTCTTATAATCTTTATCACCTTTGGAATGAGTGGAAGTAGAGGGAACACATAGACCGAGGGAAACACCCACGGTGTCACTGGGGCGTCCACCGCTTTTGCTTGAGGGTCCCTCGACCTGGAACAATGGGGTATATTTACTAAGGTCCCGATTTTGACCGAGATGCCGTTTTTTCTTCAAAGTGTCATCTCGGGAATTTACTAAACTCAAATCACGGCAGTGATGAGGGCATTCGCATTTTTTTGTAACTCAAAGAAAAAAATTACGAATGAATACACCATCGGTCAAACGCGGCTGATTAAATATAGAACACGGTCATTTACTAAGCATTCGTATTTGTATTTTAGACCGTGAAAATGGTTTTGCGTTCGTAAACTTTTACTAATCGTAAAAAATTCCTAAAAAAAAGTAGACCTGCTTTTGAGAAACGTGTTTACATGTGTTGTCAATTATTCATTACTCACACCTGACGTTTTGGACCTTTAAAAGGGGCTACAACACATTTCTCCACACTCTCAATCTGAAATGGCTGCTACTGTGTGTCGTACTGCTGTATTGTTTGCTGTGGGATACCTGTCACTGCTCCATGATGCTACAATAAAACCAAGCCAGGAAAAACAACAGGGTCTGCAGGTTGTATATGTTCCGAGTAGGCTGGCCATGCTTTTTTTTTAATATTGTCCGTTTAAACTTAAAAAAACTTGATGATGACCATGTTATACAGATGGTCACACTAAATGTTATAACTGATTTTACTCGGTATGATTTGGTCAAACTGACCCTAGACCCTGACACAGCACGCTCTCGCCCTGTCTCAATACTCATCTGGCCCTATACACTAATGTTTGTTTTGTTTGGTTGTTGCTAATTAAGCAATACACATATTTTGGAATCACAATTTATTGTAAACAACAGACCAATGTAGTCATAACACATATGTGATAATTTGAACTGCCCACCATATTATGGGCACTACATATTATTTTCTTTTTTTTTGGGTGCTGGGTGCAGAGGCTTGTGGGTGCTCGTGGGTGCGGCTTCGACTTGATCGTCGAACTGGTGATTGTACTGGTGTTTGGCTAGGGGTTGTTGTGCCTGAGCTTGAGGTCACATGTTGTTGGCCCATTGCACTTAAATTTTGGCTCAAAATATTTAAACTGGCCGTAAGCTGTGTATAAGCGGCAGTATTGGTGGCAATGATTCTAGACAGATTGTCATTTATAAGTTGATTGTGCTGTATAATCTGGATCAGTGTTTGGTGTTGCCGCTGTCGCTCATCCATGATGCGCTGATGGTTTGCCTGCATTTGTGAGTTGTCTGCCCTCATCTGCTCCATTGTGTTTGCTATCCGCCCCACCTGCACGATGAGTCTGGCAGAGTTGCGACTAACTTTTGGCAAATGATGGGGCAGACTAGACAGGTGTTGTGTTTGGGTGGTGAGACACGCGGAGTGGTGTGCCTGGTGTGATGCCCAACCTGACCAAAACTCTGGATCCGTTTGCATTGTCCCTGGTGTTGAGCTCATTTGTTGACTTTGAGAAGCTTGCGGTTGTTGTTGAATATCCTGAGCCATGTTTGCCTGTGTTGGGTCGATGGGCTGCAGGTGTAGTGTATAAGTCTCCTGGGCACGGGCCTGCTGGCCATCGTCGCTCATGATGGCTGGATCTGTATGGGGTGGAACACAGGCAATATTTAGTACATATGTAGCATTGGTCTTACAATACTTTTTCTGCAACATGCATTACTTCATAATATTAATGTAATGGTTAAATGGATTATTTCTTAAACGTAACTATGTTGGTTACCTTTTAGTTAATTGATGTGGCTCAAAACGTATAATACTCATTTGTGTTTTTCTTGTGCCAATTGTAGGATTCAGAGTCATAATTACTGTATACATTCCATGTACTCTTACAAATTTATAAACTTTAAGTTTTTTTGGCATTCTGAAGGTTCCTTTGGGCCAACACACAAAATTCTATCAATGTTTTCAACAATACAATCAGACATTGGTCATGTCAGTCAGTGGATTTATTAAAGAAGTTTACTAATATCGTGGTCTAAAATGTACAACTTAACAAGGTTATTTAATGTTGTAATGTGCCCTATGTATAGAAGTGGATTTTAGGGCCAAGTTTGTTATTTGTTATAGTGTTTAATTTTTTTGGATGATTTTAGTGTTGTTGTGCAGAATTTTTAGTCTAAATGTGTGTATATGGACATCCTATAATTTTGCAAATAACATCATAACATTACACTAACAGCATCTGCTTGCAGTAGATTATTAAATCAAGTTTGAGTGGTCCTTTTTATTTTTGTTTTTACAAGACTAACAGTGGTGCAGATGTATAAACCTGGAGAAGGCATAAGTCAGTGAGAAACCAGTGATATGTGCAAGGTGATAATGGCACAAGGCAAGCATCTCCAAAATGTGGCTTCACAATTTATGTAATTTTTGTACTGCTGCCTTTATCATCTTCCACATAACAGCGTTTTGTCACTTCCTTATGCCTTCACCTGGTTATTTAATAAACTACACTGTTTTTTAACAAAGAAATTAAATGAATTAAAACATTACTCACCAGACACCTGTGGGGATTGCGGATCTACACTTTGGGGGCTTGCCAAAAGTGCCAGTGGTGGCACGGAAGCCACTGCAGAGATGCGCCTTTGGGGGGGTGATGCTGGTGCAGGAGCCTGTACACGGGGCCTCTTGGGTGGCCTTGTAGCCACAGTAACGCTGGCCTGTGATTGGCGCCTTAGTGGCCGCGGAACAGACGAAGAACCTGTGTGATAGTATCCTCATTAGATTTCATATGTAAAATGTGTTTGGATAAGATGTGGTTACAGAAAAAACTTACCAGCATTCCCACCATCATCAGCTCTAGGCAGGGTTGGCTGTGGCCTGGATGTGCTGCTTCTCTGGTGTACTGTAGAAAGAAGAAGAATGTCGATATGAACATACTCTGTTTTTTTTTTGGTTAGCAAAAAAAAAATATGTGTTAGCTGCTGTGACTTAAAGTATGCGATGCGTAGCCTTGCATGCATGACTACATTGGCTGTGTATACTTTAATTGTATAAATTTCTTAACATTAAATTCAAGCAAAAAAATGATAATAATTGAACAATATTATACTACTTAAAACGCATACGTCGTAGCTTTACCAAGACACAATATTGCATGCTATTTTAAATATAAAAATTTTCCAAAAATGTTTTTACAAACACAAATAGCTGGTTTAAAAAAATTTAATTTAAACATACTAATGCATGCAAAAACACAACAACAAAACAACAACAACAAAAAACACAACACCAAAAAAAAAAAACCAGCCCAAAATAAAAAAATAAAAAAATAAATTAAAAAACGTCATCACACTTCATTAATAAACTCAAAATAACATTAACTTTGTAAAGCAGACAGCTGAAAATGACCAACACAAAAAAAAAAATCTGAGTACATAATGCCTAAATAAACATAATTAATACACACAATACACCAAGCCGCCACAACCTGTGTCTCTCCAGATGTAGTGCAACTACACATCCCAGCATGTCCACCAACACATTTGACATTCACTAAGTACAAAAATGTTGTAAGGCATGATGGGACTTGTAGTTTGACAACAGCTGGAGAAACACAGGGTGGCCTGGCCTGCACTACATCACCAACCCATTTGGGGGTCAACACACAGCAAAAAAGAAAAAAAAAAAAAAACTAAGGACAAAGCACAGATGATAAAAATAAAGACTGAATTATTATAAACTCACCATCCGCCCTTGGGCGGTCCGAATCACGGACATGAAGTGCAGAAACCACCCCGGGCGGAATCAGCGAACGAATTGGCTCCTCCCAATCTTTATAAGACGCTCGGAAGGGGTGTCCACCCCCAGTTTGCCGGGCAGATTTTGCCTCCTTAGCCATCTTGGCCTTCACACGGCGCTTGATGTCATAGAAGCGTTTCCTACAGGTGTCCTCGGTCCGCCCCACCACACCCTCACTGTTCACAGCAGCAACAACCTTCCCCCATAGGACAGTCTTCCTGCGGGTCGACACCATAGCTGCATCAGACCCAAACAACTGGCGATGATGCCTCATCAGCTCCCGCACCAGAGCCATGTTTTCTGAGTAGCTAAACTTCACATTGCGGCCCGTCCTTGTAGTGGTACGTGGCTGCGGAGCCACAACACCATCACTATCAGTATCACTTGAAAGCGCAGCCGCAACCTCACCCTCCTCCTCACTAACCTCCTCCCTCTCACTCACCTCCTCCACCTCACTCACCTCCTCCACCTCACTCACCTCCTCCCTCTCACTCACCTCCTCCACCTCACTCATCTCCTCCACCTCACTCATCTCCTCCACCTCACTCATCTCCTCCACCTCACTCACCTCCTCCACCACACTCACCTCCTCCACCACACTCACCTCTGACTGTGACATAATCAGAAGAAACCACAAAAAACACAGAGAAAAAAAAATAATAACACACTCCTCCACTACCACTACACACACACACACACACACACACACACACACACAATGACTATAGACGTAACTAAAATACAAAATACAAAAAAATAGACAGACTTTTAAATAACTCCACAACAGGTATGACAAGACTACTTACACACACAGTACAGCACTCACCAATCACAAAACCCCGCCTCAAAACCTCCACAAACTCCACAAAACTCTCCAACTCCAACAACACCTTCCTCTCTCCTCACCACTAGCTAAACCCACGAGGTGCGGCCGGTTTGGGGCGTTTTTATACTAATGTGCACAGACACTCCTCCACCACGAATCCAACCAATCACGGCCGAGTGACAAAAACGAAACTTAGGAAAAAAACGCGCCATTGAACGGACAAACACTGCCGTAACAGAAATGTGACGCATTCGTAAAAAAAACACAGAACACGGCCGTAAACCTCAAAATCGGCCGCATTATACCTTACAAAAACACGAATGACATCGACATCGGAAAACAAAAAAATACAAATACGACAGCTTAGTAAATTAGTCGTAATCAATTCAAAAAGTTGCAAAATTACACTTTCGATGTCATTCGTGTTGATTCTCACTCAAAATCGGGAAGAATACGAATCTTAGTAAATTTACCCCAATATCTCTGAAGTTTCTTGTTGAGGCGAGACGCCATCATGTCTATTTGAGGATTCCCCAACGACTTGTCACTTCTACAAAAACCTCTTGATGAAGACCCCACTCTCCTGGATGGAGATCGTGTCTGCTGAGGAAGTCTGCTTCCCAGTTGTCCACTCCTGGAATGAAGACTGCTGACAGAGTGCTTGCATGTCTCTCCGCTGAGCAAAGAACTTTCGTGGCCTCGGCCATCACCACTCTGCTCTTTGTTCCGCCCTTGCGGTTTATGCACGCCACTGCTGTTATGTTGTCTGACTGAATCAAGACGGGCAGACCGCAAAGATGTTCCGCTTGCAGAATGCCATTTTAAATGGCCCTTAATTCCAGAATGTTTATGTGCAGACAAGCTTCCTGGCTTGACCATTTTCCCTGAAAATTTCTCCCCTGTGTGACTGCTCCCCAGCCTCGGAGACTTGCAACTGTGGTCACCAGGATCCAATCCTGAATACCGAACCTGCGTCCCTCCAGAAGGTGAGAACTGTGCAGCCACCACAGTAGGGAGATCCTGGTCCTGGAAGATAGGATTATTTTCCGGTGCATGTCCAGGTGAGACCCGGATCACTTGTCCAAAAGGTCTCACTGAAACACCCTGGCATGGAACCTGCCAAACTAAATGGCCTCGTAGGCTCATCTTTCCCAGCAACCGAGTGCATTGAAGAATCGACATTCTTGCCGGTTTCAGAATCTGTTTTACCATGTTCTGTATTTCCAGAGCCTTTTCCACTGGGAGAAAAACTCTCTGTAATTCTGTATCCAGAATCATACCCAGGAACGACAGCCGTGTTGTCGGAACCAACTGTGATTTTGGTAAGTTTAGGAGCCAACCATGTTGTTGCAAAATCGTCAGTGAGAGCGTAACGTTTTTCAGCAATTGCTCCTTGGATCTCGCCTTTATGAGGAGATCGTCCAAGTATGGGATAATTGTGATTCCCTGCTTGCGCAGGAGAACGATCATTTCCGCCATAACCTTGGTGAAAATCCTCGGAGCCGTGGATAGACCAAACAGCAACGTCTGAAATTGGTAATGACAATCCTGAACAGCAAACCTCAGGTAAGCCTGATGTGGAGGATATATGGGGTTGTGTAAGTAGGCATCCTTTATGTCGACCGACACCATAAAATCCCCCTCCTCCAGAATGGAGATCACTGCTCGGAGAGATTCCATCTTGAATTTGAATTTTTTTAGAAAGAAATTGAGGGATTTTAGGTTCAGAATCGCTCTGACTGAGCCATCCGGCTTCGGGACAATGAACAGGTTCGAATAAAAGCCTTTCCCCTGTTGGGACGGGGGTACCGTGACAATGACTTGATTTTGACACAGCTTTAGTATTGCAGCGCATACTACCTCCCTTTCTGGAAGAGAAGCTGGCAAGGCCGATTTGAAAAAAATTGGTGAGGGGGCACGACTTGAAACTCTAATTTGTACCCTTGGGTTACTATTTCTAATATCCAAGGATCCAGGGCCGAGTGAACCCAGACCTGACTGAAGAGTTTGAGACGTGCCCTCACTGGTGCAGACTCCCGCAGAGGAGCCCCAGCGTCATGAGGTGGATTTGGTAGAAGCCGGGGAGGACTTCTGTTCTTGGGAACTTGCCACAGCCTGTGACCTTTTTCCCCTTCCTCTCGCAGCAAGGAAGGAGGACCCTCGTCCTTTTTTGTATTTATTGGGCCGAAAGGACTGCATCTGATAGTGGGGCGTTTTCTTTAGTTGCGCAGGAACATAAGGTAAAAATTATGACTTACCCGCGGTAGCTGTGGATACCAGGTCAGAGAGGCCGTCACCAAACAAGATACTACCGTTAAACGGTAGAGACTCCATAGTCTTCTTAGAGTCAGCATCAGCATTCCATTGATGAATCCACAATGCCCTCCTAGCAGAGACTGCCATGGCATTGGCCCCTGATCCCAAAAGGCTAATATCCCTTGCAGCTTCTTTTAAATATGCTGCAGCGTCCCTGATATGACCCAGAGTCAAAAGCACGCTATCCCTGTCCAGGGTATCTATTTCAGATGACAAGTTACCTACCCACTTTTCAATAGCGCTACTCACCCATGCCGAAGCAACGGCAGGCCTGAACAGCGAACCTGTAGTGACATAAATGGATTTTAGTGTATTATCCTGCTTACGATCCGCAGGATCCTTCAGGGCTGCTGTGTCAGGAGACGGGAGCGCTACCTTTTTGGACAGACGCGATAGAGTTTTGTCCACCGTGGGGGTTGACTCCCACTTTTCCCTATCCCCAGAGGGGAACGGATATGCCACCGGAATTCTTTTGGGAACCTGTACCTTCTTGTCAGGATTTTCCCACGCCTTTTGAAAAAGAGCGTTCAGTTCATGAGAGGGAGAAAACGTTACCTCAGGTTTCTTTCCTTTAAACATACAGACCCTTGTATCAGGAACAGCAGGGTCCTCCGTTATATGTAATACATCTTTTATCGCCACAATCATGTACTGAATGCTCTTAGCCAGTTTAGGGTTCAATCTGGCATCACTATAGTCGTCACTGGAATCAGAGTCCGTGTCGGTATCTGTTATCTGGGAAAATGGACGTTTCTGTGACCCCGAAGGGGTCTGAGTTTGGGACAATGCATCCTCCATGGATTTTCTCCATGTCTGGTTCTTAAACTCAGATTTATCCAATCTCTTAGTCAACCGAGCCACATTTGCATTCAAAACACTCAACATATTTACCCAAATCAGCCGTCGACGGTCACTCCCACCGCCTTTTCTGTCCCCACTCCAGTCTCCTCCTGGGAAGAGCACTCAGCCTCAGACATGTCAACACACGCGTACCAACACCCAATCCACACTGGGGCTATAGGGGACAGACACACAGCAAAGCCTGTTAGAGAAACACAGAGGGAGTTTTGCCAGCTCACAACCCAGAGCCTATCCCGGTTCTGAAGCATGTAATATACTGCCCAGACCTGTTAGTGCTTTTAAATTCAATAAAATAGCACCAAATCACTTGTGCCCCCCCCCCCCCCCGTTTTGCACCCTGTTACTTGTACAGTAGTGTGGGAGGCCAGGCTCAGCATCTCTGCAGCTGTGAAGAGAAAATGGCGCTGGTCAGAGCTGTGAGGGCTAAGCCAAGCCCCCTTAATGGCACGCTTCAGTCCCGCTTATTTTCATATATTTATACTGGTGGGGGTCTGTATTTAGTGCCCAGGCACTGTATACACTTGTGCCAGTCGCTATTGAGGTTTTATGCTACCCATGGCGCCCCCCCTGAGCCCTGCACCCTGCAGTGCCGTTTTGTAAGCGGGAGCATGGCGCACAGTGCAGCCGCTGCGTGGTACCTCAAAAGCCGTCACTGAAATCTTCTGCCATCACTGAAGTCTTCTGATTGTCTTCCACTCACCCGGCTTCTGACTTCTGGCTCTGCAAGGGGGGTGATGGCGCGCCTCTTTTTCAAAGTCTTAAAGTGCCCATGTCTCCTGCGGATCCCGTCTATACCCCATGGTTCTTGAAGCATCCCCAGCATCCTCTAGGACGTATGAGAAAAGGTTTAGTCCTTGGAAAGAGGATTGAGGGCACACCATGTGTCAAAGAGAGATGCTTCTCTTATGTGTTTGGAGAGAGCGTTGGATATAGGGCAGATGCAAGAGTTTTTCTGGGGGGTGGATTTATCTAAGAATGGATCCAAAACTGCGTTAAAATCCCATACCAGAAATACATATCCTGCTCTGTGTTTTTGGAGAGCTGTAAAGAAGGATTTAAAAAATCATTGTTGGCCCGTATTGGGTGCGTATATATTAGCTATAGTCACCTCAGGATGCCCCAGCCTACCAGTCAAAATGATATACCTCCCATCTGTGTCAACATGAACTGAGCTTTGAGTAAAGGGGAGTTTATTGCTTATCAAGAGGGCAACTTCATTGTGTTTGGAACTGCTTAAGGAGTACAACACAGTGGAGAAATGTTTGGAAGGTAAAGTAGGGTGTCCAGGATTTTTAAAATGTGTTTCCTGAAGTAGGACTATGGGGTGTACTCAATAAGAGTCAGAAGCTGCCGTCTTGCTGGCAGCTTCCAAATGATTGAGGCCGGAGTGGGTTCCGACCTATTCATTATCGGCAGCTTTTTTTCCGACAAGTAGGGAGATCCGACTTGTCGGAATACATGCGGATCGGCGGCTTCAGCCGCCAAGCCGCATGTACTGTCGGAAGCGGGGCCAAACCCGACAGGTTTTAGCCCCATTTCTCTGACGTCCTAGTGGATGCTGGGAACTCCGTAAGGACCATGGGGAATAGACGGGCTCCGCAGGAGACTGGGCACTCTAAAAGAAAGATTAGGTACTATCTGGTGTGCACTGGCTCCTCCCTCTATGCCCCTCCTCCAGACCTCAGTTAGGGAAATTGTGCCCGGAAGAGCTGACACTACAAGGAAAGGATTTGGAATCCAGGGTAAGACTCATACCAGCCACACCAATCACACCGTATAACTTGTGATAACCATACCCAGTTAACAGAAAGCAAAATGTAAATGGAACAGAGAATAGTGCTTGGTGAAGACGGAAGCAGCCTGGGTGTATTCTGGTGACTCCCAATCACCTGAATGACTAATAGACAACAGATATTTGTTGAATACACCGTTGGCGCTCCCACCCTTAGAACAAAAGTCACGTGATAGTCTTGATGGATAGTCCCAAAATGAATCCTATGTTTCACTTGAAAAATTCTTCTTTCTAGATGTTAGTTCTTCTCCCAAAATTAATTCAAGATTTTTCCTTGTGCGGAGATATTCGTCATAGAAACCCACTTTTGAATTAATTTTGGGAGAAGAACTAACATCTAGAAAGAAGAATTTTTCAAGTGAAACATAGGATTCATTTTGGGACTATCCATCAAGACTATCACGTGACTTTTGTTCTAAGGGTGGGAGCGCCAACGGTGTATTCAACAAATACCCAGTTAACAGTATGAACAACAACTGAGCCTCAATCAACAGATGGCTCATAACAATAACCCTTTAGTAAGCAATAACTATATACACGTATTGCAGAAGAAGTCCGCACTTGGGACGGGCACCCAGCATCCACTACGGACTACGAGAAATAGAATTACCGGTGAGTAAATTCTTATTTTCTCTGACGTCCTAGTGGATGCTGGGGACTCCGTAAGGACCATGGGGATTATACCAAAGCTCACAAACGGGCGGGAGAGTGCGGACGACTCTGCAGCACCGAATGAGCAAACTCAAGGTCCTCCTCAGCCAGGGTATCAAACTTGTAGAACTTAGCAAATGTGTTTGAACCCGACCAAGTAGCAGCTCGGCAAAGCTGTAAAGCCGAGACCCCTCGGGCAGCCGCCCAAGAAGAGCCCACCTTCCTTGTGGAATGGGCTTTTACTGATTTTGGATGCGGCAATCCAGCCGCAGAGTGAGCCAGCTGAATTGTGCTACAGATCCAGCGAGCAATAGTCTGCTTCGAAGCAGGAGCGCCAACCTTGTTGGCTGCATACAGAATAAACAGCGAGTCAGACTTTCTGACTCCCGCCGTTCTGGAAACATAAATTTTCAAAGCCCGGACTACGTCCAGCAACTTGGAATCCTCCAAGTCCCTAGTAGCCGCAGGCACCACAATAGGTTGGTTCAAATGAAACGATGATACCACCTTAGGGAGAAATTGGGGACGAGTCCTCAATTCTGCCCTGTCCATATGGAAGATCAGATAGGGGCTTTTACATGACAAAGCCGCCAATTCCGACACACGCCTAGCCGAAGCTAAGGCCAATAGCATGACCAGTTTCCACGTGAGATATTTTAGCTACACGGTCTTAAGTGGCTCAAACCAGTGGGATTTCAGGAAATCCAACACAACGCTAAGATCCCAAGGTGCCACTGGTGGCACAAAAGGAGGCTGAATATGCAGCACTCCCTTTACAAACGTCTGAACCTCAGGCAGTGAAGCCAGTTCTTTTTGAAAGAAAATGGATAGGGCCGAGATCTGAACCTTTATGGACCCTAATTTGAGGCCCATAGTCACACCTGACTGTAGGAAATGCAGAAAACGACCCAACTGGAAGTCCTCTGTAGGGGCCTTCCTGGCCTCACACCAAGCAACACATTTCCGCCATATGCGGTGATAATGCTTTGCTGTCACATCCTTCCTAGCTCTTATCAGCGTAGGAATTACTTCATCTGGTATACCCTTTTCCGCTAGGATCCGGCGTTCAACCGCCATGCCGTCAAACGCAGCCGCGGTAAGTCTTGGAACAGACAGGGCCCCTGCTGCAACAGGTCCTGTCTGAGAGGCAGAGGCCATGGGTCCTCTGTGACCATCTCTTGAAGTTCTGGGTACCAAGTCCTTCTTGGCCAATCCGGAACAATGAGTATCGTTCTCACTCCTCTTTTTCTTACGATTCTCAGTACCTTGCGTATGAGAGGAAGAGGAGGAAACACATATACCGACTGGAACACCCACGGAGTTACCAGTGCGTCCACAGCTATCGCCTGAGGGTCCCTTGACCTGGCGCAATATTTTTTAGCTTTTTGTTTAGGCGGGATGCCATCATGTCCACCTGTGGCCGTTCCCACCGATTTGCAATCTGCTCGAAGACTTCTTGATGAAGTCCCCACTCTCCCGGGTGGAGGTCGTGCCTGCTGAGGAAGTCTGCGTCCCAGTTGTCCACTCCCGGAATAAACACTGCTGACAGTGCTTGTACGTGATTCTCCGCCCAACGAAGAATCCTTGTGGCTTCCGCCATCGCCACCCTGCTTCTTGTGCCGCCCTGTCGGTTTACATGGGCGACTGCCGTGATGTTGTCTGACTGAATCAGCACTGGTTGGTCTCGAAGCAGGGGCTCCGCTTGACTCAGGGCGTTGTATATGGCCCTTAATTCCAGTATGTTTATGTGCAGACGAGTCTCCTGACTTGACCACAGCCCCTGGAAGTTTCTTCCCTGAGTGACTGCCCCCCATACGCGGAGGCTTGCATCCGTGGTCACCAGGACCCAGTCCTGTATGCCAAACCTGCGGCCCTCGAGAAGATGAGCACTCTGCAGCCACCACAGAAGAGACACCCTGGCCCTCGGGGACAGAGCGATCAGCCGATGCATCTGAAGATGCGATCCGGACCACTTGTCCAACAGATCCCACTGAAAGATCCTGGCATGGAACCTGCCGAAAGGAATGGCTTTGTATGACGCTACCATCTTTCCCAGGACTCGCGTGCAGTGATGCACCGACACCTGCTTTGGTTTCAGGAGATCCCTGACCATGGTCACTAACTCCTGAGCCTTCTCCTCCGGGAGAAATACCTTCTTCTGTTCTGTGTCCAGAATCATGCCCAGGAAGGGCAGACGCATCGTAGGAATCAGCTGCGACTTTGGAATATTCAGAATCCAGCCGTGCCGTAGCAACACTTCCTGAGAGTGCGCTACGCTGACCAACAACTGCTCTCTGGACCTCGCCTTTATGAGGAGATCGTCCAAGTACGGGATAACTGTAACTCCTTGCTTCCGGAGAAGTACCATCATCTCCGCCATTACCTTGGTAAAGACTCTCGGTGCCGTGGATAGACCAAACGGCAACGTCTGGAATTGGTAATGACAGTCCTGTACCACAAACCTGAGGTACTCCTGGTGAGGCGGATAAATGGGGACATGCAAGTACGCATCCTTGATGTCCAGAGATACCATAAAATCCCCCTCTTCCAGGCTGGCAATGACCGCTCTGAGCGATTCCATTTTGAACCTGAACTTTTTCATGTAAATGTTCAAGGATTTTAAATTTAGAATGGGTCTTACCGAACCGTTCGGTTTCGGTACCACAAACAGTGTGGAATAGTAACCCCTTCCCTGCTGAAGGGGGGGGTACCATTATTATCACTTGCTGGAGGTACAGCTTGTGAATAGCCGTCAGGACTATCTCCCTCCCCGTGGGAGAAGCTGGCAAGGCGGATTTTAGGTAACGGTGAGGGGGCGTCACTTCGAATTCCAGCTTGTATCCCTGAGATACAATTTGTATAGCCCAAGGATCCACTTGTGAGCGAACCCACTGGTTGCAGAAATTTCGGAGACACGCCCCCACCGCTCCTGTCTCCGCCTGTGGAGCCCCAGCGTCATGCGGTGGACTTAGTGAAAGCAGGGGAGGACTTTTGTTCCTGGGAACTGGCTGCATGGTGCAGCTTCTTTCCTCTACCCCTGCCTCTGGCAAGAAAGGATGCACCTCTGACTCTCTTGCTTTTTTGAGAACGAAAGGACTGCATTTGGTAATACGGTGCTTTCTTAGGCTGTGAGGAAACCTGTGGCAAGAAAGTCGACTTTCCAGCTGTCGCTGTGGATACGAGGTCCGAGAGACCGTCCCCAAACAATTCCTCACCCTTATAAGGCAAAACCTCCATGTGTTTTTTAGAGTCGGCATCCCCTGTCCATTGCCGAGTCCATAAGACCCTCCTGGCAGAAATGGACATTGCATTTATTCGAGAGCCCAGCAGGCAAATGTCCCTCTGGGCATCCCGCATATATAAGACGACGTCTTTAATATGGCTAAGTGGTAGCAATACGGTATCCCTGTCCAGGGTATCCAACCCCTCTGACAGAGTATCTGTCCATGCTGCAACAGCACTGCACATCCAAGCTGAAGCAATAGCCGGTCTCAGTAGAGTACCAGAGTGTGTATACACAGACTTCAAGATACCTTCCTGCTTCCTATCCGCAGGTTCCTTTAGGGCGGCCGTATCCTGAGACGGCAGGGCCACTCTTTTAGATAAGCGCGTCAGGGCCTTGTCAACCCTAGGGGAGGCTTCCCAGCGTAACCTATCCGTTGGCGGGAAAGGGTACGCCATTAGTATTCTCTTGGGAATCACCACTTTCTTATCAGGGGAAGACCACGCTTCTTCACATAACTCATTTAATTCATGTGACGGGGGAAAAGTCACTGGCTGCTTTTTCTCCCCAAACATATTTATCCTCTTGTCAGGGTAATACATTTTTCATTGCAATAATCATGTATCGGATGGCCTTAGTCATTTTGGGCTGTAATAGTGCCTCATCCTCGTCGACGCTGGAGTCGGACTCAGTGTCGACATCTGTGTCAACCAACTGAGATAGTGGGCGTTTTTGAGACGCTGACGGCCTCTGAGGCGCCTGGGCAGGCCCGGGTTGAGAGCCCGGCTGTCCCCCGGCAGCAACATAATCAAATCTCTTATGTAATGAGTTTACATGGTCATTTAAGACCTTCCACATATCCATCCAATCAGGTGTCGGCACTGACACTCAGGGAGGGAGGGCGCAGCTCTCGGTTTGGACGTATTGGCAGGTGATATTTGTGTGACGGATCCTTTATGCATTTCTCCATTTGCCCAAGATACACGGTTTCATCAGAAAGTGATTCAGTGTGCTCAGAAACCAAATTTAAATCCAAAGTGACAAATCTGTATGCAGCAGTAATTACTTATTCACAGGTGAGTATGAACACGTTGCCGCATATAGGATTATAATTCACTATTATCAGGTGTATGCAAACTTCAACAACATACATTTAAAAACATATAGATGTGTGGATTAATACATAATCCAAGGCAACATCGATAGTTTAAATTAATAAATAAACAAAGTTACTAATGACTAAACAATGAACAATAAAACACCTGATAATAGTGGATTGTAATCCTGTATGCAGCAACGATTGAAATGGCTACCACCCCTGATCCCTTGCCTCATGGAAGCCCTCAGCTACGGAGCCAGTGAATGCATACGTTTTGCAGGCTTCAGGGCAATGCTGAAGGAGCATCTGAATCCCCTTGCCAAAATACACAGGGATGATAAGGATAAGTGAGAGAGCTCTATGCACATTATGGTACACCAGACTCGATCGCATAGCAAGTTGACAAAATGTCTGCCACCCGTGACCCCTTTCCCCGTAGAAGCCATCAGCTATGGAGCCAGCGACGGCATAAGTTTTGGAAGTTACACAGCAATTCTGAAAGAGCATCTGAATCCCCTAGTTAAAATACACATGGGTGATAGGGATAAGTGAACACTATGTACATTACGATACACCTGACTCGACCGACCGCATAGCAAACTGACAAAATGGCTGCCACCTGTGATCCCTTGCCACGTGGAAGCTGTCCGCTATGGAGCTAGCGACGGCATAGGTTTTGCAAGTTACAGGTAAATGCTAAAGGAACATCTCATACCCTAGCTACAATACACAGGGGCAATGAGTTCCGTAGAATGATCAATAAAATAGGATCCGCAGGAGACATGGGCAAACTATAAGACTTTGAATGGGTGTGAACTGGCTCCTCCCTCTATGCCCCTCCTCCAGACCTCAGTTAGAAAACTGTGCCCAGGGAGACGGACATTGAGGAAAGAATTTATTGTTTAAACACAGTGAGTGTCATACCAGCTCACACCACTAATATACCGCTAAACTTGGAATTCAATAGAATATCAGCCAATGGCATGAAATACACAGCCACACGCTGAGAAAATATGTAACACAACCAGTGTGTCAACACAACCAATAATAAGACACCGCCTGCCATGGCATGCACAACGTCAGCAACAGCCTGACAGAAAAGAAACACCACAACAGTGTAACCCTAAGCAATAACTGCAGACACAGTACGCACTGGGACGGGCGCCCAGCATCCTCTACGGACTAAGCGAAAAGGATTTACCGGTAGGTATTAAAATCCTATTTTCTCATACGTCCTAGAGGATGCTGGGGACTCCGTAAGGACCATGGGGTTTATACCAAAGCTCCAGACCGGGCGGGAGAGTGCAGACGACTCTGCAGCACCGATTGAGCAACATGAGGTCCCCATCAGCCAGGGTATTAAACTTGTAGAGCTTAACAAAAGTGTTTGAATCCCGACCAAGTATCCGCTCGGCAAAGTTGAACCGCCGAGACTCCTCGGGCAGCCGCCCGAGACAAAAACCCACCTTCCTAGTAGAATGGGTCACCACCGAATTCGGTAGTGGCAATCCAGCCGTAGAACGAGCACGCCAAATCGTATCACAGATCTAGCGTGTAACAGACTGCAGACGCAGTCGCGCCAATCACTCTATCATACCAGCATACCAGACAAACAGAGCCTCTGTTTCCCCAATCTGAGCCAAATTGGCGACATAAATATTCAAATCCCTGACTACATCGAGAGACCTTGAATCAGCCAATACTTAAGTAACCAGAGGCATCAAATAGGCTGGTTTCTGCGAAACACCTAAAACCACTTTGTGCAGAACTATTATCCGAGTTCTCAATCTCACTTCATTCATCTGGAAGATCAAACAGGAGCTCTCGTGAGACCCAGCCGCCACTTCCGACATCTGCCTTGCGGACGCCAAGGGCAAAAACATGACCACTCTCCAAGAGAGAAAATTTTAACACAACCTTTCATAAAGGTTCCCATCATTGTGACACAAGAAAACTCAACACCACGTCAAGGTCCCACGGTGCCAATAGAGCACAAGTGGAGGTTGGATGTGCAGTACTCCTTCCACGAGATCCGAACCTCCGGAAAGGTCGCCAATTCTTTCTTGAAAGAAAATTCATAAGGCCAAAACTGCACTCGAATGGAGCCTAACTTTAGGCCTGCACCCACACCTGTTTGCAAAGAATGGAGAAGAAGGACCCAGCTGAAGCTTCCATAGTAGCCTTCTTGGATTCACACCAAGATACATATTTTCTCCAAACACGGTGGTAATGCTATGCCGTTACTTCCGTTCTAGCCTGCAGAAAAAGTGAAATGAGTTCACTGGGAATACCCTTTCTGGCTAGGATACGGCGTTCAACCACCACGCCGTCAAACACAGCCGCGGTAAGTCTTGATACACGCCTAGATCTTCCTGTAACAGTTCCTCATGTAGAGTAAAAGGCCAGGGATCTTCTAAAAGTAAATCATGAAGAACTGGATACCAAGCCCTCCATGTTTAGACCGGAACAATGAGGATCGCCCGAACCTTTGTTCGTCTTACGTTTATCACCTTCAGAAGATTGTAAATGGAGGGGACACACAGACCGACTGAAAACACCCAAGGTGTCCCGAGGACGTCCACTGCTATAGCTTGAGTGTCCCCTGACCTGGAACAATATCCCTGAGATCTCTCGTTGAAGCGAGACGCCAACATGTCCAATTGAGGCATTCCTCAAAGACTTTTCGCTTCAGTGAAACTTCTCCCGGATGGAGATCGCAACTGCAGATGAATCTATTTTTCAGTCGTCCACAACCGGAACGAAAACAGCTAACATAGCGTTTACCAGTCTTTCCCCCCCGCGGGAAACCTTAAGGCCTCCGCCATCTCCACTTTGCTCCTTGTTTCGCCCTAGCGGCCTACTTACACTACCGCTTCCAAGTCGTCCGACAGAATTAACACGGGCAGATCACGAAGCATATGTTCACTGAAAATAGCTCTTAATTCAAGAAAACTTATTGCAGACAAGCATCCCAGCTTGACCTTTTCCTCTGGAAATACCTTCCTTGCAAAGACTGCTCCCCAGTCTCGGAACTCTGCATGCATGGACACCAAGATCTCCACCTGGATTCCGTACCCTCGTCCCTCTAGGAGGCGAGAACTGAGCAGACAACACAGGAGCGATCTCCTGGCCATTAGGATTACAATCTGGCGCATGTGCAGATGAGACCCGGACCACATTTCCAACTGGCCCCGTGAAAACCACTCTGGCATTTGACCTGCTCACCAAAAAGCCTCTCAGGCCGCACCATCTTCTTCATCAACAGAACGTATTGATGGATTGTCCCTGCCAATCTGACCCTACTCTGGATCCTCAGTCCTTCCACAGGAAAACACAGAACCTCATCCGTTCAGCATCCACTCTGATACCCACCTCCGACATCTGCGTCGATGGGAACAGCAGCCATTCCCTGTGTTGAAGATCAGACAGAGAGAAAACAACGATTTGCGCCACTTGTTTCTTGACCTCGCCTTAATCAGGAGAGCTTCTCAGTACAGAACAACAAAGGCTCTTACTATTGAGAGAAACCCAGCATACTGCCATCTCTGCGGTGAAATGGCAAAGACAAACCTGGATATCAACCCAGGTAAGCTGAATGCGGAGAAAAACGCAATTAAACCCTTTTCCATCCTTCATGTTTCCGTTTTTTTTTTTTTTTTTTTTAGGGATAGCAGGACAATGTCCTGAACCTGACGCAACTCTGGTATGGTGTCGCGTACTACCTCCCCTACCAAAGGGGAATCGGTAAGATCTAATTGAAAAATCCGTGAGGGGAATCATCTGTAAACTCCAGTATGGATTCTATTATTAACTCACAGACCCAAGTCCATTTCCAGACTGATTGAAGAGTATTAGACGAGTTCCCACCGGTGTGGGCTCCAGCGACATGTGGTGGATGTGATAGACACAGAAACGACATCCACTTCTGCGAACCTAACAAGGCTGCAGAACTCTTACCTTTTCACCTTCCCCTATCTTCACAGAAAAGGAAAAAAGAATGGTAACGAAACGGTTAAAATGACTGCATCCCCCAACAGAATGCATCACCAACCTTTGCGAGGGAATCTAACTCACGAAGGTAGACCTCCCAGTGGTATCCGCCGAGATCGACTTAACTGAGACATCCCCAAACGGCGGTACACCGTCCCAGGGGAAAAACTCCAGTTTCTCTCGAAGTTAGTCTCAGCATTTCCTCCTGCAGTCACACAGCAACCTGCCACAGTGTTATAGAGAAGAAACAACCTAAGAAACATCCCTTCTCTCTGTAGGGTAATTCTATCGGATGCCCTTCCTAATACAAACACTCCCCCATGTGCATGTAATGCAAATAACTTCAAGGCATAGAAATAAAAGATCACTTCGCTTCCTGTGTACGATCATTTGTGACAGGGCCCCGTGTCGACCTTCACAGTATTCTATCCTCGGCGGGAAAGGAATAAACATTCGGACTCCTTGAGAGGATCTGAGACCAACTCGCCACGGCCGACCTAGAGCTTTATCAACAGAGCGACCAGCACATGAAAGGAAATACTGTTAGTTCAGCATTCAGTAGAAATCGTATTATGAATCTACCTATTGTAATACACACATATCCTAACTATATATATATATATATATATATATATATATATATATATATATATATATATATATATATATATATACATACACACATATACAGACAGACAGAGGTGGTGATCTGGCACAGCCACATATTGCAGTCATAGCCTGGGTGCCCTCACAGAGAATGAACGAATAGCAAGCTGGTGGTGCGGCACTCCAAGGATTTTGACACTGACAGTAGGTAGATGTTTATATGACTGCCCAGCCCCCCCCCCTGCACCCTTGCAAAGCCAATGGCGCGCAGCGTGGCCGCTGGTTTACACTGGCGGGGGATCGTATACGGTGCCCAGGCACCTAATATGCATCTCCTCCAGCAGATTAGACCTCAGTAACTTGCTGCCCAGGGAGCTCGCCCCCAGCGCCCTGCACCCTGTGAGTGCCGTTGGTGTGTGGGAGCATGGAGCGCAGCACGACCGCCGAGCTGTACCTCCATTACTGGTCTTCTGCCATCACTGCAGTCTTCTGTTCTTCACATACTCACCCGGCTTCTTTCTTCTGTGAGGGGGGTGACGGCGCGGCTCCGGGAACAAGCAGCTAGGCGAACCAAGTGATCGAACCCTCTGGAGCTAATGGTGTCCAGTAGCCTAAGAAGCAGAGCCCTTGAACTAAGCAGAAGTAGGTCTGACTTCTCTCTCCTCAGTCCCACGATGCAGGGAGCCTGTATCCAGCAGGTCTTTCTGAAAATAAAAAACCTAACAATAAAGTCTTTAAGAGAAACTCAGTAGAGCTCCCCTAGTGTGTGCCCAGTCACTCCTGGGCACAAAGTCTAACTTAGGTCTGGAGGAGGGGCATAGAGGGAGGAGTCAGTTCACACCCATTCAAAGTCTTATAGCGTGCCCATGTCTCCTGCGGATCCCGTCTATACCCCTTTGTCCTTACGGAGTCCCCAGCATCCTCTAGGACGTATGAGAAATATAGTGTATACAGACGCAAAACAAGGAGTTTAAGCTACAGTATAGTATGGCCCATTGAAGTCAAGGATACAGTACAGTTCAGTACGTGAACAGCCAAGTCCCGTAGCCAATAGGGCATAATATAAAACCAATGGCAAGAGATCACTGCTTACAGTACATTTAGACATGAGCTTGTGTATCTGTCATGAGGTGTGCGCATGCCTTTTTTCCCCTGACACTTTACTTATTTTTTTTTTCTATTGTAATATACTGTACTGTAACTTTACATTTAATAGAAATACTGTATGCACATAGGTATTACATGAATCAGGGTAATGCTGCAGGAGCGCCTCATTACGCTATCTAAAATACACCACGACTATGGGTGGGGATACAGTAAGCGAGCCCTGTCACCATACGCTGTCTGCTGTACTATAGAGTACAGCAGATTTGCGTTCGGGATGCATTTGTATGCTTGTAATTAATTTTATTTTTACTGTACATTTAGTGTATACGGTATACAGTACCTCTAATACACATTTCCTGTATAAAAGACTGTACAGTCCTGTTCAGTATTGTACATGGAGCATTTTCTTTACTGATCCATTTATTTAATTTTTATTCTTCACACTACACTGAACCTTCAGTGCACCCCCGGTGCACCTCTTTTTTTCTTTTCATCATGTGCTGTTTGGGGCCTAGTTTTTAAAACTGTCATCCTGTCTGTAACTGCAGTGCCACTCCTAGATGGGCCAGGTGTTTGTGCCGCACACTTGTGTCGCTTAGCTTGGCCATACAGTGACCTCGGTGCAACCTTTAGGCCTAAAAACAATATTGTGAGGTGTTCAGAATAGACTGGAAATGAATGTTATTGAGGTTAATAATACCAATAATTCAAGCAAGGGGTCCCCCCCCCCAGCCACCCAAGGGCCAGGGGTGAAGCCCGAGGCTGTCCCCCCCCATCCAAGGGCTGCGGATGGGAGGCTGATAGCCTTGAGTAAAATGACAGAATATTGTTTTTTCCAGTAGTACTACAAGTCCCAGCAAGCCTCCCCCGCAAGCTGGTACTTGGAGAACCACAAGTACCAGCATGCGGGAGAAAAACGGGCCCGCTGGAACCTGTAGTACTACTGGAAAAAAATACCCAAATAAAAACAGGAGACACACCTTGACAAGTACAACTTTATTACACACTGCCGACACACATACTTACCTATGTTGACACGCCGACTGTCACAGTCTCCGACGATCCGAGGTACCTGTGAAAAAAATTAGACTCACCTCAATCCAGTGTCCGGGAGATAATCCACGTACTTGTTAAAAAAAAAAAACACGAACACCCGTACTATGCCGGACTGAAAGGGGTCCCATGTTTACACATCAGACCCCTTTCCCCGAATGCCGGGACACCACGTGACTCCTGTCACTGAGGTCCCTTCAGCCAATCAGGAAGCGCTACTTCCGTGGCGCTCACCTGATTGGCTGTGCGCGTGTGACCTCAGACAGCGCATCGCAAAGCCTCTCCCATTACTTTCAATGGTGGGAACTTTGCCGTCAGTGGTGGGGTTACCCGCGGTCAGCCGCTGACCGGCGGGTGACCCCATCGCTAGCCGCAAAGTTCCCACCATTGAATATAATGGAGAGGCTTTGCGATGCGCTGTCAGCTCAGACGCGCACAGAGCCAATCAGCAGAGTGCAAGGACGTTGCGCTCGCTGATTGGCTTACGAGACCTTTCAGTGACAGCTGTCACGGGGGGGTTTCTCTGCATTCGTGGAAAGGGGTCCCATGTGTCAACATGGGACCCCTTTCAGTCCGTGTGGTACGGGTGTCCGGTTTGTTTTTTTGACAAGTTCGTGGATTTACCTCTGGACCATGGATGAGGTGAGTGTATTTATCTTTTCTTTTCAGGTACCCCTGGATTCTACTTGGAGAAGAGGACCGATGTCGGCGTGTGAACATAGGTAAGTATGTGTGTGTCGACGTATGAAATAAAGTTTTACTTGTCACGGTGTCGGTCTCCTGTTTTTATTTGGGTATTTTTTCCCCAGTAGAACTACAGGTACCAGCGGGCCCGTTTTTCTCCCGCATGCTGGTACTTGTGGTTCTCCAAGTACCAGCTTGCGGGGGAGGCTTGCTGGGACTTGTAGTACTACTGGAAACAATATTCTGTCATTTTACTCAAGGCTATCAGCCTCCCATCCGCAGCCCTTGGATGGGGGGGGACAGCCTCGGGCTTCACCCCTGGCCCTTGGGTGGCTGGGGGACCCCTTGATTGAAGGGGTCCCCACTCCCCCAGGGTACCCCGGCCAGGGGTGACTAGTTGGATATTTAATGCCACGGCCGCAGGGCGCTGTATAAAAGTGACCCCCGGCTGTGGCATTATCTGTCCAGCTAGTGGAGCCCGATGCTGGTGTATAAAATACGGGGGACCCCTACTCTTTTTGTCCCCCGTATTTTTTGCACCAGCATCAGGCGCAGAGCCCGGTGCTGGTTTTAAAAATACGGGGGAACCCCTGTCAATTTTCCCCCCGCATTTTTAGAACCAGGACCAGCTCGAAGAGCCCGAGGCTGGTTATGCTTTGGAGGGGGGACCCCACGCCATTTTTTTCAGGGATTTTACCATTCCATCCAAAAAAAAATAAAAAAATATTATTTTTAAAAATATATAAATAATACTTGTGCCTCCAAAAAAGACAAACCAAGTACCTAATCCCTTCTAATATAAATAGATATGATATTACCAAGAAAAAAAAACACAAAAAAAAACATGTTTTAATTTTTTTTTATTAGTTTCACCCTATAAAGTGTGGCGGATTGAAAATGACGAATTTACTGTCTAAAAGCACTGTTGTCGAATTTCCAAACTTCCATTGAATAGACTTTGGTCGAATTGCAGCATGTGTATCATTGCAAAAAAGTCGAATTTGTCAAAAGTCGAATTTCAAAAAGTCGAATTTTGAAAGTCCGTTTTTTTGTCGGAAAGTACTGAATTGCATTGTCGAATTTTTTTTTTGGGGCGAAAAATTCCCGAAATTCGACAATTTCGGGAATTCGACCGCAATTGCATATACCCCATAGTATTGTACTGTTCATTAAGCTAAAAAATAAATTTACAGTATTACAATGCTGTCCAAACATTACTTGTACAGTATTAAAACAATACTCACTCTGGTGGTGTGCGTTCCCAATTGATACCTTTCTCTTCCATGAATTTGGCTGAGGCAGAGTGATTCGGATCATTGTCTTGGAATATCCTGTGATGAGATGGGTAATATTGACTCACGAATGGCACTATACATCCCTGTACTATTTTTTTCTTGAAATAGCTTTTCCATGATCCCAACAGAAATAAAAAAAAGTTGTTTATTATTATGCAACTCATTTTATTGTGAATTTACATGTATTGTACAGTATAGCATGCATTTTTACAGAACACAGGCACAGAATAAATAGGATTTTAGTACCCATCGTTAAATCCTTTTCTCGTAGTCCGTAGAGGATGCTGGCGGTCCACATTAGTACCATGGGGTATAGACGGGTCCACCAGGAGCCACTGGCACTTTAAGAGTTTGTGCTGGCTCCTCCCTCTATGCCCCTCCTACCAGACTCAGTCTAGAAACTGTGCACGAGGAGATGACATACTTTGAGAGAAGGACTTAACACAGATAGTGGTGAGATTCATACCAGCTCACACATACAAGGCACGTCAAGCCAACGAGCTTGAACTACTCAGCAACTGCTGAAACATTACTTACCAAGTAACAATGCAGTACCCAATTAAAATGAAGTTGTACTGAACCAAAAAACATTTGCAGGAAACGAAACACTGGACGGGCACCCAGCATCCTCTATGGACTACGAGAAAAGGATTTACCCGTAGGTACCAAAATTCTATTTTCTCTTACGTCCTAGAGGATGCTGGGGTCCACATTAGTACCATGGGGATGTACCAAAGCTCCCAGAACGGGAGGGATAGCGCGGAGGCTCCTGCAGCACTGATTGACTGAACTTCAGATCATCAGAGGCCAAAGTATCAAACTTGTAAAACTTTGCAAACGTGTTCGACCCAGACCAAGTTGCAGCTCGGCAAAGTTGTAGTGCTGAGACACCGCGGGCAGTCACCCAGGAAGACCCCACCTTACGAGTAGAGTGGGCCTTAACAGATTTAGGACACAGCAGTCCTGCCGTAGAAAAAGCATGCTGGATAGTGAACCTGATCCAGTGTGAAAAATCGTCTGCTTAGAAGCAGGACACCCAATTTTCTTGGGATCACACAGGACAGAGAGCCCGACTTTCTGTGACAAGAAGTTCTCTTCACATATATCTTCAGAGCCCTTACGACATCCAAGGACTTAGATGTAATTGAGGAGTCAGTAGCCACTGGCACCACAATGGGTTGGTTGACATGGAATGCCGACACAACCTTCGGAAGAAACTGAAGTGTCCGGAGCTCAGCTCTATCTTCGTGGAAGATCAAGTATGTGCTTTTATAGGATAAAGCCCCTAGCTCGGACACACGTCTAGCAGAATCTAAGGCCAACAACGTGACCACCTTCCACGTAAGAAATTTGACCTCTACCTCCTGTAGAGGTTCAAACCAATCTGACTGGAGGAACTGCAACACCACGTTAAGGTCTCAAGGCGCCATAGGCGGTACAAAGGGAGGTTGGATATGCAGAACTCCCTTCAAAAAGGTCTGAACCTCAGGGAGGGCAGCCAATTCCTCCTCTTCCAGACCTGAGTTTACCTCCCTGAGAGACTCCATCTTGAACTTGAACTCCTTTAGGAAGGGGTTCAATGATTTTAAGTTCAGAATGGGCCTGACCGAACCATCCAGTTTCGGTAAAACGAAAAGGTTTGAATAGTAACCTTTGGTAAGCATGTGAGGTGGCACTGGCACGATGACCTGTGCCTCCACCAGCTTTTGGACAGCATCTTGTAGTACCGTGCTGTTGGTAAGCCTGACTTGAAAAAGCGATAAGGGAGACTTTGAAATTCCAGCCTGTATCCCTGAGTCACAATATCTACCACCCAGGGATCCAGGCTGGACGATACCCAGCCATGACTGAAGAGTTTGAGTCTCGCTCCCACTGGCCCCACCACCGGGGCGTGCAGTGCACTGTCATGCGGAGCACTTTGGTGTACCCAAAGCAGGCTTTTGTTCCTGGGAACCTGCAGTAGCAGGTTTCTTGGACTTAATCCGACCTCCCCTAAAGAAGGTATTGGATGTTCTGGCCTTTCTAGGCTTGTTAGGCCGAAAGGACTGCGGTGCAGCTGAAGAAAAGGATTTCTTCGGAGCAGGTGCTGCTGAGGGAAGAAACGGAGACTTACCCGCTGTAGCGGATTTCCACATGCCTAGAGCTTCCCCAAAGAGAGCCTGACCTATATAGGGTAGGGACTCCACACTCCTTCTGGATTCTGCATCGGCCGACCACTGGCGCAGCCACAGTTCCCGATGAGCTGAAACAGACATGGAAGAAATTACCGCTGCCATGGAACCCAGGTCTTTCATGGATTCTACCATAAAACCTGCAGAATCATGTATGTTGCGTAAATACAATGCAACGTCATCCCTATCTATCGTATCCAAATCCTCAAGCAAGGTTGCCGACCACTTCACTATTGCTTTTGAAATCCATGCACTAGCAATAGTGGCACGTAATATGGACCCAGAAGCAGTATGCATTGACTTAAGTGTATTATCAATCTTCCTATCTGCCGCCTCCTATAAGGCGGTAGATTCCGGAACAGGAAGAACCACCTTTTTTGAGAGTCTGGACACAGATGCGTCAATCGGAGGGTTTTCCCACCTTTTCCTATCCTCCTCAGGGAAAGGAAAGGCTACCAGAACCTTCTTAGGGATCTTAAACTTTTCAGGGTTTACCCATGCCTTTTCAAAAATAGCATTCAACTCCTTTGACGCAGGGAAGGTTAGCGAGGCTTTTTTATTTTCAGTGAAAAAAAGCCTCCTCAACCTGCTCAGGTGTGGTATCATAGACATTTAACACATCCCTGATAGCCTCTATCAACAATTGCACCCCCTTGCAAGAGATGCGGACCCCTGTAACACATCCCCATCACCATCTATAGTGTCAGAATTGGTATCCGTGTCGTCTTGTGTGACATGCACAAGCGCACGTTTGTGGGGGTATATAGCGGGTTGTCCTGAGGTACCAGACACGGGCCATACAGACATAGAGCTCTGTAATACCTGGGTTGCAGATTCATTACTAGCAACCCTGTCAGAAATCTGAGAAATCCAAGTTTTGATTGAGGAAAACCACTCTGGTTCCCTTGCTGGTATCTGTGCTAAACCAGTGCTAACCTGTTTACATGGAATAGGATCATCCTGGGAGGATAAATCCTCTGCAGCATATGACACAGTATCCCTGGACATAGCTAAAGGAGACCACCAGACACTACACACACACAGGTGGGGCAGACCGAGTCCCCCCCAAGAAAGGCAAGAGAGAGACCGATCGGAGCCAACCCACAACACAGCGCTTATAGTAAAAGGCAACCCCTTACCAGCACAGACTGTGTCCCTTAATAGGAGACCGTTGTTTTGCAGCCTCCCCTCCCTTCTACAACCCCCTGGTACCATGTACAGTCAGTAGAGCTGCTGTGGAGGGACCTGATCTTCCATCCAGTGCTGTGCAGGCAGGAAAATAGCGCTGGAACATTGCTGGGTCTGCTCTGAGAAGCTCTGCCCCCTTAATGGCGCTGTCTTCCCGCTCTTCAGATGATTATACTGACCTGAGGAAAGTTGCTGGCCGAGATCCCCGGACCCCGACAGGCTTGCTGACCAGTGTGGGGGGTAAACGCTGGCCCAGGGTGCCCCTCACAGCGCCTCACTATGTGCCTCTGGTACCATCCCAGGAGCACAGTTAATACCGCGCTCCCGCCCCATTGCCGCCATCTTCATACCGGCCCCCGCTTGCTAGGTGACTAACACCACTTTTTTCAGCTCTGTAAGGGGTTGGCGGCATGCTGCTGGGGTGAGTGGTTCCCCTGTGGCGGAGACCGATCAGACCCCTCTGGAGCTCAGTGTCCAGTCAGCGGAGTCAGTGGCTCAGACCCTGCAGGGCGGACACTGCTCCCCCCCTTTGTACCACGCTGCAGGCAGGCTGTTGCCAACAGCCTCCTGTAAAAAAAAAAAAAAAACAAAACACCTCAATTTTTTTTTTCTATAAGAAAAGCTCTCCTAGCTGTGACTGGCTCCTCAGGGCACATATTCTAAACTGAGTCTGGTAGGAGGGGCATAGAGGGAGGAGCCAGCCCACACTCTAACACATCCTCTAGGACGTAAGAGAAAAGTACAGTACCATCAAAATATAATAGGGGACCAGCTCCTAATCGTGATATGCCTCCCCATACATGGACCTTCAATAGATGCTTTGGGCGTGGCTTTTAATGAGATATGGTGATGTTTCCGGGAGAACCTCTCAAGAGCAACAGACAATTCATCTGTTAAAATGACATTGTGAAATGTTTCACCACTCTCAATCCATCGCCATGCCTGTTCAACGCTCTTTTCTTTATTCACATCTGTTATCATGGGAGATATCCTGTGAAGAGACAAAAATAATCATATACAGTAATGAAATAGATTACAGTATATACAGTGGACTGTATGTACAGTATGTACAGCATACTGTAAATATACTGTATGAATGATACAGTATATATACACACACATTACAGTATATACAGTACTGAATCAGGATAAAAGAGCAGCTCAGTCACAGCCTGGAAACCACTTTGCAAAGCTGTTTCTTCGTAATCAGACTTGCTGTGTGGATTGTCTCTGGCCTTTGAAAAATCTCCTGCTCTCTGTGTTCCTGCTGTTGAAATTTTCTGCTGGCCTCACTTGTTCCAGCTGGTTTCTGCAGTTTCTCCATACAGTATTTGATCAGTAATGCTTTTATTTACTGTTTTCATTTATTTATATATTTAAATTAATATCCTTACTGTACATGTGTATTTTAGCTAGGGTATTGTGATGCTCCTTCAGCATTGCCCTGTAGCCTGCAAAACCTATGCCGTCACTCGCTCCATAGCTGACGGCTGCCATGAGGCGGTGGGACTCAGGTGGTGGCCATTTTGTCAGTTTGCTATGCGTCGGTCAAGACCGGTGTATCGTTATGTGCATAGAGCTCGCTTAGCCCTATCGCCTGTGTAATTTATCTTGGGTATTCAGACGCTCCTTTAGCTTTGCCCTGTAGTGTGCAAAACCTATGCTGTTGCTCGCTCCATAGCTGATGGCTACCACGAGGTGGGGGGACTCGGGCAGTGCCCATTTTGGCAACTTGCTATGCGATCGAGTCCAGTGTATCGTAATGTGCACAGAGCTCGCTTATCCCTATCACCCCTGTGTATTTTATCTAGGGTATTGTGACGCTCCTTCAGCATTTCCCTGTAGACTGCAAAACCTATGCCGTCGCTTGCTCCATAGCTGAGGGCTGCCACAAGGTGGGGGTTCATGGGCAGCAGCCATTTTGTCAGTTTGTTATGCATCGGTCGAGTCCGGTGTATCGTTATGTGCATAGAGCGCGCTTATTCCTATCGCCCCTGTATATTTTAGCTACGGTATTCAGGCGCTCCTTCAACAATGCCCTGTAGACTGCAAAACCTATGCCGTCGCTCGCGCCATAGCCGAGGGCTGCCACGAGGCAGGGGGTCACGGGCGGCAGTGATTTTGTGAACCTGCTCCTGTGTGTAGACTAGCAGAATGAGACACTTGTACTGTACTGTACATCCTTGCCCTGATTGATGCAAAACCTATATTACAGTATGCCCCTGTTATGAAACCCCCTCAACCAAAAATATTTTGAGGATTCAGGCGCCTTTTGGTTTCAGTATACAGCACCCCACCCAAAATGACCCTCTCAAAGAGGGACAGCATGCTCTGTTCCTGGACTTCTATATTAATGTACTGTATTATTGCTATCACCTGTGGTGAAACACCATTCCTATCAAATAACTACAGTACTGTAGTTCAACACAGGTGATGGCAATCATACTGTACACTAAAATTTAAGTCCAGTAACAGAGCATTCTGTCCCTCCTGGAGAGGGTCATGTTAGGAGGCACAGTACAGTATGCTGTAGTACAGGGATAATACTGTATTTGCACTTTACTGTTGTGCACTTTATTTGAAAATGTACAGTTGTTTATTTTAACCATATTGTGCTTTACATGTTTTATTACTGTATTGTTTTTTTTAGACAAAAGAAAAAAAAGTGACAATGCAGACTACAAGATTCTATGAAAGTGCCAAAACCCATCCATCAATGGCACACAGACTGGCTGCATCAGCCCCACAAATGCTGAAAACTGCCAAGAAGGTTCAAAAAGAAAATGTGGTGAAACCACGAAAAAATGCATAGCAAAGAATAATGTTTTGGGGGCAGATATGTGGATTGCCAAACTATTTAATTGTTCCATCTTTTGCAGATCAGGATGTTCAGCCAATGAACATGGAAACACCGTTGCTAAAGGCTATGACAAACACGCTAAATCAGGAAGTTTACTTTTTGGACCATGTTGCCACCCCTGGACAAGACATAGCACATTCGCCATGAAGAAGGTTGGATTTCACAGATGTAAACACCGATGTGACGTACTGCCAGTGTAGCTGTGCTAGTTTAGTAAAGGAGCTAATCAGCAAGGTGACCAATCTGGAGGCAGACCTTGGTGGACAGGTAAGTCACCTTGGTGGACAGGTCAGTCAGCTGCAGACTAAAATTGCTGATCTTAAAGAAGGCATAAAGGAACAGATGGTGGAAGCCTTGAAGAAAGCCATGCAACAAACAAGGGAAGAACGGCAAGATGGAGTTGGCCAGACCATGATTACAATGAACCACCAAGCGGTTCAAGTCAGTGGAGGACTGGATGGACGCGGAGGCCTGGATGGATGCGGCGGCCTGGATGGACATGAAGACCTGGATCGGCATCAAGATAATTTGAGTGTCCATACAATGCTTCCAGTGCTGAACTTGACATTTGATGGTCCAGCAATGGTCAACAATTCAAGTGTGCTGTTGCCAGGAACTCCAATAATGACCAGCACACCTGCTCATAGGCCACTTCACGATACATTCGGTGGCACTCTGACTGATATTCCCCTGGCTGTCCTCTCAAATGCCCTGGACAACAATCTGTACAGAGCTTCACAAGGACAAAAATATGCACATTCTCTTTTTCAGTACCATGTGAGATACGACACGTACTTGACATGGACCAATCACATGAACTTTGATGGTGCCAAGGGGAAAATTCCGCTTCCCAAAAATCTGGTAAATTACATCATGGCAAGGTCTGAATGGCATGTGAGAATTGGTGAACCAGAAATGAAGATACGGGATACCATAAATGCTGTGCCGAGAATGCCTTAGAAGATTCAGGTTGAAGAAACAAGATCATTACCCACCGATCCTCCTAGCTTCAACACTTCATCTTGACACAGCTGGAAATAAAAAATTGTGTCACTGTATACAGAGAATGACCTACAGGTATTGTACTGTACAGGAAATTTTCTGTGGCTGCATGCACCATGCTGAATCCACTCGGAGCAGCACGGTTACTCAAACAAGGGGGGTGAATGAACTTGGCTCACCACATTCCTGATGGGAGTGTCTGGCCCTGGTAATGTAAGGGCCTGGTACAAGTTGACCCTTTTATTCCCATATCACCTGGCATGAGTTGATTTTTTGTGCTGCTGTATCTATCCAGTAGTGGCTGAGTCCATTGTGCTGTGTCCATCCAGGTGCGTTGTGTCTATCCAGGGGATGAAGTCCGTATGCGCCAGTGTTCCAAAGTAAAAATAAAATAAAAATAAAAAAATTAAAAAAAAAATCATTACAGTACAGTATTTACAGATTTTGTCCCACGTGGGGCTGCTGTTGTCTGTTTCCGTTTTGGGGGTATATTTACGAAGAATCGTATTTGTGTCAATTTGGTGGGAGTTTCATCTCGATATTTATCGGTCGTGTTTTTTTTGCAACTTTTTGAATTTATTTAATGTAATTTACTAAGCTGCCGAGTTCTCTTCTTTCGTATGTTCCGATGTCGATGTGATTCGTATTGTCAGGCAGTGTTTTACGGGAGTGATTAGTAAAACACTATCGGACATAACACAATGCATCCCGGCCGGATCAGTGAGATCCGTGCAGGGCTTCATTGTGTACATTCTACTAAGTGTTGAAAGGGTTAAAAATGGAAAATAAAATTGCGTGGGGTCCCCCCTCCTATGTATAACCAGCCTCGGGCTCTTTGAGCCGGTCCTGGTTGTAAAAATACAATGGAAAAATGCATAGGGTTCCCCATATTTAAACAACCAGCACCGGGCTCTGGGTCCGGTCCTGGTTAAAAAAATATGGGGGACAAAAGATGTAAGGGTCCCCCATATTTTTTAAACCTGCACCGGGCTCCACTAGCCAAAGAGATAATGCCACAGCCGGGGGACACTTATACTGGTCCCTGCGGCCGTGGCATTACCCCCCCAACTAGTCACCCCTGGCCGAGGTTCCCTGGAGTGGGGACCCCCTAAATCAAGTGGAGTCCCGCCTCCAGCCACCCAAGGACCAGGGGTGAAGCCCGAGGCTGTCACCCCATCCGTGGGCGGTGGATGGGAGGCTTGATAGCCTTTGTGTAAAATTAAATATTGGTTTTTGTAGTAGAACTACAAGTGCCAGCAAGCCTTCCTTGCAAGCTGGTACTTGGAGAACCACAAGTACCAGCATGCGGGAAAATAACGGCCCGCTGGTACCTGTAGTTCTACTACTAAAAAAATACCCCCCCCCAAAAACACTACACAAACACCGTGAAAGTACAATTTTAATAACACACACTTACACACTCACATACTTACCTACCTCCACTGCGATTCACGTCCACTTGTCCAGTAGAATTCACAGATTACCTGCAAAAATAAAATTATACTTACAACCAATCCTGTGTAGATCTGTCCTCTTCTTTCTCAACGAAATCCAGGGACTTGTTAAAAAAACACAACCGAAAAAACCGAGCCACGCTACTAAAGGGGTTCCATGTTTCACCCCACGAGTAGACCGCAAAGTTAATTTGAAGATACCCCCGGGATCTCCAAATGGCACTACAGAGACCAGCATACCCTCCAAACACTGGTCCCATCCATGCCCCTCATACTAACAGAACAAAATGTAAGTTGCTCAAATCAATTAGGAAATACAGTTCAGGTGCATGAAAGGGAGGGGGTAGTCCGAGCTAGAAATACATTGGTGATAAACCCCTGGGGTCCCCCAGCACACCGAGCTGTACCTGTACCAAAACAAAGCTTTGGGACCTCCCCATGGTACTAAAGTACAAGACCCCAGTATCCACTAGGACGTAAGAGAAAATAGGAATTTTGATACCTACCGGTAATTCCTTTTCTCCTAGTCCATAGTGGATACTGGGCGCCCGCCTCAGTGCTTCGTTCCTGCTTACCTGTGTAAGTATTTGGTTGGACCGGCGTTGCGGTCCCATTATGTTGTTGGGCTATGCTATCGTGGTTAGGTTGGTGTTGCTATCCTCTGTTCTGGTTAGCGCCCTCCGTTCATTTCTGGTTGTGTGTTGGCTTGTTGCCTCACCGCTATTGTATTGTTTCTTCTCTCATCTTATATCCGTCTCCTTGGGCACACTTTTCCTAGACTGAGTCTGGCAGGAGGGGCATAGAGGGGAGGAGCCAGCACACACATACACACTTAAAGTGCCAGGCTTCAGTAGACCCGTTCTATACCCCATGGTACTAATGTACAAGACCCCAGTAACCACTAGGACATAACAGAAAGTTTCTTTCTTTGGTTGTATTGAACTTTAGACTATATCTAGTATACTGTAAACTCAGCGAAGCACCACATACAATTAGCTATTTTTTCACAAATTAAAGGCGATTACCCTACTGTACATATAATTGGTTTAGAAATAGAAATTAGACTTATAACTGGTATAATCCTGTGGAGAATAATAGGTAATATTTTGGTACTTACCAGATAAATCCTTTTCTTTGAATCCACAGGGGGCACTGGAGTACTCTTGGGATATGGACGGGGCATTAGCATGGACTGGCACATTTAAATATTTAAATTAGTAACCCTCCATCCACTCCATACTCCCAAGATGCCTCAGTGTTTTTTGCTGAGCGGAACAGAAGAGAAAGATGAACAATGGAGAATTTCTTATAACATTATAACATACCGGACAACTGGAAAGTTGACACGACAACATATAACAATCACTGTAACATTTAAACAGGCCGGTGATGTGTTACCATAAGATATACTGAACTTGCCACAAGACAGGCGAAACTGCTCTGGGTGGGTGTCCACTGCCCCCTGAGGATTCAAAGAAAAGGATTTATCTGGTAAGTACCAAAATCCTATTTTCGTTTTTGTCCATTAGGGGTCACTGGAGTACTCTTGGGACGTACCAAAGATTCTTTCTTGGGCGGGAGAGCTGGTTGGCAACTGTAACACTATACGGCCAAAGCTAGATGCTGATGCCGCAAAAGTATCAAACGTGTGCACCGATGACCATGTGGCTGCACAGCAAAGTTGTGTCGTGGAAGCCCCACGACCTGCTGCCCATGACGTTCCCACAGAACGCATGGAATGTGCTGAAATAGATGCAGGTGGTTGTAGACTAGCATGAAAATAAGCCTGACAAATGTTCAGCTTAATCCATCTAGCCAAGGTCTGTTTGGAAGCTGGTCAACCTACCTTGACTGGCATCATAGAGAACAAACAATGTATCTCTTTTACGTACCGTTGATGTTCGGGCTACATAAATGTGAAGCACATCCAAAGAAGCTGGAGTTCCTGAACATTCTGAAAAAAGCAGGAACTATGATTGGTTGATTTATATGAAAGGAGGATACTACCTTAGGGAGAAAAGCGGGATTAGTCCGAAGTTCTGCTCTATCATCATGAAACACCAGATACGGTGGTTTGCATGACAACGCATCCAATTCTGAAACACGGTTTTCCAAGTTAGAAACTTAACATCCACTTGTTGTAAGGGTTCAACAGTTGGGGACTGCAAAAATTCTAAAACTAGATACAAGTCCCATGGAGTTGTAGGTGGTATAAACGGAGGATGAACTCTAAGGACACCTTGCAGGAATGTACGCACTGTTGGTAAAAGCACCAAACGGCGCTGAAAGAAAATTGACAAAGCAGAAACCTGCACCTTTAGTGTCGCCAAGCGTAGTCCTCCATCTAACCCCACCTGTAAAAATAGCAAAAGACAGGATAACTTGAAAGATGTCAGATACATTCGAGATTCACACCAACCAATATAAGCTCGCCAAATCTTGTGATAATGAGCTGCTGTAACTGGCTTCCTAGCACGTAACATGGTTGATATAACAGACTCTGGAATGCCCTCTCGTCTTGAGAGCGGTTTCAACAGCCACCCAGTCAAACGCAGCCGTGCTAAAATCGGGGTAAAGGAACGGACCCTGTTGTAGTCTGGACGTAGCGGAATCGGCCACAGACCGTCTGATAGTAGACCACTGAGATTCGAGAACCATGCTCTCTGAGGCCAATGAGGCACTACTAGTATGACGGTCGTGGACTATTTTTTGATCCGCTTTAGCAACTGAGGAAGCAGCGGAAATAGTGGAAATAGATACACCAGGCTGTATGGCCACGCTATTGTGAGAGCATCAACTGCCACTGCCTTTGGATCTCTTGTTCTGGACACATACTTGGGTGTCTGATGATTTTGGCAAGATGCCATTAGATCCACCTGTGGGTAATCCCACCGCTGGACTAACATCAGGAACACTTCTGGATGTAAGGCCCATTCTCCTGGATGAAAATCCTGACGACTGAAATCTGCTTCCCAGTTGTCAACTCCTGGAATGAAGAATGCCTCCAATATAACTTGATGATGCTTGACCCAATTCAGGATTTGAGCAACTTCTCGCATGGCCATGCAACTTGGGAGTTCCTTCTTGTTTGTTGATGTATGCGACTGAATGGTCTGAGAATGGAGTAAGTGAACTGCCTGTCGCAGTGCGTTGTAAATTGCCCTGAGTTCCAAGACATTTAATGACCGTAATCTTTCTTGGTCTGACCGAAGACCGTGAAGCTGACAATGTAGGACCACTGCCCCCCAACCTGAGACTTGCGTCCGTCATCAGAATTATCCAATTCCAGACTCCGAAACTTTTTCCAGCGGTGAGACTTTGTATATGGAGCCACCAGAGTAGTGATACTCTGGCCCTTGGAGCTAACCGCACCATCTGATGAATTTGTAGATGAGAGCCTGACCACTGTGAGAGAAGATCTAGCTGAAAAGGACGTGAGTGAAATCTTCTGAACTGGAGTGCTTTGAAAGACGCCACCATCTTTCCTAACAGAAGAATGCACAGGTGCACCGAGGCTGTCCGTGGTTTGAGCACTAACTGTACCAGATGACGAATGCTTAGTGCTTTCTCTTCCGGCAGGTAAATTAGGTGATCCACCGTATCCAGAATCATTCCAAAAAATTGAATTCGTTGAGACGAGACCAGGCTTGAATTTTTGAAGTTAAAAATCCAACCGTGCTGAACTAGTACATTGTACGTCAGCAAAGCATTTTGAAGGAGTATGTGTTGAAACAAAGCCTTGATGAGTAGGTCGTCTAGGTACGGAACTATTATCACTCCCAGAGACCTGAGATGAGCTATCATCACAGACATTACTTACGTGAATACCCGAGGCGCTGACGAAGGCCAAACGGCAGTGCCTGAAATTGATAATGGTTTTGCTGTACTGCAAACCTTAAGTACACCTGATGCGGTGGCCAATTTGAAATGTGTAAGCACGCATTCTTGAGATCCAGTGAAATCATGAATTCCTGTGGTTCGAGACCTGCAATCACTGACTGCAGTGATTCCATCTTGAATCTGTAGTGACATACTGATTGAGCCCCTTTAGGTTCAATATCGGCCTGACCAAGTCGTCCGGCTTTGGTACAACAAAAAGATTGGAATAAAATCGCTGACCTTGCTGGTGTACTGGAACTTGAATTAAAACTGAAGAATCTACGAAAGACTGAATAGCGGTCTGCAGAACTACCTTCTGGTCTGATGAAACAGGCAGACCAGTCTTGAAAAACCGCATCGGTGGTAGACAATCAAACTCTATTTTGTAACCTTTGAACACTAAATTGCGGATCCACCCATCTGTGGATGTGTGAAACCATGCCAAGTGAAACGTTTGAAGGTATGCTCCCACAACTGAAGATCTGAGATGGGCTGGAAGGCCGTCATGCCACTGGTTTGTCATCTGGGTTTGTGTCTTGATGACGGTTAGTGGTTTATTGAAAACCACGTCCTCTACCACGTTTACTCTATAACGTTTTCCTCAAGCAGATCCTCAAAAGGACTGAAGTCTAAAAGATTTGAACACTGGTCCAGTGTATTTCTGTTTAGCAACTGGTGCGGGCAATGGTAAGATAACAGACTTTCCCCCAGTAGCCTGGGAAATCCATTTGTCCAATTCAGGACCAAACAACATAATCGCCAGTATAAGGCAATGTCTCTATACCTCGTTTTGACTCAGCCTCTGCCTGCAAAGAACGCAACCAAAGCATCCGTCGGGCCGCAATTATTGAAGTTGAAATCCGAGAACTAACTTGTCCGACATCCATAGAAGCCATACCTAAATACTCAACCGATTCACAAATGAAGTATAAGCTGGTCTGAGGAAAGACCCTGTAGTAGGGTGACCTGAGCTGTTTCGCCCCTTCCAACTACAGCTGTATCAACCCAAACCCAACTAAAGCAGGTCTAAGCAACACCCCTGCTGCTGTATACATGGACTTTAGCATGGCCTCCAGCTTACGCTCCGAGGGGTATTTAAGTATCGCTGCAGCTGGGACAGGAATAGTTAACTTCTTTGAAAGTTCTGAAACTGAAGAATCCACCGGTGGTGATTTAGTTGTTATAGCCTGTGGGAAAGGATATTTAGACAGAAATCGCTTTGTTACAGAAAAGTGTTTAACTGAATTTAGACATGCTTCCGTTAACTGCTTAGTAAGAGAATCTGAATAAGGAAAATACAGTCTCCCTTTGTCTCCTAGCATCTAACCCTTATCCTTGGTCAGTGGCTCCTCTGTTTCAGTGCAACCTAGCACCTGGCATACCACTCTGATGAGATCCTCATTACCCGAGCTATCAGTGACCTCACTATCTGACTCTTGGCCCAATTCAGAGATATCAGATCTGTCACTGAATCGTCAGAATGTAATTATAAGACAAACCATGACTATTGTAAGGAATTGAACTATACACAGACTTTAGTAACCATGCAAAGTTCTGGAAATATCCTGAGCCCACTTTGGCTGCTCAGACAGCATGAACCCTGAATCAGACTTGTCCGCTGCACAAAAAGACAGTGAGGCAGCTAACTCTGACTGCAAACCAGCCATTCTCACAGTTATCACAGACGAGCCGCTGTTATTGATTATGTCATGCACACAGACAGACAATAATACAGTGAGACAAACGTCCGCACAACTCAGTAAAAAATAACTGTAGTGTCTATAATACAGTGGTACACACTAAGTCTATGAAGTTTGTGTTCACTGTGCAACCTACTAACACCCCTGCCCCCTCCAGTGGCCGTGTGTTGTAGGATCGACGCCCTATTTTTGTAGGAAGAAACAGGAAGTAGAGTTAAATTTGCATCTCCCAACATGTGCTTTAAAAAAAAAGTAAAAAAATTATATATATATATATATATATATATATATATATATATATATATATATATATATATATATATATATATATATATATATATATATATATATATATATATATCCCAGATGGGACTGGCACTCTCCTGTCAGGCGTCAGGGACCTCGGTGCCTTCTGTGAAGTAGATGCAGGATTCCAGAAAGAAACAGCGGCACTCGAGGATTTGGTAAACAATACAAAGTGTATTCAAAAAAAGATTACAAGAAGCCGACGTTTCGGGGCTCACATGCCCCTTTGTCAAGGTGTGTAACAGTGTCTAGTGTGTGTGCTTACCTTATATCCCCGTGGAGTCCGTGAGTGCACAGATGTGTGGCCGGAGACGCGACGGAGCCGCCGTACTTCCGGTCGCGGCTGAGTGACGTCATAGTGAGTGCGCCCGTTACTATGGCAACTGGGACGCTAAAGTGCCGTTAGCTGCAGCGGTGACATGACTGGCAACACTGCCAGACTGGTGTGATATAGTGCAAGTGCAAGTTGCTAAGAACAGTGACACTTAGGAGACCTGTAACCTCTGTGGGACTCGATAAGACCCGAGTGTGGGGGCGGGGTGATGCATGGCCTATGGTATAACCCGGTGGATGCTGGACTCCCCGTGGCTGCTGGATGTGTGAGATCCTAGAGCCTGATGGGGGATGCTGACAAATACGTCAGTCTGTATATCTGGATGGTGGCTGCTGAACGTGCCAGACTGGCACTGAAACTGGTAATGCCCACCCTAGTGAAAGAATTGAAACAATGCCCGCAGCACTGTGGTGTGACTCCATATAAGGGTTTCAACACCATGGAGACGGCTGCGGATGTGGGCAGTGCAGCCAAATGAATAAAACCTGCATCCACCGTGTCAAGAAGGGTCAAGGGTGCCCCCACCTGGAAAGTAAGTGCTCGTGCTGTGCGGCATGCAGGGAATGAATAGTAATCAAGTGGTGTCGTACGATGAGTGGACAGGTAAACATGCGCTGCAAAGTAGGACAGTTCATCGCTGGGTTATAGAAATATATTCCAGGAGAATTTCTCGTTCAGGCCCCCTGGGCTGATGGTACCCAGTTCAAAGATCCATTTGGATTCGATGTGCAGCAATCTTCGATCTCTGTCTCCTCCTCGAATGCTGCGAGGCACGTGATCGATGATCTGATGTTTTAAGTCGTTCAACGTATGGCCCATCAGCGCAAAGTGTCTGGCCACGGGCTGTTCAGAGGATTTGCCCGCCAGCGCCTGTTTGATTGCGGACCTGTGAAGGGCCATCCTTTCTCTGAAAGTCCTGATAGACTTGCCCACATATACTAGGTGGCACGGGCAGATGAGTATGTACACTATGTGTGTAGTTGTGCATGTCACCACGTGTCTGATCTGGTAGGTCCTTTCTTTATGGGGATGTTTGAAAACTGACCCGGTGGTCATGTTGTTGCATGTGGTACACTTGGGGCACCGGTAGCAGCCAGGAGCCTTGGTGAGGAAAGTAGAGGGTCGTTGTACCTCGTTTTGGAACCCCGTGATGTCCGAGTGTACGATGATGTCCCTTATGCTTTTGCCTCTGGTGAAGCATAACATGGGGCGCTTTTCTCTGAACACTGGAAGTTTCGTGTCTGTGGCCACTATGGGCCACAGGGCTCTGGCCGCTCTCTGGATCACTGGGCTTGCTGTGCTGAACTGGTTCACAAATGGTATAACCGCTTTGTTCTTGTGAGCTGTGGGCGTCAGTAAGGTTTCCCTCGGTATGGCCATGATCTCTTTTTTCTGTACCTGTAATATGTGGTAGTCGTACCCCCTTTGTGTGAATTTGTCAACCATAGCTTCTAGTTCTCGGTCCAGGCTAGAGCGGTCGCTGATGATCCTGGATGCCCTGATCATCTGTGATCTAGGGAGTCCCTCTTTGAGGGGGTCTCGGATATATATACACACACACACAGAGTATCCTTCCCAACCTGTGGCTCAGGTATTACAGGTTGAGTATCCCATATCCAAATATTCCGAAATATGGAATATTCCGAAATACGGACTTTTTTGAGTGAGAGTGAGATAGTGCAACCTTTGTTTTTTTCAATGTACACAAAATAAGAATTTACTTACCGATAATTCTATTTCTCATAGTCCGTAGTGGATGCTGGGGACTCCGTAAGGACCATGGGGAATAGCGGCTCCGCAGGAGACTGGGCACATCTAAAGAAAGCTTTAGGACTATCTGGTGTGCACTGGCTCCTCCCCCCATGACCCTCCTCCAAGCCTCAGTTAGGATACTGTGCCCGGACGAGCGTACACAATAAGGAAGGATTTTGAATCCCGGGTAAGACTCATACCAGCCACACCAATCACACCGTATAACCTGTGATCTGAACCCAGTTAACAGCATGATAACAGAGGAGCCTCTGAAAGATGGCTCACAACAATAATAACCCGATTTTTGTAACAATAACTATGTACAAGTATTGCAGACAATCCGCACTTGGGATGGGCGCCCAGCATCCACTACGGACTATGAGAAATAGAATTATCGGTAAGTAAATTCTTATTTTCTCTAACGTCCTAAGTGGATGCTGGGGACTCCGTAAGGACCATGGGGATTATACCAAAGCTCCCAAACGGGCGGGAGAGTGCGGATGACTCTGCAGCACCAAATGAGAGAACTCCAGGTCCTCCTCAGCCAGGATATCAATTTTGTAGAATTTTACAAACGTATTTGCTCCTGACCAAGTAGCTGCTCGGCAAAGTTGTAAAGCCGAGACCCCTCGGGCAGCCGCCCAAGATGAGCCCACCTTCCTTGTGGAGTGGGCATTTACAGATTTTTGGCTGTGGCAGGCCTGCCACAGAATGTGCAAGCTGAATTGTACTACAAATCCAACGAGCAATAGTCTGCTTAGAAGCAGGAGCACCCAGCTTGTTGGGTGCACACAGGATAAACAGCGAGTCAGATTTCCTGACTCCAGCCGTCCTGGAAACATATTTTCAGGGCACTGACAACGTCTAGCAACTTGGAGGCCTCCAAGTCCCTAGTAGCCGCAGGCACCACCAATAGGTTGGTTCAGGTGAGACGCTGAAACCACCTTGGGGAGAAACTGAGGACGAGTCCTCAATTCCGCCCTGTCCGAATGGAAAATCAGATAAGGGCTTTTTCAGGATAAAGCCGCCAATTCTGACACGCGCCTGGCCCAGGCCAGGGCCAACAGCATGACCACTTTCCATGTGAGATATTTTAACTCCACAGATTTAAGTGGTTCAAACCAATGTGACTTTTGGAACCCAAAACTACATTGAGATCCCAAAGTGCCACTGGAGGCACAAAAGGAGGCTGTATATGCAGTACCCCTTTTACAACGTCTGAACTTCAGGGACTGAAGCTAGTTCTTTTTGGAAGAAAATTGACAGGGCCGAAATTTGAACCTTAATGGACCCCAATTTCAGGCCCATAGACACTCCTGTTTGCAGGAAATGTAGGAATCGACCCAGTTGAATTTCCTCCGTCGGGCCTTACTGGCCTCGCACCACGCAACATATTTACGCCAATTGCGGTGATAATGTTTTTGCGGTTACATCCTTCCTGGCTTTGATCAGGATAGGGATGACTTCATCCGGAATGCCTTTTTTCCTTCAGGATCCGGCGTTCAACCGCCATGCCGTCAAACGCAGCCGCGGTAAGTCTTGGAACAGACAGGGTCCTTGCTGGAGCAGGTCCCTTCTTAGAGGTAGAGGCCACGGATCCTCCGTGAGCATCTCTTGAAGTTCCGGTTACCAAGTCCTTCTTGGCCAATCCGGAACCACGAATATAGTGCTTACTCCTCTCCATCTTATCAATCTCAGTACCTTGGGTATGAGAGGCAGAGGAGGGAACACATACCCTGACTGGTACACCCACGGTGTTACCAGAGCGTCTACAGCTTATTGCCTGAGGGTCCCTGGACCTGGCGCAATACCTGTCGAGTTTTTAATCATGTGGAAGACTTCTGGGTGAAGTCCCCACTCTCCCGGGTGGAGGTCGTGCTGAGGAAGTCTGCTTCCCAGTTGTCCACTCCCGGAATGAATACTGCCGACAGTGCTATCACATGATTTTCCGCCCAGCGAAGAATCCTTGCAGCTTCTGCCATTGCCCTCCTGCTTCTTGTGCCACCCTGTCTGTTTACGTGGGTGACTGCCGTGATGTTGTCCGACTGGATCAACACCGGCTGACCTTGAAGCAGAGGTCTTGCTAAGCTTAGAGCATTGTAAATGTCCCTTAGCTTCAGGATATTTATGTGAAGTGATGTCTCCAGGCTTGACCATAAGCCCTGGATATTCCTTCCCTGTGTGACTGCTCCCCAGCCTCGCAGGCTGGCATCCGTGGTCACCAGGACCCAGTCCTGAATGCCTAATCTGCGGCCCTCTAGAAGATGAGCACTCTGCAACCACCACAGGAGGGACACCCTTGTCCTTGGTGACAGGGTTATCCGCTGATGCATCTGAAGATGCGATCCGGACCATTTGTCCAGCAGGTCCCACTGGAAAGTTCTTGCGTGGAATCTGCCGAATGGGATTGCTTCGTAGGAAGCCACCATTTTACCCAGAACCCTTGTGCATTGATGCACTGAGACTTGGCTCGGTTTTAGGAGGTTCCTGACTAGCTCGGTTAACTCCCTGGCTTTCTCCTCCGGGAGAAACACCTTTTTCTGGACTGTGTCCAGGATCATCCCTAGTAACAGAAGACACGTCGTCGGAACCAGGTGCGATTTTGGAATATTGAGAATCCAATCGTGCTGCCGCAACACTACCTGAGATAGTGCTACACCGACCTCCAACTGTTCCCTGGATCTTACCCTTATCAGGGAATTGTCCAAGGAAGGGATAACTAAAATTCACTTCCTTCGAAGGAATATCATCATTTCGGCCATTACCTTGGTAAAGACCCGGGGTGCCGTGTACCATCCATACGGCAGCGTCTGAACTGATAGTGACAGTTCTGTACCATAAACCTGAGGTACCCTTGGTGAGAAGGGTAAATTTTGACATGAAGGTAAGCATCCTTGATGTCCCGAGACATCATGTAGTCCCCTTCTTCCAGGTTCGCAATCACTGCTCTGAGTGACTCAATCTTGAATTTGAACCTCTGTACGTAAGTGTTCAAAGATTTTAGATTTAGAATCGGTCTCACCGAGCCGTCCGGCTTCGGTACCACAACAGTGTGGAATAATACCCCGTTCCCTGTTGCAGGAGGGGTATCTTGATTATCACCTGCTGGGAATACAGCTTGTGAATGGCTTCCAAAACTGTCTCCCTGTCAAAAGGAGACATCGGTAAAGCCGACTTTAGGAAACGGCGAGGGGGAGACGTCTCGAATTCTAATTTGTACCCCTGAGATATCACCTGAAGGATCCAGGGGTCTACTTGCGAGAGAGCCCACTGCGCGCTGAAATTCATTGAGACGGGCCCCCCACCGTGCCTGATTCTGCTTGTAAAGCCCCAGCGTATACTGAGGGCTTGGCAGAGGCGGGAGAGGGTTTCTGTTCCTGGGAACTGGCTGATTTCTGCAGCCTTTTTCCTCTCCCTCTGTCACGGGGCAGAAATGAGGAACCTTTTGCCCGCTTGTCCACGAAAAGACTGCGCCTGATAATACGGCGTCTTCTCATGTTGAGAGGCGACCTGGGGTACAAACGTGGAATTCCCAGCTGTTGCCACCAGGTCTGAAAGACCGACCCCAAATAACTCCTCCCTTAATAAAGCAATACTTCCAAATGCCGTTTGGAATACGCATCACCTGACCACTGACGTGTCCATAACCCTCTACTGGTAGAAATGGACAACGCGCTTAGACTTGATGCCAGTCGGCAAATATTCCGCTGTGCATCACGCATATATAAAAATGCATCTTTTAAATGCTCTATAGGCAAAAATATACTGTCCCTATCTAGGGTATCAATATTTTCAGTCAGGGAATCCGACCACGCCAACCCAGCACTGCACATCCAGGCTGAGGCGATTGCTGGTCGCAGTATAACACCAGTATGTGTGTAAATACCTTTTAGGATACCCTCCTGCTTTCTATCAGCAGGATCCTTAAGGGCGGCCATCTCAGGCGAAGGTAGAGCCCTTACAAGCGTGTGAGCGCTTTATCCCCCCTAGGGGGTGTTTCCCAACGCACCCTAACCTCTGGCGGGAAAGGATATAATGCCAATAACATTTTAGAAATTATCCGTTGTTATCGGGGGAAACCCACGCATCATCACACACCTCATTTAATTTCTCAGATTCAGGAAAACTACAGGTAGTTTTTCCTCACCGAACATAATACCCCTTTTTTTGGTGGTACTCGTATTATCAGAAATGTGTAAAACATTTTTCATTGCCTCAATCATGTAACGTGTGGCCCTACTGGAAGTCACATTCGTCTCTTCACCGTCGACACTGGAGTCAGTATCCGTGTCGGCGTCTATATCTGCCATCTGAGGTAACGGGCGCTTTAGAGCCCCTGACGGCCTATGAGACGTCTGGACAGGCACAAGCTGAGTAGCCGGCTGTCTCATGTCAACCACTGTCTTTTATACAGAGCTGACACTGTCACGTAATTCCTTCCAACAGTTCATCCACTCAGGTGTCGACCCCCTAGGGGGTGACATCACTATTACAGGCAATCTGCTCCGTCTCCACATCATTTTTCTCCTCATACATGTCGACACAAAAGTACCGACATACAGCACACACACAGGGAATGCTCTGATAGAGGACAGGACCCCACTAGCCCTTTGGGGAGACAGAGGGAGAGTTTGCCAGCACACACCAGAGTGCTATATATATACAGGGATAACCTTATATAAGTGTTTTTCCCCTTATAGCTGCTGTATAGTTAATACTGCGCCTAATTAGTGCCCCCCTCTCTTTTTTTAACCCTTTCTGTAGTCTACTGACTGCAGGGGAGAGACAGGGAGCTTCCCTCCAACGGAGCTGTGAGGGAAAATGGCGCCAGTGTGCTGAAGAGATAGGCTCCGCCCCTTTTTCGCGGACTTTTCTCCAGCTTTTTTATGGATTCTGGCAGGGGTTAAATGCATCCATATAGCCCAGGAGCTATATGTGATGCATTTTTTTGCCATCCAAGGTGTTTTTATTGCGTCTCAGGGCGCCCCCCCCCCCAGCGCCCTGCACCCTCAGTGACCGAAGTGTGAAGTGTGCTGAGAGCAATGGCGCACAGCTGCAGTGCTGTGCGCTACCTTGTTGAAGACAGGACGTCTTCTGCCGCCGATTTTCCGGACCTCTTCTGCCTTCTGGCTCTGTAAGGGGGCCGGCGGCGCGGCTCTGGGACCCATCCAAGCTGGGCCTGTGATCGTCCCTCTGGAGCTAATGTCCAGTAGCCTAAGAAGCCCAATCCACTCTGCACGCAGGTGAGTTCGCTTCTTTTCCCCTTAGTCCCTCGATGCAGTGAGCCTGTTGCCAGCAGGTCTCACTGAAAATAAAAAACCTAATCTAAAACTTTCACTAAGAAGCTCAGGAGAGCCCCTAGTGTGCACCCTTCTCGTTCGGGCACAGAGATCTAACTGAGGCTTGGAGGAGGGTCATGGGGGGAGGAGCCAGTGCACACCAGATAGTCCTAAAGCTTTCTTTAGATGTGCCCAGTCTCCTGCGGAGCCGCTATTCCCCATGGTCCTTACGGAGTCCCCAGCATCCACTTAGGACGTTAGAGAAACTTTGTTTAATACACAAAGTTATTAAAATATTGTATTAAATGACCTTCAGGCTGTGTGTATAATGTATAAGGTGTATGTGAAACATAAATGTATTGTGTGAATGTACACACACTTTGTTTAATGCACAGAGTTATAAAAAATATTGGCTAAAACTACCTTCAGGCTGCGTGTGTAAGGTGTATATGTAACATAAATGCATTCTGTGCTTAGCTTTAGGCAACATCACCATGATATCTCATTATGGTATGCAATTATTCCAAAATACGGAAAAATCCGATATCCAAAATACCTCTGGTCCTAAGCATTTTGGATAAGGGATACTCAACCTGTATATGTATGTATATATATATATATATATATATATATATATATATATATATATATATATATATATATATATATACACACATACATATACACACACACACACACACACATTGAGTATCCCATATCCAAATATTCCGAAATACGGAATATTCCGGAATACGGACTTTTTTGAGTGAGATAGTGAAACCTTTGTTTTTTGATGGCACAATGTACACAAACTTTGTTTAATACACAAAGTTATTAAAAATATTGTATTAAATGACCTTCAGGCTGTGTGTATAAGGTGTATATATAACAAATGAATTGTGTGAATGTAGACACACTTTGTTTAATGCACAAAGTTATAAAAAATATTGGCTAAAATTACCTTCAGGCTGTGTGTATATGTAACATAAATGCATTCTGTGCTTAGATTTAGGTCCCATCACCATGAAATCTCATTATGGTATGCAATTATTCCAAAATACGGAAAAATCCCATATCCAAAATACCTCTGGTCCCAAGCATTTTGGATAAGGGAGACTCAACCTGTGTGTGTGTGTGTATATATATATATATATATATATATATATATATATATATACACACACACACACACACACACACACACATGCTAGAACCGGCACTCCCCCTCAGGTAATGATGCTCCGGTGCCCTCTGGAAACTTAGACATACATTCATGCATGCAGCGGCACTCAGGAGACTTCTTCAAAGATAATAAAGTGCAAACATTTTAATCCATGTTGAAATCAGGTGACCAACGTTTCGGGGCCGTGGCGCCCCTTTGTCAAGGTGATACAAAATTTCAAAAATAATTGTACCTGCTGATACAGCAGCTAGGAGTGTTGCTAACTGTGGAGAGGTACTATTACAGATATCTGCCTTTTGTTAATCCATTTTTGGACGTTGTTTAGTGAAAAGCTGCTTTATGAGCTAGATTCAATCCAATTGGTTTGAATACAATTATTTTTGAAATTTTCAAACCGGGTTCGGCTCAGTGGAAAATCACAGAATGGGTTACATCCAATAAGTATTTAATTGATATCCCATGTGGTGAAATCTGGTCCGATATCACTTTTAATAAGAATTTACTTACCGATAATTCTATTTCTCGTAGTCCGTAGTGGATGCTGGGGACTCCGTAAGGACCATGCTGGGGACTCCGTAAGGACCATGGGGAATAGCGGCTCCGCAGGAGACTGGGCACAAAAGTAAAGCTTTAGAACTACCTGGTGTGCACTGGCTCCTCCCCCTATGACCCTCCTCCAAGCCTCAGTTAGGATACTGTGCCCGGACGAGCGTACACAATAAGGAAGGATTTTGAATCCCGGGTAAGACTCATACCAGCCACACCAATCACACCATATAACTTGTGATCTAAACCCAGTTAACAGCATGATAACAGAGGAGCCTCTAGAAAAGATGGCTCACTACAGCAATAACCCGATTTTTTGGTAACAATAACTATGTACCAGTATTGCAGACAATCCGCACTTGGGATGGGCGCCCAGCATCCACTACGGACTACGAGAAATAGAATTATCGGTAAGTAAATTATTATTTTCTCTGACGTCCTAGTGGATGCTGGGGACTCCGTAAGGACCATGGGGATTATACCAAAGCTCCCAAACGGGCGGGAGAGTGCGGATGACTCTGCAGCACCAAATGAGAGAACTCCAGGTCCTCCTCAGCCAGGGTATCAAATTTGTAGAATTTTACAAACGTATTTGCTCCTGACCAAGTAGCTGCTCGGCAAAGTTGTAAAGCCGAGACCCCTCGGGCAGCCGCCCAAGATGAGCCCACCTTCCTTGTGGAATGGGCTTTTACAGATTTTGGCTGTGGCAGGCCTGCCACAGAATGTGCTAGCTGAATTGTACTACAAATCCAACGAGCAATAGTCTGCTTAGAAGCAGGAGCACCCAGCTTGTTGGGTGCATACAGAATAAACAACGAGTCAGATTTTCTGACTCCAGCCGTCCTGAAAACCTAGATTTCCAGGGCCCTGACAACGTCTAGCAACTTGGAGTCCTCCAAGTCCCTAGTAGCCGCAGGCACCACAATAGGTTGATTCAGGTGAAACGCTGAAAACCACCTTAGGGAGAAACTGAGGACAAGTCCTCAATTCCGCCCTGTCCGAATGGAAAATCAGATGAGGGCTTTTACAGGATAAAGCCGCCAATTCTGACACGCACATGGCCCAGGCCAGGGCCAACAGCATGACCACTTTCCATGTGAGATATTTTAACTCCACATATTTAAGTGGTTCAAACCAATGTGACTATTGGAACCCAAAAACTACATTTAGATCCCAAGGTGCCACTGGAGGCACAAAAGGAGGCTGTATATACAGTACCCCTTTCACAAACGTCTGAACTTCAGGGACTGAAGCTAGTTCTTTTTGGAAGAAAATTGACAGGGCCGAAATTTGAACCTTAATGGACCTCCATTTCAGGCCCATAGACACTCCTGTTTGCAGGAAATGTAGGAATCGACCTAGTTGAAAATTCCTCCGTCGGGGCCTTACTGGCCTCGCACCACGCAACATATTTTCGCCAAATGCGGTGATAATGTTTTGCGGTTATATCTTTCCTGGCTTTGATCAGGATAGGAATGACTTCATCCGGAATGCCTTTCTCCTTCAGGATCCGGCGTTCAACCGCCATGCCGTCAAACGCAGCCGCGGTAAGTCTTGGAACAGACAGGGTCCTTGCTGGAGCAGGTCCCTTCTTAGAGGTAGAGGCTACGGATCCTCCGTGAGCATCTCTTGAAGTTCCGGTTACCAAGTCCATCTTGGCCAATCCGGAGCCACGAATATAGTGCTTACTCCTCTCCATCTTATAATTCTCAGTACCTTGGGTATGAGAGGCAGAGGAGGGAACACATACACTGACTGGTACACCCACTGTGTTACCAGAGCGTCTACAGCTATTGCCTGAGGGTCCCTTGACCTGGCGCAATGCTTGCCGAGTTTTATAAACATGTGGAAGACTTCTGGGTGAAGTCCCCACTCTCCCGGGTGGGGGTCGTGTCTGCTGAGGAAGTCTGCTTCCCAGTTGTCCACTCCCGGAATGAATACTGCTGACAGTGCTATCACATGATTTTCCGCCCAGCGAAGAATCCTTGCAGCTTCTGCCTTGCCCTCCTGCTTCTTGTGTCACCCTGTCTGTTTACGTGGGTGACTGCCGTGATGTTGTCCGAATGGATCAACTCCGGGTGACCTTGAAGCAGAGGTCTTGCTGAGCTTAGAGCATTGTAAATGGCCCTTAGCTTCAGGATATTTATGTGAAGTGATGTCTCCAGGCTTGACCATAAGCTCTGGAAATTCCTTCCCTGTGTGACTGCTCCCCAGCCTCGCAGGCTGGCATCCGTGGTCACCAGGACCCAGTCCTGAATGTCGAATCTGCGGCCCTCTAGAAGATGAGCACTCTGCAACCACCACAGGAGAGACACCCTTGTGCTTTGGTGACAGGGTTATCCGCTGATGCATCTGAAGATGCGACCCGGACCATTTGTCCAGCAGGTCCCACTGGAAAGTTCTTGCGTGGAATCTGCCGAATGGGATTGCTTCGTAGGAAGCCACCATTTTTCCCAGAACCCTTTCATTGATGTACTGAGACTTGGCTCGGTTATAGGAGGTTCCCGACTAGCTCGGATAACTCCCTGACTTTCTCCTCCGGGAGAAACACCTTTTTCTGGACTGTGTCCAGGATCATCCCTAGGAACAGAAGACGAGTCGTCGGAATCAGCTGCGATTTTGGAATATTGAGAATCCAATCGTGCTGCCGCAACACTACCTGAGATAGTGCTACACCGACCTCCAACTGTTCCCTGGATCTTACCCTTATCAGGGAATCGTCCAAGTAAGGGATAACTAAAATTCCCTTCCTTCGAAAGAGTATCATCATTTCGGCCATTACCTTGGTTAAGACCCGGGGTGCCGTGGACCATCCATACGGCAGCGTCTGAAACTGATATTGACAGTTCTGTACCACAAACCTGAGGTACCCTTGGTGAGAAGGGTAAATTGGGACATGAAGGTAAGCATCCTTGATGTCCCGAGACATCATGTAGTCCCCTTCTTCCAGGTTCGCAATCACTGCTCTGAGTGACTCAATCTTGAATTTGAACCTCCGTATGTAAGTGTTCAAGATTTTAGATTTAGAATCGGTCTCACCGAGCCGTCCGGCTTCGGTACCACAACAGTGTGGAATAATACCCCGTTCCCTGTTGCAGGAGGGGTACCTTGATTATCACCTGCTGGGAATACAGCTTGTGAATGGCTTCCAAAACTGCCTCCCTGTCAGAGGGAGACATCGGTAAAGCCGACTTTAGGAAACGGCGAGGGGGAGACGTCTCGAATTCCAATTTGTACCCCTGAGATATCACCTGAAGGATCCAGGGGTCTAATTGCGAGTGAGCCCACTGCGCGCTGAAATTCATTGAGACGGGCCCCCACCGTGCCCGATTCTGCTTGTAAAGCCCCAGCGTCATACTGAGGGCTTGGCAGAGGCGGGAGAGGGCTTCTGTTCCTGGGAACTGGCTGATTTCTGCAGCCTTCTACCTCTCCCTCTGTCACGGGGCAGAAATGAGGAACCTTTTGCCCGCTTGCCCACGAAAGGACTGCGCCTGATAATACGGCGTCTTCTTATGTTGAGAGGCGACCTGGGGTACAAACGTGGATTTCCCAGCTGTTGCCGTGGCCACCAGGTCTGAAAGACCGACCCCAAATAACTCCTCCCCTTAATAAGGCAATACTTCCAAATGCCGTTTGGAATCCGCATCACCTGACCACTGTCGTGTCCATAACCCTCTACTGGCAGAAATGGACAACGCACTTAGAATTGATGCCAGTCGGCAAATATTCCGCTGTGCATCACGCATATATAGAAATGCATCTTTTAAATGCTCTATAGGCAATAATATACTGTCCCTATCTAGGGTATCAATATTTTCAGTCAGGGAATCCGACCACGCCAACCCAGCACTGCACATCCAGGCTGAGGCGATTGCTGGTCGCAGTATAACACCAGTATGTGTGTAAATACATTTTAGGATACCCTCCTGCTTTCTATCAGCAGGATCCTTAAGGGCGGCCATCTCAGGAGAGGGTAGAGCCCTTGTTCTTACAAGCGTGTGAGCGCTTTATCCACCCTAGGGGGTGTTTCCCAACGCACCCTAACCTCTGGCGGGAAAGGATATAATGCCAATAACATTTTAGAAATTATCAGTTGTTATCGGGGGAAACCCACGCATCATCACACACCTCATTTAATTTCTCAGATTCAGGAAAACTACAGGTAGTTTTTCCTCACCGAACATAATACCCCTTTTTGGTGGTACTCGTATTATCAGAAATGTGTAAAACATTTTTCATTGCCTCAATCATGTAACGTGTGGCCCTACTGGAAGTCACATTTGTCTCTTCACCGTCGACACTGGAGTCAGTATCCGTGTCGGCGTCTATATCTGCCATCTGAGGTAACGGGCGCTTTAGAGCCCCTGACGGCCTATGAGACGTCTGGACAGGCACAAGCTGAGTAGCCGGCTGTCTCATGTCAACCACTGTCTTTTATACAGAGCTGACACTGTCACGTAATTCCTTCCAACAGTTCATCCACTCAGGTGTCGACCCCCTAGGGGGTGACATCACTATTACAGGCAATCTGCTCCGTCTCCACATCATTTTTCTCCTCATACATGTCGACACAAACGTACCGACACACAGCACACACACAGGGAATGCTCTGATAGAGGACAGGACCCCACTAGCCCTTTGGTGAGACAGAGGGAGAGTTTGCCAGCACACACCAGAGCGCTATATATATACAGGGATAACCTTATATAAGTGTTTTTCCCCTTATAGCGGCTGTATCTTTAATACTGCGCGTAATTAGTGCCCCCCTCTCTTTTTTAACCCTTTCTGTAGTGTAGTGACTGCAGGGGAGAGCCAGGGAGCTTCCCTCCAACGGAGCTGTGAGGGAAAATGGCGCCAGTGTGCTGAGGAGATAGGCTCCGCCCTTCTCGGCGGCCTTATCTCCCGTTTTTCTGTGTATTCTGGCAGGGGTTAAATTCATCCATATAGCCCAGGAGCTATATGTGATGCATTTTTTTTTGCCATCCAAGGTGTTTTTATTGCGTCTCAGGGCGCCCCCCCCCAGCGCCCTGCACCCTCAGTGACCGGAGTGTGAAGTGTGCTGAGAGCAATGGCGCACAGCTGCAGTGCTGTGTGCTACCTTGTTGAAGACAGGACGTCTTCTGCCGCTGATTTTCCGGACCTCTTCTGTCTTCTGGCTCTGTAAGGGGGCCGGCGGCGCGGCTCTGGGACCTATCCATGGCTGGGCCTGTGATCGGTCCCTCTGGAGCTAATGTCCAGTAGCCTAAGAAGCCCAATCCACTCTGCACGCAGGTGAGTTCGCTTCTTCTCCCCTTAGTCCCTCGATGCAATGAGCCTGTTGCCAGCAGGTCTCACTGAAAATAAAAAACCTAAAACTAAACTTTTCACTAAGCAGCTCAGGAGAGCCACCTAGTGTGCACCCTTCTCGTTCGGGCACAAAAATCTAACTGAGGCTTGGAGGAGGGTCATAGGGGGAGGAGCCAGTGCACACCAGGTAGTTCTAAAGCTTTACTTTTGTGCCCAGTCTCCTGCGGAGCCGCTATTCCCCATGGTCCTTACGGAGTCCCCAGCATGGTCCTTACGGAGTCCCCAGCATCCACTAGGACGTCAGAGAAAAGTGTTTTTATTTGCCTTTTGAAGAAACGCTAAGTTGCTTGTCCATATTGTGATTCCTTGATTATAATAAACCCCTGATGAAGTCTAAGACGAAACGCGTTGGGTTAAGACAGCGATTTTGTCATTCCTTCAAGGAAGATTAATCATCATGTTTATGTGTGACTGAAATGAATTGCTACCAACACAACTATTGTTTGTACGAAACATAATTTATTGTCATCTTGGACAAATTGTGATACAGCTTCTTTGACTGTATTTTATAAAATAAATAAGTCTTTTTCTCATGATTGTTTTATTGTATAACTGAAAACTTTTACATACCAAAGAACATCACTAGCTCCCTGGGGAAACCTTTTCTTCACTATATATATATATATATATATATATATATATATATATATATATATATATATATATATATATATATATATATATATATATATATATATATATAATAATGCTGATTTATATACAAGAATGAAAAGCTATACCTTAAAACACACTTTACCATGGAGCCGCTGCGGCCGCTATACTTAATACACACTCTACGTACTCTTTATACTGTTAGCGTAAAGAGTCCCGTACTGTGTACGGACTTTGCACACAAACGCCGCGCTGACGGTACAAAGTACACACAGCGCCTACACACCCAGAGATACACCACAAACCCTTAACAGCTATGCAATGCGATAATAATACACTTTAAACCTTAGCAGGGAAAGGAAGACATGACACCAGATTGTAATTAAACTGCTGGGTTCCGACACCGCAGCATATTATTACTGAAAGGGGGTTACAATATATACACAATATATACAATACAACAGAATAATGGCTACAGTCAATGTTACATACTTGTTTGGATTTCGTCGCGCTACCCAGTCTGGTCCTCCGTCCTCTAGATAGATAACGTTGTGAGTCTTGTGTCTGACCAGGCCTGCAGCAGGCTCTTTTTATACAATTCTTCCAAAACCTAAACACAATGGATACTGTAATCTCTTTGTCCATTGGACACAGGGATGGTCATTCACAGTACAGGAGAGGTCATAGGTCAGTTTGAATAGGTGGGCGATGTCTGTTCCAACAGCTCTTGTGGGTGGTCTCCTCTGGATTCCTGCCGCATACATAATGTACAGTAAATACAGTTTATATCCATATTCTGCTCCTGCACATACCTATCCGCAGGAACATGCGATCTGCTGCAGACCAACACCGGAATATTACCCTTAAAATACCCTACAGCTGGATACCAAACACCACCTTATAACCTTGTTCTGTCCCCTCCTATCCTGTAAAGGTGAATCCCTTTGTTCTGTTACCATTTAAACTGCTGTAACTTACTGATGTGGTGCAGGGAGACTATGTGTACATTGTGCACTATTTGGATTAAATATGTAATGTGTTTTGATAGCTTTCCATGCGTTCAGAAACTCTACCGTAAATACCCATACCACGCGCTAATGCGCAGGACCGACCATACGCAAATTGGGGATATGTGCACGCACGGCAGAATAAGTACGCGCACGGAGGCCATCTGTGTGTAGTTTGTACTTGGTGTGTACTGCAATAATTTTTCGACTTTGACAGTCCACCCTTTGGCAGTCACCAATAACTGCCACTATCTAATCACTAAACAGAAAAATATCTACAGAAGTTTGGATGCTCGGAGGAGAGTTGTAGGTGGGAAATATATGACCTAGTGGGATAGTAAAAAGCATGTATGTATGAATCCATGTCTGAGGGGCATGTATCATCGTGCCGCATATGTAATAATCTTCGAGGTATTGTGAAGTATACATTAAATCCTTCTCATCCCGTATTAAGGTTCTGTAAATTGGCCAACAAAAACTACCGAGCTCTTTTCGGCTTCTTGTTCCAACAAATGGGGTGCACATTTAGTTGATGATACATGGAGGGGGAAACATGTGAGTGCTAGTATATGGGGTATATGCAATTAGCGGCGAATCGCGGCAAATTATCGCTGTTTTTTAATTCGACAGGTGAATTCCGGCAGGTGGCTTCCGGAATTCACCATATTCAATGAACAACTGATTCGACAATCCCGCGGGCGAAAAACGACAGATTTGCTGGATTTTGCCGCAATTTAAAAAAACGGGGAAAAACCCGGAAAAAAATGGCGTGGGGTCCCCCCTCCAAAGCATAACCAGCCTCGGGCTCTTCGAGCTGGTCCTGGTTCTAAAAATGCGGGGAAAAAATTGACAGGGGATCCCCCGTATTTTTAAAACCAGCACCGGGCTCTGCGCCTGGTGCAAAAAATACGGGGGACAAAAAGAGTAGGGGTCCCCCATATTTTTTACACCAGCATCGGGCTCCACTAGCTGGACAGATAATGCCACAGCCGGGGGTCACTTTTATACAGTGCCCTGCGGCCGTGGCATTAAATATCCAACTAGTCACCCCTAGCCGGGGTACCATGGGGGAGTGGGGACCCCTTCAATCAAGGGGTCCCCCCCCAGCCACCCAAGGGCCAGGGGTGAAGCCCGAGGCTGTCCCCCCATCCATGGGCTGCGGATGGGAGGCTGATGGCCTTTAGTAAAATGTCAGAATATTGTTTTTTTCCAATAGTACAAGTCCCAGCAAGCCTCCCCCGCAAGCTGGTACTTGGAGAACCACAAGTACCAGCATGCGGGAGAAAAACGGGCCCGCTGGAACCTGTAGTACTACTGGAAAAAAAATACCCAAATAAAAACAGGAGACACACACCGTGACAAGTACAACTTTATTACACACTGCCGACACACAAACAAACTTACCTATGTTGACACGCCGACTGCCACAGTCTCCGACGATCCGAGGGTACCTGTGAAAAAAATTATACTCACCTGCCAGTGTCCAGAGATAAATCCACGTCCAGAGATAATCCTCGTACTTGGCAAAAAAAAACACCCGAACCACCGGACTGAAAGGGGTCCCATGTTGACACGAGACCCCTTTCCCCGAATGCCGGGACATCACGTGACTTCTGTCACTGAGGTCCCTTCAGCCAATCAGGAAGCGCTACTCCGTGGCGCTCACCTGATTGGCTGTGCGCGTCTAAGCTCAGACAGCGCATCGCACAGCTGCCTCCATTACTTTCAATGGTGGGAACTTTACCGTCAGCGGTGGGGTTACCCGCGGTCAGCCGCTGACCGGCGGGTGACCCCACCGCTACCCGCAAAGTTCCCACCATTGAATATAATGGAGGGAGCTGTGCGATGCGCTGACAGCTCAGACGCGCACAGTGCCAATCAGCAGAGTGCAAGGACGTTGCGCTCGCTGATTGGCTTACGAGACCTTTCAGTGACAGCAGTCACGGGGGGGTCTCTCTGCATTCCTTTCAGTTAGCTGGTCGGGTGTTCGTTTTCTTTTTTTGACAAGTACGTGGATTTATCTCTGGACCATGGATCAGGTGAGTATAATTATCTTTTATTTTCAGGTACCCGTGGATTCTACCTGGAGAAGAGTACCGACTGCTTCGTGTCAACATAGGTAAGTATGTGTGTGTCGGCAGTGTGTAATAAAGTTGTACTTGTCACGGTGTGTGTCTCCTGTTTTTATTTGGGTATTTTTTTCCCAGTAGTACTACAGGTACCAGCGGGCCCGGTTTTCCTCCGCATGCTGGTACTTGTGGTTCTCCAAATACCAGCTTGCAGGGGAGGCTTGCTGGGACTTGTAGTACTATTGAAAAAAACAATATTCTGTCATTTTACTCAAGGCTATCAGCCTCCCATCCGCAGCCCTTGGATGGGGGGGACGACAGCCTCGGGCTTCACCCCTGGCCCTTGGGTGGCTGGGGGGGGGGGACCCCTTGATTGAAGGGGTCCCCACTCCCCCAGGGTACCCCGGCCAGGGGTGACTAGTTGGATATTTAATGCCACGGCCGCAAGGCACTGTATAAAAGTGACCCCCGGCTGTGGCATTATCTGTCCAGCTAGTGGAGCCCGATGCTGGTGTAAAAAATACGGGGGACCCCTACTCTTTTTGTCCCCCGTATTTTTTGCACCAGGCGCAGAGCCCGGTGCTGGTTTTAAAAATACGGGGGATCCCCTGTCAATTTCCCCCCCGCATTTTTAGAACCAGGACCAGCTCGAAGAGCCAGAGGCTGGTTATGCTTTGGAGGGGGGACCCCACGCCATTATTTCTTTATCATCCACTAGGGGTCACTGGAGTACTCTTGGGATATGGACGGCTTCCACCGGAAGAAGGCACTGAATAAATTAATTTTTGAGACTACTCCTCCCCTCCATATCCTCGAGCACTTCAGTGTTTTTTCTGTGCTCGACACAGTTAGAAGGCATAGTGGAGCTCGTCCACGAAGTATTGGAATTTTTTTTTTAGTTCCTAAGTTTTTCTTCTTTCAAGGATTTCCACGTCCTTTCCCCCCTTCTAACAGGCGTGGGTCAGGGACAGTGGAAGCGGCTGAGAACAGCCGTGAGTGTCGGACCTCTCTGTAAAGAGCTCCCTCACTCCACCTGCAGGCTGCCTGCAAAAAGCTGGACGGAGCTTGGATGAGAAGCCCCGTCATAGACTTTGGTCACGGTCCAGGTATGTTAGGGGCGGTCAGCTCTTGCTGCCGCTCCACTGTTGGGGATTGTATTGGGTACTCACCGCTGCCCGGAGCGCGTGTGCATGGGCCGCGTCACGGCTCCATGCGGCGCGCTCTCACTCTCCGCTCCCAGCATCTTAAATACCAGACCGCTGCTCCCCGGCGCCGCAGCAGCGCTGCCTGGCTACACAGACACTCCGCAAAATGTGTGTGGCGGGCGGGAGCGCGTGTGCATAGGCCGCTCCAGGGCTCTATGCAGCATGCTCGCTGCTTCCGCTATCCGCCCGCAGCAGCCGAGGAGTTCCCGCTGCCTGGGCCTACAGATACAGGCCGCTCACACGGCCCTATGCAGACTTCCACAGGCCCCGACCCGGTGCTGTACACGGAGGTCGTGGGAGTGGGGGGGGGGGGGGGGGGGGGAGACATTGGCAGTATTTGGCATGCTTAATATGTTAATGTTCTCCTGTCTGTTCCAGGTTTCCTTTATTACATCTCGGCTAAGAGTGGTACTAGGGGAATTTTGGGGTCAGTTTTCTTATTGCTGGCAGGCACTGCACTTGCCTGATATATACCAGGAACTTTGGTGTTATTACTGAGTCGTGCAGTCTGTCTGTGTGTAGTTTGTATTGTCTGTCTTTTATAATGAGTAAGACACCAGCAAAATCTAAGAAACATTTTTCATGTCATGTCTGTAAGAGTGTGTTGCCTGATGGATCCACCACATGTACAGCATGTGTTGTTAATACAGCCATAAATACGATTTCAGAAGTAAAACCACCATCTCTGGACCCTCCATGGGCTTTACTTGCAGATGTATTAGTTGGTTTACAATCAGAGCTGGCCGCCTCTCGTGAAGAAAGAGAGGCGGCAAGATCTGAGTTTAAAATGAGACCATTTGAGTTACCAGAGTCTCAATCTGGTCAGAGGCCCACCTTGAGTGGAAAAGATAAATTTCCTTTTCCTAATAATTCTCCAGTCTCTGGGATACTAGACCTCACTGAACAGGAGTATGAGGAGGGCGAAATAGGGCAACAGTCAGATAGTGACGATTTTGACAGCCCAGGTATTGACAATCTCATCAGAGCAGTACGTCAGTCGCTGGAGTTTACGGAAACTGAGGAGCCCCTGACGAATGATGAGGTAGTTTTTACTAAACGACAGAGATCTCCGATGTGTTTCCCTATTTCGGAATCTCTTAATAAAATGTTACTGGAATCACGGAAAAATCCGGATAAACGGTTTTCTATTCCTCGTAGATTTAAATCGAGTTACCCGTTTCCAGAGTCCATGACAGCTACTTGGGAGAACCCACCATTGGTGGATTCATCCGTATCCAAACTTACAAGGAAGTTAACCATACCAGTACCAACTGCTACTACGCTTAAAGACCCTGCAGATCGTAAAATAGAGGCTATGCTAAGGTCCATGTATACAGCAGCTGGAGTGCTGCTGAGACCTGGGTTGGTTGGCATTTGGGTTACTAAAGCTTTAATGGTATGGATAAAAGAGCTCAAGTCGGCTCTGCAAGATGACCATCTTATACTTCTCGCGGATCAAATCTGGGAAGCTGCTGAATATCTATGTACAGCTTCTACTGACGTCTGTCAGCTTACTTCTCGCCTGTCCTCATCGCTAGTCATAGTACGACGAGCACTTTGGCTGCGTTCTTGGCAGGCGGAGACGGAGGTTAAAAAAGGTATAGAGGCATTGCCTTATGATGGCGAGAAGCTTTTCGGTCCTGAATTGGACAAATGGATTTCTGAGGCTACTGGAGGAAAGTCTGTGTTTCTTCCATCGCCTACAACTATACCTAAACGGAAATATTCTGGTCCGGCGTTCAAATCCTTTAGAACTCAGCCCTTTCGTGGGCAGGGCACAGGAGCAGTCACGCCTGGTAGAAGAGGTCGGGGACGTAGTGCTCGACAATCCAATGCACGTCGTCAAGACACTAAGACCACTAACAAACCAGTGGCATGACGGGCTCCCAGCCCATCTCGGATCTCCAATTGTGGGAGCACGCCTTCAGAGCTTTCAGGGGGCGTGGCTGCAGACGTCCACAGATGGGTGGATCCGCAAGTTAGTATTAGAGGGTTACAAAATAGAGTTCGATTATCTTCCGACAGGAAGATTTTTCACGACAGGACTGCCTGTGGCGGACGACAAGAAAGCAGTTCTGCAGGTTGCCATTCAGTCTCTGCTGAATGCTGCAGTTGTAATTCCGGTCCCCGTGCAGGAACAGGGGCAGGGTTATTATTCCAGTCTGTTTCTGGTACCAAAACCAGATGGCTCAGTCAGGCCAATATTGAACCTAAAAGGTCTCAATCATTACGTCACTTACCACAGATTCAAGATGGAATCTCTCAGGTCAATAATTGCAGGGTTAGAGCCGCAGGAATTCATGATTGCACTGGATCTCAAGGATGCGTACTTACACATTCCGATTTGGCCACCTCACCAGAGTTTCTTAAGGTTTGCGATAAGGCGAGACCATTACCAGTTTCAGGCTCTCCCGTTTGGCCTCTCATCAGCGCCTCGGGTATTCACCAAGGTAATGTCCGTGATGATAGCTCATCTCAGGTCCCTAGGGGTAATAATTGTTCCGTATTTGGACGATCTACTCATAAAGGCTCCGTCTCAACAATTGCTTCTCCAGCATGCTTTGCTAACGTACAATGTACTAGTTCAGCACGGTTGGATAGTCAGTTTAAAGAAATCACATCTAATTCCGTGTCAGCGACTTCAATTCCTAGGGATGATTCTCGATACAGTAAAACAAAAGGTTTACCTGCCACAACAGAAAGTACAGGTCATTCGTCATCTGGTGCAATTAGTGCTCAAGCCACGCACAGTCTCAGTACATTTGTGCATTCGCCTTTTAGGCACAATGGTGGCGGCTTTCGAAGCACTTCAGTTCGGAAGGTTTCACTCACGTCCGTTTCAACTGGAGGTGTTAGCGCAATGGTCGGGATCACATCTACAGTTGCACCACAGGGTGAGATTGTCGCCACAAGTCAGGGTGTCTCTTCTCTGGTGGTTAAAAATACACAATCTATCTGCAGGGAGACGATTCGGCGTCGTGAATTGGATAATTCTGACAACAGACGCAAGTCTCAGAGGTTGGGGAGCTGTAGTTCAGAGTCATCGGCTCCAGGGCCTCTGGGCAAATCACGAAAGATCGCTATCCATAAATGTTCTGGAACTCAGGGCGATTTACAATGCTCTAAGACAAGCAGTGTACATGTTTCGTTTTCAGACTGTTCAGGTGCAGTCAGACAATGCGACGGCAGTCGCATACATAAACAAACAAGGAGGAACGAGAAGCCGCATGGCAATGCGGGAAGTAGCTCGGATCCTCAGATGGGCCGAATATCACCAGGTGATATTGTCGGCAGTGTTCATTCCGGGAGTGGACAACTGGGAGGCAGATTTTCTCAGTCGTCGGGATTTTCATCCAGGAGAGTGGGCATTAAATCCAGAAGTATTTCAGATGTTGATCCAGAAGTGGGGGTACCCTCAGGTGGATCTGATGGCATCCCGCCACAATCATCAGGTGTCACGATATGTGTCCAGAACAAGAGATCCAGGGGCAGTGGCGGTGGATGCTCTCACAGCCACGTGGCCGTACAGCCTTGTGTATCTGTTTCCACCGTTTCCGCTGCTCCCGCTGTTGCTAAAACGGATCAAGAGAGGGTCCGTCACAGTCATACTAATAGCGCCTCATTGGCCTCGGAGGGCTTGGTTCTCGGATCTCCTCGGGTTACTCGCAGACGATCCGTGGCCACTCCCACTACGTCCGGACCTGTTACAACAGGGTCCGTTCCTTTACCCCGATTTAGCGCGGCTGCGTTTGACGGGGTGGCTGTTGAAAAGGCCATCTTAAGAAGAGAGGGCATTCCTGAGTCTGTTATACCAACCATGGTACGAGCTAGGAAGCCGGTTACGGCAGCTCATTATTACAGAATCTGGCGTACTTATATAAGTTGGTGTGAAGCTCGGAAATTTCCGACATCATCTTTTAATTTATCCCGTCTTTTGTTATTTTTACAGATGGGGTTAGATGGAGGACTACGTCTTTCCACACTAAAGGTGCAGGTATCTGCGTTGTCAATTTTCTTTCAAAGGAAATTGGCCTCGTTGCCGTCAATACATACGTTTTTACAGGGTGTAAAGAGGATACAGCCTCCTTTCATTCCACCTACAGCACCATGGGACTTGAATCTGGTTTTAGATTTCTTACAGTCCGATTACTTTGAACCTTTACGACAAGTGGATATTAAATTTCTCACTTGGAAAACGATTTTTCTTTTAGCCTTAGCTTCGGCTAGGCGTGTTTCAGATCTGGGTGCCTTGTCGTGCAAGTCACCGTATTTAGTTTTTCATGATGACAGAGCGGAACTTCGGACGAATCCCGCTTTTCTACCAAAGGTAGTGTCGTCTTTTCACATCAATCAACCAATAGTAGTTCCTGTGTTAACAGGAGATTCTGGAACGTTGGATGTGGTTCGCGCATTGCGCATCTATGTATCCCGAACGTCTACTGTGCGTAAAACGGATACGTTGTTTGTTCTCTATGATGCGGCTAAGAGGGGTTGGCCAGCCTCTAAGCAAACCTTATCCAGATGGATCAAACTGACCATACGTCAGGCTTACCTTTATGCTAGGTTACAGCCACCTACTTCAGTAACAGCTCATTCCACACGTTCTGTGGGAACGTCATGGGCAGCGAGTCGTGGGGCTTCTACGACACAGCTTTGCCGTGCGGCTACTTGGTCTTCAGTGCACACGTTTGTGCGCTTTTACAAGTTTGATACTTTCGCGGCATCAGCATCTAGCTTTGGCCGTTTAGTGTTACAAGTGCCAAACAGCTCTCCCACCACGGAGGAAACTTTGGTACATCCCAAGAGTACTCCAGTGACCCCTAGTGGATGATAAAGAAAATAGGATTTTGGTACTTACCAGGTAAATCCTTTTCTTTGAATCCATAGGGGGCACTGGACGCCCACCCAGAGCAGTTTACCTGTTTTAGGAAGTTCAGTGGTTCTTATGGTAACACACTTTCACGACTGGTTTAAATTTAACAAGGGTTAATCAGTTATGGTGTCAACTGTTTAGTTGTCTGTTACGTTTTGTGTCAACTTTATTGTTGTCCGTGAGATTATATGTAATTCTCCTTTGGTCAATCTCTCTATCGATCCTGTTCGGCTCAGTAAAAAACACTGAAGTGCTCGAGGATATGGAGGGGAGGAGTAGTCTCAAAAATTAATTTATTCAGTGCCTTCTTCCGGTGGAAGCCGTCCATATCCCAAGAGTACTCCAGTGCCCCCTATGGATTCAAAGAAAAGGATTTACCTGGTAAGTACCAAAATCCTATTTTTTCTGAATTTTACCATTCCATCTAAAAAAAATAAAAAAATAAATAAAATAAAATAAAATTACAAAATATATAAATAATACTTGTGCCTCCAAAAAAGACAAACCAAGTACCGAATCCCTTCTAATATAAATAGATATGCTATTATCAATAAAAAAAAAAAAAAACACACAAAAAAACATGTTTTACATTTTTTTCATTAGTTTCACCCACCAAAGTGTGGCGGATTGAAAATGTCGAATTTACTGTCTAAAAGCACTGTTGTCGAATTTCCAAACTTCAATTGAATACACTTTGGTCGAATTGCAGCACTTGTATCATTGCAGAAAATAAGATTTTACTCACCGGTAAATCTATTTCTCGTAGTCCGTAGTGGATGCTGGGACTCCGTAAGGACCATGGGGAATAGCGGCTCCGCAGGAGACTGGGCACAACTAAGAAAGCTTTAGGACTAACTGGTGTGCACTGGCTCCTCCCACTATGACCCTCCTCCAGACCTCAGTTAGGATACTGTGCCCGGAAGAGCTGACACAATAAGGAAGGATTTTGAATCCCGGGTAAGACTCATACCAGCCACACCAATCACACCGTATAACTCGTGATATTATACCCAGTTAACAGTATGAATATAACAGAGCCTCTCAACAGATGGCTCAACAATAACCCTTTAGTTAACAATAACTATATACAAGTATTGCAGACAGTCCGCACTTGGGACGGGCGCCCAGCATCCACTACGGACAACGAGAAATAGATTTACCGGTGAGTAAAATCTTATTTTCTCTGATGTCCTAAGTGGATGCTGGGACTCCGAAAGGACCATGGGGATTATACCAAAGCTCCCAAACGGGCGGGAGAGTGCGGATGACTCTGCAGCACTGAATGAGAGAACTCAAGGTCCTCCTCAGCCAGGGTATCAAATTTGTAGAATTTTGCAAACGTGTTTGCCCCTGACCAAGTAGCAGCTCGGCAAAGTTGTAAAGCCGAGACCCCTCGGGCAGCCGCCCAAGAAGAGCCCACTTTCCTCGTGGAATGGGCTTTTACAGATTTAGGCTGCGGCAGGCCAGCCGCAGAAAGCGCAAGCTGAATTGTGCTACAAATCCAGCGAGCAATAGTCTGCTTCGAAGCAGGAGCACCCAGTTTGTTGGGTGCATACAGGATAAATAGCGAGTCAGTCTTCCTGACTCCAGCCGTCCTGGAAACATAAATTTTCAAGGCCCTGACTACGTCCAGTAACTTGGAGTCCTCCAAGTCCCTAGTAGCCGCAGGCACAACAATAGGTTGGTTCAAGTGAAAAGCTGATACCACCTTAGGGAGAAACTGGGGACGAGTCCTCAATTCTGCCCTATCCATATGGAAAATCAAATAGGGGCTTTTACATGACAAAGCCGCCAATTCTGACACTCGCCTAGCCGAAGCCAAGGCCAAAAGCATGACCACTTTCCACGTGAGATATTTTAAATCCACGGTTTTAAGTGGCTCAAACCAATGTGACTTCAGGAAACCCAACACCACGTTGAGGTCCCACGGTGCCACTGGAGGTACAAAAGGAGGCTGAATATGCAGCACTCCCTTAACAAAATGTCTGAACTTCAGGCAGTGAAGCCAGTTCTTTTTGGAAGAAAATCGACAGAGCCGAAATCTGGACCTTAAGGGAACCCAGTTTTAGGCCCATAGTCACCCCTGACTGTAGGAAGTGCAGAAATCGACCCAGCTGAAATTCCTCCGTTGGGGCCTTCCTGGCCTCACACCACGCAACATATTTTCACCATATGCGGTGATAATGTTGTACTGTTACATCTTTTCTAGCTTTAATGAGCGTAGGAATGACTTCCTCCGGAATACCCTTTTCTTTTAGGATCCGGTGTTAAACCGCCATGCCGTCAAACGCAGCCGCGGTAAGTCTTGGAACAGACAGGGCCCCTGCAGCAGCAGGTCCTGTCTGAGCGGCAGAGGCCATGGGTCCTCTGAGATCAATTCTTGAAGTTCCGGGTACCAAGCTCTTCTTGGCCAATCCGGAACAATGAGTATAGTTCTTACTCCTCTTTTCCTTATTATCCTCAGTACCTTGGGTATGAGAGAAAGAGGGGGGAGGGAACATCTAAACCGACCGATACACCCACGGTGTCACTAGAGCGTCCACAGCCATCGCCTGAGGGTCCCTTGACCTGGCGCAATATTTTTCTAGCTTTTTGTTTAGGCGGGACGCCATCATGTCCACCTGTGGCCTTTCCCAACGGTTTACAATCAGTTGGAAGACTTCTGGATGAAGTCCCCACTCTCCCGGGTGGAGGTCGTGCCTGCTGAGGAAGTCTGCTTCCCAGTTGTCCACTCCCGGAATGAACACTGCTGACAGTGCTAATACGTGACTTTCCGCCCATCGGAGAATCCTTGTGGCTTCTGCCATCGCCGTCCTGCTTCTTGTGCCGCCCTGTCGGTTTACATGGGCGACTGCCGTGATGTTGTCTGACTGGATCAGAACCGGCTGGTTTTGAAGCAGGGGTTTTGCCTGACTTAGGGCATTGTAAATGGCCCTCAGGTCCAGAACATTTGTGTGTAGGGAAGTCTCCTGACTTGACCAAAGTCCTTGGAAGTTTCTTCCCTGTGTGACTGCCCCCCAGCCTCGAAGGCTGGCATCCGTGGTCACCAGGACTCAGTCCTGTATGCCGAATCTGCGGCCCTCTTGAAGATGAGCACTTTGCAGCCACCACAGCAGAGATACCCTGGTCCTTGGAGACAGGGTTATCAACCGATGCATCTGAAGATGCGATCCGGACCACTTGTCCAACAGGTCCCACTGAAAAGTTCTGGCATGGAACCTGCCGAATGGAATTGCTTCGTAGGAAGCTACCATCTTTCCCAGGACTCGCGTGCAGTGATGCACCGACACCTGTTTTGGTTTCAGGAGGCCTCTGACTAGAGATGACAGCTCCTTGGCTTTCTCCTCTGGGAGAAACACTTTTTTCTGGACTGTGTCCAGAATCATCCCCAGGAACAGTAGACGTGTAGCAGGAACCAGCTGTGACTTTGGAATATTTAGAATCCAACCGTGCTGGTGTAGCACCTCCTGAGATAGTGCTACGCCGACCAACAACTGCTCCCTGGACCTCGCCTTTATCAGGAGATCGTCCAAGTATGGGATAATTAAAACTCCCTTTTTTCGGCCATTACCTTGGTAAATACCCTCGGTGCCGTGGACAGGCCGAACGGCAACGTCTGGAATTGGTAATGACAATCCTGTACCACAAATCTGAGGTACTCCTGGTGAGGATGGTAAATGGGGACATGCAGGTAAGCATCCTTGATGTCGTGATATCATGTAATCCCCCTCTTCCAGGCTTGCAATAACCACCCTGAGCGATTCCATCTTGAACTTGAATTTTTTTATATATGTGTTCAAGGATTTCAAATTTAAAATGGGTCTCACCGAACCGTCCGGTTTCGGTACCACATACATTGTGGAATAGTAACCCCGTCCTTGTTGAAGTAGGGGCACCTTGACTATCACCTGCTGGGAATACAGCTTGTGAATTGCCTCTATCACAGCCTCCCTGCCTGAGGGAGTTGCTGGCAAGGCAGATTTGAGGAAACGGCGGGGGGGAAATGTCTCGAATTCCAGCCTGTACTCCTGAGATACCACTTGAAGGATCCAGGGATCTACTTGTGAGCGAGCCCACTGATTGCTGAAGTTTTTGAGACGGGCCCCCACCGTACCTGGCTCCGCCTGTTGAGCCACAGCGTCATGCGGTGGACTTAGAAGAAGCGGGGGAGGACTTTTGTTCCTGGGAACTGGCTGTATGCTGCAGCTTTTTTCCCCTACCTCTGCCTCTGGGCAGAAAGGACGCGCCTCTACCCCGCCTGCTCTTTTGGGGACGAAAGGACTGTACCTGATAATACGGTGCTTTCTTTGGTTGTGAGGGGACATGTGGTAAAAATGCTGACTTCCCAGCCGTTGCTGTGGACACTAGGTCTGAAAGACCATCCCCGAACAACTCCTCACCCTTATAAGGCAAAACTTCCATGTGCCTTTTAGAATCTGCATCACCTGTCCACTGCCGAGTCCATAACCCTCTCCTGGCAGAAATGGACAGTGCACTTATTTTAGATGCCAGCCGGCAAATATCCCTCTGTGCATCTCTCATGTATAAGACAGCGTCTTTAATATGCTCTATGTTTAGCAATATAGTGTCCCTGTCTAGGGTGTCAATGTTTTCTGACAGGGAATCTGACCACGCAGCTGCAGCACTGCACATCCATGCTGAAGCAATAGCTGGTCTCAGTATAATACCAGCGTGTGTATATATAGCCTTCAGGAGAGCCTCCTGCTTTCTATCAGCAGGTTCCTTTAGGGCGGCCGTATCCGGAGACGGTAGTGCCACCTTTTTTGATAAGCGTGTAAGCGCTTTATCCACCCTAGGGGGTGTTTCCCAACGTGACCTATCCTCTGGCAGGAAAGGGTACGCCATTTGTAACTTTTTAGAAATTACCAATTTTTTATCTGGGCAAGCCCACGCTACTTCACACACTTCATTTAATTCATCAGAAGGGGGAAAAACTACTGGTAGTTTTTTCTCTCCAAACATAATACCCTTTTTTGTGGTACCTGGGGTCACATCAGAAATGTGTAAAACATTTTTCATTGCCTCAATCATGTAACGAGTGGCCCTATTGAACATTACATTAGTCTCTTCGTCGTCGACACTGGTATCAGTATCCGTGTCGACATCTGTGTCTGCCATCTGAGGTAGCGGGCGTTTTAGAGCCCCTGATGGCCTTTGAGACGTCTGGGCAGGCACGAGCTGAGAAGCCGGCTGTCCCGCATTTGGCAGGTCGTCAATTTTTTTATGTAAGGAGTCGACACTTTCACGTAATTCCTTCCACAAGTCCATCCACTCAGGTGTCTGCCCCGCAGGGGGTGACAACACATTTATAGGCATCTGCTCCGCCTCCACATAAGCCTCCTCATCAAACATGTCGACACAGCCGTACCGACACACCGCACACACACAGGGAAAGCTCTGACAGAAGACAGGACCACACAAAGCCCTTTGGGGAGACAGAGAGAGAGTATGCCAGCACACACCAGAGCGCTATATAATAATAAGAATTTACTTACCGATAATTCTATTTCTCGTAGTCCGTAGTGGATGCTGGGGACTCCGTCAGGACCATGGGGAATAGCGGCTCCGCAGGAGACAGGGCACAAAAATAAAGCTTTAGGATTAGGTGGTGTGTACTGGCTCCTCCCCCTATGACCCTCCTCCAAGCCTCAGTTAGGATACTGTGCCCGGACGAGCGTACACAATAAGGAAGGATATTGAACCCCGGGTAAGACTCATACCAGCCACACCAATCACACCGTATAACTTGTGATCTGAACCCAGTTAACAGTATGACAAACGTAGGAGCCTCTGAACAGACGGCTCACAACAAATAACAACCCGATTTTTTTGTAACAATAACTATGTACAAGTATTGCAGACAATCCGCACTTGGGATGGGCGCCCAGCATCCACTACGGACAACGAGAAATAGAATTATCGGTAAGTAAATTCTTATTTTCTCTAACGTCCTAAGTGGATGCTGGGGACTCCGTCAGGACCATGGGGATTATACCAAAGCTCCCAAACGGGCGGGAGAGTGCGGATGACTCTGCAGCACCGAATGAGAGAACTCAAGGTCCTCCTCAGCCAGGGTATCAAATTTGTAGAATTTTGCAAACGTGTTTGCCCCTGACCAAGTAGCAGCTCGGCAGAGTTGTAATGCCGAGACTCCCCGGGCAGCCGCCCAGGATGAGCCCACTTTCCTTGTGGAATGGGCCTTGACAGATTTAGGTTGTGGCAAGCCTGCCACAGAATGTGCAAGTTGAATTGTGCTACAAATCCAACGAGCAATCGTCTGCTTAGAAGCAGGAGCACCCATCTTGTTGGGTGCATACAATATAAACAGTGAGTCAGACTTTCTGACTCCCGCCGTTCTTGAAATATATATTTTCAATGCCCGGACCACGTCCAACAACTTGGAATCCTCCAACTCGTTAGTAGCCGCAGGCACCACAATAGGCTGGTTCAGGTGAAACGCTGACACCACCTTAGGCAGAAAATGAGGACGCGTCCGCAGTTCTGCCCTGTCCGTATGGAAAATCAGATATGGGCTCTTATATGATAAGGCCGCCAATTCTGATACTCTCCTGGCTGAAGCCAGGGCCAGTAGCATGGTTACTTTCCATGTAAGATACTTCAACTCCACCGATTTGAGCGGCTCAAACCAATGGGATTTGAGAAAATCCAAGACTACATTAAGATCCCACGGTGCCACTGGGGGCACAACCGGGGGCTGTATATGTAGTACTCCTTTTACAAAAGTCTGGACTTCAGGAACTGAAGCCAATTCTTTCTGGAAGAAAATCGACAGGGCCGAAATTTTAACCTTAATGGACCCCAATTTGAGGCCCATAGACAATCCTGTTTGCAGGAAATGTAGGAATCGACCCAGTTGAAATTCCTCCGTGGGGGCCTTCCTGGCCTCACACCACGCAACATATTTTCTCCAAATGCGGTGATAATGTTGTGCAGTCACCTCCTTCCTGGCTTTTACCAGTGTAGGAATGACCTCTTCCGGAATGCCTTTTTCCCTTAGAATTCGGCGTTCAACCGCCATGCCGTCAAACGCAGCCGCGGTAAGTCTTGGAATAGACACGGTCCCTGCTGAAGCAGGTCCAGTCTTAGAGGTAGAGGCCACGGATCCTCCGTGAGCATCTCTTGAAGTTCCGGGTACCAAGTTCTTCTTGGCCAATCCGGAGCCACTAGTATCGTTCTTACTCCCTTTTGCCGTATAATTCTCAGTACTTTTGGTATGAGAGGCAGAGGAGGGAACACATACACTGACTGGAACACCCACGGTGTTACCAGAGCGTCCACAGCTATTGCCTGAGGATCTCTTGACCTGGCGCAATACCTGTCCAGTTTTTTGTTGAGGCGGGACGCCATCATATCCACCATTGGTTTTTCCCAACGGTTCACAATCATGTGGAAGACTTCTGGATGAAGTCCCCACTCTCCCGGGTGTAGATCGTGTCTGCTGAGGAAGTCTGCTTCCCAGTTGTCCACTCCCGGAATGAATACTGCCGACAGTGCTATCACATGATCTTCCGCCCAGCGAAGAATCCTTGCAGCTTCTGCCATTGCTGTCCTGCTTCTTGTGCCGCCCTGTCTGTTTACGTGGGCGACTGCCGTGATGTTGTCCGACTGGATCAACACCGGCTGACCCTGAAGCAGGGGTTTTGCCAGACTTAGAGCATTGTAAATCGCTCTTAGCTCCAGTATATTTATGTGAAGAGACATCTCCCGGCTTGACCATACTCCCTGGAAGTTTCTTCCCTGTGTGACCGCTCCCCAGCCTCTCAGACTGGCATCCGTGGTCACCAGGACTCAGTCCTGTATGCCGAATCTGCGGCCCTCTAACAGATGAGCACTCTGCAACCACCACAGAAGAGACACCCTTGTCCGTGGCGATAAGGTTATCCGCTGATGCATCTGCAGATGCGATCCGGACCATTTGTCCAGCAGATCCCACTGAAAAGTTCGTGCGTGGAATCTGCCGAATGGAATCGCTTCGTAAGAAGCCACCATCTTTCCCAGGACTCTTGTGCATTGATGCACAGACACTGTCCCTGGTTTTAGGAGGTTCCTGACAAGTTCGGATAACTCCCTGGCTTTCTCCTCCGGAAGAAACACCTTTTTCTGAACCGTGTCCAGAATCATTCCCAGGAACAGCAGACGTGTCGTCGGGGTCAACTGAGATTTTGGAAAATTCAGAATCCACCCGTGTTGTTGCAGCACTAGTTGGGTTAGTGCTACTCCGTCTTCCAGCTGTTCTCTGGACCTTGCCCTTATCAGGAGATCGTCCAAGTAAGGGATAATTAATACGCCTCTTCTTCGTAGAAGGATCATCATTTCGGCCATTACCTTGGTAAAGACCCGAGGTGCCGTGGACAATCCAAACGGCAGCGTCTGAAACTGATAATGACAGTTTTGTACCACGAACCTGAGGTACCCTTGATGTGAAGGGCAAATTGGGACATGCAGGTAAGCATCCTTTATGTCCAGGGACACCATAAAGTCCCCTTCTTCCAGATTCGCTATCACTGCTCTGAGTGACTCCATCTTGAACTTGAATTTTTGTATGTACAGGTTCAAAGATTTCAGATTTAGAATAGGTCTTACCGAGCCGTCCGGCTTCGGTACCACAAATAGCGTGGAGTAATACCCCTTTCCCTGTTGTAGGAGGGGTACCTTGACTATCACCTGCTGAGAAAACAGCTTGTGAATGGCTTCCAATACCGTCGCCCTGTCTGAGGGAGACGTTGGCAAAGCAGACTTTAGGAACCGGCGAGGGGGAGACTTCTCGAATTCCAACCTGTAACCCTGAGATACTACCTGCAGAATCCAGGGGTCCACCTGTGAGCAAGCCCACTGTGCGCTGAAATTCTTGAGTCGACCCCCCACCGCTCCTGAGTCCGCTTGTAAGGCCCCAGCGTCATGCTGAGGGCTTTGCAGAACCCTGGGAGGGCTTCTGTTCCTGGGCAGGGGCTGCTTGCTGCCCTCTCTTACCCCTTCCTCTGCCCCGAGGCAGATATGACTGTCCTTTTGTCCGCTTGTTCTTATAGGACCGAAAGGACTGCGGCTGAAAAGACGGTGTCTTTTTCTGTTGGGAGGGGGTCTGAGGTAAAAAAGTGGATTTTCCGGCAGTTGCCGTGGCCACCAGATCCGATAGACCGACGCCAAATAATTCCTCCCCTTTATACGGCAATACTTCCATATGTCGTTTGGAATCCGCATCACCTGACCACTGTCGCGTCCATAAACTCCTTCTGGCAGATATGGACATCGCATTTACTCTCGATGCCAGAATGCAAATATCTCTCTGCGCATCTCGCATATAAAGGAAAGCATCCTTTAATTGCTCTATAGTCAATAAAATACTGTCCCTATCCAGGGTATCAATATTTTCAATCAGGGAATCCAACCAGACGACCCCAGCACTGCACATCCAGGCTGAGGCGATGGCTGGTCGCAGTATAACACCAGTATGTGTGTATATACTTTTTAGGGTAGTTTCCAGTCTCCTATCCGCTGGATCCCTGAGGGCGGCCGTATCAGGAGACGGTAACGCCACTTGTTTTGATAAGCGTGTGAGCGCCTTATCCACCCTAGGGGGTGTTTCCCAGCGCGCCCTAACCTCTGGCGGGAAAGGGTATAATGCTAATAACTTTTTTGAAATTAGCATTTTTCTATCTGGGTTAACCCACGCTTCATCACATACATCATTTAATTCCTCTGATTCAGGAAAAACTACAGGTAGTTTTTTCACCCCCCACATAATACCCCTTTTTGTGGTACTTGCAGCATCAGAGATATGCAAAGCCTCCTTCATTGCCGTGATCATATAACGTGTGGCCCTACTTGAAAATACGTTTGTTTCATCACCGTCGACACTAGATTCAGTGTCTGTGTCGACCGACTGAGGTAAAGGGCGCTTTACAGCCCCTGACGGTGTCTGAGACGCCTGGGCAGGTACTAACTGGTTTGCCGGCCGTCTCATGTCGTCAACTGATTTTTGTAATGTGCTGACATTATCACGTAATTCCATAAACAAAGCCATCCATTCCGGTGTCGACTCCCTGGGGGGTGACATCACCATTATCGGCAATTGCTCTGCCTCCACGCCAACATCGTCCTCATACATGTCGACACACACGTACCGACACACAGCAGACACACAGGGAATGCTCTTATCGAAGACAGGACCCCACTAACCCTTTGGGGAGACAGAGGGAGAGTTTGCCAGCACACACCCAAGCGCTATAATATATATGGGAACAACCTTATATAAGTGTTGTTCCTTATAGCAGCTTAAATATATCCAATATATCGCCAAAAAATGCCCCCCCTCTCTGTTTTACCCTGTTTCTGTAGTGCAGTGCAGGGGAGAGTCCTGGGAGCCTTCCTCACAGCGGAGCTGAGCAGGAAAATGGCGCTGTGTGCTGAGGAGAATAAGCCCCGCCCCCTATTTCGGCGGGCTTTCCTCCCGTAGTTTTAGATAACTGGCATGGGTTAAATACATACATATAGCCTTAATGGCTATATGTAATGTATTCTTTTGCCATAAGGTATTAAAATATTGCTGCCCAGGGCGCCCCCAGCAGCGCCCTGCACCCTCCGTGACCGCTTGGTGTGAAGTGTGTGACAACAATGGCGCACAGCTGCAGTGCTGTGCGCTACCTTCATGAAGACTGAAGAGCCTTCTGCCGCCTGTTTCCGGACCTTCAATCTTCAGCATCTGTAAGGGGGGTCGGCGGCGCGGCTCCGGGACGAACCCCAGGGTGAGACCTGTGTTCCGACTCCCTCTGGAGCTAATGGTGTCCAGTAGCCTAAGAATCCAATCCATCCTGCACGCAGGTGAGTTGAAATTCTCTCCCCTAAGTCCCTCGATGCAGTGAGCCTGTTGCCAGCAGGACTCACTGAAAATAAAAAACCTAAAAAACTTTTTCTAAGCAGCTCTTTAAGAGAGCCACCTAGATTGCACCCTGCTCGGACGGGCACAAAAACCTAACTGAGGCTTGGAGGAGGGTCATAGGGGGAGGAGCCAGTACACACCACCTAATCCTAAAGCTTTATTTTTGTGCCCTGTCTCCTGCGGAGCCGCTATTCCCCATGGTCCTGACGGAGTCCCCAGCATCCACTTAGGACGTTAGAGAAACAGGGATTAACTAAATTATATCCCCTTATAGCTGCTATATATGTATATTGCGCCTAAATTTAGTGCCCCCCCTCTCTTTTTTACCCTTCTGTAGTGTAGACTGCAGGGGAGAGCCAGGGAGCTTCCTTCCAGCGGAGCTGTGAGGGAGAAATGGTGCCAGTGTGCTGAGGGAGATAGCTCCGCCCCTTTTTCGCGGACTTCTCCCGCTTTTTTCAGGAATTCTGGCAGGGGTAATTTATTACATATATAGCCTCTGGGGCTATATATTGTGATGATTTTGCCAGGCAAGGTGTTTATATTGCTGCTCAGGGCGCCCCCCCCAGCGCCCTGCACCCATCAGTGACCGCAGTGTGAGGTGTGCATGAGGAGCAATGGCGCACAGCTGCAGTGCTGTGCGCTACCTGGTTGAAGACAGGAGTCTTCTGCCGCCGATTTTCCGGATCACTTCTTGCTTCTGGCTCTGTAAGGGGGCCGGCGGCGCGGCTCCGGGACCGAACATCAAGGCCGGTTCCTGCGGTCGATCCCTCTGGAGCTAATGGTGTCCAGTAGCCTAAGAAGCCCAAGCTACCACCAGTTAGGTAGGTTCACTTCTTCTCCCCTTAGTCCCTCGCTGCAGTGAGTCTGTTTTCAGCAGATCTCACTGTAAAATAAAAAACCTAAAATATACTTTCTTTCTAGGAGCTCAGGAGAGCCCCTAGTGTGCATCCAGCTCAGCTGGGCACAAGATTCTAACTGAGGTCTGGAGGAGGGTCATAGTGGGAGGAGCCAGTGCACACCAGTTAGTCCTAAAGCTTTCTTAGTTGTGCCCAGTCTCCTGCGGAGCCGCTATTCCCCATGGTCCTTACGGAGTCCCAGCATCCACTTAGGACGTCAGAGAAAACTCTAATTTGACAAAAGTCGAATTTCAAAAAGTCGAATTTTGAAAGTCCGTTTTTTGGACGGAAAGCACTGAATTGCATTGACAATTTTTTTTTGGGGCAAAAAATTCCCGAAATTCGACAATTTCGGGAATTCGACCGCAATTGCATATACCCCTATGTGGATATCACCTGTCGACTGTGTGTGCCATTAACTGGAGGTTGCAGAGATGAAGATAAGACACATATATAAAATACATTCACATAAACATTTTGGGTAGGGCTGATGTCTTTTCCGGATGGATGTATCTGGGCAGAGGGGGAAACAAAAGAAAAACGGGTGAAAGAAACAGGCCATGAAATTCATTTGCAATCCTTATCATAACACTGTCTCTATGCCCCTCCTCATAAATTAAATCTGCTGCTATAACAGCGCCCTCGCTCCTTAGACTCATCAGATTTGTGCCGTGCTTGCGCCGCGTCAGAATTCGAACACACCTAAATATCGAACCAATAATTATGACAACTCCCAGGATACAAAGGAGAAACTTCCCTACACTCATGATGACATTTTGAGCCCACTCTCCTAAACCTGAAAACCAATTGCGTGAGTTCAACCATGAGACCCAGCCGGTCAGTTCATTACTCACAGTCGCTAAGGTAAGGTTGTGCTTCCTCCTGAACTCCCACTTCAACTGCAAGATATCGTCCATCATTTGATCGATGATCTCCGTGGGGTCGCCAGTGCTGTTCGTAATATACGTACAGCACTTCACACCATATTGAGTTGCCAGAGTAACACAGTACCAATCTGTCACGGCTGTGACATAATTAAGGACCATTCTGTGCTGAATCAGTTCCTTCTTGTAGGCTTGTAACTCCCTTCCCGTATACCTGAAGGTGTCGTCATACATCTCAGTGATATTGTCTATCAAGTTCGCTAGCGCGTGGATATACCTATAATTTATAGTTCCTCTGGCAGTACGGGTGATGTCTAATGCGAGAACTGAATCCCGGTGGATCAAATCAGAGGCTGCGTGCTCTGCCCTATGAGGTGTCTCTTGATGATGTGTTCATAGTGAGTATGAGTATAAGGAGCCTGAGCACTGCGGTGAACGTCTTTCATCTTATCATGGGTTATGGTCATGACCTCTGGTAGTACTCTCCCAATATAACACAATCCCTCTGAGCTCGGGGCAAGCCACTTGTATGCCTTCCTCCCACATATGAAATAGGCATCATCTGGGAGAACATAGGGGACAAAATATAACATCACCATATTACAAATTTTCCAAGTAAAGAAACCAATCCCTAGTTCTCCCATCTGCTCAGTACAAGTATCGGGCTGGATGATATGCGCACAATACCCTGGCGATACTTCTCCAACCCACATGGTCTTGCTTCCACGAGTATACCTATACCGAAAATACCTCCCACTGTTGGCTATTTGGCGTACAAGTTCAGAGTCTATGGGTATCCTATCAGCTCTGTGTGAAAAGGTCATTGGTTATTCCACGTCACTTCCCAATTTCCCGGTTTTAGGTAATTGGAAATATTAAAACACAATAAGGACCTGTCTACATGATACTGGTGGAGCTTCAAGCTAGGGGGCCTAGAGATATTGAATTTCTTGTCCACCGGTCTCCCACCCCGTAATTCGAGTACCTCATCTATTGCTAAAGGGTACGGTACTAATCCTGACTTGCTCTGACCTTGGAGGTACCTGTGAGCAGACCCAGCATTCTGTCTGGTTTAAGACCTTACCCACTAGTGAGTGGTAATCACTCAATGGATGACGGTCCATGTCGATATTAAGGTTGGACTGACATCTCTGGATGCACCCATCCTCAACTGTATTCTCACAATTCCTACAAATACAATATTCATCAGACAATAACCCCTCACAGTGCCTCCGAGCTCCCTGACTACCAGAGCGCTTACTGATGCCAGCCTTTACTAAAGTAATGCGCTGATCCAGAGAACCTACAAATTCATACTTGCAATCAGAACCCATTCCAGATCCCTGCTCGACCTCTCTGGGACCCTCACCAAAACAAACTGTCCTTATCAAAACCAGAATTACTAACAGAACCCGAAACGCAGTCTCTTGTGATCGATCCATTTCGTTAGGGGAAAGGAGGAAAATAAGGAGAAAAGAAAGGAAAAATGCAGGGGGAGGTGAAAAAATAAGATTTTACTCACCGGTAAATCTATTTCTCGTAGTCCATAGTGGATGCTGGGGACTCCGTAAGGACCATGGGGAATAGACGGGCTCCGCAGGAGACTGGGCACTCTAAAGAAAGATTTAGTACTACCTGGTGTGCACTGGCTCCTCCCTCTATGCCCCTCCTCCAGACCTCAGTTAAGGAAACTGTGCCCGGAAGAGCGGACATTATAAGGAAAGGATTTTGGAATCCACGGTAAGACTCATACCAGCCACACCAATCACACCGTATAACTCGTGATAAACTTACCCAGTTAACAGTATGAACAACAACAGAGCATCAAACAACAGATGCCAACATAACATAACCCTTTTATTAAGCAATAACTATATACACGTATTGCAGAAAGTCTGCACTTGGGACGGGCGCCCAGCATCCACTACGGACTACGAGAAATAGATTTACCGGTGAGTAAAATCTTATTTTCTCTAACGTCCTAGTGGATGCTGGGGACTCCGTAAGGACTATGGGGATTATACCAAAGCTCCCAAACGGGCGGGAGAGTGCGGATGACTCTGCAGCACCGAATGGGCAAACACAAGGTCCTCCTCAGCCAGGGTATCAAACTTCTAGAACTTTGCAAAGGTGTTTGAACCCGACCAAGTAGCTGCTCGGCAAAGTTGTAATGCCGAGACCCCTCGAGCAGCCGCCCAAGAAGAACCCACTTTCCTTGTGGAATGGGTTTTCACCGATTTTGGATGCGGCAAACCAGCCGCAGAATGAGCCTGCTGAATCGTGTTACAGATCCAGCGAGCAATAGTCTGCTTTGAAGCAGGAGCACCCAGCTTGTTGGATGCATACAGGATAAACAGCGAGTCAGTTTTCCTGACTCCAGCCGTCCTGGCTACATAAATCTTCAAAGCCCTGACTACATCAAGCAACTTGGAGTCCTCCAAGTCCCGAGTAGCCGCAGGCACCACAATAGGTTGGTTCAAATGAAAAGATGACACCACCTTCGGCAGAAATTGCGGACGAGTCCGTAATTCTGCCCTGTCCATATGGAAAACCAGATAGGGGCTTTTACATGACAAAGCCGCCAATTCTGACAGACGCCTAGCCGAAGCTAAGGCCAATAGCATGACCACTTTCCACGTGAGATACTTTAAGCTCCACGGTCTTAAGTGGCTCAAACCAGTGAGATTTAAGGAAACTCAACACCACGTTAACATCCCAAGGTGCCACTGGTGGCACAAAAGGGGGCTGAATATGCAGCACTCCCTTTACAAACGTCTGAACTTCAGGAAGAGAAGCCAGTTCCTTTTGAAAGAAAATGGATAGGCTGAAATCTGGACCTTAATGGACCCCAATTTTAAGCCCATAGTCACTCCCGACTGCAGGAAGTGAAGGAAACGGCCCAGCTGGAATTCCTCTGTAGGGGCATTCCTGGCCTCACACCAAGCAACATATTTTCGCCATATACGGTGATAATGTTTAGCCGTCATATCCTTCCTAGCCTTTATTAGCGTAGGAATAACCTCATCCGGAATGCCTTTTTCTGCTAGGATCCGGCGTTCAACCGCCATGCCGTCAAACGCAGCCGCGGTAAGTCTTGGAACAGACAGGGCCCTTGTTGCAACAGGTCCTGTCTGAGAGGCAGAGGCCATGGGTCCTCTGTGAGCATTTCTTGCAATTCCGGGTACGAAGTCCTTCTTGGCCAATCCGGAACAATGAGTATTGTTCTCACTCCTCTTTTTCTCACAATGCTCATCACCTTTGGTATGAGAGGAAGAGGAGGAAACACATAGACCGACTGGAACACCCACGGTGTTACGAGTGTGTCCACAGCTATCGCCTGAGGGTCTCTTGACCTGGCGCAATACCTTTTTAGCTTTTTGTTGAGACGGGACACCATCATGTCCACCTGTGGCAGTTCCCATCGATTCGCAATCTGCGTGAAGACTTCTTGATGAAGTCCCCACTCTCCCGGGTGGAGGTCGTGCCTGCTGAGGAAGTCTGCTTCCCAGTTGTCCACTTCCGGAATGAACACTGCTGACAGTGCTAGTACGTGATTCTCCGCCCAACGAAGAATCCTCGTGGCTTCTGCCATTGCCACCCTGCTTCTTGTGCCGCCCTGGCGGTTTACATGGGCCACTGCAGTGATGTTGTCTGACTGAATCAGCACTGGTTGGTTTCGAAGCAGAGGCTCCGCTTGACTCAGGGCGTTGTATATGGCCCTTAGTTCCAGGATATTGATGTGCAGACAAGTCTCCTGACTTGACCACAGCCCCTGGAAGTTTCTTCCCTGAGTGACTGCCTCCCATCCTCGGAGGCTTGCATCCGTGGTCACCAGGACCCAATCCTGTATGCCGAACCTGCGGCCCTCGAGGAGGTGAGCACTTTGCAGCCACCACAGAAGAGACACCCTGGCCCTGGGGGACAGGGTGATCAGCCGATGCATCTGAAGATGCGATCCGGACCACTTGTCCAACAGATCCCACTGAAAGATCCTCGCATGGAACCTGCCGAAGGGAATGGCTTCGTATGACGCCACCATCTTTCCCAGGACTCGCGTGCAGTGATGCACCGACACCTGTTTTGGTTTTAGGAGGTCTCTGACCAGAGTCGCAAGCTCCTGAGCCTTTTCCTCCGGGAGAAACACCTTTTTCTGGCTTGCATCCAGAATCATGCCCAGGAAGGGCAGACGCGTCATAGAAATCAGCTGCGACTTTGGAATATTTAGAATCCAGCCGTGCTGTCGCAACACCTCCTGAGAGTGTGCTACGCTAATCAGCAACCGCTCCCTGGACCTCGCCTTTATGAGGAGATCGTCCAAGTATGGGATAATTGTAACCCCTTGCTTCCGAAGGAGCACCATCATTTCCGCCATCACCTTGGTAAATATTCTCGGTGCCGTGGACAGGCCAAATGGCAACGTCTGGAATTGGTAATGACAGTCCTGTACCACAAACCTGAGGTACTCCTGATGAGGTGGATAAATGGGGACATGCAAGTACGCATCCTTGATGTCCAGAGACACCATAAAATCCCCTTCCTCCAGGCTTGCAATGACCGCTCTGAGCGATTCCATCTTGAACTTGAATTTCTTCAGATAAATGTTCAGGGATTTTAAATTCAAAATGGGTCTGACCGAACCGTCCGGTTTCGGTACCACAAACATAGTGGAATAGTAACCCCTTCCCTGTTGAAGGAGGGGAACCTTCACTACCACCTGCTGGAGATATAGCTTGTGAATTGCTGCCAATTCCCTTTCCATGGGGGAAGCTGGCAAGGCCGATTTTAGGTAACGGTGAGGGGGCGTCACCTCGAATTCCAGCTTGTATCCCTGAGACACAATTTGTATAGCCCAAGGATCCACCCGTGAGCGAACCCACTGGTGGCTGAAATTTCGGAGACGCGCCCCCACCGCTCCTGGCTCCGGCTGTGGAGCCCCAGCGTCATGCAGTGGATTTAGTGGAAGCCGGGGAGGACTTTTGTACCTGGGAACTAGCTGCATGGTGCAGCTTTTTTCCTCTACCCCTGCCTCTGGCAAGAAAGGATGCACCTCTGACTTTCTTGCTTTTTTGTGAACGAAAGGACTGCATTTGGTAATACGGTGCTTTCTTTGGCTGTGAGGGAATATATGGCAAGAAATTTGACTTCCCAGCCGTAGCTGTGGAAACTAGGTCCGAGAGACCGTCCCCAAACAATTCCTCACCCTTATAAGGTAACACCTCCATGTGTTTTTTAGAGTCGGCATCACCTGTCCATTGCCGAGTCCATAGGACCCTTCTGGCAGATATCGACATTGCGTTTATTCTAGAGCCCAGCAGGCAAAAGTCCCTCTGGGCATCCCGCATATGTAGGACAGCGTCTTTGATATGTCCTAGGGTCAATAACAGTCTCCCTATCCAGGGTATCTATCTCCTCAGAGTATCTGTCCATGCTGCTACAGCACTACACATCCAGGCCGAAGCAATTGCTGGCCTCAGAAGAGTACCAGAATGTGTATAAACAGACTTCAGGATACCTTCCTGCTTCCTATCCGCAGGATCCTTAAGGGCGGCCGTATCCTGTGACGGCAGGGCCACCTTCTTAGATAAGCGTGTCAACGCTTTGTCTACCCTAGGGGAGGATTCCCAGCGTAACCTATCCGTTGGCGGGAAAGGATACGCCATAAGTAATCTTTTGGAAACCAGTACTTTCCTATCAGGGGAATCCCACGCTTTTTCACATAACTCATTTAATTCATGTGAAGGGGGAAGTGTCACTTCTTGCTTTTTCTCCCCAAACATATAAACCCTCTTGTCAGGGACAGGGTTTTCCTCCGATATGTGCAATACATCCTTCATTGCTATAATCATGTATCGGATGGCTTTAGTCATTTTAGGCTGCAACTTTGCATCATCGTCATCGACACTGGAGTCAGAATCCGTGTCGACATCTGTGTCAACCAACTGGGATAGTGGGCGCTTTTGAGACTCTGACGGCCCCTGAGCTGTAGAATCAGACATGGGTTGAGACCCTGACTGATTATCCAACCTTTTATGCAAGGAGCTTACGTTATCATTTAACACCTTCCACATATCCATCCAATCAGGTGTCGGCGCCGTCACCACATTCACTTGCACTTGTTCTGCCTCCACGTAACCGTCCTCATCAAACATGTCGACACAAACGTACCGACACACCACACACACACACAGGGAATGCTCTAATTGAGGACAGGACCCCACAAAGCCTTTTGGGGAGACAGAGAGAGAGTATGCCAGCACACACCCCAGCGCTATATAACCCAGGGATTACACAGTAACTTAGTGTTTACCCAGTAGCTGCTGTTTATGATAATTTGCGCCTAAATTTATGTGCCCCCCCTCTCTTTTTACCCTTTTTCTACCTTGATACTGCAGGGGAGAGGCTGGGGAGCTTCCTCTCAGCAGACCTGTGGAGAGAAAATGGCGCCGGTTAGTGTTGAGGAAGAAGGCCCCGCCCCCTCAGCGGCGGGCTTCTGTCCCGGGTCTGTGTAAATAAAATGTCGGGGGCTCGTACATATATACAGTGCCCAGCTGTATATATATATGTGTCTTTTTGCCAAGAGGTATCCTAATTGCTGCCCAGGGCGCCCCCCCCTGCGCCCTGCACCCTACAGTGACCGGAGTGTGTGGGTAGTGTGGGCGCAATGGCGCACAGCTGCAGTGCTGTGCGCTACCTCATGTGAAGACAGGAGTCTTCTGCCGCCGATTTCGATGTCTTCTTGCTTCCGCCGGCTTCTGTCTTCTGGCTCTGCGAGGGGGACGGCGGCGCGGCTCCGGACGACCAAAGTTAAGATCCTGTGTTCGAACCCTCTGGAGCTAATGGTGTCCAGTAGCCTAAGAAGCGCAACCTAGCCACAGTTAGTAGGTTTGCTTCTCTCCCCTCAGTCCCTCGTCGCAGAGAGTCTGTTGCCAGCAGAAGCTCTCTGAAAATAAAAAACCTAACTAAAATACTTTCTTCTTAGCAAGCTCAGGAGAGCTCACTAAAAGCACCCAGCTCTGGCCGGGCACAGATTCTAACTGAGGTCTGGAGGAGGGGCATAGAGGGAGGAGCCAGTGCACACCAGGTAGTACTAAATCTTTCTTTAGAGTGCCCAGTCTCCTGCGGAGCCCGTCTATTCCCCATGGTCCATACGGAGTCCCCAGCATCCACTAGGACGTTAGAGAAAAAGAAAGTGGTACGACAACCGTTCTAGGTCTTGTTACTCTCTGTGCTCAGATGCCCTTCAACAGTCCTGCCTCTCAACTTTCCCGGAACAGACACTCCAGTGATAAGAGATTCTCTACACTCTGCTCTTTGTCACGAGGTCTCTCCGGGTCAGCAACCTTCTTGCAGTGGGAACCAAGTCTCTCTTTCGGCGACCTTCAATGCTATCGTGCTGGTTAACAAGACTCGATATGGTCCTTCCCACCTGTCTATGAGGCAACCTGAGCGTAAGAAATTTCGAATCGTCACATAATCCCCAGGTTCAATGTCATGACAATTACTGTTTGGTAGGTCAGGAATCCCCAGCTTTAAATTTCTTTGTTGATTTCTCAGCTGCTGCTCATCCCAACCAAATATTTCACAGTCACTTCATTATTACATTTCAAATCATCCTGGGGGTCTATCATTACATGAGGTTGTCGACCAAAAAGAATTTCAAAGGGTGATAGGTTAAGGGGAGACCTGGGAGTGGTTCTGATGCTGTACAACACTAGTGGCAAAGCTTCTGGACACGACAAACCAGTTTCAGCCATTAATTTGCTCAGCTTGTTCTTAATAGTGCTATTCACTCTCTCCACCTTTGCACTCGCCTGTGGACGGTACGGAGTATGCAGCTTGCTATTAATTCCCATCAGCTTGCACATGACCTGAAAGACTTCACCTGTAAAATAGGTACCCCTGTCACTTTCAATTATTCTAGGGATACCATATCTACACACAAATTCCTGCACAATTTTCTTTGCAGTGAACGTAGCAGTATTTGTGGCAGCAGGGAACGCTTTTACCCAGTTGGAAAATACATCAATACAAACTAACACATATTTTAAATTTCTACAGGGTGGTAACTGTATGAAATTGATTTGTATTACCTGAAAAGGTCCGTCTGTCGGAGGGATATGGGATGGCTCTGTTGGTATTGACTTTCCAATATTCTTCCTCAAGCAAGTAAAACGTCATTGCTCTCTTACCTGCATGAGAAGAGAATCCTGGCGCACACCAGTAGGCTCTTACCAGCTTGCACATACCCTCTTTGCCCAGATGAGTCAGACCGTGTGCCGCCTCAGCTAGACTTGGAAGATATGCTCTGGGGCCACTGGCTTACCGTGTCCACCTGTCCAAAGTCCTGAGGACTCCTGGCCATACCCCTTTGACCTCCAGACCGCCTTTTCCTGTAATGAACACAAATCTTGCATTTCAATAAATTTTTGTGTATTGATTGTGTTGAATGCCATCAGTGATGTGATGTTCGTTTGTATGGGGGTGCTGGCTGCTGATTTAGCAGCTTCGTCTGCCCGGCTGTTACCAAGTGAAATTGGGTCTTGGTTGTAAGTATGTGCTTTGCACTTGATAACAGCCACTCTGTTTGGTTCCTGTATCGCTGTTAGAAGTCTTTATGTGGGACGCATGCGCTACAGGTGTGCCAGCTGCCGTCATGAAATTTCTGAGGCGCCATAGGGCCCCGAAATCATGCACTACTCCAAAGGCGTACCTAGAATCCGTGTATATATTAGCTGACTTACCCTTGGCCAATTCACACGCTCTGGTTAGGGCGACCAACTCAGCAACTTGTGCTGAGTGCGGTGGGCCCAGGGGTTCAGCTTCTATGATACCTCTGTCGTCTACAACTGTATATCCAGTACACAAGTCTCCCGATTCTGTCTGTCTGTGGCAACTACCGTCAGTGTAGAAGGTAAAGTCTACTCCTTCCAGTGGGTAGTCACTGATGTCAGGTCTTGCTGTGAAAGTCTGATTCAGGTATTCCATACAATCATGCGTATCAGTATCTGCACTAAATCCTCCTTCACCATTATTCTCATCCTCCACCCATTGTGCCTATCCAGGCACACTTGGCAAGTAAGTTGCAGGATTTAGTGAGCTGCATCTCTTAATGGTGATGTTTACCGGGGCCATTAGTGATAATTCCCACTTTGTAAACCGAGCAGATGAGACATGTCTGGTTTGGGCTGAGTTCAGTAAGGCTGATACTGCATGAGGTGTATGAATGGTCAGGTTATGTCCTAACACTACGTCCTCGCTTTTACTTACCAGCAAAGCTATCGCTGCAACACTTCGCAAGCAAGTGGGGAGAGACCGCGCTACAGTGTCCAACTGTGCACTGTAGTATGCTACCGGTCTGCTGGCATCACCATGTCGGTGTTAAAACCCCTGCCGCGCAACCTGCACTTTCGGTACCGTACAATTCAAAGGGCTTCTCATAATCTGGCATACCTAATGCAGGTGCCTGTGAGAGGCACTGTTTGAGTCTCTCAAATGCCAGTTCGGACTCCTCTGTGTGTGAGATACGTTCTGGTTTGTTCGAAGAGACCATTTCTTGCAAAGGTAAAGCCAGTATAGAAAACCCTGGGATCCAGTTTCGGCAGTACCCACACATTCCAAGGAAAGTGCAGATCTGTTGCTGAGTTTGTGGCAGAGTCATGTCGCGAATCGCCTGTATTCTATCAGCAGTGAGGTGTCTAAGTCCTTGAGTCAAGCAATGTCCCAAATATTTTACCCTGGTCTGGCACAACTGCAACTTATCCTTTGAAACCTTGTGTTCCATTTGGGAAAGATGAAACAGAAGCTGTTTCGTGTCTTTCAAGGACGATTCGAGTGAGTCAGAACATAACAATAAGTCATCGACATACTGTATTAGCACTGATCCACTCTCAGGTTGAAAGGATTATAAACAGTCATGCAAGACCTGAGAGAAAATACTCGGGCTGTCAATGAAACCTTGGGGGAGACGAGTCCAGGTGTACTGTACTCCCCTGTATGTAAAAGCAAAAAGGTATTGGCTGTCAGGGTGAAGAGGGACAGAAAAGAAAGCAGAACAGAGGTCAATGACAGTGAAAAATTTTGCCGTAGAAGGAATTTGCATGAGGATGACAGCTGGATTGGGCACTACGGGGAATTGGCTCTCAACTATCTTGTTTATCCCCCTTAGATCCTGCACTAGCCTGTAACCCCTCCCCCCACTCTTTTTCACAGGGAAGATGGGACTATTGGCGGTGCTGGACGTCCTGACTAGGATGCCCTGCTGTAGCAGCCGCTCTATGACAGGGTACACTCCTAATTCTACCTCTGGCTTCAGAGGATACTGAGGGATTTTTGGAGCTATCCTACCATCTTTTACTTGTACTGCTACTGGAGCTACATTCGCCATCAATCCAGTGTCTTGTCCATCTTTGGTCCAAAGGGAACCCGGTATTTGTGAGATAATTTCCTCTACCTTTGATGGACACTTGTCTATAACAGTAGAATGCGACATTAGCCTTTGAGGGGTGTCTAATATATCTTGTACTTCTTGAGCGTGGTTCCCAGGTATATCCAAGAAGACACCCTCAGGAGTACAGTATATGACACACCGCATTTTACACAATAAATCTCTGCGGAGTAGATTAGTCGGAGCCGATGCAGCCAGCAGAAAATAAGATTTTACTTACTGGTAAATCTATTTCTCGTAGTCCGTAGTGGATGCTGGGGACTCCGTAAGGACCATGGGGAATAGACGGGCTCCGCAGGAGACAGGGCACTTTAAGAATTTGGATACTGGTGTGCTCTGGCTCCTCCCTCTATGTCCCTCCTCCAGACCTCAGTTAGAGAAACTGTGCCCGGAAGAGCTGACAGTACAAGGAAAGGATTTTGGAATCCAGGGCAAGACTCATACCAGTCACACCAATCACACCGTATAACTTGTGATAAACTTACCCAGTTAACAGTATGAACAACAACGGAGCATCAGATCAACCCTGATGCAACCATAACATAACCCTTATTTAAGCAATAACTATATACAAGTATTGCAGAAGAAGTCCGCACTTGGGACGGACGCCCAGCATCCACTACGGACTACGAGAAATAGATTTACCGGTAAGTAAAATCTTATTTTCTCTAACGTCCTAGTGGATGCTGGGGACTCCGTAAGGACCATGGGGATTATACCAAAGCTCCCAAACGGGCGGGAGAGTGCGGATGACTCTGCAGCACCGAATGAGCAAACACAAGAACCTCGTCAGCCAGGGTATCAAACTTGTAAAACTTTGCAAAAGTGTTCGAACCTGACCAAGTAGCTGCTCGGCAAAGCTGTAATGCCGAGACCCCTCGGGCAGCCGCCCAAGAAGAGCCCACCTTCCTTGTGGAGTGGGCTTTTACTGATTTTGGTAGCGGCAATCCAGCCGCAGAATGAGCCTGCTGAATCGTGTTACAGATCCAGCGAGCAATAGTTTGCTTTGAAGCAGGAGCACCCAGCTTGTTGGATGCATACAGGATAAACAGCGACTCAGTTTTCCAGACTCTAGCCGTTCTGGCTACATAAACCTTCAAAGCCCTGACCACATCTAGTAACTCGGAATCCTCCAAGTCACGAGTAGCCACAGGCACCACAATAGATTGTTTCATATGAAAAGATGACACCACCTTCGGCAGAAATTGTGGACAGGTCCGCAATTCTGCCCTGTCCATATGGAAAACCAGATAGGGGCTTTTATGTGACAAAGCCGCTAATTCTGACACACGCCTAGCTGAAGTCAAGGCTAATAGCATGACCACCTTCCACGTGAGAAATTTTAACTCCACGGTTTTAAGTGGCTCAAACCAGTGTGACTTAAGGAAACTCAACACCACGTTAAAATCCCAAGGTGCCACTGGAGGCACAAAAGGGGGCTGAATATGCAGCACTCCCTTTACAAACGTCTGAACTTCAGGTAGAGAAGCCAGTTCTTTTTGAAAGAAAATGGATAGGGCCGAAATCTGGACATTAATGGAACCCAATTTTAGGCCAAAAGTCACTCCAGACTATAGGAAGTGAAGGAAACGGCCCAGCTGGAATTCCTCCGTAGGAGCATTCATGGCCTCACACCAAGCAACATATTTTCGCCATATACGGTGATAATGTTTAGCTGTCTCGTCCTTCCTAGCCTTTATCCGCGTAGGAATAACCTCATCCGGAATGCCTTTTTCTGCTAGGATCCGGCGTTCAACCGCCATGCCGTCAAACGCAGCCGCGGTAAGTCTTGGAACAGACAGGGCCCCTGTTGCAACAAGTCCTGTCTTAGAGGCAGAGGCCATGGGTCCTCTGTGAGCATTTCTTGCAGATCTGGATACCAAGTCCTTCTTGGCCAATCCGGAACAATGAGTATTGTTCTCACTCCTCTTTTTCTTATGATTCTCAGCACCTTGGGTATGAGAGGAAGAGGAGGAAATACATAAACCGACGGAACACCCACGGTGTCACTAGTGCGTCTACAGCTATCGCCTGAGGGTCTCTTGACCTGGCGCAATACCTCTGTAGCTTTTTGTTGAGGCGGGATGCCATCATGTCCACCTGTGGCAGTTCCCACCGACTTGCAATCTGCGTGAAGACTTCTAGATGAAGTCCCCACTCTCCCGGGTGGAGGTCGTGCCTGCTGAGGAAGTCTGCTTCCCAGTTGTCCACTCCCGGAATGAACACTGCTGACAGTGCTCTTACGTGATTCTCCGCCCAGCAAAGAATTCTGGTGGCTTCCGCCATCGCCACCCTGCTCCTTGTGCCGCCTTGGCGGTTTACATGAGCCACTGCGGTGATGTTGTCTGACTGAATCAGCACAGATTGGTCGCGAAGCAGGGTCTCCGCTTGACGTAGGGCGTTGTATATGGCCCTTAGTTCCAGGATATTGATGTGAAGGCAAGTCTCCTGACTTGACCACAGACCTTGGAAATTTCTTCCCTGTGTGACTGCCCCCCACCCTCGGAGGCTTGCATCCGTGGTCACCAGGACCCAGTCCTGTATGCAGAATCTGCGTCCCTCGAGAAGGTGAGCACTCTGCAGCCACCACAGGAGAGACACCCTGGCCCTGGGGGATAGAGTGATCAGCCGATGCATCTGTAGATGTGATCCGGACCACTTGTCCAACAGATCCCATTGAAAGGTCCTCGCATGGAACCTGCCGAAGGGAATGGCCTCGTATGATGCCACCATCTTTCCCAGGACTCACGTGCAGTGATGCACCGACACCTGTTTTGGTTTTAATAGGTCTCTGACCAGTGTCATGAGCTCCTGAGCCTTCTCCATCGGGAGATAAACCCTCTTCTGGTCTGTGTCAAGAATCATGCCAAGGAAGGGCAGACGAGTCGTAGGAATCAGCTGCGACTTTGGAATATTTAGAATCCAGCCGTGCTGTTGTAACACTTCCCGAGAGCGTGCTACGCTGATCAGCAACTGCTCTCTGGACCTCGCCTTTATGAGGAGATCATCCAAGTATGGGATAATTGTGACCCCTTGCTTTCGCAGGAGCACCATAATTTCCGCCATTACCTTGGTAAATATTCTCGGTGCCGTGGAGAGACCAAACGGCAAAGTCTTGAATTGGTAAGGACAATCCTGTACCACAAATCTGAGGTACGCCTGATAATGTGGATAAATGGGGACATGAAGGTATGCATCCTTTATGTCCAGAGACACCATAAAATCCCCCCCTTCCAGGCTTGCGATGACCGCTCTGAGCGATTCCATCTTGAACTTGAACCTTTTCAGGTATATGTTCAGGGATTTTAAATTCAATATGGGTCTGACCGAACCGTCCGGTTTCGGTACCCCAAACATGGTCAAATAATAACCCTTTCCTTGTTGAAGGAGGGGAACCTTGACCACCACCTGCTGAAGATAGAATTTGTGAATTGCAGCTAACACTATTTCCCTCTCTAAGGGGGAAGCTGGCAGGGCCGATTTGAGGTATCGGTGAGGGGGCATCTCTTCGAATTCCAGCTTGTATCCCTGAGACACAATCTCTATTGCCCAGGGATCCACCTGGGAGTCAACCCACTTGTGGCTGAAATTTCGGAGACGCGCCCCCACCGGGCCTAGCTCCGCCTGTGGAGCCCCAGCGTCATGCGGTGGATTTAATGGAAGCCGGGGAGGTCTTCTGTTCCTGGGAACTAGCTGTGTTGTGCAGCTTCTTTCCTCTGCCCCCTGCCTCTGGCAAGAAAGGACGCACCTCGGACTTTCTTGCCTTTTTGTGATCGAAAGGACTGCATTTGGTAATACGGTGCGTTTTCTTAGGTTGTGAGGGAACATATGGCTAAAAATGTGACTTTCCAGCAGTAGCTGTGGAGACCAGGTCCGAGACAACTCCTCACCCTTGTAAGGTAAAACCTCCATGTGCCTTTTTGAGTCGGCATCGCCTGTCCATTGCAGAGTCCACAGGACCCTTCTGGCAGAAATCGACATTGCATTTATTCTAGAGCCCAGAAGGCTAATGTCTCTTTGAGCATCTCTCATATATAGGACAGCGTCTTTTATATGCCCCAGGGTCATTAATATAGTATCCTTGTCCAAGGTATCAAGTTCCTCAGATAAGGTATCCGTCCATGCTGCTAGAGCACTACACACCCAGGCCGACGCAATTGCCGGCCTTAGTAAGGTACCTGAATGTGTATAAATGGACTTCAGGGTACCCTCTTGCTTTCTATCCGCAGCATCTTTTAGGGTGGCCGTATCCTGTGACGACAGGGCTACCCTCTTGGATAAGCGTGTTAGAGCTTTGTCCACCCTAGGGGAGGATTCCCAGCGTAACCTGTCCGTTGGCGGTAAAGGATACGCCATAAGCATCCGTTTGGAAATCTGCAGTTTTTTTTATCTGGAGATTCCCAAGCCTTTTCACATAACTCATTTAGCTCATGTGAAGGGGGAAAGGACACCACCTGCCTTTTTCCCCCATACATATGAACCCTCTTGTCAGGGACTGGGGTTTCCTCTGTGATGTGCAACACATCCTTCATTGCTATAATCATATAACGGATGGCTTTAGCCAATTTAGGCTGTAACTTTGCATCATCGCAATCGACACTGGAGTCAGAATCTGTGTCGATATCTGTGTCAACAATTTGGGATAGTGGGCGCTTCTGAGACCCTGACAGCCTCTGCGACATAGGATCAGGCATGGGCTGAGACCCCGACTGTCCTAAGGTTTCAGCTTTATCCAACCTTTTATGCAAGGAATTAACATTATCATTTAAAACCTTCCACATATCCATCCAATCAGGTGTCGGCGGCGACCCCACATTCATTTGCTCCCGCTCTGCTTCCACATAGCCTTCCTCGTCAAACATGTCGACACAAGCGTACCGACACACCACACACACACAGGGGATGCTCTTTTTGAAGACAGTTCCCCCACAAGGCCTTTTGGAGAGACAGAGAGTATGCCAGCACACACCCCAGCGCTATATGTCCCAGGAATCACACAGTAACTTAGTCTTAACCCAGTAGCTGCTGTATATGTTTTTGCGCCTAATTTATGTGCCCCCCTCTCTTTTTACCCTCTTCTACCGTGAATCTGCAGGGGAGAGCCTGGGAAGCTTCCTCTCAGCGGAGCTGTGGAGAGAAAATGGCGCTGGTGAGTGCTGATGAAGAAGCCCCGCCCCCTCAGTGGCGGGCTTCTGTCCCGCGTTTCTGTGTAAAATTATGGCGGGGGCTCATGCATATATACAGTGCCCAACTGTATATATGCCCAACTTTTGCCAAGAGGTCCTAATTGCTGCCCAGGGTGCCCTGCACCCTACAGTGACCGGAGTATGTGGGTTTAGTGTGGGAGCAATGGCGCACAGCTGCAGTGCTGTGCGCTACCTCAGTTTGAAGACTGGAGTCTTCTGCCGCCGATTTTGAAGTCTTCTTGCTTCTTTCACCCGGCTTCTGTCTTCCGGCTCTGCGAGGGGGACGGCGGCGCGGCTCCGGACGACAAAGGGTGAGATCCTGTGTACGATCCCTCTGGAGCTAATGGTGTCCAGTAGCCTAAGAAGCAGGACCTATCTTCAGTGAGTAGGGCTGCTTTTCTCCCCTCAGTCCCACGCTGCAGACAGTCTGTTGCCAGCAGATCTCTCCGAAAATAAAAAAACCTAACAAAATACTTTCTTATAGCAAGCACAGGAGAGCTCACTAAACAGCACCCAGCTCGTACGGGCACAGATTCAAACTGAGGTCTGGAGGAGGGACATAGAGGGAGGAGCCAGAGCACACCAGTATCCAAATTCTTTCTTAAATGCCCTGTCTCCTGCGGAGCTCATCTATTCCCCATGGTCCTTATGGAGTCCCCAGCATCCACTAGGACGTTAGAGAAAAGAATGTTTGGTTTGCAAAGGCCCTATCATAATCTCTACCGGTCTACTCAAAGGGTATTGTTGCACAGTTCCTGTTACTCCCATTGCCAAAATTGTTTTACCCGTGGTTTTTATACCTATCGTTGAATTTAACACTGACCTGGCTGCCCCTGTATCTACGAGAAAAGGTAATGGTACACCAGCTACATCAACCGTTACCTCAGGTTCACTACCAAGGCTAGCAATCAACTTCACTGGCTGCAGACTACAGGTGTGGCCCAACCCCTATTGTGTGTTGAGACCCTCTCGCAGCGCATTGGCAGCTACAATATGTGAGGGGGGTGCACGTTTTTGGACGCTGTCCTCACGTTCCGTACCACGTGTACCAATGTGCGTACGCAATAAAACAAATCACACAACTTCTATAAATGTGAGCAGTACTAACTATAATCGCTCACTTAACACAAGTTTCTTTTTGTATAAACCTTTACAACCAGGCCAGACTGCGTTTGTGCTTTACACTTACTTCCTTAAACATTTATTTTAGTTTTAACTATATAGCAACAAAATGTAACCGGTTTCACACAAATCTAAATGAATCTAACAATTTGAGTCTTATGGCAACAATGTGAGAGGGTATACAAAGGGTATGGGTGCCTTTTGTTGTGCACGCTTTTGGCGCCAAAAAAATTTCACAGATTTTTAAATAGCTTTTTTCCTGTTTACTTTACGGGTTCTACCAGCATCTCTACAAACCATACAGAGCAGACGTCATCTAATCAGCAGACAAGTAGGGTTTTTAGTGTATCCACCGACCAAGAAAAGGTTACGTAGGATACTTTCTGTCCACCCTTTTGCTGATAGATTAAGTCTGCTGTGACCTGTTAGGCTGTGAGTATGTGGAATCCCTGACGGAGCCCCCAATTGATAATGCTGATTTATATACAGGAATGAAAAGCTATACCTTAAACACACTTTAAATACACTTGGAGAGACTTCCGGTTCCGGCTTTATGGAGTGCTGAGCTCCGTTCTGAGCTCTGTCCCCCACTCCCCTACAAACACTGTTTTCACGGCTTTTAAAGCCTCGTTTCGGACCCGGAGCCTCCCGCAGTGCCCCTGCTACCTAACCCGCCGCAGATGGATAAATTCCTGGCACCGATGACGGCGCACCCTCAGCCGGACCACCAGCAGCAGCCGCAGCCTCCACGCCAGGAGAAGCGGCGTGCTGCAGGGACGATGACGACGGAATCCGCAGTCGATAGCACTCCCCCCCCCTTCACAAGACCGCTGCCGAGGGACCAGCTTCTGGGGGCCAAGTAAGTGCAGGCAGTGATACCCCTGTGACTTACACGGATGTAGTGGCAGCCATTACAGCCACCATGACGCCCCTTCTCTCTAAGGCTGTAGCTGACATCACCAGCCAACTTCAACACCTCACGCACAGGGTCTCTGCAACAGAGCAACAAATCACTATAGTCTCCCACGACGTTGAGGGTCTGCAGCACACAGTGAAACGTCTCACTAATGATAATTACCAGCTGTGGAACAAGATTGACGACATTGAGAACAGATCGCGTCGTAATAACATTAGGCTGGTTGGCCTGCCCGAATCTGTTTAGGGGCCCGCTCTGGCCCACTTTGTCCACAACACCCTCCCCTCGCTCCTAGGCACAGAATCAGTTTGCCAGGACATGGTTATAGAGAGGGTCCATAGGGTGGGTCCGACACCGACCCCTAACAGGCCGAGACCCCGCGTTACCCTATTCCGCTGCCTAAATTACTTGCACAAGATGGAGATTTGGTCGGCCTCTCGTAAGGCAAAAACCCTGTCGTGGGAAGGACATAAACTGCATATTTTCCAGGATTATACTGCAGAGTTGTTGCGTGCCAGAAAATCTTTCTCCCCTGTATGCTCTCGACTGGTCGCTGAAGGGCGCAAATTCGGCCTGCTGTATCCTGCTAGACTCCGTATTTATGATGGGACTTCTTTTAAGGACTTCTACAACCCTCCCGATGCAATGGCATATCTCCAGGAGCTGTCCCAAGCTAAGGGTGCCGACATCACGGATTCCACGGAATAATGCTTTATGCCTTCTGTTTTGATATGCTAAGCTTCGGCTTTTCAATTGAAGAGCTTTTACAATAGCTCATATTATATCAGTCTGTTTATTGCATTTACAGGTTAATTCTCATGTTATGTATATCTCCATACCTTGTGGTGTACTGCGGATGCCTCCTGGCCTCTTTCATACAAAGTTGCACTCTGGGGAACAGGGACTGATCTACCCCTCCCCGCCGGATGCGTTTTTTGTTTGCTATACTACTATTAATCAGCTGTTACGGAAGTTTGGCACCAGGCGCTAGCGTCTGGTTGCCCTCTCACGTATGTTCATCTCCCCCTTCTCATTAAATTTCGCTTCATCCTTACTGTCTTCCTTTACCCTCCTGTTCTCTTAAGCACTGCTCTCAACTTTGTGAATTGGTTGGATGCTGCACAGCCACATAATATGATCACCCTGAAGGCTACCGCCCTCGCCCCACTATGTATTGAACTACTCTTCCTGTTTCTCCCTGTTTCCTCGAGGGATGCCTGATCTTCGCTACGCCACATGGAATGTTGGAGGTATTAACTCCCCAGCGAAAGGAGAAAACTCCTGATTTACTTACAGAAAAATGGCGTGGATGTGGCATTCCTACAGGAAACCCACCTGACTCCATCTGAAACCCTGAAATTGGGAATGCTGGGATGGTCTGTGTTAGCATCCTCCTCCTACAACTCCAGAGCCCGTGGTGTAGCTATCCTGGTGCGTCGCTCTCTACCATATGAAATTCATAATGTCACTGCAGATGACTTCGGTAGATTTGTAGTAGTCTCCGTAGACTTATTAGGTAAAAAATTTACTCTGGCTAATGTTTACGCCCCCCCTCCTTACTCCAAGTCCTACCTCCGTCAGTTAATTGCCCTTTTGACCCCTTTTATGGAGGATAACCTTATCATTGGAGGGGATTTTAATTTGATCTCTTCTCCACTCCTAGACAAATCTTCTACACAGGGGACCTCACACTCCACACTCCCTAAACTAGGCATCCCTTTTTTTTCCATCTACTCTCCAGGCTATAGACCTCTGGCGAGCCCTAAACCCAACGGAGAGGGAATACACCTGCCTCTCGGCGGCGCATGGCTCTCTCTCCCGCATTGACTACTTCTTCATCGCTCATACTCTCTTCCTTCAGGTCACTCAATGCTACATTGCCCCCATCTCTCTCTCTGATCATGCCCTGGTTACCTTTACTGCCCATTTCCCTGATGACGGGGATGCTACCAAATTGTGGAAATTTCCTTCCAGGTTTTGCCGATCTCTTACTTTTAAAACCTTTTTGGAAGCTACTTGGGAAGATTATTGTATCACCAACTCTGAACATATTAAGACCGATCCTTTTCTGTTCTGGATGTCGGCAAAAGCCGTGCTCAGAGGTGCAATTCTATCTTTTACTGCAGCTTCCAACAAGAAATACTCGGTTCAATACTTAACACTTCAAGACACTCTATCCCGGTCTTTTCAGACATATAAATCTTCCCCCTCCCCAGCCACAAAACATGCTTACTTGACATCCAAAACTCATTTTGATGAATTTCTGTCGGAAATGGGTGACAGATACCTTTTCTCTGTCCACCACAAATTCCACAGGTTTGGCAACAAATCGGGGCGTTTACTCTCCAATCTGCTACGCGGCACATATTCCCCGGCGATCGTTCACCCCCTTCGCACATCACAAGGAACCCTGACCTCCACGAACAAACAGTTCGCTCAGATTATGCATAACTATTATTCACAGCTTTATACGTCTGATCAACCAGGCACCACTTCACAAACACCAGCCCAGCCTACTGCTCCTACTCCCCCTTTGCAGTCCACCCACTCTCCCTTCCCTCCAGAGACACACCAAGCTCCCCCCTCCCTTTGGGAGGCTCTCCCTTTTCCTGCCCTCTTGAAAGAAATGGCCTCCCAACTACTATCCCCGATCACTCTAACTGAAGTCCGCCTGGCAATTGAAACCTCATAAAGCACCAGGCCCTGATGGCTACACTGGGGAGTTTTATAAACTCCTCCAACACAAATTTGATTATATTTTAGTTGAGGTTTTCAATTCCTTGCTGCTAGCGAGGACCCCCCCTCCACATTTCAACTCAGCTATCCTTAAATTACTTCCCAAACCTGGAAGGGATCCATCACTCCCTGGCTCGTATCGCCCAATATCTTTGCTGAACTTAGATTATAAGCTATTTGCAAAAATTTTAGCCGACCGTCTCAAACTCACGCTCCCCCACCTCGTCCACCCTGATCAGACTGGCTTCATCGTCGGCAGGCATTCGGTGGTCAATGTGAGGAAGGTGATAGCAGCTTTGCACTCCTGTCATTCCAACTCATCACACTCAGGCTCTGCCATCCTTTCCCTGGATGCGGAAAAAGCCTTCGACCTAGTCGAATGGCCACACCTTTATACTACCCTACGTCGCTTTGGCTTTCCAGAACCCTTTATTCACGCTATCCGTACTCTTTATTCATCCCCAGCCACCCAAATCTCCTGCAACGGCTTCCTCTCCAACCCCTTCTCTATTGGAAAAGGTACTAGGCAGGGCTGTCCCCTATCCCCTCTTCTCTTCGCCATTGCTTTAGAACCTTTAGCTATAGCCCTCAGACTCTCTACTTCATACACTGGTATATTCGTCGGCACAACTGAACTTAAGGTCGCCTTATTTGCAGACGACATGCTCTTATTTGTTTCTGATCCACTTTCATCTATCCCTGAAATTCTGCGCTTGATCTCGGATTTTGGTGCAACGGCCGGCTATAAGATTAATGTCGAAAAATCGGAACTGCTTCCTTTGAACGTTTCTCCTTCCTTGCTTTCCACACTCACGCAAACCACCACCTTCACGATTACTCAGTCACATTTCAAGTACCTGGGAATTAGTATCCCACGAGATATCTCACGCACTTATGAGCTAAATTTTTCTTCGGTTATTACTGCTGTGCTTACTAAGCTGGAGGGCTGGGCTACTCTTCCCCTTTCCATGTTGGGATGGATTGCAGTTCTTAAATCTGTAATCTTCCCTAAAATCTTTTATGTCATGCAGTCTCTTTTCCGATTAGCCTCAGGGACTTGGACAACATCAGACTTCGCAGGGCTATGACCCGTTTTATCTGGCAAGGAAAGAAGCCTAAGGTGGCATTTGCGAAGCTGGTGATGGACAAGTCAATGGGAGGGTTTGGTGTCCCGGATTTTTTTATCCTATTCTCTCACAATCTTCCTTCGATATGCCACTGACTGGCTACTGGGTAGGAGCACTTATACGGACCTGGCTTTAGATACTAGTGCCTTTAGTCCTTTTTCCCCTGGTGCTCTTCTGCATACAAAGAAGGCCTTGATCCCACCATCAATTATGGAACACCCTTTATTTAGGGACACCTATATTAGCTGGGTGAAAATTCATAAGAAATTAAACTTAGATCGCACTGCTTCCACATATATACACCTCTCTGGGGAAACCCCTCCTTCCCTTCACAACACTTTATTCCTTCAGTGGCGGGAGAGGGGGCTATGCTCCGCTTCCCAGGTTTTCGATCCGGGTGGCCACATTACACAGTTTGAGACGCTGAGAGACAGGTACTCCCTACCCTCTTCCCACTTTTTCATGTATCTCCAATTGAGGCACTACCTCACGTCACTTAACCTTAATCCCTCTCATAAGGTCCCCCCCTCCCCACTAGCAAAAGTTCTGAAACAATGGGAGTCAAAAACTTACAAAATGAAGCACCTATATATTCTCCTAGTAAACATTCCCTCCTTATCTGAAGTTTTAAAGGTTATGCTGGAATATATTTATTTTGATCGCAAATCTACTATCCTTACGGGATATACCAGTCTTGCGGGGTTTCATAAAAAATGGGGTCCTTATCTGTCAACACTTGACCCAGATACCCAAGCTCAGATAACCTCAGCTTTTGAAAACCCTCTATGGAAGTTGTCTAAGGGAATGTCTAAATAATAGTATTAAGGGAATATGTTACTTCACTTCCTTTACCCAACAATTCTCTCCCCTCTTCTCCTCTTGGCTGTACATCCTGTTGTAATGCCTCACTACTTCCCTGTTATCCTTTTCTCCATGTTTTTTAAATACCCCTTACTCTCTGAGATGGCCTTCATTCTATGATTATTATTTTTATTACTGTAGCAATTCCTCCGACCACATTGTCCTGGGTCCCCGCCTGTCAGGCTTTCTACCCAGGATTTTGTAGACAAATTGTCAGTGCTCCCTCTATCCCTACTCTCCTTCTTCCTTTTCCCTTCTTTCTCCCCCTTATATACTCTGCCTAAACTCACCCTCTATGATTCGACAGTATTTCTTTCTTATCTGTCTAAAATTGTTTGAACCACACTTACATATGTCTCTATCTAAATGTCGTCACTTTACGGAAGGATCAAACATTCTGCTGCAATGTATTGTTTGTGGTTTTTGATGTTTGATGTCGATTGTACATTTACATTTATCTTCAAAAAAACCCAATAAAATTCAGTTTTGCTAAATACACTTTACCATGGAGCCGCTGCGGCCGCTATACTTAATACACATTCTATGTACTCTTTACGCTGTTAGCGTAAAGAGTCCCGTACTGTGTACGGACTTTGCGCACAAACGCCGCGCTGACGGTACAAAGTACACACAGCGCGTACACACCCAGAGATACACCGCAAACCCTTAACAGCTATGCAATGCGATAATAATACACTTTAAACCTTAGCAAGGAAAGGAAGACACGACACCAGATTGTAATTAAACTGCTGGGTTCCGACACCACAGCATATTATTACTGAAAGGGGGTTACAATATATACAATACGATACAATAGAATAATGGCTACAGTCAATGTTACATACTTGTTTGGATTTTGCCGCGCTACCCAGTCTGGTCCACCGTCATCTAGATAGATAACTTTGTGAGTCTTGTGTCTGGCCAGGCCTGCAGCAGGCTCTTTTTATACAATTCTTCCAAAACCTAACACAATGGATACTGTAATCTCTTTGTCCATTGGACACAGGGATGGTCATTTACAGTACAGGAGAGGTCATAGGTCGGTTTGAATAGGTGGGCGATGTCTGTTCCAATTGCTCTTGTGGGTGGTCTCCTCTGGATTCCTGCCGCATACATAATGTACAGTAAATACAGTTTATATCTATATTCTGCTCCTGCACATAACTATCCGCAGGAACATGCGATCTGCTGCAGACCAACACCGGAATGTTACCCTTAAAATACCCTACAGCTAGATACCAAACATCATCTTATAACCTTGTTCTGTCCCCTCCTATCCTGTAAAGGCGAGTCCCTTTGTTGTTACCATTTAAACTGCTGTAACCTACTGATGTGGTGCAGGGAAACTATGTGTACATTGTGCACTATTTGGATTAAATATGTAATGTGTTTTGATAGCTTTCCATGCGTTCACAAACTCTACCGTAAATACCCATACCACGCGCTAATGCGCAGGACCGCGGGAGCGACCATACGCAAATTGCGGATATGTGCACGCACGGCAGAATAAGTACGCGCACGGAGGCCATCTGTGTGTAGTTTGTACTGCACTATTTTTCAACTTTGAAATATATATATATATATATATTTTTTTTTTTTTTCTATGCCATAGGTGTCATGATTGGACGCCATTCTGACTTCTCAGGACAAATGGAAGAATAGTACTGGCCTGACGTGCCACTGCTTCCATGCTGATCTTAAAGGAGGTGTCATGATCCAGGCTATTTCAAGTAGAAATAGGCCTGTTAAAGTCAATGTATGTGATATCACTATTCTGATCAATTTATCAATGTACCAGTGTGTGATAACTGTCTTTGAATGTCAAATGGTTGAAGCTTGATTGTTCTGCTGGCATTTCATTACAGCCACAGAACTCAGACACACTGGCTACTCAGGTGTGAAATACCTCCTGACCAGAGCTAGTTTAATTACCCCAGAATCAGAGCTATGGCCAGAAAGGTGTTAAGCTCTTCCTCGTCTGTGTCTTCTCAGAACTGCCCATTTGTTTACACAAGAACCATGGCCAGAGCTTCAAAGGCTATTAGAAGATAAGGCCATTCGCCCCTGAGCAGTGGCTGTGAAGCCCAGTATGAGCTGACAATCAATACCTTCTCTGGCTATGGAAGGGTTAAAAATAAACTCTCCAGAGGGAGGGATGCACGTGTATTGGCAAGCTGCTCAATCAGATTAGTATTAGTATATAACAATAGTATTATGGAACCCCAGTGACAGACGCCTTGCTGTTCGACCTGGGGGCTTAACCCTATATCTGCAGATATACGCAACCAAGATCTCTGTATTATCTGATTATTATGTAGTGTTATTTCTCACTCAGTGTGCATTAGGGATAGCAAAATGTTTTAAACAGGAGAACACAGACTGCAAAGTGTGCATTATCAAAGGAGCGAGTCAGGAGAAGCATCCTGGCTCTGTAAAGTCTCGTATATCTGAAGAGGCTTCACTTCATCCCATCGTTCCACTCTGCATGTGTTCGGATCCGTGGCTTTTATCTCCCTATTTTTATTTCTCTTGAAACTGTCTTTACTCATGTGACTTTGACTTTTTATCATTATATCTTGTAACTTTCTTTTCTGTAACATAAGCTTTGAAGTGTTTTACTTAAATTAAAATCTAATTTTAGCTCTGGTTTTCTGTTGTTTGTCCAACCCAACTCTCAAAGAGGCATTACCAAATTATTAATAATTCTGGGTGCCGGCAAAAGCCATAAGTTTGCCTTGGGTCATACCCTAAACGTTTGTACTTTGGCTGGTGGTAGTGACAGTGTTGAAATTAACGCACGTGCTCAGGTATCCAGTAACGGTGTCACATGGCAGGGATTCACAGATTGGCGTATCTGGGGAATCGCTGTGCCTAAGATCGTGACAAACTGGTGGCCAGCTGTGGAATATTTCAAAAAGTAACTTTTGTTTTTACTTGGAACACTTAAATGAATGCAATTCACCAGATACCATAACTCAAAGCTTATATTCGTAAAAGTCACACAGCAAAAGCAATTTCTGTTCCTCCATCCCTGTGTTTATTATTTTGGCAAAGTAACTGCAGAGGAATGGCAGCTACTTATGAGAGGACATCGATCCATGACCTTGTGGAAAGTGATACAGAGCATCGGGATGTTGACAGATCTGTACTGGGGGAGAGTGCATCAGCGGGGGCTAATACGTTAGCCTGGGATGTACCCCGTACTGGACAATTATGTACTGAGGGATGTGATACTGTGAAGCTGGATGCAAACTGTGAGGGCGGGGATGGCACACTGCGCAATATGGGCCAGCCGGCCTAAAATGGCTCAAAATTGGAAAAATGTATAAAAAAAAAATATGTATTCTCCTATTCTGGCGCTGGTCCCTCTTGTCTGTCTATATGCTGAGTGTCCGGGATAAGGCTGAGGATGTGTTATTATATGCACTCATATGCCATGATGTATGATAAAAATTATAATTTATTATAAATGAAGCAAACAATTGCGGACATAAAATCAATACACAAAATTAACTGAAACGTGCCGTCTAGAATAGAATCCTACCCATGCAGGTGGAGGAGCCGCAGGTGTTAGAAAAGCAGGGTACCCCGGGAAAATACCCTGCTGGTGGCTCAATTGTATTCCACAAATACAGACAGGAAGCAGTCCTGAAAGGTCCAGCGAAGTTCGGCTCCACAAGGTATCACCAACGCGTTTCGGGACAGCCTGGTCCCTTCCTCAAGGCTAGATACCCCTGTGGCATGCATCATGTGTTCTTAAATGGTCTCCCAGCCAGGCAGAAACGGCCGCGAACGGGGGGAATGTTGACTTCCGGTCCGGACTGTTCCGGAACAGGAAGTAGATGATGCGTTCCAAACGGCGGAAATCTCATGCGTTCCATAGCTGAATGTGGGTCTCTAGCTGGTGTATAAGCCATGACTGATGTACAAAGTCACAAAATGAAGTGTGGTCTCTTGATGTAATCACTGGAAGAGATTTTCTTAATGATGGTGTCTTGTTTTCATTGTTTCTCCATCATGCAAAAAAAAAAAAAAAAAACAAGATAAATCCTAAAGATGATGGAATAAACTGATAATAAAGGTGAGGTCTATGAGAATAAATTGATGAAGAAATATGTCAAACTCTCATATCTGGTCAATAATAAAACCGTGGTGGACTCAGATATCAGTGTGAGCCTTCGAGGAATAGCTTTAAGGATGGATCAATATCTACAAAATCGGCTCTTAAGTATGTGAAGGTGCCGGACACTGCGTTGGTCCTGCAGCCGATACAGCAGTTTAACGCACGGTAGAAAGCTACTATTGAACGAAAGGCTGCACCACGCAGGGCTACTCTGGAGAGAAAGCTGCTGCAGAAAAGGAGGCTGAGCACAAGTTCCAGTTGGAGTTAACGGAACTCGACTGGCAGCCTGTGGCCAGAAACACAAATCTATATTGATCGCGTTGTGACCAATTCCCCGTGCTGGACCCAGACGGAGAAGGCCAAGTAAATTCCAGCTGTGTTTCACAGAACCAGCTGACCCTGGACTTTACAGCAGATGCCCGACAGAGGTCTGACACCTATGCCAGTTCCAGGGAGACGGCAGAAAGTGCGGCAGCCAGGGAGGTTGCATGGCACCCATCCAAGACTGCGTCAGAAGAGCAATGGGGGTATGCTGCTGCAGACCCAGATGACCTGTTTTTCAAGGATGAGTATGGATGAGCTAAATTAAAGAACGTCAGCTGCAGGGTCTCGCCTGCAGTGACAATACCCGCAGCGAGATGCTCAGGCAGCTCTGGTGGGCAGAGGAGAGCGGGTGCCATGCCTTCAGCCAGTACCGATCCACACTTCTGTGGCCAGGTTCCAAAATAAGTCCTGGGTACCTAGTGCATGAGCTGGAGGAATGTTTTGCAGACGCTTGGAGGCACACAATTGGATAAAGCTCGATACTCCATTCTGGCATGATCAGTGTCACAGAGTGGATGATATAAGACGACTACGAAAAGCTTCTTTTATCAGCGGAAGCAGTAGTCCAGCCTACAGGGGTGCCCCACGAGGAGAAGGTACCCCTTCCTGCTACAGTTGTTGTGGAACCTGCTCCTGAGACATCATATCACAAGGCCCAGTTTAAACTGCAGGGAGAAGCTGAGGAGGTGAGCAGCATGCTCCCATCAGGTGCCCAAGATTTGTTGCTGGAGGAGGCTGTGAAGTAGACCTACTCATTGAAGAGGCTATGGGGGTGATTCAGACCTGATCACACGCAGGCAATTTTTTGCACTGCAGTGATCAGGTAGTTACTGCCTATAGGGGAGGGGGTAATCGCTGTGCAGAGAGCTGCACAAACTAAAGTTTGTGCAGTCTCTGCACTGCTCAGGACTTACTCAGCCGATGCGATGATCTTGGATGGACCAGACGTCAGGAACCCTCACTGGAGACGGCCGGGCACGCCTGCGTTTTCCTGGACACTCCCTGAAAACGGTGTGTTGCTGCCCACGAACACCTTCTTCCTGTCAATCTTCTTGCGATTGCCGCTGCGATCGCTTATTTTGTAGAATCAGTCGCTGTCCGGCAACCCCCGTTGACACCCAGCGATGCACCTGCCATTGCGGACCACACACACGCGCACTGTTCAGACCCGATCACACGGCTGAGAAAAAAAGGCAGCATGCGATCGGGTCTGAATGACCCCCTATGTCTGAGGGAAAGGTCAGACTGTCTGACATTATTTACACAAATGTGTTTGGGACTACTGACTTGGGAAGTTTACCAACTCCACATGAATCTGCAAATGTTGTCCCAGCTGTCTCTAACCCTGTTGAACCATATGATGCATCTCAGGTAGGATGCAACAATGCTGAAAATTGCAATGTTGAGACTGTGTGAAGCTCCCGAGATGATCTGTGATAATGTTGCATCGGTTAAGGTGGTAGAGATAGGGGAGGGTGATACGGAGATATCTTTGTTAATTCTTGTCTCTATTTGGAGTTAAACGGAAGCCCTAATTTAGTTGGGAATGAGTTACCATCACCTAATAGTGGTAGGTGTACTGCTGGTTATGTCATTCATGTTACTGTGCTAGATGTTAACCCTGTTCTTCCATTGATGTCTGGTCGTGACATGGGGCCAGGGGACACTGATTGCATAAATGGGACAGATCTGGGTGGAATGTCGCCAGAGTATGGGACTGACAATAAGAAATGTTCTGTTGCTAGGATTCCTGCTAACCTCGCTTCCCCTCAGGTACCCCAGGATGCCCGACTAGAAAGGGGTAAACATGTGAAGGATGATAGTTATGTACCTGATTTGATAAATGTCATGTTGTCAACTTGCTCAGGTAACCACATTCCTTTCCAGGAACCATGGGATACAGATATTAAGCAGTTACCTAATTGTAGGAAAGCAGAAATGATCCCATGTAGTGTTGAAAAGGCTCATGTTATTTTACAAGTACCACGTAAAAGATCCACCAGGTCGAGATAACGGTGTCGATATTGATAAAGTATTGTCTTGCACCAATGTGGGAAATGTTGTACCTTGCATAAGTAGTGACCGAGTGGGTCCGTTATACATTGCTGGTATGCCAGTTAGGGGTGCTGCAAGGGGATCAGAAGGAGGGTCTGCGTGGGCAGCTGCTGTCACTACTCGCTCCCAGCACAGGGAGGAGTCAAACACTGCAGCTTCCCCCCTAACCCCACTCCCTTCAAGCAGGCACACAAACACAGGTACCCAGCAGGGGTCCATTTCCCTCACTGAGAGCTCAACAGAGAATGTGTCTTTCAAAGCTGAATTGTTAACGGACACCTCTCCTGAGATTCTAAGTGCTACATCACAGCAAAAAGAGAGCTGGCAGACAGGATGCAAGTCCGGGAGGTAATGTCACGCTGGGGAAGGAGCAATGAGGATCACTTGAACTTTTTTTCTCCTTATGAGCTTTAGAACTCTTGGGATGAGTGGAAGTGGAGGAAACACATACACCGACTGAAACACCCACGGAGTCACTAGGGCGTCCACCGCCACTGCTTGCGGGTCCCTCGACCTGGAACAATACCGCCGAAGCTTCTTGTTGAGAAGAGAGGCAATCATGTCGATCTGGGGTATGCCCCAAAGATCTGTTACCTCCTTGAACACCTCCGGATGGAGACCCCACTCCCCTGGATGGAGATGGAGTCTGTTGAGGAAGTCCGCTTCCCAGTTGTCAACTCCCGGAATGAAGATTGCTGACAGCGCCAACGCGTGCTTTTCTGCCAAGAGGATGATCCTTGTTACCTCTGCCATAGCAGCTCTGCTCTTCGTTCCGCCGTGTCGGTTTATGTAAGCCACTGTTGCCACATTGTCCGACTGCACTTGTATGGCCTGATTTCTCAGAAGATGGGCCGCTTGGAGGATACCATTGTAGACAGCTCTTAGTTCCAGAATGTTTATCGGCAGCCCGGCTTCCAGACTTGACCACCTTCCTTGGAAGGTTTCCCTTTGAGTGACTGCGCCCCAGCCCCGGAGACTTGCATCCGTGGTTAGAAGGATCCAGTCCTGAATCCCAAACCTGCGGCCCTCCAGAAGGTGAGATAATTGCGGCCACCAGATGAGTGAAATCCTGGCCTTTGGCAAAAGACAAATTCTCTGGTGCATGTGTAGATGAAATCCCGACCACTTGTCTAGGAGATCCAGTTGGAAGGACCGAGTGTGAAACCTCCCGTACTGTAGTGCATTGCAAGAGGCCACCCTCCACCCCAGAAGGCGAATGCACTGATGAATTGACACCCGGGCAGGCTTCTAGACATCCCAGACCATCGTTTGAATCACCAACGCCTTTTCCACTGAGAGAAACAGCCTCTGCACCTCCGTCGAGGATCATTCCCAGAAAGGACAACCTTCTGGTTGGTTCCAAATGTGACTTTGGAAGATTCAGGATCCAACCATGTTTTCTGAGAAGCTGAGTCGTGAGTGCTATGGACCGTAACAGCTTCTCCTTGGACTATGCCTTTATCAGCAGATCGTCCAGATACGGAATTATGTTCACCCCGTCTGCGGAGGAGAATCATTATTTCCGCCATCACCTTGGTGAACACCCTCCGTGCTGTGGAGAGACTGAATGGGAGGGCCTGGAACTGAAAGTGACAGTCCAACAGTGCAAATCACAGATAAGCTTGATGTGGCAGCCAAATCGGAATGTGGAGGTACGCATCCTTGATATCCAGGGATACTAGGAATTCCCCCTCCTCCAGACCTGGTATTACTGCCCTTAGGGACTCCATTTTGAACTTGAACTCCCTGATGCCTCCATCTTCACACCGGCCCCCCGCTTGTTAGGGGGGTCGGTGACTCACTCGCCACAATCTTCAGCTCTGTAAGGGGGGGAGGGGGTGGCGGCATGCTGCTGGGGTGAGCGATCCCCTGCGGTGTGGAACAATCTATCCCCTCTGGAGCTCAGTGTCCAGTCAGCGGAAACAGTAGCTCAGACCCCGCAGGGCAGACACTGCTCCCCCCTTAGTCCCTCAATGCAGGGAGGCTGTTGCCAGCAGCCTCCCTGTAAAATGACAAACTCTAAAACTAAGCTTTACTAAGGAAACTCTGTAGAGCTCCCCTAGCTGTGACCGGTTCCTCCGGGCACATTTTTTTTAAACCAAGTCTGGTGGGAGGGGCATAGAGGGAGGGGCCAGCCCACACTCTCAAACTCTTAAAGTGCCAATGGCTCCTGGTGGACCCGTCTATACCCCATGGTACTAATATGGACCCCAGCATCCTCTAGGACGTAAGAGAAACTGCGCATGTGTATGCACCACAATGCGCAGGCGCATCATACGAGTACAGAGCGAATCGGTGCTGTGCGATTGTTCTAACGAAGAATCCTTTCGCATACCCGATCGCAAGGAGATTGACAGGAAGAGGGCGTTTATGGGTGTCATCTGACCGTTTTCTGGCGTTTGCAGGGCGGGTGTCTGATGTAAATTCCGAGTCCTTAATCGCTGGATAAATCGCACAGGGTAAGTAACTGCAGGGCTAGTCTTGTATTACACAAAACTTTTTTTAGCATAGCAGGGCTGCACAAGCGTTCGCAGCCTTGCTATGCTAAAATACACTCCCCCATAGGCGGCGTCAAGTTGATCGCAAGAGCAGCAAAAAGTTGCTACGTGCGATCAAATCGGAATGACCCCCAAAGTCTTTAGAACAATACTTGATATGATTTCTATCATAGGGGGTCATTCCGAGTTGATCGCTCGCTAGCTGTTTTTAGCAGATGTGCGAATGCATAGTCCCCGCCCACAGGGGAGTGTACTTTAGCTTTGCAAGTGTGCTAACGCTTGTGCAGCCGAGCAGTACAAAAACAGTTTGTGCAGTTTCTGAGTAGGTCTGAACTTACTCAGCCGCTGCGATCACTTCAGCCTGCCCGGTCCCAGAATTGATGTCAGACACCCGTCCTGCAAACGCTTGGACACGCCTGTGTTTTTCCAACCACTCCCTGAAAATGGTCAGTTGACACACACACACACACAAACGCCTTCTTCCTGTCAATCTTCTTGAGATCGGCTGTGCGAATGGATTATTCGTTAAATCCATCGCCCAGCAACGATCCTCTTTGTACCCGTAAGACGCACCTGCGCATTGCGACGCATACGTATGCGTGGTAGTGACCTGATCGCTGCGAAAAACGGCAGCGTGCGATCAGTTCAGACTGACCCCCATAATCGTTGTGGTCAGCCTTATGCTGTTTAAGGAAACTATGCCTCATCTGATAGGGATAGCCGAACGCCATCTTAAAGCTGCCCAAACCAGGCAGAAACGCTGGTATGACCGAAACACCCGGGAGCGCAAATTTGAAGTGGGTCAGAACGTTCTGGTACTCATTCCAATGAGTACCAGAACTGGTACTAAAGCCACATGGGAAGGTCCGTACACTGTACACCAATGCGTACATGATGTGAACTATGTCATTGCCAGAGATGAGGGCAGGAAGAGACATAGGGTACCTCACATCAATATGCTCAAGATTTACCAAAGCAAGGACAACTGCGTGCTGGCAGTTTGCAGCCTCCCAGAGGAGGACCACAAACCAGACCCAATGTTAGATCTGACTGCTGCGGCTACGCCAGGGGGTACCCTGACAGATGCCGAGTATGGAGAGGAGCTGACAGAGGTGCAGTGGAGTCAGCTGTCATAAACCATGCACCCCTACCAGACCTGCTTCACAGGGAGGCTAGGAAAAACACGCCTAGGTACCCACCAGGTAGACCCAGGTCACCACACACCCCTGAGACAGAGTACAGAGGCACATTGGGGTTGTCGCATGCAGTATGGCGGGAGGTGGATGAGATGCTAATGCTAGGGGTAAAACCGAAGTCCTCGAGTTCATGGGCTATGCCCGTGGTGCTGGACCCAACATGGGAACTGCGATGATCAGTCTTAACAGGGAGACGACAGCAGTCCATCCAGGCAAGGTACTGACAATTGTCAGGGCACAGCATAGAGACTGCGGCTTCAGGTGCCAACTGCTCTCATGTTGATTTTAGAAAGGGGAGGTGTCATGATAGGACGCCATTCTGACGTCAGAACATGCATAACTGCAACTAATATTGTATTGATTACTCTCTGCAAATGCTCTCTGTGTGGTTATGTATAAATCCTGTGTAAAAAGGTAATTCTAACAGCCCCTTTACAGCAGAAGCTCTGCTATGTGTCAAGGTAGTCAAGCTGTGATAAGTCCAGCAGAGAATGCTTCAGGGAAGCATATTGTATCCCCTTCCTCTCTATAGCCATAAAAACTATATTAAGTACTGTTTTTGATCTACTGTATTGTATGTGTTGTAAATGTCTTCTCAGGACAAATGGAAGAATAGTACTGGCCTGACATGCCACTGCTCCCATGCTGATCTTAAAAGGGGAGGTGTCATGATGCAGGCTATTTCAAGTAGAAATAGGCCTGTTAAAATCAATGTATGTGATATCACTATTCTGATCGACGTATCAATGTACCAGTGTGTGATAACTTTCTTTGCATGTCAAATGGTTGAAGCTTATTTGATCTCCTGGCATTTCATTATAGCCACAGAACTCAGACACACACTGGCTACTCAGGTGTGAAATTCCTCCTGACCAGAGCTAGTTAAATTACCCCAGAATCAGAGTTATGGCCAGAAAGGTGTAAGGGGGTCATTCCAACCTGATCGCTGCAGTTGTTCGCAGCGATCGGGTCGGAACTGCGCATGCCGAATGGCCGTCGTTCACTTATGATCGACTCTGCCTGACAGTCAGCGGTGGTCGTTGGGCGGGAGAGGGCGGCACGGAGGCATTAGGCCGCCGTTTTGGGGACGCAGTCCGGCCAATGCAGGCGTGGCCGGACTGGGTGGGGGCGGGCCGCAGCAGCTGCGTGGCATCACACGCAGCCGCTGCGACCAGGGGCAGCGACAAGCAACTCCTGGCCAGCTGCAGGAGCTGCGCTGCCTGGGTTACTCAACAAGTACAAAAGCATTGCCACTGTGCAATGCTTTTGTACTTGTGCAGGGGGGGGGGGGGGGTGGACAGACATGTGAGGCGGACTAGCCCTGTGCTGGGCGTCCCCCTGCATGTCTGGGAAGATGATCGTAGCTGTGCTAAATTTAACACCGCTACGATCAACTCGGAATGTCCCCCTTAAGCTCTTTCCGGTCTGTGTCTTCTTTTAACTGCCCATTTGTTTACACGGGAACCATGGCCAGAGCTTCAAAGGCTATTAGAAGATAAGGCCATTCACCCCTGAGATGACCCTCAATACCTTCTCTGGCTGTGGAAGGGTTAAAAAAAAAAAAACTCTCCAGAGGGAGGGGAGCTGAACAGGCAGCCTGAGTTTTAGATAGGAGAAACACAGACTGCAAAGTGTGCATTATCAAAGAAGCGAGTCAGGAGAAGCATCCTGGCTCTGTATTGTCCCAAATACCTGAAGAGGCTTCACTTCATCCCATTGTTCCACTTTGCATGTGTTCGGATCGGTGGTTTTTTTCTCCCTATTTTATTTCTCTTGAAACGGTCTTTACTCATGTGACTTTGACTTTTTATCATTATATCTTGTAACTTTCTTTTCTGTAACACAAGCTTTGAAGTGTTTTACTTAAATTAAAATCTAATTTTAGCTCTGATTTTCGGTTGTGTGTCCAACCCAACTCTCTGAAAGAGGTGTTATCAAATTATTAATAATTCTGGGTGCAGGCAAAAGCCATAAGTTTGCCTTGGGACATACCCGAAACGTTTGTACTTTGGCTTGTGGCAGTGTTGAAATTAACACACACGCTGAGATATCCAGTAATGGTGTCACATGGCAGGGATTCACAGATTGGCGTATCTGGGGAATCGCCGTGCCTAGGATTGTGACAATAGGTGTAAAACATATGTACACCAGAAAGCATAGCCATGTCCACCACCCCTTATATTAAGGGGAATCGCAGGACTAGGGACCGCCCTGACCTCTCCCCAGCTCTCAAAGCAGTGCATGTGAGCCGCGGCATCATCCTGCAGTGCAGAAGGCCCCAGCTAGCTGATGTCTTCCCCCCCACATTGTACACCGAGTGCGTCTGTGCTAAGTGACGGGCACCCAGTGGCGGCAGGTTCTTGTGATCCGACCACTGTTGGAAGCCGGGGAGGTGTGGAGCATGACAGGCACCCAGCGGCGGCACTGTGATCAGACCACTGCTGGGAGCCAGAGTCTGACCACTGCTCGGAGGCGGGCACGGGGGAGCTGTGAAGCGTGTCGGCGCCCAGCGGCGGCAGAGTGATCTGACCGCGGCTGGGAGCCGGGTAGCAAGTTATACGTTACAAGTACAGTGCAAAAAACGTTCCCCACACATGGAGGGGTGGCATCAGTAGCTGACCGCCCCACTAACCACAGCAACAGCGGACCCAATCCTTACTTCTGTGTAATGTGGAGGCTCTGACGGGGTTTCTCTCCAAGCAAATGTGACCTCTAGCGTCTGTCTCCTCCTTGGTGGCAGCCATTTTTGGTGGTTAACACAGCAATGTACAGAAGCGCTTCCACAGCCCCCAGCGCATCTCAAACTACTGCACAGGCTGCGGCGGCTAGCGTTACTGGGTGGCTGATCCATGGGTGCTAAGCCCGGGAGCATCCATGGATATATTAGCCCAGATCTGTGACTGACTCCGCCCAGCATTATACAGAGAGTCACAGATCTAGGCTAATATATAGATATCTCCTCTCAGTCGCCTTCTTTCAAGTGTGAACATATCTAACCCAGTAAGCCTTTCCTCATAATCCAGTGCCTCTAACCCCTTAATAAATTTGGTGGCTTGTTGCTGAACCCTTTCAAGATCTAAGAAGTCTTTTTTGTGGAGCGGTGGCCAGAACTGAACACAATATTTAAGGACCAAGCATATTAATGATTTGTACAATTGCAGGATTACACTCTCATCCCTTGACCCAATTCTCAGCTTTATGCATGCTAACACTTTATTTGCTTTTGATGCTGCACTATGACAATGAGTTAGTACCCAATGTGATAGTGCAGCATCAAAAGCATTATCAATGAGCACCCCCAAATCTTTTTCAACTACCGTTTCCCCTACATATTTCCCATTTAGTTTATAGGTTTCATGACTGATTTTGGTCCCAAAGTGTATAATTTTAAATTTTTCTATATTGAACCTCATTCTCCACGTACCTGCCCAAACTTCCAATTTAAAAAAGTAATTCTGTAGCGACTCAGAGGGAGTAATTCAGAGTTGATCGCAGCAGCAAATTTGTTAGCAGTTGGGCAAAACCATGTGCACTGCAGGTGTGGCAGATATAACATTTGCAGAGAGAGTTAGATTTGGGTGGGTTATTTTGTTTCTGTGCAGGGTAAATACTGGCTGCTTTATTGTTACACTGCAATTTAGATTTCAGTTTGAACACACCCCACCCAAATCTAACTTTCTCTGCACATGGTTTTGCCTAACTGCTAACAAATTTGCTGCTGCAATCAACTCTGAATTAGGCCCAATATCCTTGTCTGAATTAAGTCTACAGTTTAGTATCAGCTGCAAAAATTGACACTTTGCTTTCCAGACCTTCTCCTAGGTCATTAATAAATTAAACAGTAGGGGCCCGAGTATGGACCCTTGCGGTATACTCGGGCCCAGTCGGAAAACATCCCATTAACCACCACTCGCTGCTCCCTGTTATCCAGCCAATTACCCAAGTACAAGTTTTGTTTCCTAAACGAAGCGCTCTTAATTTGAAAATCTGGGGCAGATGTATTAAGCTTGGAGAAGGCATAAAGAAGTGATGAAGCAGTGATAAGTGCAAGGCAATGCACCAGCCAATCAGCTCATAACTGTCAATTTACATATTGGAGCTGATTGGCTGGTGTTATCACCCTGCACTTATGATTGCTTTATCACTTCTTTATGCCTTCTCCAGGCTTAATACATCTGCCCCTCAGTCTCATGTGTGGCACTGTGTCAAATGCTTTTGCAAAATCTAAATAGACCACATCGACTGCCTTTCCCTGATTAATATTATGGCTGCAGAGTCTCGCTTTTCAGACATTACTGCAGCAGAGTCCCCTTTTTTTACACATTAGGCAGACAGAGTCCCCTTTCTAAACATTAGGCAGCAGAGTCCCCCCTTTCACAAGAGAGAGATAGTGAGAGTGTGTATTATAGGACGGCGGTCGGAAGACAGCCGGTCAGCTTACAGACACCGGGATCCCGGCAGCATACAGACGCCGGGTTCCCGGCGGGGAGGGGCGAGTGCAGCAAGCACCTTGCGGGCTCGCTGCGCTCGCCGCGCTGCGGGCTCAGTGGCGACCACGGGTTCTATTCCCACTCTATGGGTGTCATGGACACCCACGAGTGGAAATAGTCCCTGTTGGTCAGCATGCCGACCATCGGGATAGTGAGCGGTCGGGATGGTGGGGGAGGTCATGTGACTGTCGGTCACCCAAATACCACCCGTATTATACCTACCTGTGAACAGCTGGCAGACCTCTACGGTCTTCCTTCCAACCCTACACTGTGCTCTTCGCATCGCAGGGCACTGTGGGTAGTCTGGGGGAGACGTCATCTCTCCCAGAACACAGGGTGGAGGAGAGCCGGGAAGCGAGGAGGCTGAATGCCGACAGCAGCTGGGTGGATCACACAGTGCGGTGCTGCTGCCAGGCGGGTATGCCGGTAGTCCTGTGCCCACAGTGCATCTGCACAGTGTGCCAGGCACCACTGGCACACACCTGCTTACAGCCATGTGTTATATGCTTAGAAAAGCAGCAGGAAGGGGGGAGGGTGGCCTTGGTAACACTGCAGTGTGGGCTATGAAGGAGAAAACAGTGGGGAGAAACAAGAGGAGGCACAAGGAAAGGAACAGGGAATAGTGCCGAGTAAAATAAAGAAATAATAAGAATTTACTTACCGATAATTCTATTTCTTGTAGTCCGTAGTGGATGCTGGGGACTCCGTAAGGACCATGGGGAATAGCGGCTCTGCAGGAGACTGGGCACAAAAGTAAAGCTTTAGAACTACCTGGTGTGCACTGGCTCCTCCCCCTATGACCCTCCTCCAAGCCTCAGTTAGGATACTGTGCCCGGACGAGCGTACACAATAAGGAAGGATTTTGAATCCCGGGTAAGACTCATACCAGCCACACCAATCACACCGTACAACTCGTGATCTAAACCCAGTTAACAGCATGATAACAGAGGAGCCTCTAGAAAAGATGGCTCACTACAGCAATAACCCGATTTTTGTAACAATAACTATGTACCAGTATTGCAGACAATCCGCACTTGGGATGGGCGCCCAGCATCCACTACGGACAACGAGAAATATAATTATCGGTAAGTAAATTCTTATTTTCTCTAACGTCCTAAGTGGATGCTGGGGACTCCGTAAGGACCATGGGGATTATACCAAAGCTCTCAAACGGGCGGGAGAGTGCGGATGACTCTGCAGCACCAAATGAGAGAACTCCAGGTCCTCCTCAGCCAGGGTATCAATTTTGTAGAATTTTACAAACGTATTTGCTCCTGACCAAGTAGCTGCTCGGCAAAGTTGTAAAGCCGAGACCCCTCGGGCAGCCGCCCAAGATGAGCCCATCTTCCTTGTGGAGTGGGCATTTTACAGATTTTTGGCTGTGGCAGGCCTGCCACAGAATGTGCAAGCTGAATTGTACTACAAATCCAACGAGCAATAGTCTGCTTAGAAGCCGGAGCACCCAGCTTGTTGGGTGCATACAGGATAAACAGCGAGTCAGATTTTCTGACTCCAGCCGTCCTGGAAACATATATTTTCAGGGCCCTGATAACGTCTAGCAACTTGGAGTCCTCCAAGTCCCTAGTAGCCGCAGGCACCACAATAGGTTGGTTCAGGTGAAACGCTGAAACCACCTTAGGGAGAAACTGAGGACGAGTCCTCAATTCCGCCCTGTCCGAATGGAAAATCAGATAAGGGCTTTTACAGGATAAAGCCGCCAAGTCTGACACGCGCCTGGCCCAGGCCCGGGCCAACAGCATGACCACTTTCCATGTGAGATATTTTAACTCCACAAATTTAAGTGGTTCAAACCAATGTGACTTTTGGAACCCAAAAACTACATTGAGATCTCAAGGTGCCACTGGAGGCACAAAAGGAGGCTGTATATGCAGTACCCCTTTTACAACGTCTGAACTTCAGGGACTGAAGCTAGTTCTTTTTGGAAGAAAATTGACAGGGCCGAAATTTTAACCTTAATGGACCCCAATTTCAGGCCCATAGACACTCCTGTTTGCAGGAAATGTAGGAATCGACCCAGTTGAAATTCCTCCGTCGGGCCTTACTGGCCTCGCACCACGCAACATATTTTCGCCAAATGCGGTGATAATGTTTTGCGGTTACATCTTTCCTGGCTTTGATCAGGATAGGGATGACTTCATCCGGAATGCCTTTTTTCCTTCAGGATCCGGCGTTCAACCGCCATGCCGTCAAACGCAGCCGCGGTAAGTCTTGGAACAGACAGGGTCCTTGCTGGAGCAGGTCCCTTCTTAGAGGTAGAGGCCACGGATCCTCCGTGAGCATCTCTTGAAGTTCCGGTTACCAAGTCCTTCTTGGCCAATCCGGAGCCACAAATATAGTGCTTACTCCTCTCCATCTTATCAATCTCAGTACCTTGGGTATGAGAGGCAGATGAGGGAACACATACACTGACTGGTACACCCACGGTGTTACCAGAGCGTCTACAGCTATTGCCTGAGGGTCCCTTGACCTGGCGCAATACCTGTCGAGTTTTTCCCAACGGTTTATAATCATGTGGAAGACTTCTGGGTGAAGTCTCCACTCTCCCGGGTGGAGGTCGTGTCTGCTGAGGAAGTCTGCTTCTCAGTTGTCCACTCCCGGAATTGCTGACAGTGCTATCACATGATTTTCCGCCCAGCAAAGAATCCTTGCAGCTTCTGCCATTGCCCTCCTGCTTCTTGTGCCACCCTGTCTGTTTACGTGGGTGACTGCCGTGATGTTGTCCGACTGGATCAACACCGGCTGACCTTGAAGCAGAGGTCTTGCTAAGCTTAGAGCATTGTAAATGGCCCTTAGCTTCAGGATATTTATGTGAAGTGATGTCTCCAGGCTTGACCATAAGCCCTGGAAATTCCTTCCCTGTGTGACTGCTCCCCAGCCTCGCAGGCTGGCATCCGTGGTCACCAGGACCCAGTCCTGAATGCCGAATCTGCGGCCCTCTAGAAGATGAGCCCTCTGCAACCAACACAGGAGGGACACCCTTGTTCTTGGTGACAGGGTTATCCGCTGATGCATCTGAAGATGCGACCCGGACCATTTTTCCAGCAGGTCCCACTGGAAAGTTCTTGCGTGGAATCTGCCGAATGGGATTGCTTCGTAGGAAGCCACCATTTTACCCAGAACCCTTGTGCATTGATGCACTGAGACTTGGCTCGGTTTTAGGAGGTTCCTGACTAGCTCGGATAACTCCCTGGCTTTCTCCTCCGGGAGAAACACCTTTTTCTGGACTGTGTCCAGGATCATCCCTAGGAACAGAAGACGAGTCGTCGGAACCAGCTGCGATTTTGGAATATTGAGAATACAATCGTGCTGCCGCAACACTACCTGAGATAGTGCTACACCGACCTCCAACTGTTCCCTGGATCTTACCCTTATCAGGGAATCGTCCAAGTAAGGGATAACTAAAATTCCCTTCCTTCGAAGGAATATCATCATTTCGGCCATTACCTTGGTAAAGACCCGGGGTGCCGTGGACCATCCATACGGCAGCGTTTGAACTGATAGTGACAGTTCTGTACCATAAACCTGAGGTACCCTTGGTGAGAAGGGTAAATTTGGACATGAAGGTAAGCATCCTCGATGTCCCGAGACATCATGTAGTCCCCTTCTTCCAGGTTCGCAATCACTGCTCTGAGTGACTCAATCTTGAATTTGAACCTCTGTATGTAAGTGTTCAAAGATTTTAGACTTAGAATCGGTCTCACCGAGCCGTCCGGCTTCGGTACCACAAGTGTGGAATAATACCCCGTTCCCTGTTGCAGGAGGGGTACCTTGATTATCACCTGCTGGGAATACAGCTTGTGAATGGCTTCCAAAACTGTCTTCCTTCCAAATGCCGTTTGAAATCCGCATCACCTGACCACTGTCGTGTCCATAACCCTCTACTGGTAGAAATGGACAACGCACTTAGACTTGATGCCAGTCGGCAAATATTCCGCTGTGCATCACGCATATATAGAAATGCATCTTTTAAATGCTCTATAGGCAAAAATATACTGTCCCTATCTAGGGTATCAATATTTTCAGTCAGGGAATCAGACCACGCCAACCCAGCACTGCACATCCAGGCTGAGGCGATTGCTGGTCGCAGTATAACACCAGTATGTGTGTAAATACATTTTAGGATACCCTCCTGCTTTCTATCAGCAGGATCCTTAAGGGCGGCCATCTCAGGAGAGGGTAGAGCCCTTACAAGCGTGTGAGCGCTTTATCCACCCTAGGGGGTGTTTCCCAACGCACCCTAACCTCTGGCGGGAAAGGATATAATGCCAATAACATTTTAGAAATTATCAGTTGTTATCGGGGGAAACCCACGCATCATCACACACCTCATTTAATTTCTCAGATTCAGGAAAAATAAGATTTTACTTACCGATAAATCTATTTCTCGTAGTCCGTAGTGGATGCTGGGACTCCGTAAGGACCATGGGGATATAGCGGCTCCGCAGGAGACAGGGCACAATAATAAAAGCTTTAGGATCAGGTGGTGTGCACTGGCTCCTCCCCCTATGACCCTCCTCCAAGCCTCAGTTAGGATACTGTGCCCGGACGAGCGTGCATAATAAGGAAGGATATTGAAACCCGGGTAAGACTCATACCAGCCACACCAATCACACCGTACAACTCGTGATCTGAACCCAGTTAACAGTATGATAACAACGAAGGAGCCTCTGAAAAGACGGCTCACAACAAGAATAACCCGATTTTTGTAACAATAACTATGTACAAGTATTGCAGACAATCCGCACTTGGGATGGGCGCCCAGCATCCACTACGGACTACGAGAAATAGATTTATCGGTAAGTAAAATCTTATTTTCTCTGACGTCCTAGTGGATGCTGGGACTCCGTAAGGACCATGGGGATTATACCAAAGCTCCCAAACGGGCGGGAGAGTGCGGATGACCCTGCAGCACCGAATGAGAGAACTCCATGTCCTCCTCAGCCAGGGTATCAAATTTGTAGAATTTAGCAAACGTGTTTGCCCCTGACCAAGTAACTGCTCGGCAAAGTTGTAAAGCCGAGACCCCTCGGGCAGTCGCCCAAGATGAGCCCCCTTCCTTTTGGAATGGGCTTTTACAGATTTTGGCTGTGGCAGGCCTGCCACAGAATGTGTAAACTGAATTGTATTACAAATCCAGCGAGCAATCGTCTGCTTAGAAGCAGGAGCACCCATCTTGTTGGGTGCATACAGGCTAAACAGCGAGTCAGATTTTCTGACTCCAGCCGTCCTGGAAACATATTTTTCAGGGCCCTTACAACGTCAAGTAACTTGGAGTCCTCCAAGTCCCTAGTACCCGCAGGTACCACAATAGGTTGGTTCATGTGAAAAACAGAAAACACCTTAAGGAGAAATTGAGGACGAGTCCTCAATTCTGCCCTGTCAGAATGAAAAATTAAGTAAGGGCTTTATATATGATAAAGCCGCCAATTCTGACACACGCCTGGCTGAAGCCAGGGCTAATAAAATATCTCACATGGAAGGTGACGATGCTAAGTCCACAGTGGTGAGTGGTTCAAACCAATGTGACTTTAGGAAACTCAAAACAACATTGAGATCCCAAGGTGCCACTGGGGCACAAAAGGAGGCTGTATATGCAGTACCCCTTTTACAAACATCTGAACGTCAGGCACTAAAGCCAGTTCTTTCTGGAAGAAATTCGACAGGGCCGAAATTTGAACCTTAATGGACCCTAATTTTAGGCCCATAGACAGTCCTGTTTTCAGGAAATGTAGGAAACGACCCAGTTGGAATTCCTCTGTAGGGGCCTTCTTGGCCTCACACCACGCAACATATCTTCGCCAAATGCAGTGAAAATGTTTCTGCGGTTACATCCTTCCTGTCTTCGACCAGGGTAGGGATGACTTCATCTGGAATGCCCTTCAGGATCCGGCGTTTCAACCGCCATGCCGTCAAACGCGGCCGCGGTAAGTCTTGGAACAGACAAGGCCCCTGCTGGAGCAGGTCCTTTCTTAAAGGTAGAGGCCACGGGTCTTCCGTGAACATCTCTTGAAGTTTCGGGTACCAAGTCCTTCTTGGCCAATCCGGAACCACGAGTATCGTTCTTACTCATCTCCCTCTTATGATTCTCAGTACTTTTGGTATGAGAGGCATAGGAGGGAACACATACTCTGACTGGTACACCCACAGTGTTACCAGAGCGTCCACCGCTATTGCCTGAGGGTCCCTTGACCTGGCGCAATATCTGTCTAGTTTTTTTGTTCAGGCGGGACGCCATCATGTCCACCTTTGGTTTTCCCAACGGTTTACAATCATGTGGAAGACTTCCCGATGAAGTCCCCACTCTCCCGGGTGGAGGTCATGCCTGCTGAGGAAGTCTGCTTCCCAGTTTTCCACTCCCGGAATGAACACTGCTGAGAGTGTTATCACATGATTTTTCGCCCAGCGAAGAATCCTTGCAATTTCTGCCATTTCCCTCCTGCTTCTTGTGCCGCCCTGTCTGTTTACGTGGGCGACTGCCGTGATGTTGTCCCACTGGATCAATACCGGCTGACCTTGAAGCAGAGGTCTTGCTAAGCTTAGAGCATTGTAAATTGCCCTTAGCTCCAGTATATTTATGTGGAGAGAAGTCTCCAGACTTGATCACACTCTCTGGAAATTTTTCCTTGTGTGACTGCTCCCCAGCCACTCAGGCTGGCATCCGTGGTCACCAGGACCCAGTCCTGAATGCCGAATCTGCGGCCCTTTCATAGATGAGCACTCTGCAGCCACCGCAGAAGAAACACCCTTGTCCTTGGAGACAGGGTTATCAGCTGATGCATCTGAAGATGCGATCCGGACCATTTTTCCAGCAGATCCCACGGAAAGGTTCTTGCGTGAAATCTACCGAATGGGATCGCTTTGTAAGAAACCACCACTTTTCACAGGATCCTTGTGCAATGATGCACTGATACTTTTCCTGGTTTTAGGAGGTTCCTGACTAGCTCGGATAACTCCCTGGCTTTCTCTCCGGGAGAAAACATCCTTTTCTGGACTGTGTCCAGAATCATCCCTAGGAACAGTAGACGTGTCGTCGGAAAAAAACTGCGATTTTGGAATATTTAGAATCCACTCGTGCTGTCGTAGAACTACTTAAGATAGTGCTACTCCGACCTCCAACTGTTCTCTGGACCTTGCCCTTATCAGGAAAGCGTCCATATTTCTTTTAAGAAGAATCATCATTTCGGCCATTACCTTGGTAAAGACCCGGGGTGCCGTGGACAATCCAAACGGCAGCGTCTGAACTGATAGTGACAGTTCTGTACCACGAACCTGAGGTACCCTTGGTGAGAAGGGCAAATTTGGACATGTAGGTAAGCGTCCCTGATATCCAGTGACACCATATCGTCCCCTTCTTCCTGGTTCGCTATCACTGCTCTGAGTGACTCCATCTTGATTTGAACGCTTGTATGTAAGTGTTCAAATATTTCAGATCTCACCGAGCCGTCTGGCTTCAGTACCACAATAAAGTGTGGAATAATACCCCTTCCCTTGTTGTAGAAGGGTACTTTGATTATCACCTGCTGGGAATACAGCCTGTGAATTGTTTCCAATACTGCCTCCCTGTCGGAGGGAGACGTTGGTAAAGCAGACTTCAGGAACTTGTGAGGGGGAGACGTCTCGAATTTCCAATGTACACCTGGGATACTACGTGTAGGATCCAGGAGTCCACTTGTGAGTGAGCCCACTGCGTGCTGAAACTCTTGAGATGACCCCCTACCGCACCTGAGTCCGCTTGTACGGCCCCAGCGTCATGCTGCGGACTTGGCAGAAGCTGTGGAGGGCTTCTGTTCCTGGGAATGGGCAGCCTGCTGCAGTCTTCTTCCCTTTCCTCTACCCTGGGCAGATATGACTGGCCCTTTTGCCCGCCTGCCCTTATGGGAACGAAAGGACTGAGACTGAAAAGACTGTGTCCTTTTCTGCTGAGATGTGACTTGGGGTAACAAAAGGTGGATTTTTCAGCTGTTGCCATGGCCACCAGGTCCGATGGACCGCCCCTTTATACGGCAATACTTCCATGTGCCGTCTGGAATCTGCATCACCTGACCACTGTCGTGTCTTCGTCTGGCAGATATGGACATCACATTTACTCTTGATGCCAGAATGCAAATATCCCTCTGCGCATCTTGCATATATAGAAATGCATCCTTAAAATGCTCTATAGTAAATAAAATCTTGTCCCTGTCAAGGGTATCAATATTTTCAGTCAGGAAATCCGACCAAGCCCCCTCAGCGCTGCACATCCAGACTGAGGCGATTGCTTGTCGTAGTATAACACCAGTATGTGTGTATATACTTTTAGGATATTTTTCAGCTTCCTATCAGCTGGCTCCTTGAGGGCTGCCGTATCTGGAGACGGTAACGCCACTTGTTTTTATAAGCGTGTGAGCGCCTTATCCACCCTAAGGTGTGTTTCCCAACTCGCCCTAACTTCTGGCGGGAAAAGGTATACCGCCAATAATTTTCTATCGGAGGAAACCCACGTATCATCACACACTTCATTTAATTTATCTGATTCAGGAAAAACTACAAGTAGTTTATTCACACCCTACATAATACCCTTATTTGTGGTACTTGTAGTATCAGAAATATGTAACACCTCCTTCATTGCCCTTAACATGTAACGTGTGGCCCTAAAGGAAAATACGTTTGTTTCTTCACCGTCGACACTGGAGTCAGTGTCCGTGTCTGTGTCGACCGACTGAGGTAAATGGGCGTTTTTACAAGCCCCTGACGGTGTCTGAGACGCCTGGACAGGTACTAATTTGTTTGCCGGCCGTCTCATGTCGTCAACCGACCTTGCAGCGTGTTGACATTATCACGTAATTCCTAAATAAGCCATCCATTCCAGTGTCGACTCCCTAGAGAGTGACATCACCAATACAGGCAATTTGCTCCGCCTCCTCACCAACATCGTCCTCCTACATGTCGACACACACGTACCGACACACAGCACACACACAGGGAATGCTCTGATAGAGGACAGGACCCCACTAGCCCTTTGGGGAGACAGAGGGAGAGTTTGCCAGCACACACCAAAAACGCTATAATTATACAGGGACAACCCCTTATACAAGTGTTTTCCCTTATAGCATTTTTATATATGTAATCATATCGCCAAATAAGTGCCCCCCCTCTCTGTTTTAGCCCTGTTTCTGTAGTGCAGTGCAGGGGAGAGCCTGGGAGCCTTCCTCACAGCAGAGCTGAGCAGGAAAATGGCGCCGTGTGCTGAGGAGAATAGGCCCCGCCCCCTTTTCGGCGGGCTCTTCTCCCGGAGTTTGTGAGATCTGGCAGGGGTTAAATACATCCATATAGCCTCAAGGGCTATATGTGATGTATTTTAGCCATAAAAAGGTATTATACATTGCTGCCCAGGGCGCCCCCCCCAGCGCCCTGCACCCTCAGTGACAGTTGGTGACTGTTGGTGAAGTGTGCTGACAACAATGGCGCACAGCTGCAGTGCTGTGCGCTACCTTATGAAGACTGAAAGTCTTCTGCCGCCTGTTTCTGGACCTCTGGACCTCTTCAACTTCGGCATCTGCAAGGGGGGTCGGCGGCACGGCTCCGGGACCGGACTCCATGGCTGGGCCTGTGTTCGATCCCTCTGGAGCTAATGGTGTCCAGTAGCCTAAGAAGCAAATCCATCCTGCACGCAGGTGAGTTTACTTCTCTCCCCTAAGTCCCTCGTAGCAGTGAGCCTGTTGCCATCAGGACTCACTGAAAATAAAAAACCTAACTTAAACTTTTATTCTAAGCAGCTCAGGAGAGCCACCTAGATTGCACCCTTCTCGTCGGGCACAAAAATCTAACTGAGGCTTGGAGGAGGGTCATAGGGGGAGGAGCCAGTGCACACCACCTGATCCTAAAGCTTTTATTATTGTGCCCTGTCTCCTGCGGAGCCGCTATATCCCCATGGTCCTTACGGAGTCCCAGCATCCACTAGGACGTCAGAGAAACTACAGGTAGTTTTTCCTCACCGAACATAATACCCCTTTTTGGTGGTACTCGTATTATCAGAAATGTGTAAAACATTTTTCATTGCCTCCATCATGTAACGTGTGGCCCTACTGGAAGTCACATTTGTCTCTTCACCGTCGACACTGGAGTCAGTATCCGTGTCGGCGTCTATATCTGCCATCTGAGGTAACGGGCGCTTTAGAGCCCCTGACGGCCTATGAGACGTCTGGACAGGCACAAGCTGAGTAGCCGGCTGTCTCATGTCAACCACTGTCTTTTATACAGAGCCGACACTGTCACGTAATTCCTTCCAACAGTTCATCCACTCAGGTGTCGACCCCCTAGGGGGTGACATCACTATTACAGGCAATCTGCTCCGTCTCCACATCATTTTTCTCCTCATACATGTCGACACAAACGTACCGACATACAGCACACACACAGGGAATGCTCTGATAGAGGACAGGACCCCACTAACCCTTTGGGGAGACAGAGGGAGAGTTTGCCAGCACACACCAGAGAGCTATATATATATACAGGGATAACCTTATATAAGTGTTTTTCCCTTTATAGCTGCTGTATCTTTAATACTGCGCGTAATTAGTGCCCCCCCTCTCTTTTTTAACCCTTTCTGTAGTGTAGTGACTGCAGGGGAGAGCCAGGGAGCTTCCCTCCAACGGAGCTGTGAGGGAAAATGGCGCCAGTGTGCTGAGGAGATAGGCTCCGCCCCCTTATCGGCAGCCTTATCTCCCGTTTTTCTATGTATTCTGGCAGGGGTTAAATGCATCCATATAGCCCAGGAGCTATATGTGATGCATTTTTTTGCCATCCAAGGTGTTTTTTATTGCGTCTCAGGGCGCCCCCCCCCAGCGCCCTGCACCCTCAGTGACCGGAGTGTGAAGTGTGCTGAGAGCAATGGCGCACAGCTGCAGTGCTGTGCGCTACCTTGTTGAAGACAGGACGTCTTCTGCCGCCGATTTTCCGGACCTCTTCTGTCTCTGTAAGGGGGCCGGCGGCGCGGCTCTGGGACCCATCCATGGCTGGTCCTGTGATCGTCCCTCTGGAGCTAATGTCCAGTAGCCTAAGAAGCCCAATCCACTCTGCACGCAGGTGAGTTCGCTTCTTCTCCCCTTAGTCCCTCGATCCAGTGAGCCTGTTGCCAGCAGGTCTCACTGAAAATAAAAAAACCTAAAACTAAACTTTTCACTAAGCAGCTCAGGAGAGCCACCTAGTGTGCACCCTTCTCGTTCGGGCACAAAATCTTAACTGAGGCTTGGAGGAGGGTCATAGGGGGAGGAGCCAGTGCACACCAGGTAGTTCTAAAGCTTTACTTTTGTGCCCAGTCTCCTGCGGAGCCGCTATTCCCCATGGTCCTTACGGAGTCCCCAGCATCCACTTAGGACGTTAGAGAAAAGTGATTAGGAGAAATTAAACAAGTATAAGATCAAATGGAGAAATGTAAACACATAACCAGTCTGTTGTAAAGATCACAAAACTGGAAAAGAGGAAGATGGATGCTCTCCTGACAATTTATAGACCACCAACAACTAATTATTATTATCCTTTATTTATATGGCGCCACAAAGGTTCCGCAGCATCCAGAGACAGAGAGTACCTGGCAGCAGCTGCCTGTCTCAGTCCCTGCTGAGCTGCGGCCATCCCCTCACACTGTAGTAATCTTTCTACTCCAATCTGCCAGGTCGTTCGACAGCTGCGGGAGACCTGGTACAAAGAGAGTTAGAGGTGGGTCACAAGGTGTGGAAGAGCCACTTGCTGCGTGGGCACTGGGTAGCTGTAGTGTGCGGGACAGGAAGCAGGAGACCTGGGCATTGGCGAGTCTGATCACTCCTTACTTCCCCGGCTTCATGGGTCCCAATGGGCATCAGGAGTGCACAGAGATGCTGTGCGGCTCTCCACTTCCTGATTGCGGGCCCAGCAAACAGACATTACAGTGGCTGCCAGTACCGCCTCCAGGCAACCTGCGCTGTGTGCTAGGCACACTTCGCACACAGCTAGTTACAGCCCTGATAATAGTATAACAGCACCTCTATACAGCATATAAATTCAGTTCAAGTAAAATAATAAAATAGTGACATCTAAAGCTGCGAATGGGAACTGCAAGCAATCATCCCTTTTTGTGATCGTCCTTTAAGTATAATGAACCAATTCAGCAAATCCTATGCGTAACATACCGTTCCGAATGCATAAATCATCAAGCCCGCCCTCTTCGACCCAGAAGGTGCCATCATCACACTAGCGACCGTGTACCTCTGTCGCCTCATAACTACTCTAGCACGGGTAGATGCAAGTTTCAGCAATACTCCATTTTCTCCGGCGCGTTCTGTAGTACAGTGCAGCCGGGCGGCACAGTGACGTTACATACGCCTCAGGTCACGTGACTGTGATGTCATCAAGGTCCTTTTGATATAGCGCAATTCGCGTTCGCAGAAACCAACAAGGTGAGTGAAAGAGCAGCCACCGGTGGTATAAGGGTTAATTCGCAGGCTCCCCTCATACATACAGCAGTTACACACACCACATCCGTCACTCACACGTAGGACATTGTTGGAACGTGAAAAGATACAGAAACACGCGTGGCATTGAGCATATCTCCCAACATGACCCTCTCAAGGAGGGACACAATGCTCTGCTTCTGGACTTTTCTCTTAATGTATGATTGCTGGCCCCTGTGTTGAACAGGTTAATGGATAAGAAAGGTGTTTCAGCACAGGTGATGGCAATTATACATTAAGACAGAAGTCCAGAAGCAGAGTATTCTGTCCCTCCTGGAGAGGGTCATGTTGGGACTGGTATGCATTGAGCTACTAACTACCGGTAATATCGCACAGTAAAAAAATTGCTCGTAAAAGGTAGTTGCTGGGAGCGTAGGGGACCAGCAACACACGCACACATACTGAGTCAGTGTTATAGTAAATGTATGTGGAAGTGTATAAGGGGAAAAGTTAAGTAATTAACCTGGATTTGCTGTAACTTAGATTTGTAAATAGTACAGTTTTGTGTAGAAAACAATATATAAAGCAGCGGTCTCTGCAACGAGTCAAGCATACCATTCTATTTTTTCCACACTTGCCTAAAACTTTTGCGCAATATTGTGTGTTTGTGGGTGTGTGTATATACACACACACACACACACACACACACACACACACACACACACACACACACACACACACACACACACACACACATTTTGCAGTCACTGTAAGTACCAGATTCTCTCTCTAGGGGACAACTATATATTAGCCAGATCTGTGACTCAGTGTATAACGCTGTGCGGAGTCAGAGTCACAGATCTGGGCTAATATATCCGTGGGTGCTCCCGGGCCTGAGTACTCACGGAACCAGCCACCCAGTAACGCTAACCACCACAGCCCCCGCAGCAGTTTGAGACGCGCTGGGGGCTGCGGAAGCGCTTCTGTACATTGCTGTGTTAAAAGAACCACCAAAAATGGCCGCCGCCAAGGAGGAGACAGACGCTAGAGGTCACATTTGACCTCTAGCGTCTGTCTCCTCGGCCTCAGCCAGTTTAAGGTTTTGTTTTTACACTGCAATGTACGGAAGCGCTTCCGCAGCCCCCAGTGCATCTCAATCCACTGTGGTGGCTGTGGAGGCTAGCAGTATAATTAATACCCCTTTTCCACCTACGAGCACGGGTCGCAGCCGGGAGCTTGACACAGGAGCTGCCCGGCTGCGACCCGTGCTCAGCCCCTTTCCCATCAGCAGTCACCAACCCGGCATATTGCCGGGTTGTTGACGCTGCTAGTGACGTGGCAGGGGCGGCGCTGGGAGATCAGCGGCGCCGCCCTTCCATACAGTGTAAACGGGAGCCATGTCACATCGACATGGCTCCCGTTTACACTACAACCCTACCCAGATCATTCCAGTGTCCTACCCAGGTAGATAGCCGGGAAGGATTCACGGGTCACTTGATCCGGGTTTTTGCGGGGGGACCCTTTTCCACTTGCAAAAAACACGGGTAAATGGGCGCCCCGTGCATTTACCCATGTTTTTTGAGCTAGTGGAAAAGGGGTATAATTATGCCCGCACCCACCCTCCCATACTTTACTGGGGCTGCGCCCAGGAGACTCCTGGGAACGGACATTTAACCCCTGGGAACGCACATGAAACCCCTGACAACGGACATTAAACCCCATGGCAACGGACATTTAACCCCTGGCAACGTGCATTAAAACCCTGGCAACGGACATTAAACCTCTGGCAACGCGCATGAAACCCCTGGCAACGGACATTAAATCCCTGACAACGCGCATGCAACCCCTGGCAACGGACATTAAACCCTTGGCAACGCGCATGAAACCCCTGGCAACTGACATTAAACCCCTGGCAACACGCAGGAGCCCCTGACAACATGCATGAAACCCCTGCTAACATGCTGGAGACCCCTGGCAACGAGCATGAGACCCCTGACAACAGGCAGGTAATTTAAAATAATTAGAAGCCTTAAGCCCAGAACCCACGGGCCGATGTGTGAGAGATGTGTTCTGAGCGAACCGCTCAGCACACATCTCTCCCGCCGCTCAGCACAGCGCGATCTGTGCTGAGCGTGCGGGGGGAGGACGGGGGCCGCTCATTTCACCCAGCGGGTGAAATGAGCGACCCGCCAGATTGGCCTGCACGGCCAATCTAGTACCAGCGATAGCGATGCGCGGGGTTGCGCATCGCTATCGCTGTATGGGGTACACACGGAGCGATCCTGCTAAAATTCTAAGCAATCTAGTCAGATTGCTTAGAATATCGCTGTGTGAGTACCCCCCTTTAAGGCCCGTATTCACGGGCAGATGTGGGGAGAGAGATGTGTGCCGAGCGAACCTCTCATCACACATCTTTCCCCCCGCTCAGCACAGCGCGATGTGTGCTAAGCGTGCGGGGTGAAGCGCTCATTTCACCCAGCGCTCATTTCACCCAGCGCCTCTGTAACCGCTTCCCCATTCGCAACAGCCACGCACCTGCCCCTCCACCACCTGCGCACCCCCGCCCCACCCGCAGCCCATACGGACCCCCATCCGCGGTCCCCATTTCCCTGCCCCCTCCCCGTTGCAAGGGACTACGCCCCCTTCACCATCGGACGCCCTTTCGTCCTGCAATATTTAACCACTAACAGAACCAGGAATGAAGGTAATACTCCATATAATACAAATATTGAACGCCAGATAGGCGTGCATGGGGTTAAGGGGGCGTAGCCCCTTGCGACGGTGTGAATAGCACCCGTAGGGCGCGATGAGTCTCCTAGTATTTACTGTAGTAAGTGGTGTGTCACCAAAAACTAGAGAGTCCTTTATCACCAAATATTGTGGCAATAAGAGTTATTTTTGTGTTCAAATGTACCAATTTAAATAGCCAGACATGTCCCCATGTACAACAGCTACTGACAGTAGTATCTCTTATTCACATTGTGCCACACAATATTGCCAGTTCTCATTATGTAATACTGTAGTGCCATCTTTCACATTGACATTAGGATGATGTAAAATGTGTAAGTTTGCCTGCCTGGAGAAAGCACTGCGACCCCATCCGAATACAGAGATTGCCGCAGTGTACACTAGGCTGCTGTTCGCTATGACTTGTCAGACACTGTGAATTTGAAGGTCACAGCTTCAATGCGTCCACATGCCCAGTGTGAAAACTTGAAACTCTGGGGTCATTCCGAGTTGATCGCTAGCTGCAGTTGTTCACTGCATAGCGATCAGTGAAAAAAACGGCTTATCTGCGCATGCGTATGCACAGCAATGCGCACGCACGACGTACGGGTACAAAGAGCATAGTGGTTTTGCACAGGTTCTAGCGAAGCTTTCAGTCGCACAGCCGATCGCAAGGAGATTGACAGGAAGAGGGCGTTTCTGGGTGTCAACTGACCGTTTTCTGGGAGTGTTTGGAAAAACGCAGGCGTGGCCGGGCGTTTGCTGGGCGGTTATCTGACATCAATACCGGGTCACTCGTCGCAGCAAACATCTCACAGGATAAGTAACTACAGGGCTGGTCTTGTTTTGCACAAAATTTGTTTGCAGGCGGACTGCTGCACAGGTGTTCGCACTCCTGCAAAGCGAAAACACACTCCCCCGTTTGCACGGCTGCTAAAAACTGCTAGCGAGCGAACAACTCAGAATGACCCCCTCTGGTGGAAGTCAGTAGAGGCTGTTACATGTTATAGCCTCAGCCAATAAGAATCAGCTATTCTCCTTGGCTATTGCTGCCACACGTGACAGCCAACAATACCAACACAGATTCTTCTTGGCCGCTGCACATCACGCCGATCTACTGGTTGAATGTCCGCAGTCAACCGATAGATTGCAAACGACGCTGTGGGCACCAATGCACTACAGTGTATCAGGTTGTGGGGCAATTTGCAGTGGCTCATTTACTGGGGCTGTTAGTTGAATAGCCCTGCCCTAGAGTGAGAGTATAGCAGACATGTCTAGGGCTCATATACAAAGGAAGAGGAAGTACAAATAAGTCACAAGCGCTATAAGAAATTTTACTTCCCTCTTATGGGGTGGAAGTGATATAGATGGAATATGAATGTTTCTCCTGGGTGGTCTTCAGTTTGCCAGCTGTCGGGATCCCGGCTCACAGTATACCGGCGCCGGAATCCCGACAGCCGGCATACTGACACTTTTTCTCCCTCTTGGGGGTCCACGATCCCCCTGGAGGGAGAATAGATAGCGTGGCGCGCATAGCGTGCCACCGTACCCACAAGGGGCTCATTTGCGCTGGCCATGCTGTCGGTATGCTGGCGGTCGGGATTCCGGCGCCGGTATGCTGGTCGCCGGGAGCCCGGCCGCCGGCATACCCTACTACACCCTTTCTCCTTTGCGTTGTATCCTGTCCTTGAATAGATTCACCAAAGCTCAGTAGATGTCTCTTGAAATATGTCCAAGATCAGTGGTTATTTTGAATACAGGTTGGTATTTATGTTGAAAGATGTAAATCTTGGACGGCGTAACGTACTCACTCAGTAGAGATGAAAGGTAAACATATAAAGGAATGTTTCTGCAGCGGGGTACACTGGGAATAACATCTGGTGTAAAGTTGGATCTTGATCCGAGGTTCCAACAGGCTAAAAGCTTTGACTGTTCCCAGGATGCACTGCACCGCCTCCTCTATATCCCCGCCTCCAGGCACTGGAGCTCAGTTTGTAAGTTGGTGCCTGCAATGCAGGTAGCTAAAAGGGAGGGCTGCGCTAGGCATGCCCTGAAAAGAGCTTTTCTGACAAGAAAGAAGACTTCAAGGGCCGCAGCATAGGCACTTAGTGCTATATGTCAGTCTGACATATCGTGCTGCGGCTCCCTCACCTCCCCCAGCGGCGCTGTATACTCTTACGCCTTGGTTACCGGGTACTTACAGCAGAGGCGCTCCGGTCTCATCAGCCACACATACCGCCGCTGCTCTCCTGGATCGCGTAGCCGCACGATAAGGAGGAGGTAAGAGGGTCCCCCAGGTGGTCGCGTTCTCCGGAGACGGACCGCGCCGCTGGCGTGGACACTGTGGCCGTGCAGGGACCCCACTATATCCACCAGGGCAAGGAGCACAGGTCGGATTTACTAAAATCCCTTTAGTACAGGCTCCATAGTACCCAGTGGTGAAGTCCAGCAGAAGGGATAAGGCTCTGAACTGTAGCCCCTCCCCCACCCCGATGCGCCATCTACAGCAGATGTTCCCTGGAGCTGAATCTCTCTCTCTCTCCCTCTCTCCCTGTCAGCGTTTGGGCGCCATTACACAGAGCTGCGCTGATTCTGGGACTGCTGGACACTGTCTCCTCTGTGAAGCCGCCTGCCTCATCAGAGCTGTGCATTTACAGGACACTTACCGTATATACTCGAGTATAAGCCGACTTTTTCAGCACTTTTTTTTGTGCTGAAAAAGCCCCTCGGCTTATACTCGAGTCAGTGCTGGCAGTGCAGTGCAGTGGGAAAGAGGTACACGGAGGGCACAGCGCACGCCTTTCCTGTGTCCCTTCTGCGTCTCCGGCGGCAGCGGCGGGTCAAATAAAGGAAGTACCCGTTCGTGAGCTCTGATTGGCTCACGAACCGGCACTTCATTTAACAGACCCGCCGCGACCGCCGGAGACGCAGGAGGGACACAGGAAAGGCGCGCGCTCTGCCCTCTGTGTCCCTCCTTCACAAGACAACGCGGGAGCGGCGGAGGGTAAGTTATAGTAGGCACTGGGGGAGCATATTTGGCACTTTGGGGGGGGGCATATGTGGCACTGAGGGGGCATGCATATATGGCAGTATGAGGGCATATTTGGCAACGTGGGGGTATAACTGGCACTGTGTGGGGGCATATCTGGCAGTGTGAGGCCATATCTGGCACTGAGGGGGCATGCATATCTGGCAGTATGAGGGCATATCTGGCACTGTGGGGGCATATCTGGCACTATGGGGGCATATCTGGCACTGAGGGGGCATGCATATCTGGCACTGTGAGGGCATATCTGGCACTGTGTGGGGGCATATCTGGCAGTGTGAGGGCATATCTGGCACTGAGGGGGCATGCATATCTGGCAGTATGAGGGCATATCTGGCACTGTGGGGGCATATCTGGCAGTATGAGGGCATATCTGGCACTGTGGGGGCATATTTGGCACTATGAGGGCATATCTGGCACTGGGGGCATATCTGGCAGTGTGAGGGCATATCTGGCACTGGGGGGGGGGGGGCATATCTGGCACTATGAGGGCATATCTGGCACTGTGGGAGCATATCTGGCAGTATGAGGGCTGTGTACGGCTAGAGCTGCATTTCCCACCCTAGGCTTATACTCAAGTCAATACGTTTTCCCAGGTTTTTGTGGTAAAATTAGGTGCCTCGGCTTATATTCGGGTCGACTTATACTCGAGTATATACGGTAAGTATTCTACATGCCGTTTAGACAGTGTTAGTTAAGAACCAGTGCATAACTACAGGGATATTTAGTACAAGTATCCTGTGATACACATCCAGTATTTACTGTGCATTGTTATATCTTCACCCCACCGCACGTCACTGGTATACATACATAACTTTACTTAGTATTGCTAATCCAGTGCAGTTTTATTGTTGTTTGTAATAATTTCTGCATTGTACATGTGACTGTGTGTGCCAATAGCTGCTGTGTGGTTCCTATTCCGTGTATCTCACACATATTACTATCTCTATATTCTGTACCCTGATGGGGGCTAAGTGCATCAGGGTCCTCTATATATATATATATATATATATATATATATATATATATATATATATATATATATATATAATATATATATATATATATATATATTTCTCTATCGTCCTAGTGGATGCTGGGGTTCCTGAAAGGACCATGGGGAATAGCGGCTCCGCAGGAGACAGGGCACAAAAAGTAAAGCTTTTCCGATCAGGTGGTGTGCACTGGCTCCTCCCCCTATGACCCTCCTCCAGACTCCAGTTAGATTTTTGTGCCCGGCCGAGAAGGGTGCAATCTAGGTGGCTCTCCTAAAGAGCTGCTTAGAGAAAGTTTAGCTAGGTTTTTTATGTTACAGTGATTCCTGCTGGCAACAGGATCACTGCAGCGAGGGACTGAGGGGAGAAGGAGTCAACTCACCTGCGTGCAGGATGGATTGGCTTCTTGGCTACTGGACATCAAGCTCCAGAGGGACGATCACAGGTACAGCCTGGATGGTCACCGGAGCCGCGCCGCCGGCCCCCTTGCAGATGCTGAAGACAGAAGAGGTCCAGAATCGGCGGCTGAAGACTCCTGCAGTCTTCTAAAGGTAGCGCACAGCACTGCAGCTGTGCGCCATTTTCCTCTCAGCACACTTCACACGGCAGTCACTGAGGGTGCAGGGCGCTGGGAGGGGGGCGCCCTGGGAGGCAAAATGAGTACCTATAAAGGCTAAAAATACCTCACATATAGCCCTAGAGGCTATATGGAGATATTTAACCCCTGCCTGATTTCTCAAAATAGCGGGAGACGAGCCCGCCGGAAAAGGGGCGGGGCCTATCTCCTCAGCACACGGCGCCATTTCCTCTCACAGCTCCGCTGGTCAGGACGGCTCCCAGGTCTCTCCCCTGCACTGCACTACAGAAACAGGGTAAAACAGAGAGGGGGGGCAAATTTATGGCGATATTTTTATATAACAAAGCAGCTATAGGGGAGCACTTATTATAAGGCTATCCCTGATATATATATAGCGCTTTTGGTGTGTGCTGGCAAACTCTCCCTCTGTCTCCCCAAAGGGCTAGTGGGTCCTGTCTTCATTAGGAGCATTCCCTGTGTGTCTGCTGTGTGTCGGTACGTGTGTGTCGACATGTATGAGGACGATATTGGTGTGGAGGCGGAGCAATTGCCAAATATGGGGATGTCACCTCCTAGGGGGTCGACACCAGAATGGATGCCTTTATTTATGGAACTACGGGATAGTGTCAACACGCTAAAGCAGTCGTTTGACGACATGAGACGGCCGGACAATCAATTAGTGCCTGTCCAGGCGACTCAAACACCGTCAGGGGCTGTGAAACGCCCTTTGCCTCAGTCGGTCGACACAGACCCAGACACAGGCGATGACTCCAGTGGTGACGGTGACGAATCAACCGTATTTTCCAGTAGGGCCACACGTTATATGATTTTGGCAATGAAGGAGGCGTTACATTTAGCTGATACTACAGGTACCACTAAACAGATAATTATGTGGGGTATGAAAAAACTACCTATAGTTTTTCCTGAATCAGAAGAACTAAATGACGTGTGTAATGAAGCGTGGGTTGCCCCTGATAAAAAGCTGATAATTTCAAAGAAATTATTGGCATTATACCCTTTCCCGCCAGAGGTTAGGGAGCGCTGGGAAACACCTCCTAGGGTGGACAAGGCGCTAACACGCTTATCTAAACAAGTGGCGTTACCCTCTCCTGAGACGGCCGCACTTAAAGATCCATCAGATAGGAGGATGGAAAATATCCAAAAAAGTATATACACACATGCAGGTGTTATACTACGACCAGCTGTAGCAACTGCCTGGATGGGCAGTGCGGGGGTAGTTTGGTCAGAATCCCTGATTGAAAATATTGATACCCTGGACAGGGACAATATTTTACTGTCGTTAGAACAAATAAAGGATGCATTTCTTTATATGCGTGATGCACAGAGGGATATATGCACACTGGCATCACGGGTAAGTGCTATGTCCATTTCGGCCAGAAGAGCTTTATGGACGCGACAGTGGACAGGCGATGCGGATTCAAAACGGCATATGGAAGTTTTGCCGTATAAGGGGGAGGAGTTATTTGGAGTCGGTCTATCAGATTTGGTGGCCACGGCTACAGCCGGGAAATCCACCTTTCTACCTCAAGTCACTCCCCAACAGAAAAAGGCACCGACTTTTCAACCGCAGCCCTTTCGTTCCTTTAAAAATAAGAGAGCAAAGGGCTATTCATATTTGCCACGAGGCAAAGGTCGAGGGAAGAGACAGCAACACGCAGCTCCTTCCCAGGATCAGAAGCCCTCCCCGGCTTCTACAAAAGCCTCAGCATGACGCTGGGGCTTCTCAAGCGGACTCGGGGACGGTGGGCGGTCGTCTCAAAAATTACAGCGCGCAGTGGGCTCACTCGCAAGTAGATCCCTGGATCCTGCAGATAATATCTCAGGGATACAGGTTGGAATTAGAGACAGATCCACCTCGCCGTTTCCTGAGGTCTGCTTTACCAACGTCCCCCTCCGAAAGGGAGACGGTGTTGGAAGCCATTCACAAGCTGTACTCTCAGTAGGTGATAGTCAAGGTACCTCTTCTGCAACAAGGGAAGGGGTATTATTCCACTCTTTTTGTGGTACCGAAGCCGGATGGCTCGGTAAGGCCTATTCTAAATCTGAAGTCCTTGAACCTGTACATAAAGAAGTTCAAGTTCAAAATGGAGTCACTCAGAGCAGTGATAGCGAACCTGGAAGAGGGGGACTTTATGGTATCCTTGGACATCAAGGATGCGTATCTCCACGTTCCAATTTACCCCTCACACCAGGGGTACCTCAGGTTCGTTGTACAAAACTGTCACTATCAGTTTCAGACGCTGCCGTTCGGATTGTCCACGGCACCTCGGATCTTTACAAAGGTAATGGCCGAGATGATGATTCTTCTTCGAAGAAAAGGCGTATTAATTATCCCATACTTGGACGATCTCCTAATAAGGGCGAGGTCCAGAGAACAGCTAGAGATGGGATTAGCACTGTCTCAAGAAGTGCTAAAACAGCACGGGTGGATTCTGAATATTCCAAAATCCCAGTTAATGCCGACAACTCGTCTGCTGTTCCTAGGGATGATTCTGGACACGGTTCAGAAAAAGGTTTTTCTCCCGGAGGAAAAAGCCAAGGAGTTATCCGAGCTTGTCAGGAACCTCCTAAAACCAGGAAAGGTGTCTGTACATCAATGCACAAGAGTCCTGGGAAAAATGGTGGCTTCTTACGAAGCGATTCCATTCGGCAGATTCCACGCAAGAATTTTCCAAAGGGATCTGTTGGACAAATGGTCAGGGTCGCATCTTCAGATGCACCTACGGATAACCCTGTCTCCAAGGACAAGGGTGTCTCTTCTGTGGTGGTTGCAGAGTGCTCATCTATTGGAGGGCCGCAGATTCGGCATACAGGATTGGATCCTGGTGACCACGGACGCCAGCCTGAGAGGCTGGGGAGCAGTCACACAAGGAAGAAACTTCCAGGGAGTATGGACGAGCCTGGAAACGTCTCTTCACATAAACATTCTGGAACTAAGAGCAATATACAATGCTCTAAACCAGGCAGAACCTCTGCTTCAGGGAAAACCGGTATTGATCCAGTCGGACAACATCACGGCAGTCGCCCATGTGAACAGACAGGGCGGCACAAGAAGCAGGAGGGCAATGGCAGAAGCTGCAAGGATTCTTCGCTGGGCAGAGAATCATGTGATAGCACTGTCAGCAGTGTTCATCCCGGGAGTGGACAACTGGGAAGCAGACTTCCTCAGCAGACACGATCTTCACCCGGGAGAGTGGGGACTTCATCCAGAAGTCTTCCACATGCTGGTAACCCGTTGGGAAAGACCAATGGTGGACATGATGGCGTCTCGCCTCAACAAAAAACTGGACAGGTATTGCGCCAGGTCAAGAGATCCGCAGGCAATAGCTGTGGACGCGCTGGTAACGCCTTGGGTGTACCAGTCGGTGTATGTGTTTCCTCCTCTGCCTCTCATACCAAAAGTATTGAGAATTATACGGCAAAGAGGCGTAAGAACGATACTAGTGGTTCCGGATTGGCCAAGGAGGACTTGGTACCCGGAACTTCAAGAGATGATCACGGAGGATCCGTGGCCTCTACCTCTAAGGAGGGACTTGCTTCAGCAGGGTCCCTGTCTGTTTCAAGACTTACCGCGGCTGCGTTTGACGGCATGGCGGTTGAACGCCGGATCCTAAAGGAAAGAGGCATGCCGGAAGAAGTCATTCCTACTTTGATTAAAGCAAGGAAGGAAGTAACCGTGCAACATTATCACCGAATTTGGCGAAAATATGTTGCGTGGTGCGAAGATCGGAGTGCTCCGACGGAGGAATTTCAACTGGGTCGATTCCTACATTTCCTGCAATCAGGATTGTCAATGGGTCTCAAATTGGGATCTATTAAGGTTCAAATTTCGGCCCTGTCGATTTTCTTTCAAAAAGAATTGGCTTCAGTCCCTGAAGTCCAGACCTTTGTTAAGGGAGTGCTGCATATACAGCCTCCTGTGGTGCCTCCAGTGGCACCGTGGGATCTAAATGTGGTTTTGGACTTCCTAAAATCTCATTGGTTTGAACCACTAAAAAAGGTGGATTTGAAATATCTCACATGGAAAGTGACCATGCTTCTAGCCCTGGCTTCTGCCAGGAGAGTGTCAGAATTGGCAGCTTTATCTTACAAAAGCCCATATCTGATTTTCCATTCGGACAGGGCAGAACTGCGGACTCGTCCGCATTTTCTCCCTAAGGTGGTGTCAGCATTTCATCTGAACCAGCCTATTGTAGTGCCTGCGGCTACAAGTGACTTGGAGGACTCCAAGTTACTGGACGTTGTCAGAGCATTAAAAATATATATTGCAAGGACAGCTGGAGTCAGAAAATCTGACTCGTTGTTTATATTGTATGCACCCAACAAGATGGGTGCTCCTGCGTCTAAGCAGACGATTGCTCGTTGGATCTGTAGCACAATCCAACTTGCACATTCTGTGGCAGGCTTGCCACAGCCTAAATCTGTAAAGGCCCACTCCACAAGGAAGGTGGGTTCATCTTGGGCGGCTGCCCGAGGGGTCTCGGCATTACAACTTTGCCGAGCAGCTACGTGGTCAGGGGAGAACACGTTTGTAAAATTTTACAAATTTGATACTCTGGCTAAGGAGGACCTGGAGTTCTCTCATTCGGTGCTGCAGAGTCATCCGCACTCTCCCGCCCGTTTGGGAGCTTTGGTATAATCCCCATGGTCCTTTCAGGAACCCCAGCATCCACTAGGACGATAGAGAAAATAAGATTTTACTTACCGATAAATCTATTTCTCGGAGTCCGTAGTGGATGCTGGGCGCCCATCCCAAGTGCGGATTATCTGCATAAGTTGTACATAGTTATTGTTAACTAATTCGGGTTATTGTTGAAGGAAGCCATCTTTCAGAGGCTCCGCTGTTATCATACTGTTAACTGGGTTTAGATCACAAGTTGTACGGTGTGATTGGTGTGGCTGGTATGAGTCTTACCCGGGATTCAAAATCCTCCCTTATTGTGTACGCTCGTCCGGGCACAGTACCTAACTGGAGTCTGGAGGAGGGTCATAGGGGGAGGAGCCAGTGCACACCACCTGATCGGAAAAGCTTTACTTTTTGTGCCCTGTCTCCTGCGGAGCCGCTATTCCCCATGGTCCTTTCAGGAACCCCAGCATCCACTACGGACTCCGAGAAATAGATTTATCGGTAAGTAAAATCTTATTATTTATTTCTCATACGTCCTGCTGGATGCTGGGGACACCATTAGAACCATGAGTATAGACGGGATCTGCAGGTGACATGTGCACTTTAAGACTTTGAAAGGGTTGTGAACTGGCTCCTCCCTCTATGCCCCTCCTCCAGACTCCTGTTTTAGAATTGTGCCCAGTGAGACTGGACGCACTAAGGGGAGCTCTACTGAGTTTCTCTGTAAAGACTGTTTGTTAGGTTTTTTATTTTCAGGGAGGCTGCTGGCAACAGTCTCCCTGCTTCGTGGGACTTAGGGGAGAGAAGTATGACCCACTTCCAGTGAGTTCATGAGCTCTGCCTCTACAGCTACTCTCCGGCTACAGGACACCATTAGCTCCTGAGGGTTTGATCCCTGGATACGCTCAGATGCTCGCTCCCACAGCCTGCCGTCACCCCCTTTCAGAGTCAGAAGACAGGTGAGTAACCGAAGAAAAGAAGACTTCTCTTCAGTGACGGCATTTGCAGAGGTACCGCTGCGCATCAAGCTCCCACTCACACAGCACTGCAGGGTGCAGGGCGCGGGGGGGGGCGCCCTGGACAGCTGAAATCAGCTTAAGCACACTGGCAAGAGGGGACATTAGTGCCGCGGCACTGTCCCAACCCCCGCTAGTATAAATATTGAAAAGAGCGGGACAGAAGCGCGCCATGACGGGGGCGGAGCTTCCTCCTCACAGCTCACGGCGCCATTTCCTCTCCACAAGCTGCAGAGACACTGGTCCCACACACACACTGACAAGTGTCCCCTATATGCCCAGTGTGTCTGTGGGTGTTTGGTGCACAAGTGTTGACATGTCTGAGGCTGAAGGCTCTTCCCAGGAGGGGGCTGTATTAGGGACGCAGACGGCTGCGGGGGTGACCCTGTCGGCACCGCCGACACCTGATTGGGTAAATGTATTGAACGCCTTGAATGCTAATGTGGATCTACTTAGTAAGAGGTTAGATAAGTCTGAGTCTCAGATCCAGGCATGGAAGAAATCTGTGGAAGATATGTTATCCCAAAGTCAGGTCCCATCAAGGTCACAAAAACGTACGTTGGCCCAATTGGCAAACACTGATACCGACACGGACACTGATTCCAGTGTCGACTATAGCGATTCCAGTTTAGACCCAAAATTGGCAAAGAGCATTCAGTACATGATTGTGGCGGTTAAAGATGTGTTACATATCACTTAGGACCCAGCTATCCCTGATAAAAGGGTCTGTATGTATAAAGAAAGGAAACCTGAGATAACGTTTCCTCCCTCTCATGAACTGAACACGCTATTTGAAAAAGTTTGGGAAGGTCCTGACAGAAAGTTTCAGATTCCCAAAAGAATTATGGCAGCTTATCCGTTCCCCTCGACGGATAGGGAAAAGTGGGAGTTACCCCCCACTGTGGACAAGGCCTTGTGTCGTTTGTCTAAGAAGGTGGCTCTCCCGTCTCCGGACACGGCGGCCCTTAAGGATCCTGTGGATCGTAAACGAGACTACGTTGAAGTCCATTTATGTGACCACAGGTACACTACTCCGACCTGTCATTGCGTCTGCATGGGTAAGTAGTGCTATCGAAAAGTGGGCAGATAACTTGTCATCTGATATAGATACCCTAGATAGGAATAGCATCCTCTTGATGCTGGGTTATATCAAGGACGCTGCAGCATACTTTAAGGAAGCTGCGAGAGATATTGGTCTTTTGGGATCAAAGGCCAATGCCATGGCTGTCTCAACTAGGCGTGGGTTGTGGATTCACCAATGGAATGCTGATGCTGACTCCAAGAAAAGTATGGAATCTCTTCCATATAAGGGTAAGGCCTTATTTGGAGATGGCCTTGATGATTTGGTGTCTACAGCTACCGCGGGTAAGTCATCCATTTTACCTTATGATCCTCCACAACAAAAGAAAACACACCATTATCAGATGCAGTCCTTTCGGCCCAACAAATTCAGAAAGGGCCGGGGTTCTTCCTTCCTTGCTAGGAAGAGGAAGAGGTAAACGATCTCCAGCCTTGTCAGGTTCCCAGGAGCAGAAGTCCTCCCAGGCTTCTACCAATTCCACCGCATGACGTTGGGGCTCCTATGCGGGAGTCCGCTCCGGTGGGGGCCCGTCTAAAACTATTCAGTCAGTTTTGGGTTCGTTCGAACCTAGACCCTCGGATTTTACAAATAGTATCCCAAGGGTACAAGCTGGAGTTTCAAGACGTCCCCCTTCACCGTTTTTTCAAATCGGCCTTACCAGTTTCTCTTCCCGACAGGGAAGTAGTTTGCGACGCAATACAAAAATTGTGTCAAAATCAAGTGATCGTCAAGGTTCCCCAGTCACAACAGGGAGAAGGTTTTTATTCGAGCCTGTTTGTGGTCCCGAAGCCGGACGGCTCGGTCAGACCAATCCTAAACCTGAAATCCCTGAATTTCTACCTAAAGAGATTCAAATTCAAGATGGAGTCTCTCCGAGCAGTGATCTCCAGTCTGGAGGAAGGGGAGTTTATGGTGTCGGTGGACATAAAAGATGCCTACTTACATGTTCCCATTTATCCTCCGCATCAGGCTTACCTGAGATTTGCAATTCAGGATTGTCATTACCAATTTCAAACGTTGCTGTTTGGTCTATCCACGGCTCCGAGGATTTTCACCAAAGTAGTGGCGGAGATGATGGTTCTCCTTCGCAAGCAAGGAGTCACAATTATCCCATACTTGGACGATCTCCTGATAAAAGCGAGATCCAGGGACCAGTTGGTCCAAAACGTTACACTCTCCATGACAGTTCTTCAACAACATGGTTGGCTCCTAAACTTGCCAAAATCACAGTTGATTCTGACGACGCGGTTGTCGTTTTTGGGAATGATATTGGACACAGAACTACAGAGAGTCTTTCTTCCTGTGGAAAAAGCTCTGGAACTTCAGAGTCTGGTCAAACAAATTCTGATACCAGCAAGAGTGTCAATCCATCAATGCATTCGGTTGCTGGGGAAGATGGTTGCGGCCTACGAGGCCATTCAGTTTGGCAGGTTCCATGCCAGAGTGTTCCAGTGGGACCTGTTGGACAAGTGGTCCGGGTCCCATCTACACATGCACCAGAGGATAATCCTGTCTTCCAAGACCAGGGTATCACTTCTATGGTAGCTGCACACCTCTCACCTCCTAGAGGGGCGCAGGTTCGGGATACAGGACTGGATCCTAGTGACCATGAATGCAAGCCTCCGAGGCTGGGGGGCAGTCACAATGGGAGAAAACTTCCAAGGAAGATGGTCAAGTCCGGAAACTTGTCTCCACATAAATGTTCTGGAGCTAAGGGCCATTTACAACGGCTTACTACAAGCGGGACATCTTCTTCGAGATCTGCCTGTACTGATCCAGTTGGATAATGTAACGGCGATAGCGTACATAAACCGTCAGGGCGGAACGAAAAGCAGAGTGGTGATGGCAGAAGCCACAAGGATTTTCCGCTGGGCGGAAAAGTATACAAGCGCTCTGTGAGCAATCTTCATTCCAGGAGTGGACAACTGGGAAGCAGACTTCCTCAGCAGACACGATCTCCATCCAGGAGAGTGGGGCCTCCACCAAGAAGTCTTCGCAGAGGTGACAGGTCGTTGGGGAATTCCTCAAGTAGACATGATGGCTTCTCGTCTCAACAAGAAGCTTCAGAGATATTGTTCCAGGTCAAGGGACCCTCAAGCGATTGCAGTGGATGCTCTTGTGACACCGTGGGTTTTTCAGTCGGTGTATGTATTCCCTCCACTTCCTCCCATTCCAAAAGTTCTAAAGATCATAAGAAGAACAAAGATCCGAGCGATCCTCATTGTGCCGGACTGGCCGAGGAGGGCTTGGTATCCAGATCTTCAGGAATTACTCATAGGAGATCCCTGGCCTCTTCCTCTGCGCGAGGACCTGTTACAACAGGGGCCGTGCGTGTATCAGGACTTACCGCGGCTATGTTTGACGGCGTGGCCGTTGAACGCAAACTCCTAGCCCGTAAGGGTATTCCCAGTGAAGTCATTCCCACACTTATTCAGGCTAGAAAAGAGGTAACGTCTCTACATTACCACCGTATTTGGAGAAAATATGTGTCTTGGTGTGAATCCAAGAAGGCTCCTACGGAAGAGTTTCACCTAGGACGGTTTCTCCATTTTCTACAAGCAGGTGTGGATGCGGACCTAAAATTGGGCTCAATCAAGGTTCAGATTTCAGCCTTATCGATTTTCTTTCAGAAACAATCAGCCTCCCTTCCAGAAGTTCAGACTTTCGTGAAGGGCGTGTTGCACATCCAACCTCCATTTGTGCCTCCAGTGGCACCATGGGATCTTAATGTGGTGTTGCAATTCCTTCAGTCACATTGGTTTGAACCTTTACGGAATGTGGAATTGAAATTCCTCACTTGGAAAGTGGTCATCTTGTTGGCCTTAGCATCTGCAAGGTGCATGTCTGAGTTGGCGGCCTCACAAGAGCCTTTATTTGATCTTCCATGAAGATAGAGCTGAGTTGAGGACACGTCAGCAATTTTTACCGAAGGTGGTTTCCTCTTTCCACATAAACTAACCTATCGTGGTACCTGTGGCTACTGACGCCTTCGTTGAGTCAAAGTCCCTGGATGTGGTCAGAGCTTTGAAAATGTATGTTGCCAGAACGGCTCAGATTAGGAAAACGGAAGCTCTGTTTGGCCTATATGCTCCCAACAAGGTTGGGTGTCCTGCTTGCGCGCTGGATCTGTAACACGATTCAGCAGGCCCATTCCACGGCTGGATTGCCATTACCGGAATCAGTGAAGGCCCATTCCACTAGGAAGGTGGGCTCATCCTGGGCAGCTGCCCGGGGGGTCTCGGCATTGCAACTTTGCCGAGCAGCTACTTGGTTGGAGTCAAACACTTTTGCAAAGTTCTACAATTTTGACACCTTTGCCGACGAAGACCTTAAGTTCGGTCAATCAGTGCTGCAAAGTCATCCGCACTCTCCCGCCCGTTCTAGAGATTTGGTATAACCCCATGGTTCTAATGGTGTCCCCAGCATCCTCTAGGACGTATGAAAAAATAGGATTTTAATACCTACCCGTCCCAGTGCGTACTGTATCTGCAGTTAATAGTTAATAGTTATGGTTACACATATGTTGTGTTACGTTTATTGTCAGTTTGTTGCTGCAAATTGTTCATGCCGTTGGCGTGTGTTCTGTTGAATGCCATGTTCTGAGGCATGGTTGAGGTGTGAGCGGGTATGAATCTCACCTTAGTTTAACAATAAATCCTTTCCTCGAAATGTCCGTCTCCGTGGGCACAGTTCCTATAACTGGAGTCTGGAGGAGGGGCATAGAGAGAGGAGCCAGTTCACACCCCTTTCAAAGTCTTAAAGTGCCCATGTCTCCTGCGGATCCCGTCTATACCCCATGGTTCTAATGGTGTCCCCAGCATCCTCTACGGACTAAGAGAAAAGGATTTACCGGTAGGTATTAAAATCCTATTTTATATATATATATATATATATATATACATACATACATACATACATACATACATACATACAGATTTACTGTTTGGTATTTTTCTCTGTGTGTATTTCAGTCACTTTATACCACTTAAATCCTCTGTTTGTGATCTGCATTGTAATCACTCCACAGGTTTTTTTTGTCAGGTACTGTGTCTGGCTATATTGTACTGTTACGCCCTAGAGCTACATTCTCCAATAATGTCTGCTTCACAGGGCGGGAGATCTGTGGCTGATCCTGCGTCATGCAGCGCTGACGCTGCAGATTTATCTGAGGAAAATATTCCAGCTGAGGGTCCAGGTATTGGGGGTTCTGTACTCCTCGGTCAGCCTGCAGCACCGGTGGCACACCAAGACCCACCTTGGGTTGTCTTTTCTAATTTACTGAGTACGCTAGTAACGAGACTTGCGTCCCCTGTGGGACCTCCTGTGCCTGTACAATCACATTTCTCTGACGTCCTAGTGGATGCTGGGAACTCCGTAAGGACCATGGGGAATAGACGGGCTCCGCAGGAGACTGGGCACTCTAAAAGAAAGATTAGGTACTATCTGGTGTGCACTGGCTCCTCCCTCTATGCCCCTCCTCCAGACCTCAGTTAGATTTCTGTGCCCGGCCGAGCTGGATGCACACTAGGGGCTCTCCTGAGCTCCTAGAAAGAAAGTTTATTTTAGGTTTTTTATTTTACAGTGAGATCTGCTGGCAACAGGCTCACTGCAACGAGGGACTAAGGGGAGAAGAAGCGAACCTACCTGCTTGCAGCTAGCTTGGGCTTCTTAGGCTACTGGACACCATTAGCTCCAGAGGGATCGACCGCAGGACCCGTCCTTGGTGTTCGTTCCCGGAGCCGCGCCGCCGTCCCCCTTACAGAGCCAGAAGCATGAAGATGCAGCTGTGCGCCATTGCTCCTCATACACACTTCACACTCCGGTCACTGAGGGTGCAGGGCGCTGGGGGGGGGGGGCGCCCTGAGCAGCAATAAAAACACATTGGCTGGCAAAATAATCACAATATATAGCCCCAGAGGCTATATATGTGATAATTACCCCTGCCAGAATCCATAAAAAAGCGGGAGAAAAGTCAGCGAAAAAGGGGCGGAGCTATCTCCCTCGGCACACTGGCGCCATTTTCTCTTCACAGTGTAGCTGGAAGACAGCTCCCCAGGCTCTCCCCTGTAGTTTTCAGGCTCAAAGGGTTAAAAAGAGAGGACGGGCACTAAATTTAGGCGCAATATTGTTAATACAAGCAGCTATTGGGGAAAATTCACTCAGTGATAGTGTTTATCCCTACATTATATAGCGCTCTGGTGTGTGCTGGCATACTCTCTCTCTGTCTCCCCAAAGGGCTGTGTGGGGTCCTGTCCTCAGTCAGAGCATTCCCTGTGTGTGTGCGGTGTGTCGGTACGGCTGTGTCGACATGTTTGATGAGGAGGCTTATGTGGAGGCGGAGCAGATGCCGATAAATGGGATGTCGCCCCCTGTGGGCCGACACCAGAGAGGATGGATAGGTGGAAGGTATTAACCGACAGTGTCAACTCCTTACATAAAAGGCTGGATGACGTAACAGCTATGGGACAGCCGGCTTCTCAGCCCGCGCCTGCCCAGGCGTCTCAAAGGCCATCAGGGGCTCAAAAACGCCCGCTCCCTCAGATGGCAGACACAGATGTCGACACGGAGTCTGACTCCAGTGTCGACGAGGTTGAGACATATACACAATCCACTAGGAACATCCGTTACATGATCCCGGCAATAAAAAATGTGTTACACATTTCTGACATTAACCCAAGTACCACTAAAAAAGGGTTTTATGTTGGCAGTGTTTTGTTCCCCCATCCAATGAGTGAATGAAGTGTGAAAAAGCGTGGGTTCCCCCGATAAGAAACTGGTAATTTCTAAAAAAGTTACTGATGGCGTACCTTTTCCCGCCAGAGGATAAATTACGCTGGGAGATATCCCCTAGGGTGGATAAGGCGCTCACATGTTTGTCAAAAAAGGTGGCACTGCCGTCTTAGGATACGGCCACTTTGAAGGTACCTGCTGATAAAAAGCAGGAGGCTGTCCTGAAGTCTGTATTTACACACTCAGGTACTAGACTGAGACCTGCAGATAGTGCTGCTGCAGCGTGGTCTGTAACCCTGTCAAACAGGGATACTATTTTGCGAACATAAGACGTCGTCTTATATATGAGGGATGCACAGAGGGATATTTTGCCGGCTGGCATCCAGAATTAATGCAATGTCCATTCTGTCAGGAGGGTATTAGAGACCCGACACTGGACAGGTGATGCTGACTTTAAAAGGCACATAGAGCCTTATAAGGGTGAGGAATTGTTTGGGGATGGTCTCTGGTACCTCGTATCCACAGCAACAGCTGGGAAGAAAAATTTTTACCTCAGGTTTCCTCACAGCCTAAGAAAGCACTGTATTATCAGGTACAGTCCTTTCGGCTTCAGAAAAGCAAGCGGGTCAAAGGCGCTTCCTTTCTGCACAGAGACGAGGGAAGAGGGAAAAAGCTGCACCAGTCAGCCAGTTCCCAGAATCAAAATTCTTCCCCCGCTTCCTCTGAGTCCACCGCATGACGCGGGGGCTCCACAGGCGTAGCCAGGTACGGTGGGGGGCCGCCTCAAAAATTTCAGCGATCAGTGGGCTCGCTCACAGGTGGATCCCTGGATCCTTCAAGTAGTATCTCAGGGGTACAGGCTGGAATTCGAGGCGTCTCCCCCCCGCCGTTTCCTCAAATCTGCCTTGCCGACAACTCCCTCAGGCAGGGAGGCTGTGCTAGAGGCAATTCACAAGCTGTATTCCCAGCAGGTGATAGTCAAGGTGCCCCTACTTCAACAAGGACGGGGTTACTATTCCACACTGTTTGTGGTACCGAAACCGGACGGTTCGGTGAGACCCATTTTAAATTTGAAATCCTTGAACACATACATAAAAAAATTCAAGTTCAAGATGGAATCGCTCAGGGCGGTTATTGCAAGCCTGGAGGAGGGGGATTACATGGTATCCCTGGACATCAAGGATGCTTACCTACATGTCCCCATTTACCATCCTCACCAGGAGTACCTCAGATTTGTGGTACAGGATTGCCATTACCAATTCCAAACACTGCCGTTTGGACTGTCCACGGCACCGAGGGTCTTTACCAAGGTAATGGCAGAAATGATGATACTCCTTCGAAAAAAGGGAGTTTTTAATTATCCCGTACTGGACGATCTCCTTATAAAGGCGAGGTCCATGGAGCAGTTGTTGGTCGGAGTAGCACTATCTCGGGAAGTGCTACAACAGCACGGATGGATTCTATACATTCCAAAGTCACAGCTGGTTCCTACCACACGCCTGCTGTTCCTGGGGATGGTTCTGGACACAGAACAGAAAAAAGTGTTTCTTCCGCAGGAGAAAGCCAAGGAGCTGTCATCTCTAGTCAGAGACCTCCTGAAACCAAAACAGGTATCGGTGCATCACTGCACACGAGTCCTGGGAAAAATGGTAGCTTCTTACGAAGCAAAATTCCATTCGGCAGGTTCCATGCAAGAACCTTTCAGTGGGACCTCTTGGACAAGTGGTCGGAATCGCATCTTCAGATGCATCGGCTGATAACCCTGTCTCCAAGGACCAGGGTATCTCTACTGTGGTGGCTGCAGAGTGCTCATCTTCAAGAGGGCCGCAGATTCGGCATACAGGACTGGGTCCTGGTAACCACGGATGCCAGCCTTCGAGGCTGGGGGGCAGTCACACAGGGAAGAAATTTCCAAGGACTTTGGTCAAGTCAGGAGTCGTCCCTACACATAAATATTCTGGAACTGAGGGCCATTTACAATGCCCTAAGTCTGGCAAGGCCTCTGCTTCAAAACCAGCCGGTACTGATCCAATCAGACAACATCACGGCAGTCGCCCATGTAAACCGACAGGGCAGCACAAAAAGCAGGATGGCGATGGCAGAAGCCACAAGGATTCTCAGATGGGCGGAAAATCACGTCTTAGCACTGTCAGCAGTGTTCATTCCGGGAGTGGACAACTGGGAAGCAGACTTCCTCAGCAGACACGACCGACACCCGGGAGAGTGGGGACTTCATCCAGAAGTCTTCCAACTGTTGGAAAACCGTTGGGAAAGGCCACAGGTGGACATGATGTCGTCCCGCCTAAACAAAAAACTAGATATTGCGCCAGGTCAAGGGACCCTCAGGCAATAGCTGTGGACGCTCTATTGACACCGTGGGTGTACCAGTCGGTTTTTGTATTCCCTCCTCTGCCTCTCATACCAAAGGTACTGAGAATAATAAGAAAACGAGGAGTAAGAACGATACTCGTGGTTCCGGATGGGCCAAGAAGAGCTTGGTACCCAGAACTTCAAGAAATAATATCAGAGGACCCATGGCCTCTACCGCTCAGACAGGGGCCCTGTCTGTTCCAAGACTTACCGCGGCTGCGTTGGACGGCATGGCGGTTGAATTCCGGATCCTAAAGCAAAAGGGCATTCCGGAGGAAGTCATTCCTACGCTGATAAAAGCCAGGAAAGAAGTAACCGCAAACCATTATCACCGTATTTGGCGAAAATATGTTGCGTGGTGTGAGGCCAGGAAGGCCCCAACAGAGGAATTTCAGCTGGGTCGTTTTCTGCACTTCCTACAGTCAGGAGTGACTATGGGCCTAAATTTGGGTTCCATTAAGGTCCAGATTTCGGCTCTGTCGATTTTCTTCCAGAAAGAACTGGCTTCACTGCCTGGAGTTCAGACATTTGTAAAGGGAGTGCTACATATTCAGCCCCTTTTTTGTGCCTTCTGTGGCACCTTGGGATCTCAACGTGGTGTTGAGTTTCTTAAAATCACATTGGTTTGAGCCACTTAAAACTGTGGATTTGAAATATCTCACGTGGAAAGTGGTCATGTTATTGGCCTTGGCTTCGGCCAGGCGTGTGTCAGAATTGGCGGCTTTGTCATGTAAAAGCCCTTATCTGATTTTCCATATGGATAGGGCAGAATTGAGGTTTCGTCCCCAGTTTCTCCCTAAGGTGGTATCAGCTTTTCACTTGAACCAACCTATTGTAGTGCCTGCGGCTACTAGGGACTTGGAAGATTCCAAGTTACTGGACGTAGTCAGGGCCTTAAAAATGTATATTTCCAGGACGGCTGGAGTCAGGAAAACTGACTCGTTTTTTATCCTGTAGGCACCCAACAAAATAGGTGCTCCTGCTTCTAAGCAGACTATTGCTCGCTGAATTTGTAGCACAATTCAGCTGGAGCATTCTGCGGCTGGATTGCCGCATCCTAAATCAGTAACAGCCCATTCCACAAGGAAAGTGGGCTCATCTTGGGCGGCTGCCCGAGGGGTCTCGGCTTTACAACTTTGCCGAGCTGCAACTTGGTCAGGGGCAAACACGTTTGCTAAATTCTACAAATTTGATACCCTGGCTGAGGAGGACCTTGAGTTCTCTCATTCGGTGCTGCAGAGTCATCCGCACTCTCCCGCCCGTTTGGGAGCTTTGGTATAATCCCCATGGTCCTTACGGAGTTCCCAGCATCCACTAGGACGTCAGAGAAAATAAGATTTTACTCACCGGTAAATCTATTTCTCGTAGTCCGTAGTGGATGCTGGGCGCCCATCCCAAGTGCGGATTGTCTGCAATACTTGTATATAGTTTTCTCTAACGTCCTAAGTGGATGCTGGGGACTCCGTAAGGACCATGGGGAATAGCGGCTCCGCAGGAGACTGGGCACATCTAAAGAAAGCTTTAGGACTATCTGGTGTGCACTGGCTCCTCCCCCCATGACCCTCCTCCAAGCCTCAGTTAGATCTCTGTGCCCGAACGAGAAGGGTGCACACTAGGGGCTCTCCTGAGCTTCTTAGTGAAAGTTTTAGATTAGGTTTTTTATTTTCAGTGAGACCTGCTGGCAACAGGCTCACTGCATCGAGGGACTAAGGGGAGAAGAAGCGAACTCACCTGCGTGCAGAGTGGATTGGGCTTCTTAGGCTACTGGACATTAGCTCCAGAGGGACGATCACAGGCCCAGCTTGGATGGGTCCCAGAGCCGCGCCGCCGGCCCCCTTACAGAGCCAGAAGGCAGAAGAGGTCCGGAAAATCGGCGGCAGAAGACGTCCTGTCTTCAACAAGGTAGCGCACAGCACTGCAGCTGTGCGCCATTGCTCTCAGCACACTTCACACTTCGGTCACTGAGGGTGCAGGGCGCTGGGGGGGCGGGCCCTGAGACGCAATAAAAACACCTTGGATGGCAAAAAAATGCATCACATATAGCTCCTGGGCTATATGGATGCATTTAACCCCTGCCAGAATCCATAAAAAAGCAGGAGAAAAGTCCGCGAAAAAGGGGCGGCGCCTATCTCCTCAGCACACTGGCGCCATTTTCCCTCACAGCTCCGTTGGAGGGAAGCTCCCTGTCTCTCCCCTGCAGTCACTACACTACAGAAAGGGTTAAAAAAAGAGAGGGGGGCACTAATTAGGCGCAGTATTAACTATACAGCAGCTATAAGGGGAAAAACACTTATATAAGGTTATCCCTGTATATATATAGCGCTCTGGTGTGTGCTGGCAAACTCTCCCTCTGTCTCCCCAAAGGGCTAGTGGGGTCCTGTCCTCTATCAGAGCATTCCCTGTGTGTGTGCTGTATGTCGGTACTTTTGTGTCGACATGTATGAGGAGAAAATGATGTGGAGACGGAGCAGATTGCCTGTAATAGTGATGTCACCCCCTAGGGGGTCGACACCTGAGTGGATGAACTGTTGGAAGGAATTACGTGACAGTGTCAGCTCTGTATAAAAGACAGTGGTTGACATGAGACAGCCGGCTACTCAGCTTGTGCCTGTCCAGACGTCTCATAGGCCGTCAGGGGCTCTAAAGCGCCCGTTACCTCAGATGGCAGATATAGACGCCGACACGGATACTGACTCCAGTGTCGACGGTGAAGAGACGAATGTGACTTCCAGTAGGGCCACACGTTACATGATTGAGGCAATGAAAAATGTTTTACACATTTCTGATAATACGAGTACCACCAAAAAAGGGGTATTATGTTCGGTGAGGAAAAACTACCTGTAGTTTTCCTGAATCTGAGAAATTAAATGAGGTGTGTGATGATGCGTGGGTTTCCCCCGATGATAACGGATAATTTCTAAAATGTTATTGGCATTATATCCTTTCCCGCCAGAGGTTAGGGTGTGTTGGGAAACACCCCCTAGGGGGGATAAAGCGCTCACACGCTTGTAAGGGCTCTACCTTCGCCTGAGATGGCCGCCCTTAAGGATCCTGCTGATAGAAAGCAGGAGGGTATCCTAAAAGGTATTTACACACATACTAGTGTTATACTGCGACCAGCAATCGCCTCAGCCTGGATGTGCAGTGCTGGGTTGGCGTGGTCGGATTCCCTGACTGAAAATATTGATACCCTAGATAGGGACAGTATATTTTTGCCTATAGAGCATTTAAAAGATGCATTTTTATATATGCGTGATGCACAGCGGAATATTTGCCGACTGGCATCAAGTCTAAGCGCGTTGTCCATTTCTACCAGTAGAGGGTTATGGACACGTCAGTGGTCAGGTGATGCGTATTCCAAACGGCATTTGGAAGTATTGCTTTATTAAGGGAGGAGTTATTTGGGGTCGGTCTTTCAGACCTGGTGGCCACGGCAACAGCTGGGAATTCCACGTTTGTACCCCAGGTCGCCTCTCAACATGAGAAGACGCCGTATTATCAGGCGCAGTCTTTTCGTGGACAAGCGGGCAAAAGGTTCCTCATTTCTGCCCCGTGACAGAGGGAGAGGAAAAAGGCTGCAGAAATCAGCCAGTTCCCAGGAACAGAAACCCTCTCCCGCCTCTGCCAAGCCCTCAGTATACGCTGGGGCTTTACAAGCAGAATCAGGCACGGTGGGGGGCCCGTCTCAATGAATTTCAGCGCGCAGTGGGCTCACTCGCAAATAGACCCCGGGATCCTTCAGGTGATATCTCAGGGGTACAAATTAGAATTCGAGACGTCTCCCCCTCGCCGTTTCCTAAAGTCGGCTTTACCGATGTCTCCTTCTGACAGGGAGACAGTTTTGGAAGCCATTCACAAGCTGTATTCCCAGCAGGTGATAATCAAGATACCCCTCCTGCAACAGGGAACGGGGTATTATTCCACACTGTTGTGGTACCGAAGCCGGACGGCTCGGTGAGACCGATTCTAAATCTAAAATCTTTGAACACTTACGTACAGAGGTTCAAATTCAAGATTGAGTCACTCAGAGCAGTGATTGCGAACCTGGAAGAAGGGGACTACATGATGTCTCGGGACATTAAGGATGCTTACCTTCATGTCAAAATTTACCCTTCTCACCAAGGGTACCTCAGGTTTATGGTACAGAACTGTCACTATCAGTTCAGACGCTGCCGTATGGATGGTACACGGCACCCCGGGTCTTTACCAAGGTAATGGCCGAAATGATGATATTCCTTCGAAGGAAGTGAATTTTAGTTATCCCTTCCTTGGACAATTCCCTGATAAGGGTAAGATCCAGGGAACAGTTGGAGGTCGGTGTAGCACTATCTCAGGTAGTGTTGCAGCAGCACGATTGGATTCTCAATATTCCAAAATCGCACCTGGTTCCGACGACGTGTCTTCTGTTCCTAGGGATGATCCTGGACACAGTCCAGAAAAAGGTGTTTCTCCCGGAGGAGAAAGCCAGGGAGTTATCCGAGCTAGTCAGGAACCTCCTAAAACCGAGCCAAGTCTCAGTGCATCAATGCACAAGGGTTCTGGGTAAAATGGTGGCTTCCTACGAAGCAATCCCATTCGGCAGATTCCACGCAAGAACTTTCCAGTGGGACCTGCTGGACAAATGGTCCGGATCGCATCTTCAGATGCATCAGCGGGTAACCCTGTCACCAAGGACAAGGGTGTCCCTCCTGTGGTGGTTGCAGAGTGCTCATCTTCTAGAGGGCCGCAGATTAGGCATTCAGGACTGGGTCCTGGTGACCACTGATGCCAGCCTGCGAGGCTGGGGAGCAGTCACACAGGGAAGGAATATCCAGGGCTTATGGTCAAGCCTGGAGACATCACTTCACATAAATATCCTGAAGCTAAGGGCCATTTACAATGCTCTAAGCTTAGCAAGACCTCTGCTTCAAGGTCAGCCGGTGTTGATCCAGTCGGACAACATCACGGCAGTCACCCACGTAAACAGACAGGGTGGCACAAGAAGCAGGAGGGCAATGGCAGAAGCTGCAAGGATTCTTCGCTGGGCGGAAAATCATGTGATAGCACTGTCTGCAGTATTCATTCCGGGAGTGGACAACTGGGAAGCAGACTTCCTCAGCACGACCTCCACCCGGGAGAGTGGGGACTTCACCCAGAAGTCTTCCACATGATTAAAAACTCGACAGGTATTGCGCCAGGTCCAGGGACCCTCAGGCAATAAGCTGTAGACGCTCTGGTAACACCGTGGGTGTACCAGTCAGGGTATGTGTTCCCTCCTCTGCCTCTCATACCCAAGGTACTGAGATTGATAAGATGGAGAGGAGTAAGCACTATATTCGTGGTTCCGGATTTGCCAAGAAGGACTTGGTAACCGGAACTTCAAGAGATGCTCACTGAGTATCCGTGGCCTCTACCTCTAAGAAGGGACCTGCTCCAGCAAGGACCCTGTCTGTTCCAAGACTTACCGCGGCTGCGTTTGACGGCATGGCGGTTGAACGCCGGATCCTGAAGGAAAAAAGGCATTCCGGATGAAGTCATCCCTATCCTGATCAAAGCCAGGAAGGATGTAACCGCAAAAACATTATCACCGCAATTGGCGAAAATATGTTGCGTGGTGCGAGGCCAGTAAGGCCCGACGGAGGAAATTCAACTGGGTCGATTCCTACATTTCCTGCAAACAGGAGTGTCTATGGGCCTGAAATTGGGGTCCATTAAGGTTCAAATTTCGGCCCTGTCAATTTTCTTCCAAAAAGAACTAGCTTCAGTCCCTGAAGTTCAGACGTTTGTAAAAGGGGTACTGCATATACAGCCTCCTTTTGTGCCTCCAGTGGCACTTTGGGATCTCAATGTAGTTTTGGGTTCCAAAAGTCACATTGGTTTGAACCACTTAAATCTGTGGAGTTAAAATATCTCACATGGAAAGTGGTCATGCTGTTGGCCTTGGCCTGGGCCAGGCGCTGTCAGAATTGGCGGCTTTATCCTGAAAAAGCCCTTATCTGATTTTCCATTCGGACAGGGCGGAATTGAGGACTCGTCCTCAGTTTCTCCCCAAGGTGGTTTCAGCGTCTCACCTGAACCAACCTATTGGTGGTGCCTGGGGCTACTAGGGACTTGGAGGCCTCCAAGTTGCTAGACGTTGTCAGTGCCCTGAAAATATATGTTTCCAGGACGGCTGGAGTCAGGAAATCTGACTCGCTGTTTATCCTGTGTGCACCCAACAAGCTGGGTGCTCCTGCTTCTAAGCAGACTATTGCTCGTTGGATTTGTAGTACAATTCAGCTTGCACATTCTGTGGCAGGCCTGCCACAGCCAAAAATCTGTAAATGCCCACTCCACAAGGAAGGTGGGCTCATCTTGGGCGGCTGCCCGAGGGGTCTCGGCTTTACAACTTTGCCGAGCAGCTACTTGGTCAGGAGCAAATACGTTTGTAAAATTCTACAAAATTGATATCCTGGCTGAGGAGGACCTGGAGTTCTCTCATTTGGTGCTGCAGAGTCATCCGCACTCTCCCGCCCGTTTGGGAGCTTTGGTATAATCCCCATGGTCCTTACGGAGTCCCCAGCATCCACTTAGGACGTTAGAGAAAATAAGAATTTACTTACCGATAATTCTATTTCTCATAGTCCGTAGTGGATGCTGGGCGCCCATCCCAAGTGCGGATTGTCTGCAATACTTGTACATAGTTATTGTTACAAAAATCGGGTTATTATTGTTGTGAGCCATCTTTCAGAGGCTCCTCTGTTATCATGCTGTTAACTGGGTTCAGATCACAGGTTATACGGTGTGATTGGTGTGGCTGGTATGAGTCTTACCCGGGATTCAAAATCCTTCCTTATTGTGTACGCTCGTCCGGGCACAGTATCCTAACTGAGGCTTGGAGGAGGGTCATGGGGGGAGGAGCCAGTGCACACCAGATAGTCCTAAAGCTTTCTTTAGATGTGCCCAGTCTCCTGCGGAGCCGCTATTCCCCATGGTCCTTACGGAGTCCCCAGCATCCACTACGGACTATGAGAAATAGAATTATCGGTAAGTAAATTCTTATTATTGCCTAACTAAAGGGTTATTGTTGAGCCATCTGTTGAGAGGCTCAGTTATATTTCATACTGTTAACTGGGTATAGTATCACGAGTTATACGGTGTGATTGGTGTGGCTGGTATGAGTCTTACCCGGGATTCAAAATCCTTCCTTATTGTGTCAGCTCTTCCGGGCACAGTATCCTAACTGAGGTCTGGAGGAGGGGCATAGAGGGAGGAGCCAGTGCACACCAGATAGTACCTAATCTTTCTTTTAGAGTGCCCAGTCTCCTGCGGAGCCCGTCTATTCCCCATGGTCCTTACGGAGTTCCCAGCATCCACTACGGACTACGAGAAATAGATTTACCGGTGAGTAAAATCTTATTTTATTGTCCCCGTAGTAAATCCACCATGGGTGGATTCTCTGTCGACTCAGTTGTAGCAGTTAAATCAGTCTTTGGTTAAACAAAAGCCTGACCCTCGCCCCCTAGGACCAAAGGTTCATCTAAGCGGGCCATTTCTTCCTCACAATCCACGCATGTTTTGGATACTTCATCCAATCAATCCACGCATGTTTTGGATACTTCATCCAATGAAGATGGCGTATATACTGACCCATCAGACACTGATGCAGATGCTTCTGAAGGGGAATCTACAACACAGGTGGATGTTCCTGACCTCTTGGAGGCTATCAAACTGATTCTTCAGATCAATGATGAAATTGAACCTCCAGATATGACCAAGAAACTGATAAGTTCAAACATCAGAAGGTTACTAAATTAGTTTTGCCACATTCTGACCATTTAGTTGGCATGTGAGGAATCCTGGGAGTCTCCAGGAAAGAAATTCTCCCTGTCTAAAAAGATGCTAGCTCGTTATCCCCTCGCTGCAGAGTTAAGTAAATATTGGGAAATGCCGCCGCCGGTGGACTCACATGTTGCACATCTGGTGGTGTCATCTGCTCTGCCTGTCAGTACCATCACCTCTCTGAAGGAACCGACGGATAAGCGTGTGGAGGGTTGCTTGAAGTCTATTTACACTCTTGCGGGTGCGGTGCATAGACCTACTATAGCAGCTTCTTGGACTTCAAAAGCTATTGATGCTTGGGTTCAAGAAGTTGAAGCGGAGCTACCTTCTAATTTCTCTTACGTCCTAGAGGATGCTGGGGTCCACATTAGTACCAGGGGTATAGATGGGTCCCTTTGGAGCCATGGGCACTTTAAGAGCTTAATAGTGTGGGTGGCTCCTCTCTCTCTGCCCCTCCTACCAGACTAGATTTAGAAAATGTGCCCAGTGGAGCTGGTCATAGCTAGGGGAGCTCCTAGGGGCTTTTCTAGTTTTATTATTTTTTAAGAGATTGTTAGGTACAGGGAGGCTGCTGGCAACAGCCTCCCTGCTTCGTGAGACTTAGGGGGGGAGTAGGATCCAACCCTTGAGGTTAATGGCCCCTGTCTCCGCTGACAGGACACTGAGCTCCTGAAGGTGTCGATTGCAAGCCCCCGAGGCGACCGCTCACTCCCGCAGCACTGCCACCACCCCCTAACAGAGCCAGAAGATGCAGTGGTGAGTAGGACACCGGCGCCCCGGTAAGCGGGAAACCAGTCAGAATGACGGCATAAGGGTGTGAGCGCAGCTCTGATGCTGCGCTCCGGAGGGCTCAGAGGTACATGTGTGCGGCGCTGTGAGGGGCGCCCTGGGCCAGCACAATACACTAAAAACTGGTCACAGAAGGCTACAGGGGCTTGTAATACTGTTAGCTGCAGTTTCACCTCAGACCAGTATAATCTCATAAGTGCGGGAAGACGCGCTTCTCAGAGCGGATCCAGAACTCAACAGCGCCATGTTATCCCTGCAGATCACACACAGAGACGCTGACAGGGAGCGCTGATCCTCCACATAACTCCAGCTATCCTGTGCGGTACCAGGGAGGGAGAGTGTTTTGTTAACTGTTTAAAGTTAATACAATCAGCGCCAGGCATTTATCATATAACTGCCTTCTGGGGCGCTGTGTGTGCTGGCTCCTCATACTCTGTGTCTCTCTAAAATACTCTGTGGGGAAATTGTGTCTACATTTTCCTGTGTGTGTGTGTGTGCTCATTTATCTCACATTACCATGTCTAGGGACTCTGTGTCCTGTGCTGCAGAGTGTATCTCCTTTCCAGAGGAGTCTATTCTATGTACTCAGGAATGCAATATACTGTCTCAGCCTTCTGAATCCGAATCACCGTTGGTGGCTTCTATAAAGGGAATGATAGCCAAGATTTCATCTAAGATAGCTCATAATGAGATTGAAACACAGGTTTTGAAAAAATCTGTAGAAGTTTTGTCATATTCTGCTCCCACTGTCTCATCAAAATCCCCTGGTATTTACACAAAAAAGCGTGCGCTTGCCCAAATAATATAAGTTGACACGGATACAGACTCTGATACGGAGGACGGTGATGGGGATATGCTAAGGGGGGAGGCATCCCTTGCTAAGGGGGTGCAACTCATGATTGAGGCTATTAGGGATGTTTTACACTTTACTGACAAGGTACCTGTGCAGGTAGAGGAGGCTTACTTTACAGACAATAAGAAAGCCTCACTTACCTTCCCTGCATCTAAGGAATTAAACGCATTATTTGAAAAATCATGGGAAAACCCAGAGAAAAAATTCCAGATTCCAAAGAGGGTTCTCATTGCTTTTCCTTTCCCTGAGGAGGATAGGAAAAAGTGGGAAAACTCCCCTATAGTAGACGCTTCTGTATCTAGATTGTTTAAAAAGGTGGTTTTACCTGTCCCTGGGTCTACCGCTTTGAAAGAACCGGCAGACCGCAAGATTGAGAATACTCTCAAATCAATATACACTGCTTCAGGCTTGGCGTTAAGGCCCACTATTGCCTGTGCCTGGATTTCTAAAGCCATAGTAAAGTAGTCAGGCACATTACTAGAGGAATTAGATTCTATAAATAGAAGTGACATTGAAATGTTTTTACGTCACATACAGGATTCTGCAGATTTCATGGTGGACGCCATGAAGGACCTTGGTCATCTGAATGCAAGGACGTCTTCCATGGCCGTCTCGACACGCAGGGTACTCTGGCTACGCCAATGGTCTGCGGATGCGGAATCCAAGAAAAGTGTGGAGAACCTACCCATCACAGGTCAGGCTCTGTTTGGGGAGGTATTGGATACGTGGATTTCCACGGCAACCGTGGGTAAGTCAACCTTTCTTTCCTCAGCCACTCCGCCGACGAGAAAATCTTTTCCTACATCTACCATACAGTCCTTTCGGACCGCAAAGGTTAAAAAGTCCAAGCCCCCTTCAGAGGTGGTCGAAGGAAATCCAGAAAACCTGCACCAACAGGTTCCCAGGAACAGAAGCCTGGTCCTGCTTCCTCAAAATCCTCAGCATGACGGTGGACCTCCCAGCCTGGAGAACAGGCAGGTGGGAGCACGACTACGAAATTTCAGTCACGTCTCGGCATCATCAGGCCTAGACCCCTGGGTGCAAGTTATTGTGTCCCAGGGGTACAGACTGGAGTTTCAAGAACTCCCACCTCACAGATTTTTCAAATCTGGCTTACCAGCTTTGCTGACAGAAAGGGCTATCCCACAGGAAGCCATTCAAAAATTGGAAAAGGCAAATGTCATTGTTCCAGTTCCACATCATCTGGAAAACATGGGTTACTACTCCAACCTATTTGTGGTACCGAAAGCGGACGGTTCGGTCAGGCCAATATTGAACCTAAAATCTTTAAACCCCTATTTGAGGGAATTCAAGTTCAAGATGGAGTCTCTGAGAGCGGTGATCTCAGGTCTGGAGGAGGGGAAATTCCTGGTATCCCTGGATATCAAGGATGCATACCTTCACATTCCGATCTGGCCGCCTCACCAGGCTTATCTAAGATTTGCGCTACTGGACTGTCACTATCAGTTCCAGGCACTGCCATTTGGCCTCTCCATGGCACCGAATATGTTCACCAAGGTGATGGCAGTAATTATGCTACCCCTCCGCAAGCAAGGAATAAACATATGTGGTCATTCCGAGTTGTTCGCTAGCTGTTTTCGGGCAAAAAATCTGCATTTCTGCGCATGTGTATGCGGCGCAATGCGCATGCGCGACGTACTTTCACAACATCCAGAGTAGTTTCACACAAGGTCTAGCGACGCTTTTCAGTCGCACTGCTGGCCGCAGGGTGATTGACAAGAAGTGGGTGTTTCTGGGAGGTAACTGACCGTTTCGGGGAGTGTGTGGAAAAACGCAGGCGTGTCAGATACAAACGCAGGCGTGCCTAGGGAAACGCAGGCGTGGCTGGCCGAACGCAGGGCGTGTTCGTGACGTCAAAACAGGAACTAAACAGTCTGAAGTGATCGCAAGCCAGGAGTAGGTCTGGAGCTGCTCAGAAACTGCACAATATTTTTGTGTAGCAGCGCTGCGATCCTTTCGTTCGCACTTCTGCTAAGCTAAGATACACTCCCAGAGGGCTGGCGGCTTAGCATTTGCACGGCTGCTAAAAGCAGCTAGCGAGCGAACAACTCGGAATGAGGGCCGTAGTTCCATACCTGGACGATCTACTGATAAATGCATATTCCACGGAGAAGTTGTTACAGAGCATTGCTCTCACAACTCAACTGCTCCAGGAGCATGGATGGATCCTGAACCTTCCAAAGTCGCATTTGGAGCCGACAAGGAGATTGTCCCTCCGGGGGATGATCCTCGACACGGAAGTCCAGAGGGTGTTTCTGCCGGAAGAGAAAGCGTTTGTGATACAAGCAATGGTCCGGGATGTCTTGAAGCCTACCCGGGTATCAGTTCATCAGTGCATTCGCCTTCTAGGGAAGATGGTTGCCTCCTACGAGGCTCTACAGTACGGAAGATTTCATGCATGGTCTTTTCAACTGGATCTCCTGGACAAATGGTCGGGATCTCATTTTCACATGCACTAGAGAATACGTCTGTCACGAAAGCCAGAATCTCTCACCTACTAGAGGGCCGCAGGTTCGGGATTCAGAATTGGATCCTCCTAACCACGGATGCAAGTCTCAGAGGTTGGGGAACAGTCACCCAAGGGGAAAACTTCCAAGGAAGGTGGTCAAGTCTGGAATCCATCCTTCCAATAAACATTCTGGAACTAAGGGCCGTGTACAACGGTCTTCTACAAGCGGCACATCTTCTGAAAGATCAGGCCACTCAGATTCAGTCGGACAATGTAACGACAGTGTCCTACATAAACCGACAGGGCAGAACGAAGAGCAGAGCTGCAATGTCAGAGGTAACAAGAATCATCCTCTGGGCAGAAAAGCACACAGTGGCGCTGTCAGCAATCTTCATTCTGGGAGTAGACAACTGGGAAGCGGACTTCCTCAGCAGACACGATCTCCATCCGGGAGAGTGGGGCCTCCACCCAGAGGTGTTCACAGAGGTGACAGGTCTTTGGGGCATACCTCAAATAGACATGATGGCCTCATGCCTCAACAAGAAGCTTCGGAGGTACTGTTCCAGATCGAGGGATCCACAGGCAGTGTCGGTGGGCACCCTGGTAACTCAATGGGTGTTCAAGTCGGTGTATGTGTTTGCTCCACTTCCACTCATCCCAAGGATTCTCAAACTGATCAAAAGAACAAGAGTTCAGGCAATCCTTATTGCTCCGGACTGGCCAAGAAGGTCTTGGTACGCGGATCTTCTGGAGTTACTGCTGGAAGATCCGAGGCCTCTTCCTCTTCGAGAGGACCTTCTGCAACAGGGGTCGTTCGCTTACTAAGACTTACCACGGCTACGTATGACGGGATGGAGGTTGAACACCAGATATTAGCTCGGAAGGGCATTCCGAACAAGGTTATTCCTACCCTGATACAGGCTAGGAAAGGAGTAACGTCAAAACATTACCATCATTTGGAAAAGGTACGTGTCTTGGTGTGAATCCAAGAAGTTTCCTATGGTGGAGTTTCAACTTGGACGGTTTCTCCTCTTCCTGCAAGCAGGAGTGGATGTGGGCCTACGCCTGGGCTCCATAAAAGTCCAGATTTCGGCCTTGTCCATTTTCTTCCAGAAACAATTGGCTGCCCTCCCTGAGGTTCAGACTTTCTTGAAAGGGGTTCTGCACATCCAACCTCCCTTTGTGCCTCCTACGGCACCTTGGGATCTTAACGTGGTGCTGCAGTTCCTGCAATCGGATTGGTTCAAGCCTTTACAGGAGGTTGAGGTTGAGGTCATATTTCTTACTTGGAAGGCGGTCACACTGTTGGCATTGGCATCTGCTAGACGTGTGTCAAAATTGGGGGCATTGTCCTGCAAGAGTCCCTACTTGATTTTCCACGAACATAGAGCTGAGCTTAGGACGCGTCAGCAATTTCTTCCGAAGGTTGTGTTGTCTTTTCGAATCAACCAACCTATTGTGGTGCCAGTGGCTACTTACTCAATTACTTCAGTATCCTTGGATGTTGTAAGGGCTTTGAAGATTTATGTGAAGAGAACTTCTCGTCACAGAAAGTCAGACGTTCTGTTTGTCCTTTATGATTCCAACAAGGTTGGGTGGCCTACTTCTAAGCAGACGATTTCTCACTGGGTCAGGTGTACTATCCAGCATGCTTATTCTACGGCTAGCTTGCTGTGTCCAAAATCTATTAATGCCCTCTGTACTCGTAAAGTGGGTTCTTCCTGGGCGTCTGCCCGGGGTATCTCAGCTTTACAGTTTTGCCGAGCAGCGACTTGGTCAGGGTTGAACACGTTTGCTAAGTTCTACAAGTTCGATACTTTGGCCTCTGAGGAACTAAGGTTTGGTCAATCGGTTCTGCAGGAGCCCTCCGCGCTCTTCCTCCAGTACTGGAGCTTTGGTACATCCCTATGGTGCTAATGTGGACCCCAGCATCTTCTAGGACGTAAGAGAAAATAGGATTTTAATTACCTACCGGTAAATCCTTTTCTCATTGGGGGTCATTCCGAGTTGTTCGCTCGCTAGCAGATTTTAGCAGCATTGCACACGCTAGGCCGCCGCCCTCTGGGAGTGTATCTTAGCTTAGCAGAATAGCGAACGAAAGATTAGCAGAATTGCGAATAGAAAATTCTTAGCAGTTTCTGAGTAGCTCCAGACCTACTCACAGATTGCGATCAGCTCAGGCCGTTTCGTTCCTGGTTTGACGTCACAAACACGCCCTGCATTCGTCCAGCCACTCCCCCTTTCTCCAGACACTCCCGCGTTTTCCCCCGACACGCCTGCGTTTTTCCGCACACTCCCAGAAAACGGTCAGTTTCCGCCCAGAAACACCCACTTCCTGTCAATCACACTCCGATCACTTCAATGATGAAAATTCTTCGTTCGGACGTGAGTAAATCTACTAAGTTTTGTGCATGCGCATTTTTGCCCTAATCGCTCCGTTGCGAAAATCGGCAACGAGCGAACAACTCGGAATAACCCCCATAGTCCGTATAGGATGCTGGGCGCCCTCCCAGCGCTTTGTTTTCCTGCAGTTGTTACTTGGTTCAGTACTGCCTTGTTACTTGGTTAAGAACTGCATTGTTACTTGATTAAGTACTATGGTTCAGCCATTGCTGAATTGTTTCAGGCTGGTTAGCTTGGTTTTCTGTTATTATGTGTGAGCTGGTGTGAATCTCACCACTATCTGTGTATTTCCTTCTCTCGAAGTATGTCCGTCTCCTCGGGCACAGTTTCTAGACTGAGTCTGGTAGGAGGGGCATAGAGGGAGGAGCCAGCCCACACATTTAATCTCTTAAAGTGCCGGTGGCTCCTAGTTGACCCGTCTATCCCATGGTACTAAAATGGACCCCGGCGTCCTCTACGGACTACGAGAAAAGGATTTACCGGTAGGTAATTAAAATCCTATTTTTTCTGATAATGCCAGACAGTGTCTTTCATATATTACCATAGCCTCTCATTACATTCAGGATGCCGTTGTCCTGGCAGCCAAAGTGTCTACTACGTCCATTCTGGCTCGCCGGATTCTGTGGTGGCGGTCCTGGTCTGTGGATCTGGACTCTAAAAAGACCTTGGAGGAGATCACTTTTAAGGGAAACATCCTTTTTGGGGAAGAACTGAACAAGATTGTTGCTGACTTAGCGTCTGCTAAAACTGCATGTCTGCCGAGTACTAATCCTTCGGCTCCGAAGGCTAAGAGTACCACCTTTAGTTCCTTTCGACCTCCAAGTAAAGCAAAGGGTCAGACGTACACGAAACAGGCTCGCACTTCAAAACCTCTAAACCCAAACCGAAACGTTCCTGGGCTGCCCGTCAGCCTGCTTCCAAACCAGACAAGCCTGCTGCATGACGGGGCGGGCCTCCCCCTGGGGGATCCCGGGGTGGGAGGCCGACTTCTGTGGTTCGCCCAGGTATGGTTACAGACCACTTCAGATGCCTGGGTGAGGGAAGTCGTCACGGATACGCCATCTCTTTCAAGAAACGTCTCCCTCGCCATCGGATCCGTTGAAAGCAAAAACTCTACTTTGGTGGTACAATCCCTCCTGGACACAGGAGTGATAGTGCCGGTGCCCTTTCTCAACCTCAAGTCTTCGAACAAATTTGTGAAGGTATCCAAATTCCGTATGGAAACGCTTTGCTCTATTGTTCTGGCCTTGGAGCCCAAGGACTATATGTTATCTCTGGACATACAGGATGCTTACCTACATATACCTATTGCCATGTCGCATCAGCAATATCTGCGGTGTTCTATTGGCATTATTAGACATACAACCAACGATTGTTCTTGTCTCCAGAGACGGTCCTGAAACTTCAGGACAAGATAAGATGCTTCCTATCTCGCCCACGTGTGTCGATACACTTGGCGATGCAAGTACTAGGCCTCATGGTGTCGGCTTTCGACATTGTAGAGTACGCTCAATTTCATTCTTGCCCTCTGCAGTGGTTAATCCTTTCCAAGTGGGACGGCCTGCCTCGGCGGATCAGGTGTCATATGATTTCCTTGACTCCGGAAGTTTGTCTGTCTCTGAGCTGGTGGCTCCAGGACCAACGATTGATCAGGGGTCGTACCTTCTGGAACTCCAACTGGGTCCACCTAACAACGGATGCCAGTCTGCGGGGTTTGGGGCGCGGTGTTGGAGCAACACTCTCTACAGGGTCAGTGGTCCAGGGAGGAATCTCTCTTTCCGATAAACATTCTGGAGTTGCGGACAGTGTTCAATGCTCTAAAACTGGCCCTGCCTCTAGAACAGAACAGGCCTGTTTAAGTACAGTTGGACAACGCCACCACGGTGGCGTACATAAATCATCAAGGCAGCACTCAAAGTCGCATGGCAATGATAAAAGTGTCAAATATTCTTCTATGGGTGGAATGCCATCTGCCAGCCATATCGGCACTGTTCATTCCGGAGGTCCTCAACTGGGAAGAGGACTTCCTCAGTCGTCAGGACGTACACGCCGGAGAGTGGAGCCTTCATCCGGAGGTCTTTCAACTCCTAGTGGACAAGTGGGGTCTTCCAGATGTAGACCTGATGGCGTCTCCACACAATCACAAGTTTCCGGTCTTCGGAGCAAGGAGAAGGGATCCTCAAGGAGCGTTTGTGGACGCACTGGCAATTCCATGGAACTTTCAGCTGCCGTACGTGTTCCCTCTGGTGTCACTCCTGCCCAGGGTAATAAGGAAGTTCAAGCAAGAAGTAGGAATACGACTTCTAATCGCTGCAGCGTGGTCCCGACGGCATTGGTTCTCAGACCTGCAGGGTCTCTCGATAGAGCGTCCTCTTCTTCCGCAATGCCCAAACCTCCTCGTTCAGGGCCCTTGTGTCTACCAGGATCTGGCCCGACTGGCTTTGATGGCGTGGCTCTTGAAGCTTCAGTTCTGAGGGCCAAAGGATTTTCTGAGGCGGTCATCCAAACTATGTTGAAAGCACGCAAACCAGCTTCAGCTCGGATTTATTATAGGGTCTGGAATTCTTACTTCACCTGTTGTGCGGCTAAGAATTATGATGCAAACAAGTTCAGTACTGCCAAACTTTTGGCTTTTCTGCAACAGGTCCTGGACTTAGGCCTCCGTCTGGCCTCTCAAGGTTCATATTTCAGCCTTGTTGGTGTGGTTTCAGAGAAAAATTGCGACTCTGCCTGAAGTTCATACTTTCACTCAGGGTGTTTTACGGATTCAACCTTCCTATGTTCCTCCTGTGGCTCCTTGGGATTTGTCGGTTGTTTTGGATGCCCTACAAGAGTCTTCGTTTGAACATCTTGAGTCTGTGGACCTTAAATGGTTTACACTTAAGGTCTTATTTGTGCTGGCTATTGCCTCTGCTAGAAGAGTTTCAGACTAGGGTGCTTTATCCTGTCGGACACCCTTTCTGATTTTTCACTGTGACTGTGCGGTTCTTAGAACTCGCCCTGGTTATCTGCCTTAGGTGGTGTCGTCTTTCCACCTTAACCAAGAGATTGTGGTTACGGCCTTTATCTCTCCTTATTTGTCCTCCAAAGAACGGTATTTGGATGTGGTACGGGCTCTCCGTATATATGTGAAGAGAACCGCCTCTCTTAGGAGATCTGATTCTCTCTTTGTCCTTTTTGGTTTTCACAAACGTGGCTGGCCTGCGAATAAGCAGACCTTGGCCAGATGGATTAGAATGGTGATTGCACAAGTTTATGTACAGGCTGGACTTCCAGCTCCTGCTACTATCAAGGCCCACTCTACTCGGTCTGTTGGACCTTCTTGGGCGGCCCACAGTGGCGCGTCCCTAGAACAATTCTGCAAGGCGGCTACGTAGTCCTCAGTGAACATGTTCATCAGGTTCTATGCCTTTGATACTTCCGCCTCCCAGGATGCTTCCTTTGGACGCCGGGTTCTTGTGCCCGATACAGTGCATACCCTCCCATGAGGAACTGTTTTAGGACATCCCCGATGTTCTTCCTTGTGGAATACCAGTGTACCCCGCTGCAGAAAAGGAGATTTATGGTAAGAACTTACCGTTATTAAATCTCTGCGAGGTACACTGAATTCCACAGGGCGCCCACCCTGACGCACTTAGCTTCTTTGGGTTGGTATGGCATTAGCCGCTGGTACCTTCTCCTGTTGTGAGAATGTGGTTGTTTGTGGCTACTAACTATTGTCGTTGTTAGGCGCCGGGGTCCGCTCGTCGGTGCGGCCCGGCGCCTAGCAACCAGGGACGCCGTGCGCGTACAGCCGCCGGCTCCCTGGCAACGCTAGACGCCGGGCGCACGGAGCCGCACGGACCCTAGCAACGGGGACGCCACTGGCGGACCGCGTTCCCCGTTGCTGGGTCCATTTAAATTAGTAAGGGCACTTGTTTCCTGGCCGTGCAGCAAGGCAGCTGCACGGCATTCATGCAATCAGCACTGGCAGCAGTTGATTGGAGGGCTTCGGTTTATATGCTCTTGCAGTGCCTCACACAGACGCCGGTAATAGCTTCCTGCATGCTGTATCTGTTTGCTGAGAGTGTTTCCAGTCCTGCTGTATCCGGTCGTTCCTGTCCTCAGTTGTCCTGCACTCGGAAGTCGTCATCTGTTCCTAGAGTCCTGACTGAGCACCGTTAAACATCCAGTGGTGTTCGTGAGTCGCGGCGTAGCCGTGTGTTGCGGCTTGGCCGCTTTATTACTTATTATTTATTATTTGTGTTTCGGAGCTTTTGCGGAGGATTCCGCTCCCACAGATCCACTCTGGTATCCAGCGGTGCTGGGTAGGAGTAATGGACTAGTGGATTTTGGTTGTCCTTTTATCTGGCGGTTTTTCCGCGCATACTTCAAGTTTGGTTAGTTAGCTTGTTGCCCTTGGCCTGTTGTAGTCAGAGGTCCTCTTGTCATCATCCTGCCTCGGATTTCCCTTTGTCTCTCACTAAGACCGGGGGGCACCGGAGTTGGGCAGACATAATCCACCTTTCAAACGTGGCTGCCAGGGGCTCAAGAAACCATAGTCTCGCAGGGGATTTCCGATAGCACGGGTGAGACAATAGAGTTAGGGCGCCAGGGGCCTTTCCTGCTCCCGTAACCAGCATTCCCTTCCAGTACTCTGGCCATTGTCATAAGATCTCCTCCGGTCAGGAGTACTGGAATCATAACAGTCGTCTCTTTTACCTGCTACTGCATTGGACTGGTTAACAAAAATGAGCTTCAGTGCCTGGAGGTGGGGATATAGAGGAGGCGGTGCAGTGCATCCTGGGAACAGTCAAAGCTTTAGCCTGTTGGAGCCTTGGACCAAGATCCAACTCTACACCCCGGTGTTATTCCCTGTGGAATCCAGTGTACCTTGCAGAAAGAGATTTAATAACAGTAAGTTCTTACCATAAATCTCCTATTATATGGATCCCACCCTTGGATTAGTATTTCTCAGTTAGTGGTTAAATGTCCCCATGTTGATATGGGTCTATGGAAGTGCGTACCCAGACTCACACTTTCAGTGCAAATTCGTGTGTATAAAGGTATCTTTAATTCCCCATATGATGATAACATCTGATAAATAGGATAAGCGTACCCCACTCACAGTGCTACCTTCACATCAAGGTTTCTTTATACTTGAGACATTTCAAATTGTGAAGAAAAAAACAAAAAGGATTTCATGTCCATAAAAAAGGGGGTTACAATTCATTAAAAATATTCACAAAAGCTTAAAAAACCTATATATAAATTGAGGGTATGTTGCCACAACTCCAGGAAACCTAATGTCTGTGTTTTCAAGCTTGCTAAAAAAAGTCCATGGGGGTCATTCCGACCCGTTTGTACGCAGCGGTTTATCGCTGCAGTGCGAACGGGTGCGGAATGCGTATACGCTGCGGCTGCAGTGCGAGTGCGCGTTGTTGCCCGGCGACAGGGGTCACCGGGTTACGTGGCGTCTAGAGAACAAAGCGGTCGCAGAGCGGACCGCTAAGAAGATTGACAGGAAGAAGGCGGACCTGGGCGTCTCCACAGCGTTGGCGTCCGTTTTCGGGAAGTGGATTGGAAAACGCAGGCATGTCCGGAACAACGGAGGGCGGATGTCTGACGTCAGAAGCAGCTTCAGCATCGCAGGGATCATCGCACAGGGTAAGTAGGTATAGGGCTGGTCAAGTTCTGCTTAAAACTTTTTTTAGCTTAGCAGGACCGCACAAGTGATCGCAGCCCTGCTAAGCTAAAATACACTCCCCCATAGGCGTGGACTATTGATCGCAGCAGCAGCTAAAAGTTGCTGGCTGCGATCAACTCGGAATGACCCCCAATGTGAGTACTCACAGTTGAGGTGTTTTTGCAGTGGTAAACCGGGAAGGCGTTTAACCCTTAGTAGGGTAGTGAAATTTTTGTCTCCTCTTTAGATCCATCCAAAGACTTCCAATCACTTTTTGGTATGTTGGGAAACATTAATACATCAAAATCTTCTTGAATATGATGCAGCGACTCTGTCCCACATTGCCACAATAGGAGTGGGCACCAAGGATGCTGTGGTGCGGTCACAAGTGATTGTGGTGGTGAGGCCAGCTGGGTGTTTTGGCTGCTGCTGTATGTCCTTCTCTGCCATGCAGAGGCTAGCCGCCAGCTGTATTTCTAGGCATGCCAAGCCCAATTGCTGTGTCCTTGGGCACAGCTTCACTGTCCTCAACAGCCTAAAAACACTGGCAGTCCTGACTCAGATGACCAGTGTTCACACAGATGATCTGTTGAAACCAGGAGGCGTCTTTTTACACAAGACAGTTCCTGTGGCATTAACATATTTTCGTACAGCAACTGCCTCCAAAGACAAACTGCGTCCATCTCTGAATCAGGCCTATAATGATTACTACACACTGCTCCTGACTTCTGTCCCATATGCTAAAGTTGTATAAATGGATGAGAAAAGCACTTAAGTGTGCTTTTTCTTGAGTATTTATCTTACGTCCTAGTGGACACTGGGGTCTTGTACTTTAGTACCATGGGGTATAGATCGGGTCCACTGGAGCCTGGCACTTTAAAACTTTGTGTGTGTATGTGTGTGCTGGCTCCTCCCCTCTATGCCCCTCCTACCAGGCTCAGTTTAGAAAAATGTGCCCAAGGAGCCGGGTGCACTTCTCCGGGTCTCCAAAGATTTTTCTTTAATTTCTCATACGTCCTAGAGGATGCTGGGGTCCACTTCAGTACCATGGGGTATAGACGGTTCCGCAGGAGCCATGGGCACTTTAAGAATTTTCAAGGGTGTGAACTGGCTCCTCCCTCTATGCCCCTCCTCCAGACCTCAGTTTTAGAAATGTGCCCAGGCAGACTGGATGCACTCCAGAGGAGCTCTACTGAGTTTCTCTGAATAGACTTGTGTTAGGTTTTTTATTTTCAGGGAGCACTGCTGGCATCAGACTCCCTGCTTCGTGGGACTGAGGGGGCAGAAGTAGGAACCAACTTCCTAAAGAGTTTCATGGCTCTGCTTCTGGCTGACAGGACACCATTAGCTCCTGAAGGCCACTGAACGCTATCCGTGCCTAGATGCTCACTCCCACAGCACGCCGTCACCCCCCTCACAGAGCCAGCAGTCAGAAGACAGGTGAGTGTTAGAAGACAGATCTTCAATCAAGAAAGTGACGGCTAAAGGTACCGCGAGGCTGGCGGGAGCGCAGCGCGCCATGTTGCCCACACATACACAGGCACTGCAGGGTGCAGGGCGCGGGGGCGCCCTGGGCAGCATGAAACCTATGGAAACTGGCATAAATAAGGGGCATAAGTTGCTGAGGCACAGTCCTACCCCCGCCAGTATAAAAAATTACCTCATAAAAGCTGAGGAGAAACACGCCATTGAAGAGTGGAGCTTCCTCCTCAGTCAGCCAGCACACTGCTCAGCGCCATTTTCTCTCTCTCCTCAGGCTGCAGAGACAACGCTGGTCCTCCACTACTGAACAAGTATCAGGGTGCAAAACAGGGGGGCCACAGTAAATTTGGTGCTATATAATTGTGTGATTAGCATTATAAATGCACTGCATGTCAGTGGGCATTTTGTGTTCACAGACATTGTGTTACTGGCTCTGGGTTGTGAACTGGCAAATCCTATCTGTGTCCCTCTGACAGATTTTACTGTGGGTCTGTCCCCTATAAGTCCCAGAGTGTCTGTGGTGTGGTTGTGCACGTGTGTGACATGTCTGTGGCAGGGAACTCTTTCTCTGTGGGAGACATGTTAGAGACACAGAGGTGTAATATGACACCAAGAGCCTGACTGGGTGAAAGGTTACATGATATGTGAATCATATCAGCAAGAGGTTGGACTGAATCTCATACAGAAAACTGAAAATAATCTGTTGAAGATGTGATTTTTAATAGTTCTGCCTTTCATCCACAGGGACCCCTCTGGGTCACATACAAATTTGCACAAGTAGTACAAACTGATACCGACACAGACTCTGATTCCTGTGTCGACACTAGTGATTCCAGGAGAATAGGTCCTAAGTTAGCAAAAAGCATTCAAAACATGTTTTAGCTATAAAGGAGGTGTTAGAAGTTACGAAGCCCCCTCTTTTACCACAAGCAGAGGGTTTACTTTAGTAAAGAAGTAATGTAATTTTCTCTCCACCTCAAGAATTGAACAGTATCTTGGAGGTAGTTTGATTTAACCTGAAAAGAAATTTCAGATTCCCAAAAGGAATTAAGGCAGCTTACCTTTTTCCAAAAGGTGGGAGTCACCCCCATTTTAGACAGGGCCCTGTCATAAAAGAGAAAAGGTGTTTCTCCCTGCGCCTGGAATGGCTTCACTTAAGGAGCCGACAGACCGCAAGTGAGTGAGGTGATCTATTGATGTGGCCAATGGGACACTACTCAGGCCTACCATTGTCTGTGTGCGTGGGTGAGTAGTGCTATTGAAAAGTGGTCAGAAAACTTGTCATTAGATATTGACAATAGATGGAGACGAGATACTCCTAACGTTAGGTCATATCAAAGACGCTGCTGCGTACGTACTAGAAACCATGAAATATATTGGTCTCTTGGGATCAAGAACCGCTACCATGGCAGTATCGGCTCGGAGGGCTTTGTGGATTTGCCAGTGGAATGCTGATGCAGATTCCAAAAGAAATATGGAGGCTCTCCCGTATAAAGGTGAGGCCTTGTTTGGTGATGGGCTGGATACGTTAGTCTCAGCGTCTACCGCAGGTAAGTCGACATTTTTACCTTATGCTCCTACACCGGCGAAAAAGACACATCGCTCTCACATGCAGTCCTTTCGGCCCAACAAATACAAAAAGGCCAATGGTTCCCCCTTTTTTGCAGGTAGGGGGAGGGGAAAAGGAAAGAAATCCGCAGCGTCTCCCGGATCGCAGGAGCAGTATTCCACACCTGCTTCTACCAAATCTGTAGCATGACGCTGGGGCTCCCTTGCGGGAGTCCGCTCGGGTGGGAGCACGTCTGAATCTTTTCAGCCAAATCTGGATTCAATCTGGCCTGGACCCATGGATCTTACAAATAGTGTCCCATGGGTACAAACTAGAGTTTCAAGACGTCCCCCCATGCCGATTTTTGAAATCGACCTTGCCAGCTTCTCTTCCAGGAAGAGAGACAGTAACAACGGCAATTCAAAAATTATGTCAGGATCAGGTCATTGTCCTGGTACCCTTGTCACAGCAAGGAGAAGGTCTTTATTCAAGCCTCTTCGTAGTTCCGAAGCCGGACGGCTCGGTCAGACCGATTTTAAACCTGAAAAATCTGAATCTCTACCTGAAAAGTTTCAAGTTCAAGATGGAATCCCTGAGGGTAGTGATTTCCAGTCTGGAGGAGGGGGACTTCATGGTGTCAGTAGACATAAAGGATGCTTACTTGCATTTTCCCATTTATCCTCCTCACCAAGCTTATCTGAGATTCGCAGTACAGGATAGCCATTACCAGTTTCAGACGATGCCGTTCAGACTCTCCACGGCACCGAGGGTATTCACCAAGGTGATGGCGGAGATGAGGGTCCTCCTTCGTCAAAAAGGAGTCAATATAATTCCTTATCTGGACGATCTCCTGATAAAAGCGAGATCCAGAGAACAGTTGGTGTAGAACATCGCACTCTCCCTGTCAATACTCCAACAACACGGTTGGATCATGAATTTTCCAAAGTCGCAGTTGGAACCGACGACAAGACTGTCCTTTTTAGGGATGATTCTGGACACAGAAGTACGGAGAGTATTTCTTCCAGTGGAAAAGACTCTGGAAATCCAGAAAATGGCCAAACAAATATTGAAACCAACAAGCGTGTCGATACATCAATGCATTCGGTTGTTGGGGAAAATGGTAGCGGCCTACGAGGCCATACAGTTTGGCCGATTTCATGCCAGAGTATTCCAGTGGGACCTGTTGGACAAGTGGTCCGGATCCCACCTACACATGCACCGGAAAATAATCCTATCCCCCAAAGCCAGGATTTCGCTCCTGTGGTGGCTACACAGTTCTTACTTACTAGCGGGACGCAGGTTTGGAATTCACGACTGGGTCCTAATAACCACGGATGCAAGTCTACGAGGCTGGGGAGCTGTCACACGGGGGGAAAGCTTCCAAGGAAAATGGTCAAGTCAGGAAGCCTGCCTTCACATAAACGTTCTGGAATTGAGAGCCATTTACACCGGCCTTCTACAAGCGGTACATCTTCAAAATCATCCCGTGCAGATCCAGTCGGACAATGTAACAGCAGTCGCGTACATAAACAGGCAAGGCGGAACGAAAAGCAGAGCGACAATGGCAGAGGTGACAAGGATTCTCCTCTGGGCAGAAAGACATGTTAGAGCTCTGTCAGCAATTTTCATTCTGGGAGTGGACAACTGGGAAGCAGACTTCCTCGGCAGACACGATCTCCATCCAGGAGAGTGGGGCCTCCACCAAGAAGTCTTCGCAGAGGTGACAAGTCTTTGGGGAGTTCCTCAAGTAGACATGATGGCATCTCGTCTAAACAAGAAGCTTCAGAGAAATTGTTCCAGGTCGAGAGACCCTCAAGCAATAGCAGTGGATGCACTGGTGACCCAGTGGGTGTTTCAGTTGGTATATGTTTTCCCTCCAATTCCACTGATTCCAAAAGTTCTTAAAATAATAAGAAGAACAAGAGTTTGAGCAATCTTCATTGCCCCAGACTGGCCAAGTAGGGCTTGGTATCCAGATCTTCAGGAGTTGCTCATAGAAGATCCTCGGACTCTTCCTCCTCGAGAGGACCTACTACAGCAGGGGCCGTGTCTGTATCAAGACTTATCGCGGCTACGTTTGACGGAATTGCTGTTGAGCGTCGGACCCTAGCCCGAAAGGGTATTCCCAAGGAAGTCATCCCCACTCTTATTCAGTCCAGGAAAGGAGTAACGTCTAGACATTACCACCGTATTGGAGAAAATATGTGTCTTGGTGTGAATCCAAGAAGGCTCCTACGGAAGAGTTTGAGTTGGGACGTTTTCTCCATTTTCTGCAGGCAGGTGTGGATGCAGGCCTTAGATTGGGGTCAATCAAGGTCCAGATTTCGTCCGTATCAGTTTTCTTTCAAAAACATTTGGCCTCCTTTCCAGAGGTTCAGACGTTCGTGAAAGGGGCTCTGCACATCCAGCCTCCATTTGTGCCTCCAGTGGCACCGTGGGACCTTAATGTGGTGTTGCAGTTCCTTCAATCAGATTGGTTTGAACCTCTGAAGGAGATAGAATTGAAGTTTCTCACTTGGAAAGTGGTGATGCTTTTGGCATTGGCATCCGCAAGGCGGGTGTCTGAGTTGGGGGCCTTGTCTCACAAGAGCCCTTACCTGATCTTCCATGAAGTTAGGGCAGAGTTGAGAACTCGCCAACAATTTCTTCCAAAGGTGGTTTCGTCTTTCCATATGAACCAACCTATTGTGGTGCCAGTGGCTACTGACACTTTCACTGAGTCACAGTCTCTAGATGTGGTTAGAGCTTTGAAGATTTATGTCGCAAGAACAGCTCGATTACGGAAAACAGAGGCTCTGTTTGTCCTGTATGCTCCCAGCAAGATTGGGTGTCCTGCTTCTAAGCAGACTATTGCGCGCTGGATCAGAGGGACAATTCAGCACGCTCATTCTACGGCAGGCTTGCTGGTACCGAAGTCGGTGAAGGCCCATTCTACTAGGAAAGTGGGCTCATCCTGGGCGGCTGCCCGGGGGCGTCTCGGCTTTACAACTTTGCCGAGCAGCTACTTGCTCAGGGTTAAACACATTTGCTAAATTTTATAAGTTTGACACTTTGGCCGATGAGGACCTCAATTTTGGTCAATCGGTGCTGCAGGGTCATCCGCACTCTCCCGCCCGTACTGGTGCTTTGGTATAACCCCATGGTACTGAAGTGGACCCCAGCATCCTCTAGGACGTATGAGAAAATAGGATTTTAATACCTACCGGTAAATCCTTTTCTCCTAGTCCGTAGAGGAAGCTGGGCACCCGACCCAGTGCGTACTTTACCTGCAGTTTGTTCTTTATAGTTACACAAGTTATGTTTCATTTGTTTTCAGCATGTTGCTGTAAATGGATCATGCCTGTTGGCGTGTGTCATGTTGAATGCCATGTTGTGCGGCATGGTTGAGGTGTGAGCTGGTATGAATCTCACCATTAGTATAAAAGTAAATCCTTTCCTCGAAATGTCCGTCTACCTGGGCACAGTTCCTATAACTGAGGTCTGGAGGAGGGGCATAGAGGGAGGAGCCAGTTCACACCCTTGAAAAGTATTAAAGTGCCCATGGCTCCTGCGGAACCGTCTATACCCCATGGTACTGAATGGACCCCAGCATCCTCTATGGACTAGGAGAAAAGGTTTTACCTGTAGGTATTAAAATCCTATTTTTAATGTAGTTTATTATTTTCTGGTATCTCTGCTTGATAGACAGACTACCTGCTTCGTGGGACTTAGAGGGGGGACCGAACCAACATCCTGAGGGTAAATGGTTCGTAATCCCAGCTGACAGGACACTGAGCTCCTGAGGTGCTGATCACTCATCGTCAGTATGTGTGCCCACGCCAGCAGTTGTCCACCACCCTCTAACAGATGCTGAAGACCTAGGTGTGGCGAGTGTTACACCGGAGCCCCAGTTAGCGGGTCCCCGGTGCAAACTGGCTCAGGGCTGTTGGCCTGCAGTGCTCATTGTGTTTAAGGCTTTGTGTGGACTGTTTAATGCATTTCTCATGTGTTTTACTACTGTGGCCAGTATAATCTTTGTGAGGGACCGTGTACCATTGCAAGGGGTGGGGCTTCCCGGAGCGGGACCAGCGGCGGGAAGGCGCCAATTCCTGCAGCTGCGGATCATCAAGGCTGCATTCACGCTGCTTCTCCAGGACTGACGCTTTTATAGACTGTTGAAACTGGTACCAGGGGGTCATAGACAGGGGGAAGCACATTAGCGGTAGCATTGCTGCACTTATAGCACATACACTTATTTCCACACATTGTACTGCTGTGTTCTGTGTGCTGGGACCTCTCCTCAGTGTCACTCCAGGGGCTCTCTAGGGTCTGTGTTGGGTGTTGGTCAAGGGACTGCGCTGTAGTTTTCCTGCATAATGTCTGTGGACATGGTTATGTGTGCTGCTTGTAATTCTACCCCGTCTTCAGCGGGGTCATTCATGTGTGAGCAGTGTTGATTATCTCCTCAAGGGCCCAGCTCACAGGCACCTGACTGGTTAGATAGCTTTAAGAGCATGATTCAGAATTGAAATTATGAATTAGCTGCAGCTAAAAGAGAGACAGGTGTTAAAACACTCCATTGATTGTGTAGCTAAAGCAGCAGATTCCAAGAAGGCTTCTCAGCCCCCTCTAGTGGTTTCACATAAACGCTCACTGCCACAGGTTTTCCAGTCTGATTCTGATCAGCCAGATGTGGATGATGATGATATGGACGAGGACAGCTCTCTGTCCCCTGGGGTGGAGGCTCTCATTTTTGCTGTAAGAGAGGTCCTCCACATACCTGATCAGGAGGCGGAACCAGATGAGGAGTTATACTTTAATGTTAAACCCAAGAGTTCAGCTACCTTTCCGGTGTCTAAAGAGTTAAACTCCCTGGCCAGGGAGGCTTGGTTAAACCCTGATAAAAAATGTAAAATTCCTCAGAGGTTTTTATCTACCTTTCCCCTTCCAGCTGAGGATAAGAAGTTCTGGGAAAACACCCCGTCAGTCGATGCATCTGTATCCAGACTGTCTAAGAAATTGGTACTGCCGGTTTCTGGGGCTATATCCCTGAAGGAGCCAGCTGACCGTAAAATTGAGACAACGCTCAAGGCAATTTATTCGTCAGCAGGAGAAGCACAACGCCCCACAATAGTTTGCGGTTGGATCTCCAGGGCTGTGATAAAGTGTTCTAATAATGTTATTGATGGTTTAGACTCTCTACCCCGGGATGAGGTCGTTACTCTGCTGCAACATATACATGATGCTACAAATTTTATGAGCGATGCTATTAAGGAGTTGTGTAAGACAAATGGCCGCACTACTACGATGGCTGTCTCAGCACGCAGAGCTCTGGTTACGTCAATGGGCGGCGGACGCTGATTACAAAAAGGGTGTAGAAAATCTTTCCTTTACAGGTGATGCCTTGTTTGGAGATGAATTAAATAAGTGGATCTCCAAAGCAAAGGCGGGTAAGTCTACCTATCTGCCGTCAGCTGCGCCAGACCAGACCACTGGATCCCATGCCGCTTAGCCTTTTCCGCGTGACGGTTGTCCTCAGCGACAAGGTGACTTTCAGGTAGGTGCTCGCCTTCAACCCTTTGCCCACGTGTGGGAGGAGTCCTGCCAGGATCCTTGGGTGAGGGACCTCATTTCCCATGGATACCGGCTGGATTTTCAAGCACTTCCTCCTCGCAGGTTTTTCAAGTCAGGCTTACCAGCTTTACCCGCAGCAAAAGTTACCTTGCAAGAGGCTATTCAAAATCTTTTGAAAACAGGGGTGGTAGTTCCTGTACCTCCTCCGTTACACAACAGAGGTTCAGTCTTTTTGTCGTTCCCAAACCAGACGGTTCGGTGCGGCCCATCTTGAACCTGAAGTCTCTAAACCCGTATCTGCGGGTGTTCAAATTCAAGATGGCATCCCTGCAGGCGATGGTGTTCGCTCTGGAGGAGGGGGTGTTCCTGATGTCTCTGGATGTCAAGAATGCTTACCTACACATTCCCATGTGGCCCCCTCATCAGGATTACCTCAGGTTCGCCATCTTGGAGGACCATTTTCAGTTTCAGGCCTTACCTTTTGGATTATCCACAGCTCCGAGGGTCTTCACCAAGGTCATCGCGGAGATGATGCTGCAGCTGCGCAGGATGGGTGTGAACATAGTCCCCTATTTGAACGATGTCCTAATAAAGGCTGTGCCCAGGGAGCATCTACTGCACAGCATCGATCTGACGACTCGCCTACTCACGGATCATGGGTGGATCCTAAAGTTTCAGAAATCTCACCTGGAACCGACCCAGCGTCTTCAGTTCCTGGGGATGATACTGGATACGGTATCTCAAAAGGTTTTTCTCCCGATGGACAAAGTCTTGACTATCCAGGCTACGGTCCGCTCGGTGCTCAGTCCTCTCAGGGTGTCCATACATCTTTGCATCCGATTACTGGGCAAGATGGTGGCTGCTTACGAGGCAATCCAATATGGAAGGTTTCATGCCCGGCCATTTCAGCTGGATCTGCTAGACAAATGGTCGGGTTCTCACCTTCATATGCATCAGGAAGTGACCCTATCTCCGGAAGCACGGATTTCTCTATTATGGTGGCTTCAAATTCCTCACCTGGTAGAGGGCAGAAGTTTCAATATCCACTCATGGATTCTACTGACAACGGATGCCAGCCTCCGGGTTGGGGAGTGGTGACCTAAGGGGCCCAGTTCTAAGGGTTATGGTCAGTTCAGGAATCGGCTTTACTGATAAACATCCTGGAACTCAGGGCAATTTACAATGCTCTTCTACAAGCCTCCCATCTCCTGAAGGGTCAGGCGATTCAGGTTCAATCGGACAACGCCACGGCGGTGGCATACATAAACCGACAAGGGGGAACAAGAAGCAGAGCGGCGATGCGAGAGGTATCAAAAATCCTCCTCTGGGAGGAGGCCAACGCAAGGGCCATCTCAGCCATATTCATTCCAGGAGTGGACAACTGGGAAGCAGACTTCCTCAGCAGGCACGACCTCCATCCGGGGAATGGGGCCTACACCCGCAGGTGTTTCAAGAGTTAGTTTGCCGGTGGGGCTATCCGCAGATATATCTGATGTCTTCTCATCTCAACAAGAAGCTATGCCGTTAATGTTCCAGAATGAGGGATCTGCAGACAAGGTCCGTTCGTCTATCCAGACTTACAGCGGCTACGTTTGATGGCTTGGAAGTTGAGAGGGAGATTCTAGCAAGAAAGTGTCTTTACTCCAGGGTTATTTCCACCATGGTATAGGCCATGAAGATGGTTACATCGAAATATTATCATCGTATCTGGAAAAAGTATGTTTCCTGGGGTGAAAGTAGAAAGGTTTCTCCTGTGGAATTTAGAATTGGTCATTTCTGCAGTGGGGTACATTGGGATTCCTCAGGGAATACATTGGGGTGTAGAGTTGGATCTTGATCCGAGGCACCAACAAGCTAAAGCTTTGACTGTTTCCAGGATACACTGTACCGCCTCCTCTATAACCCCACCTCCGGGCACTGGAGCTCAGTTTGTAAGATGGTGCAGCAGCACTGTTTATGTCATTCTGACATTCTGTGCTGTGGCTACATCACCTCCCCAGCAGCGCTGCATACTCCCGCGGCCAGGTTCCTGGGTACTAGCAGCGGAAGCGCACCGGTCTTCAGGCACACCACCGCTGACGCTCTCCTGGATCGCTTGGCTGCACATCAGGGAGGAGGTAAGATGGTCCCCCAGGTGGGATCCGCCGGTAAATCGCGGCTCGGTCGCTGTCCCCCAGCTCCGAGCGCCATCTACTGCTGGTGTTCCCACTCTGGAGCTGCATTTCATTCTCCTTCACTCCTTGACAGAGATTTTGGTGCCATCTTTACACAAGTAGCTGTGGCTAATCTCCGGGACTGCAGGGCACTGTCTCCTCTGTAAAGCTACCTGTCTCATCAGTACTGTGCATTTACAGGCACTTAAGTATTCTACATGTCATTTTAGACAGTGTTAGTTAAGAATAAGTGAACTGCTACCTGACTAGTACAAGTATTCTGTGATATACATCCAGTATCTACTGTGCATTGTTATATCTATATGTATATATACATATCTATATGTAGTTTTATTAGTCCAGTACGGTTTTATTGTTTATCTGTAATAACTTCTGCATTGTACCTGTGACTGAGTGTGCCTGTAGCTGCTGTGTGGATTTCATTCTAGTGTATCACACGTCTTGCTATCACTATATTCTGTACCCTGGGGGGCTAGGTGCATCAGGGTCTCATATATTTATATATACACTGCTCAAAAAAATAAAGGGAACACTTAAACAACACAATGTAACTCCAAGTCAATCACACTTCTGTGAAATCAAACTCCACTTAGGAAGCAACACTGATTGGCAATCAATTTCACATACTGTTGTGCAAATGGAATAGACAACAGGTTAAAATTATAGGCAATTAGCAAGACACCCCCAATAAAGGAGTTGCTCTGTGGGTAGTGACCACAGACCACTTCTCAGCTCCTATGCTTTCTGGCTGATGTTTTGGTCACTTTGGAAAGCTGGCGGTGCTTTCACTCCAGTGGTAGCATGAGACGGAGTCTACAACCCACACAAGTGGCTCAGGTAGTGCAGCTCATCCAGGATGGCACATCAATGCGAGCTGTGGCAAAAAGGTTTGCTGTGTCTATCAGCGTAGTGTCCAGAGCATGGAGGCGCTACCAGGAGACAGGACAGTACATCAGGAGATGTGGAGGAGACCGTAGGAGGGCAACAACCCAGCAGCAGGACCGCTACCTTCGCCTTTGTGAAAGGAGGAACAGGAGGAGCACTGCCAGAGCCCTGCAAAATGACCTCCAGCAAGCCACAAATATGCATGTGTCTACTCAAACGATCAGAAACAGACTCCATGAGGGTGGTATGAGGGCCCGACGTCCACAGGTGGGGGTTGTGCTTACAGCCCAACACCGTGCAGGACGTTTGGCATTTGCCAGAGAACACCAAGATTGGCAAATTCGCCACTGGCGCCCTGTGCTCTTCACAGATGAAAGCAGGTTCTCACTGAGCACATGTGACAGACGTGACAGAGTCTGGAGACACCAAGGAGAACGTTCTGCTGCCTGCAACATCCTCCAGCATGACCGGTTTGTCAGTTTGTCAGTAATGGTGTGGGGTGGCATTTCTTTGGGGGGCCGCACAGCCCTCCATGTGCTCGCCAGAGGTAGCCTGACTGCCATTAGGTACCGAGATGAGATCCTCAGACCCCTTGTGAGACCATATGCTGGTGCGGTTGGCCCTGGGTTCCTCCTAATGCAAGACAATGCTAGACCTCATGTGGCTGGAGTGTGTCAGCAGTTCCTGCAAGACGAAGGCATTGATGCTATGGACTGGCCCGCCCATTTCCCAGACCTGAATCCATTTGAGCACATCTGGGACATCATGTCTCGCTCCATCCACCAACGCCACGTTGCACCACAGACTGTCCAGGAGTTGGCGGATGCTTTAGTCCAGGTCTGGGAGGAGATCCCTCAGGAGACCATCCGCCACCTCATCAGGAGCATTCCCAGGCATTGTAGGGAGGTCATACAGGCACGTGGAGGTCACACACACTACTGAGCCTCGTTTTGACTTGTTTTAAGGACATTACATCAAAGTTGGATCAGCCTGTAGTATGTTTTTCCACTTTAATTTTGAGTGTGACTCCAAATCCAGACCTCCATGGGTTAATAAATTTTATTTCCATTGATAATTTTTGTGTGATTTTGTTGTCAGCACATTCAACTATGTAAAGAACAAAGTATTTAATAAGAATATTTCATTCATTCAGATCTAGGATGTGTTATTTTAGTGTTCCCTTTATTTCTCTGACGTCCTAGTGGATGCTGGGAACTCCGTAAGGACCATGGGGAATAGACGGGCTCCGCAGGAGACTGGGCACTCTAAAAGAAAGATTAGGTACTATCTGGTGTGCACTGGCCCCTCCCTCTATGCCCCTCCTCCAGACCTCAGTTAGATTTCTGTGCCCGGCCGAGCTGGATGCACACTAGGGGCTCTCCTGAGCTCCTAGAAAGAAAGTATATGTTAGGTTTTTTATTTTACAGTGAGACCTGCTGGCAACAGGCTCACTGCAACGAGGGACTAAGGGGAGAAGAAGCGAACCTACCTGCTTGCAGCTAGCTTGGGCTTCTTAGGCTACTGGACACCATTAGCTCCAGAGGGATCGACCGCAGGACCCGTCCTTGGTGTTCGTTCTCGGAGCCGCGCCGCTGTCCCCCTTACAGAGCCAGAAGCATGAAGATGGTCCGGAAAATCGGCGGCAGAAGACTTCAGTCTTCACCAAGGTAGCGCACAGCACTGCAGCTGTGCGCCATTGCTCCTCATACACACTTCACACTCCGGTCACTGAGGGTGCAGGGCGCTGGGGGGGGGGGCGCCCTGAGCAGCAATAAAAACACCTTGGCTGGCAAAATAATCACAATATATAGCCCCAGAGGCTATATATGTGATAATTACCCCTGCCAGAATCCATAAAAAAGCGGGAGAAAAGTCCGCGAAAAAGGGGCGGAGCTATCTCCCTCGGCACACTGGCGCCATTTTCTCTTCACAGTGTAGCTGGAAGACAGCCCCCCAGGCTCTCCCCTGTAGTTTTCAGGCTCAAAGGGTTAAAAAGAGAGGGGGGGCACTAAATTTAGGCGCAATATTGTTTATACAAGCAGCTATTGGGGAAAATTCACTCAGTGATAGTGTTTATCCCTACATTATATAGCGCTCTGGTGTGTGCTGGCATACACTCTCTCTGTCTCCCCAAAGGGCTGTGTGGGGTCCTGTTCTCAGTCAGAGCATTCCCTGTGTGTGTGCGGTGTGTCGGTACGGCTGTGTCGACATGTTTGATGATGAGGCTTATGTGGAGGCGGAGCAGATGCCGATAAATGGGATGTCTCCCCCTGTGGGCCGACACCAGAGTGGATGGATAGGTGGAAGGTATTAACCGACAGTTTCAACTCCTTACATAAAAGGCTGGATGACGTAACAGCTATGGGACAGCCGGCTTCTCAGCCCGCGCCTGCCCAGGCGTCTCAAAGGCCATCAGGGGCTCAAAAACGCCCGCTCCCTCAGATGGCAGACACAGATGTCGACACGGAGTCTGACTCCAGTGTCGACGAGGTTGAGACATATACACAATCCACTAGGAACATCCGTTACATGATCCCGGCAATAAAAAATGTGTTACACATTTCTGACATTAACCCAAGTACCACTAAAAAAGGGTTTTATGTTTGGGGAGAAAAAGCAGGCAGTGTTTTGTTCCCCCATCCAATGAGTGAATGAAGTGTGAAAAAGCGTGGGTTCCCCCGATAAGAAACTGATAATTTCTAAAAAGTTACTGATGGCGTACCTTTTCCCGCCAGAGGATAAGTTACGCTGGGAGATATCCCCTAGGGTGGATAAGGCGCTCACACGTTTGTCAAAAAAGGCGGCACTGCCGTCTTAGGATACGGCCACTTTGAAGGTACCTGCTGATAAAAAGCAGGAGGCTATCCTGAAGTCTGTATTTACACACTCAGGTACTAGACTGAGACCTGCAGATAGTGCTGCTGCAGCGTGGTCTGTAACCCTGTCAAACAGGGATACTATTTTGCGAACATAAGACGTCGTCTTATATATGAGGGATGCACAGAGGGATATTTTGCCGGCTGGCATCCAGAATTAATGCAATGTCCATTCTGTCAGGAGGGTATTAGAGACCCGACACTGGACAGGTGATGCTGATTTTAAAAGGCACATAGAGCCTTATAAGGGTGAGGAATTGTTTGGGGATGGTCTCTGGGACCTCGTATCCACAGCAACAGCTGGGAAGAAATTTTTTTACCTCAGGTTTCCTCACAGCCTAAGAAAGCACTGTATTATCAGGTACAGTCCTTTCGGCTTCAGAAAAGCAAGCGGGTCAAAGGCGCTTCCTTTCTGCACAGAGACGAGCGAAGAGGGAAAAAGCTGCACCAGTCAGCCAGTTCCCAGAATCAAAATTCTTCCCCCGCTTCCTCTGAGTCCACCGCATGACGCGGGGGCTCCACAGGCGTAGCCAGGTACGGTGGGGGGCCGCCTCAAAAATTTCAGCGATCAGTGGGCTCGCTCACAGGTGGATCCCTGGATCCTTCAAGTAGTATCTCAGGGGTACAGGCTGGAATTCGAGGCGTCTCCCCCCCGCCGTTTCCTCAAATCTCCCTTGCCGACAACTCCCTCAGGCAGGGAGGCTGTGCTAGAGGCAATTCACAAGCTGTATTCCCAGCAGGTGATAGTCAAGGTGCCCCTACTTCAACAAGGACGGGGTTACTATTCCACACTGTTTGTGGTACCGAAACCGGACGGTTCGGTGAGACCCATTTTAAATTTGAAGTCCTTGAACACATACATAAAAAAATTCAAGTTCAAGATGGAATCGCTCAGGGCGGTTATTGCAAGCCTGGAGGAGGGGGATTACATGGTATCCCTGGACATCAAGGATGCTTACCTACATGTCCCCATTTACCATCCTCACCAGGAGTACCTCAGATTTGTGGTACAGGATTGCCATTACCAATTCCAAACACTGACTGTCCACGGCACCGAGGGTCTTTACCAAGGTAATGGCAGAAATGATGATACTCCTTCGAAAAAAAGGGAGTTTTTAATTATCCCGTACTTGGACGATCTCCTTATAAGGGCGAGGTTGGTCGGAGTAGCACTATCTCGGGAAGTGCTACAACAGCACGGATGGATTCTATACATTCCAAAGTCACAGCTGGTTCCTACCACACGCCTGCTGTTCCTGGGGATGGTTCTGGACACAGAACAGAAAAAAAGTGTTTCTCCCGCAGGAGAAAGCCAAGGAGCTGTCATCTCTAGTCAGTGACCTCCTGAAACCAAAACAGGTATCGGTGCATCACTGCACACGAGTCCTGGGAAAAATGGTAGCTTCTTACGAAGCAAAATTCCATTCGGCAGGTTCCATGCAAGAACCTTTCAGTGGGACCTCTTGGACAAGTGGTCGGAATCGCATCTTCAGATGCATCGGCTGATAACCCTGTCTCCAAGGACCAGGGTATCTCTACTGTGGTGGCTGCAGAGTGCTCATCTTCAAGAGGGCCGCAGATTCGGCATACAGGACTGGGTCCTGGTAACCACGGATGCCAGCCTTCGAGGCTGAGGGGCAGTCACACAGGGAAGAAATTTCCAAGGACTTTGGTAAAGTCAGGTGTCGTCCCTACACATAAATATTCTGGAACTGAGGGCCATTTACAATGCCCTAAGTCTGGCAAGGCCTCGGCTTCAAAACCAGCCGGTACTGATCCAATCAGACAACATCACGGCAGTCGCCCATGTAAACCGACAGGGCGGCACAAGAAGCAGGATGGCGATGGCAGAAGCCACAAGGATTCTCCGATGGGCGGAAAATCACGTCTTAGCACTGTCAGCAGTGTTCATTCCGGGAGTGAACAACTGGGAAGCAGACTTCCTCAGCAGACACGACCGACACCCGAGAGAGTGGGGACTTCATCCAGAAGTCTTCCAACTGTTGGTAAACCGTTGGGAAAGGCCACAGGTGGACATGATGGCGTCCCGCCTAAACAAAAAACTAGATATTGCGCCAGGTCATGGGACCCTCAGGCAATGGCTGTGGACGCTCTAGTGACACCGTGGGTGTACCAGTCGGTTTATGTATTCCCTCCTCTGCCTCTCATACCAAAGGTACTGAGAATAATAAGAAAACGAGGAGTAAGAACGATACTCGTGGTTCCGGATGGGCCAAGAAGAGCTTGGTACCCAGAACTTCAAGAAATAATATCAGAGGACCCATGGCCTCTACCGCTCAGACAGGATCTGCTACAGCAGGGGCCCTGTCTGTTCCAAGACTTACCGCGGCTGCGTTGAACGGCATGGCGGTTGAATTCCGGATCCTAAAACAAAAGGGCATTCCGGAGGAAGTCATTCCTACGCTGATAAAAGCCAGGAAAGAAGTAACCGCAAACCATTATCACCGTATTTGGCGAAAATATGTTGCGTGGTGTGAGGCCAGGAAGGCCTCAACAGAGGAATTTCAGCTGGGTCGTTTTCTGCACTTCCTACAGTCAGGAGTGACTATGGGCCTAAATTTGGGTTCCATTAAGGTCCAGATTTCGGCCCTGTCGATTTTCTTCCAGAAAGAACTGGCTTCACTGCCTGGAGTTCAGACATTTGTAAAGGGAGTGCTACATATTCAGCCCCTTTTTTGTGCCTTCTGTGGCACCTTGGGATCTCACCGTGGTGTTGATTTTCTTAAAATCGCATTGGTTTGAGCCACTTAAAACTGTGGATTTGAAATATCTCACGTGGAAAGTGGTCATGTTATTGGCCTTGGCTTCGGCCAGGCGTGTGTCAGAATTGGCGGCTTTGTCATGTAAAAGCCCTTATCTGATTTTCCATATGGATAGGGCAGAATTGAGGACTCGTCCCCAGTTTCTCCCTAAGGTGGTATCAGCTTTTCACTTGAACCAACCTATTGTAGTGCCTGCGGCTACTAGGGACTTGGAAGAATCCAAGTTACTGGACGTAGTCAGGGCCTTAAAAATTTATATTTCCAGGACGGCTGGAGTCAGGAAAACTGACTCGTTTTTTATCCTGTAGGCACCCAACAAAATAGGTGCTCCTGCTTCTAAGCAGACTATTGCTCGCTGAATTTGTAGCACAATTCAGCTGGAGCATTCTGCGGCTGGATTGCCGCATCCTAAATCAGTAACAGCCCATTCCACAAGGAAAGTGGGCTCATCTTGGGCGGCTGCCCGAGCGGTCTCGGCTTTACCACTTTGCCGAGCTGCTACTTGGTCAGGGGCAAACACGTTTGCAAAATTCTACAAATTTGATACCCTGGCTGAGGAGGACCTTGAGTTCTCTCATTCGGTGCTGCAGAGTCATCCGCACTCTCCCGCCCGTTTGGGAGCTTTGGTATAATCCCCATGGTCCTTACGGAGTTCCCAGCATCCACTAGGACGTCAGAGAAAATAAGATTTTACTCACCGGTAAATCTATTTCTCGTAGTCCGTAGTGGATGCTGGGCGCCCATCCCAAGTGCGGATTGTCTGCAATACTTGTATATAGTTATTGCCTAACTAAAGGGTTATTGTTGAGCCATCTGTTGAGAGGCTCAGTTATATTTCATACTGTTAACTGGGTATAGTATCACGAGTTATACGGTGTGATTGGTGTGGCTGGTATGAGTCTTACCCGGGATTCAAAATCCTTCCTTATTGTGTCAGCTCTTCCGGGCACAGTATCCTAACTGAGGTCTGGAGGAGGGGCATAGAGGGAGGGGCCAGTGCACACCAGATAGTACCTAATCTTTCTTTTAGAGTGCCCAGTCTCCTGCGGAGCCCGTCTATTCCCCATGGTCCTTACGGAGTTCCCAGCATCCACTACGGACTACGAGAAATAGATTTACCGGTGAGTAAAATCTTATTTTTCTTGAGCAGTGTATATGTGTATATATATATATATATAAATATATATATATATATATATATATATATATACACAGTGGGGCAAAAAAGTATTTGGACAACCACCGATTGTGCAAGTTGACCCACTTAAAAAGATGAGAGAGGTCTGTAATTTCCATCATAGATACACTCCAACTGTGAGAGACAGAATCTGAAAAAAAAACTAGGAAATCACATTGTATGATTTTTACACAATTTATTTGTATATTCTTGCGAAAAATAAATATTTGGACAATCAAAAAGTTTAACTCAATACTTTGTAATATAACCTCGGTTGGCAATTACAGAGGTCAAACGTTTCCTGTAGTTCTTGACCAGGTTTGCACACACTGCCGCAGGTATTTTGGCCCACTCTTCCATGCAGATCTTCTCTAGATCTGTCATGTTTTGGGGCTGTCACCGGGCAACACAGACTTTCAACTCCCTCCACATATTTTCTATTGGGATGAGGTCTGGAGACTGGCTAGGACACTCCAGGACCTTGAAATGCTTCTTACGGAGCCACTCCTTAGTTGCTCGGGCGGTGTGTTTGGGGTCATTGTCATGCAGGAAGACCCAGACACGTTCTATCTTCAATGCTCTTACTGAGGGAAGAAGGTTTTTGCCCAAAATCTCACGATACATGGCCCCATTCTTCCTCTCCTTAATATGGATCAGTTGTCCTGTCCCCTTTGCAGAAAAGCAGCCCCAAAGCATGATGTTTCCACCCCCATGCTTCACATTGGGTATGGTGTGCTTGGGATGCCATTCATCATTCTTCTCCCTCCAAACACGGCGAGTGGAGTTTATACCAAAAATGTGATTCTGCTCTCATCTGACCACATTACATTCTCCCAATCCTCCCCTGGATCATCCAGATGGTCACTGACAAACTTTAGACGGGCCTGGACATGTGCTGGCTTAAGCAGTGGGACCTTTCAGGCGCTGCAGGATTTCAATCCATGACGACGTAGTGTGTTACTAATGGTAACCTTTGTGACTGTGGTCCCAGCTCTCTTGAGGTCATTGACCAGGTCCCCCCATGTAGTTCTGGGCTGATTCCTCACCGTTCTCAAGATCATTGATACCCCACGAGGTGAGATCTTGCGTGGAGCCCCAGGTCGAGGGAGATTGTCAGTGATTTTGTATTTCGTCCATTTTTTAATAATTGCACCAACAGTTGATCTCTTCTCACCAAGCTGCTTGCCTATTGTCGAGTAGCTCATCCCAGCCTTGTGCAGCTCTACAATTTTGTCCCTGGTGTCATTAGACAGCTCTCTGGTCTTGGCCATGGTGGAGAGGTAGCAGTCAGACTGATGGTGTGGACAGGTGTCTTTTATACAGATAACCAGTTCAAACAGGTGCCATTAATACAGGTAACAAGTGGAGGATAGAAGAGCTTCTTAAAGAAGAAGTAACAGGTCTGTGATAGCCAGAAATCTTGCTGATTGGTAGTTGTCCAAATATTTATTTTCCGCAAGAATATACAAGTAAATTGTTTAAAAATCATACAATGTGATTTTCTAGTTTTTTTTTTTTCAGATTCTGTCTCTCACAGTTGAAGTGTACCTAGGATGGAAATTACAGACCTCTCTCATCTTTTTAAGTGGGTCAACTTGCACAATCAGTGGCTGTCCAAATACTTTTTTGCCCCACTGTATAATGTTACACAGTATATACTGTTTGGGGTTTTTTACTGTGTATTTCAGTCACCTCATACTGCTTTAATCCTCTGTTTGTGCCCTGTATTTACTGTCAGATAGATCAAGGTTATTTGCAGGTATTGTGTATGTCTGGCTATATTGTACTGTTATGCTCTAAGGCTACATTCTCTATTATGTCTGCCACACAGGGCAGGAAATACGCGGACGCTTCTGCATCATGCAGTGCTGGCACCAAGGATTTACCTGAGGGGGAAGTTTTAACTGATGGTTAAGGCACTGGGTGCCATACATCTCCCAGTCAGCCTGCGGCACCTGTGGCCAATCAGGAACCACCTTGGGCAGCGTTCTCCAGTATGCTGAATACGCTTGTGACACGTCTTACGCCCCCTGTGGGACCTCCTGTACCATTGCATCCACATATTGTCCCTGTAGTTAATCCGCTCTGGACGGACACTCTGTCTACCCAGTTACAAAAATTAAATCAATCTTAAATCAAGTCTACCCCATAGCCCTCTGGGGTCAAGGGGTCATCTAATCGGACAATTTCTTCCTCACAATCCACTAATATTTCGGATAGTACTTCTGATGAGGATGGGGAATATACTGATCCGTCAGACACTGATACAGTCGCTTCTGATGAGGAATCTACAACCCATGTTGATGTTCCTGACCTAGTGGAGGCTATTAAGCTGTTTCTCCAATTGATGATGAGATAGATTCCACTACTGCGTCTAAAAAGCCTGATAAATTCAAACGTCAGAAGGTTACTAAGGTAGTCTTACCACATTCTGACCATTTAATTGACATACGTCAGAAATCCGGGTCGTCTCCAGGAATGAAATTTTCCCTGTCTAAAAAGATGCTAGCTCATTATCCTATCCCTGTGGAGTTGAGTAACAAGTGGGAAACTCCACCGCCGGTGGACTCTCATGTTGCCCGTCTTGTGGTGTCATCTACTCTGCCTGTCACCACTGTCGCCTCACTGAAGGAACCGAAGGATAAGCGCGTGGAGGGATGCCTGTAGTCTATGTACTCTCTTACCGGTGCTGTACATAGACCCACTATAGCAGCCTCCTGGGCCGCAAAAGGAATTGAAACATGGGTTCAGGCAATTGAGGATGAGCTGCCTCAGGATATTTCTGACACTGCCAGACAATAAGAGCGGCTAAAGTAGAAACTGAAAAACTAGTAGCAAAGGAAAGCAAATCGAATCTCAAAAACTTCTTTAAATACATCAACAGCACGTGATTAAAGAAGGAGACTATAGGCCCTTTAAAAGACAAGTTGGGAGTCTTAGTCAAAAATGATAATGACATAGCAGACAAACTAAATGAGTTTTTTTCAACAGTATTTACAGGAGAGGACCAAATTCAGGAACTAACACACAATCTCAATGATAATGTCCCACTGATCAGTGTTTATTTAAGTGAGGAGGTTGTCTGTGACCGAGTAAAAATTGTAAAGATTAATAAGTCACCGGGTCACGATGGAATTCACCCAAGGTTTCTAATGGAGCTTCACTATGAACTTGCAAGACCGCTATTTTTAATCTTTAAAGATTCAGTTATATCAGGTATGGTTCCAAAAGACTGGCGTATAGCGGAATTAGTGCCAATATTCAAAAAGGGAAGTAAAGCTGAACCGGGTAATTATAGACCAGTTAGTTTTACATCCATAGTGGGGAAAGTATTGGAAGGTATTCTAAGGGATAGTATTCAGAAGTTCCTTGAAGTCAATAAGGTCATTAAAAGGAATCAACATGGATTTGTGAAGGACAGATCTTGTCAAACCAACTTACTTGGCTTTTATGAAACAGTAAGTGCGAACCTTGATCAGGGTAAGGAGGTGGATGTAATCTTTTTAGACTTTGCCAAAGCTTTCGACACTGTACCACACATGCGACTTATCTATAAGCTACAAGAAATAGGGCAAGGGAGCACAATATGCACTTGGGTCAAAAATTAGATAATAGGGAACAGCGCATTGTGGTTCATGGATCATTTTTAAATTGGACTGAAGTGCTAAGTGGTGTGCCACAAGGGTCTGTACAAGGACCACTATTGTTCAACATTTTCATTAACGACCTAACAGAAGGTCTAGAGAGTATGATGTAAATTTTTGCAGACGATACCAAATTGTGTAAAGTTATAAATACGGAGGGGGATGCGGAGTCTCTTCAGAACGACTTATTTAAATTAGAAGCATGGGCAGCCAAATGGAGAATGCACTTCAATACAGACAAGTGTAAGGTAATGCACTGTGGTAGCAAGAACAAAAATTACACCTACATACTAAATGGGGTAACATTAGGGGATTCTGTACTGGAAAAGGACTTAGGTGTTCACATAGATAGCAAACTAAGCATCAGTACCCAAAGTAGGATTGCAGCAAAGAAGGCTAATAAGATATTAGCATGCACAAAATGGGGAATTGATGCAAGGGACGAGAGTGTTATACTCCCATTATATAAATCACTAGTGAGGCCACATCTTGAATACTGTGTGCAATTTTGGACACCATACTACAAAAATTATATTCTGGAGCTAGAAAAGGTTCAGAGGCTCGGGCGACCAAACTAATTAAGGGCATGGAGACGCAGGAATACAAGGAACGGCTTGCAAGGCTAGGCATGTTTACACTGGAAAAGAGGAGACTAAAAGGTTACATGATCAACATCTACAAATATATAAGGGGTCAATACACAGAGCTTGCGCGGGACCTGTTTTTGGTAAGATCAGCACAGAGGACACGTGGACACTCGCTTAGGTTAGAGGAGAGGAGATTCCGCACAATGCGGCGTAAATGTTTTTTACAGTAAGGACAATATGTGTTTTGAATTCCCTGCCTGAGGGAGTTGTAATGGCGGACTCAGTCAACACCTTTAAGAATGGGTTAGATAAATTCCTAATGGATATCCAGGGTTATGGTGCGTAGTCGCGCACTATAGTTACTATGAAAAGAGGAATAAAGCACAACGACAATCAGCATCAGACAAAATTTAGACCAAAATAATCCTGCATAGGAGACCACAAATAGGTTGAACTTGATGGACAAATTGTCTTTTTTTAACCTCAGATGCTATGTTACTATGGTGGTCATTCCGAGTTGATCGCTAGCTGAATTCGTTCGCTGTGCAGCGATGAGGCAAAAAACCGGCACTTATGCGCATGCGCGACATACTATTACAACAACCAATGTAGTTTCACACAGGGTCTAGCAAAGCTTTTCAGTCACACTGCTGGCCGCAGAGTGATTGACATGAAGTGGGCGTTTCTGGGTGTCAACTGACCGTTTTCAGGGAGTGTTCGAAAAAACGCAGGCGTGCCAGGAAAAACGCAGGCGTGGCTGGCCGAACACACCGCGTGTTTGTGACGTAAAAACAGGAACTGAACAGTCTGAAGTGTTCGCAAGCGCTGAGTAGGTTTGCCACCACTCTGCGATCCTTTTGTTCGTACTTCTGCTGAGCTAATATACACTCCCAGTGGGAGGCGGCATAGCGTTTGCACGGCTGCTAAAAACTGCTAGCGAGCGAACAACTCGGAATGACCACCTATGTGTTGCTATCCTCTGTTCTGGTTAGCGCCCTCCTTTCGTTCATGGTTGTGTGTTGGCTTGTTGCCTCACCGCTGTTGTATTTTTCTTCTCTCATATTATGTCCGTCTCCTCAGGCACATTTTTCCTAGACTGAGTCTGGTAGGAGGGGCATAGAGGGGAGGAGCCAGCACTCACGTACACACACTAAAAGATTTAACGTGCCAGGCTCCAGTGGACCCGATCTATACCCCATGGTACTAAAGTACCAGACCCCAGTATCCACTACAGACTAGGAGAAAAGGAATTACCGGTAGGTATTAAAATTCCTATTTTTTCCTGCGTAAGAACATAGCACAAAACTACAGGAGCTCCTGAATCCTCACATTTGCACTCAGCATACAAAGGATAGATCCTGGATACACTCAGAGTTGTGTACAATATAGATCTCTAATAAACAGAACTATGGTGGTCATTCTGAGTTCTTCGCTCGTTGCCGTTTTTCGCAACGGAGCGATTAGGTGGAAAATGCGCATGCGCATGGTACGCAGCGCGCATGCGTTCAGTCATTTAACACAAAACTTAGTAGAGTTACACAAGCTCGAGCAACGTTTTTTCATCGCTCGAGTGATCGTAGTGTGATTGACAGGAAGTGGGTGTTTCTGGGAGGTAACTGGCCGTTTTCAGGGTGTGTGCTAAAAAACCCAGGCGTGCCAGGTAAAAACGCAGGCGTGCCAGGTAAAAACGCAGGAGTGGCTGGAGAAACGGGGGAGTGGCTGGCCGAACGCAGGGCATGTTTGTGACGTCAAACCAGGAACTAAACGGACTGAGTTGATCGCAATCTAGGAGTAGATTTGGAGCTACTCAGAAACTGCAAGGAATTATTTAGTAGCAGTTCTGCTAATCTTTCGTTCGCTATTCTGCTAAGCTAAGATACACTCCCAGAGGGCGGCGGCCTAGCGTTAGCAATGCTGCTAAAAGCAGCCAGCGAGCAAACAACTCGGAATGACCACCCTGGTTCTTCCTTCTTCATTTCCAGTCTAGTGGATTTATCTCTATCAAATGTAGCATTGTTTTATATATAAACTTTTTATTTGGTTGTTACAGATGGCCCAGAGGTTGATCTTCAAACATTTTCTCTCGACATCTGGAAAGAGTCTTGTTGTACCAACACAGTCTTCAATCAGTCTGCTTTCAAAGTGCACACGAACATTTGGTCTGCTATCTACAACTTCACAATCCTCTCATTTGCCTATTTTTACCATTGTTCATAAGATTTCCATGTCAAATTCTTGTAGCGTAACATTTAATGTCCAGAACAAAGATGACTTTCAGGATCGTGTTGTTGGAAGTGAGACCCCAGTGGTGGTGGATTTCCATGCACAGTAAGTTTTATTTGCATCTATACACATTTATATATGCAAAAATCTATGGCTACTCCATAAAGTGCAAAAAGTTTATATATCTATCTTGCAAAATGTCCCATAATGAATGAATAATGTAGGTAGGTCACATATGGAAATATCCCTTCTTGGTGCACCTATTGGCTTTTAACCTTTTGGTCTAGTACAGTGGTTCTGAGTAATTTCCCTCCTTGGTTTTTCCTGGCAGCTTATTTGCTTTCATTTTACCAAAAACATTTGGAAAGCTAAACATTTTTAATGAATATGATTGCTATTAGATAAAATGAGGGGCGATTCAGTTGTGCAGGCATTTTGAAATGCAAATTAAAGCCTTAAAAATAACACACATCACTGGTAATTTTCATGAAGTACTGCTATGACTCTCATAATTCAATTGTAAATGGCCATTCATGAGGATTGCCGCATTTCGTTGTGTTAATTCTACTATGTGAGACCTAGGTGCAAGAAAGAGTGGTAAAATCACCTTGAACCCCCAATAAAACTGCAAATAACATAGCAGAACAGTGTTTTGTTAAGAGGCTTTCTCTTACGTCCTAGAGGATGCTGGGGTACACAGTACCATGGGTATAGACGGGTCCACTAGGAGCCACTGGCACTTTAAGAGTTTGAGAGTGTAGGCTGGCTCCTCCCTCTATGCCCCTCCTACCAGACTCAGTTTAGAAAATGTGCCCGTAAAGACACGGTCACAGCTAGGTGTGCTCCTAGAGCTTCTTTAGTTTTAATATTTTCTAAGAGTTAGTTAGGCACAGGGAGGCTGCAGGTAACAGCCTCCCTGCTTCGTGGTACTAAGGGGGGAAGTAGTGTCCGCGCTGAGGGGTACGAGCCACTATCTCCGCTGACTGGACACTGAGCTCCTGAGGGGAATGATCGTTCGCCGCCACAGGTGATCGCTCACCCCGCAGCATGCCGCCACCCCTTTACAGAGCCAGAAGATTCAAGTGGCGAGTGAGTCACTGGCTCCCCTAGCAAGCGGGGAGCCGGTGTGAAGATGGCGACAACAGGGTGGGAGCGCAGTACTAACTGCGCTCCGGTTGCTCAGCGGTACTTAGTGCGGCGCTGGGAGGGGTGCCCTGAGCCAGCGCTGTACCCTACACTGGTGATGAAGTCTGTCAGGGGCCCCGGTTACACTGTCAGCAAAATCCTCAGGCCAGTATAAAGAACAGTGGAGCGGGAAGCAGCGCCATGATCTGGGGGCGGGACTTCTCAGAGTGGTCCCAGCAGTGTTCATCGCCATTTTTCCTGCCTGCAGATCCCTGTGTGGAGACCCTGACAGGGAGAGCTGTCCCTCCAATCAACTCCAGCTATCCTATCCGGTACCAGGGGGTTGTAGAAGGGGGTGGGGGGGTTGTGTTAATGCTGTGTAGCCTATTAAGGTACACAGTAAGCGCTAGGTAGTGGTTTTCCTCTATCTAGAAAGCGCTGTGTATGGGTTGGCTCCAATCTCTGTGGCTTTCTTGGCATTCTTGGGTGTCTGTCATTTACCTGTGTGTGTGTGTGTGTGTGTGTGTGTGTGTGTGTGTGTGGAGTGTTTGCTGTCTCCAAATGCCATGTCTAGGGACTCTGTGTCATATGCTGCTGAGGATAATTCCTCTCAGGACGATCCCATTCCATGTACTCAGGATTGTACCGTTTTATCACAGATCCCTGCAAAGGAGCCTGTGTGGTTAGCCAACCTTAAGGGTATGATTTCTCAGATTTCTACTAGGGTAGCACATACTAAGACTGCAACTCAGTTTTTACAGGACTCTATGGCAGTTTGGTCTGGTTCTGTTCCCATTACTTCAAAGTCCCCTAGCATACACCCTCAAAAACGTGCACTTGCCCAGATTATGCAAAATGACACGGATACCGATTCTGACACGGCAGACGGTGAGGGGGATGTGCTGCGGGGTGCGGCATCTCTTGCAAAAGGGGTGCAGTTGATGATTGAGGCCATTAGAGACGTGTTGAATATTGCTGACACAACACCTGAGCAGGTTGAGGAGGCTTACTTCACAGATAATAAGAAAGCCTCGCTAACCTTCCCGGCGTCTAAGGAATTAAACACTATATTTGATAAATCCTGGGAGAACACAGAGAAAAAATTCCAGAGCCCAAGAAAGGTTCTGGTTGCTTTCCCTTCCCTGAGGAGGATAGAAAGAAATGGGAAAACCCACCCATAGTTGACGCATCTGTTTCCAGACTGTCAAAGAAGGTGGTTTTACCAGTCCCGGGATCTACCGCGTTAAAAGAACCGGCTGATCGCAAAATTGACACTATGCTCAGATCCATATACACGGCTTCAGGGGCGATACTACGACATACTAGTGCCTGTGCATGGATCTCTAAAGCTGTAGTAAAGTGGTCAGGCACGGTACTTGAGGAATTGGATACAATGGGTAAAAGTGACTAATTGTTTTTACGTAACATACAGGATTCTGCAGGATTTATTGTGGAATCCATGAAAGACCTGGGTACGATGGCTGCTAGGATATCTTCCATGTCTGTCTCGGCTCGCAGAGGACTCTGGCTACACCAATGGTCTGCCAACGCGGAATCCAGGAGAAGTGTGGAGAACCTACCCTACACAGGTCAGGCTCTATTTGGGGAAGCGTTGGATGCGTGGATTTCCACGGCAACCATGAGTAAGTCACCTTTTCTTCCTTCAGCTACGCCTGCTCCGAGGAAACCCTTTTCTTGTGCTATGTCACTGTCCTTTCGGTCAGCTAAGACAAAAAAGACCAAGCCTTCTAACACCTTCTTTAGAGGGGATCGGGCAAAATCCAAAAAACCTGCACTTGCAGTTTCCCAGGACCAGAAACCTGCTTCTGGTACATCAAAATCCTCAGCATGAATGTGAACCGCACGGCCTGGAGGACGGGCCGATGGGGGCGAGGCTCAGACGTTTCAGCCACGTTTGGGTGTCGTTCGGCCTTGCCTCCTGGGTACAGGATATTGTGTCCCAGGGGTACAGGCTGGAGTTTCAAGAACTCCTGCCTCACCGATTCTTCAAATCAGGCTTGCCAGCTTTATTGGCAGAAAGGGCTATCCTACAGGAAGCCATCCAAAAATTGGAAAAGTCACAGATCATTGTCCCAGTTCCACCTTATATGCAAAACAAGGGTTATTATTCAAACCTTTTCATGGTACCGAAGACGAATGGTTCGGTCAGGCCAATTTTGAACTTGAAATCGTTAAACTTTTATCTAAGTGAGTTCAAGTTCAAAATGGAGTCTCTGAGAGCGGTGATCTCAGGTCTGGAGGAGGGGGAGTTTCTGGTATCCCTGAATATCAAGGATGCGTACCTCCACATTCCAATTTGGCTGCCGCACCAGGCTTATATCAGATTTGCGCTGTTAGACAATCACTGTCAGTTTCAGGCATTGCTGTTCGGTCTCTCCACGGCACCGAGGGTGTTCACCAAGGTGATGGCAGAGATGATGGTTCTCCTCCGCAGACAGGGGATGAACATAATTCCATATCTGGACGATCTGCTGATAAAAGCATTGTCCAGGCAGACGTTGTTGCAATACATTGCTCTCACGACTCATCTGCTTAGGGAACACGGTTGGATCCTGAACCTTCCAAAGTCACATTTGGAGCCGAGAAGGAGATTGTCTTTTCTGGGGATGATCCTCGACACGGAAGTGCAGAGGGTGTTTCTACCGGAGGAGAAAGCGTTGGTGATTCAAACAATGGTCCGCGATGTCCTAAAGCCAGCCCGGGTATCAGTTCATCAGTGCATTTGCCTTCTGGGGAAGATGGTTTCCTCGTACGACGCTCTACAGTATGGAAAGTTTCATGCTCGGTCCTTCCAACTGGATTTCCTAGACAAGTGGTCAGACAAGTGGTCAGGATCTCATCTACACATGCACCAGAGAATACGTCTGCCGAAAGCCAGTATTTCACTCCTCTGGTGACTGCAAATACCTCACCTTCTGGAGGGCCACAGGTTCTGGATTCAGGACTGGATCCTTCTACCCACGGATGCAAGTCTCGGGGGCTGGGGCGGTCACTCAGGGGGAAACCTTCCAAGGAAAGTGGTCAAGCCTGGAATCCAGTCTTCCAATAAACATTCTGGAACTATGCCGTCTACATCGGTCTTCTCCAAGCGGCCCATCTTCTGCGAGATCGAGCCATTCAAGTGCAGTCAGACAATGTAACGATGGTGGCCTACTTAAACCAACAGGGAGGAACGAAGAGCAGAGCTGCAATGTCAGAGGTAACAAGAATCATCCTCTGGACAGAAAAACACGCATTGGCGCTGTCAGCAATCTTCATTCCGGGAGTAGACAACTGGGAAGCGGACTCCTGCAGCAGACACGATCTCCATCCAGGAAAATGTGGGGCCTTCATCCGGAGGTGTTCACGGAGGTTACAGATCTTTGGGGTATACCTCAAGTAGAGATGATGGCCTTCCGTCTCAACAAAAAGCTTTCGAGGTATTGTTCAAGGTCCAGGGACCCGCAAGCCATGGCAGTGGACGCCCTGGTGTCTCCGTGGGTGTTCCAGTCGGTGTACGTGTTTCCTCCACTTCCACTCATTCCAAGAGTTTTAAAACGATCTTCTTGGTCTTCTGCTGGAAGATCCAAAGCCTCTTCCTCTTTGGGAGGACCTACTGCAACAGGTGCCGTTCGCTTATCAAGACTTACCGCAGCTATGTTTGACGGCATGTAAGTTGAATGCCAGATATTAGCTCGGAAGGGCATTCCGAACAAGTATATTCCTACACTGATACAGGCTAGGAAAGGAGTAACGTCTAAACACTACCATCGCATTTGGAAAAAGTATGTCTCTTGGTGTGAATCCAAGAAATTTCCTACGGTTGTTATGATTCTGATACTCAGGTCAGGGGTGATCTTATATGGTAGGACCTGAATACCAGAACGAAATGCTGGGAAAGGGGAATGGAAAGGGAATAGCCCCTGGCACCCTATCTCCGTTGTCTCGCCCGTGCTGTCAGTACACTCTTGCGAGACTATGGTTGCTTGGGCCCATGGCAGCCGCGTTTGAAGGGCGGATTACGTCTGCCCAACTCCGATGCCCCCTCAGGTCTTAATGAGAGACAAAGAGGGAACCGAGACAGGGTGATAACAAGGGGCCCTCTAACTGAACAACAAGGCCAGGGGCTACTAACAAAGCTGAAACTAAAGTATGCGCGGATTTCCGCCAGGGAAAAGAACAACAAAATACTCCACTTGTCCACTCTCCTACACGGCACCGCCGAGTACCGGAGAGGACTGTGGAAGCGGATACCTCCGCAAATGCTCCAATAACAGAAAACAATATAAAGCGGTTTAGGCCGCAACTTGCGGCAGAGCCACCACTCACGAAACCAAGCAAGATCCTCTATCGACTGCCACAGGTAAACGAGGACCAGAAGAATTCCTTAGGATAAGACGGCTACTCCAAGACTCAGGAACTCAGAGAACTGGAAAGACCGGGCACAGCAGACCAGGAACAGACGTTCACCAAACATGAGCAGCATGCAGGAAGCTATCACCGGCGTCTGTGTGAGGCACTGAGGAGGCTTAAAACAGGGAACCCTCCAATCAGAGTCCAGAGCCTAATTACCCAAAATGTCGTGCAGCTGCCTTGCTGCACGACCAGAGAACATGTGTGAGTGCATACTAATTAAACACCAGCAACGGGGAACGCGGTCCGCCTGTGGCGTCCCCGTTGCTATGGACCCGGCGGCTCGGCGCGCACGCGTCCTGGCATTGCTAGGGACCCGGCGGCTCAGCGCGCACGGCGTCCTAGCGTTGCTAGGGACCCGGCGGCTCAGCGCGCACGGCGTCCCTAGCGTTGCCAGGCGCCGTGCAGAAAGGGGAGAAGGTGCAGCGGCCGGCTACGGACCGCTGCGCCTAACAACGGTGGAGTTTCAACTGGGATGGTTTCTCTTCCTGCAAGCAGGTGTGGATATGGGCCTGATGTTGGGATCCGTAAAGATCCAGATTTCGGCCCTATCCATTTTCTTTCAGAAACAACTGGCTTCCCTCCCTGAGGTTCAGACTTTTTTGAAAGGGGTTCTGCTCATCTTGCCTCTTTTTGTGCCACCGACGCACCCTGGGATCTTAACGTGGTGTTACAGTTCCTCCAATCGGATTGGTTCGAGCCTCTACAGGATGTTGAGGTCAAGTTTCTCACGTGGAAGGCTGTCACTTTGTTGTCCTTAGCTTCTGCTAGACGTGTCTCGCAGTTGGGGGCTTTGTCCTGTAAAAGCCCCTACTTGATCTTCCATGAAGATAGAGCTGAGCTCCAGACACGTCAGCAGTTCCTTCTGAAGGTTGTGTCGGCTTTTCATATCAACCAACCTATTGTGGTGCCAGTTGCTACTGACTCCTCAATTTCATCAAAGTCCTTGGATGTTGTAAGGTCTCTGACAATCTATGTGAAGAGGACTGCTCGTCTCAGAAAATCGGACTCTCTGTTTGTCTTGTATGATCCCAAGAAAATTGGATGGCTTGCTTCTAAGCAGACAATCTCTCGCTGAATCAGGTTCACTATCCAGCATGCGTATTCTACGGCAGGATTGCCGTGTCCAAAATCTGGTGGGTTCTTCCTGGGCGGCTGCCCGGGGTGTCTCGGATTTACAGTTTTGCCGAGCAGCTACTTGGTGAGGGTCGAACACGTTTGCTAAGTTCTACAAGTTCGATACTTTGGCCTTTACTACCTAAAGTTTGGTCAATCAGTTCTGCAGGAGCCTCCACGCTCTCCCTCCCGTTCTGGGAGCTTTGGTACATCCCCATGGTACTAATGTGGACCCCAGCATCCTCTAGGACGTAAGAGAAAATAGGATTTTAATTACCTACTGGTAAATTCTTTTCTCGTAGTCCGTAGAGGATGCTGGACGCCCGCCCAGCGCTTCGTTATCCTGCAGTGGTAATCTGGTTTAGTACGACTTTGTTCTTAGTTACGTACTGCCTTGTTACTTGGTATAGTAATGTTTCAGCTGAAGCTGAATTTCAAGCTAGTTAGCTTGGTTTGCCTTGTTGTGTGAGCTGGTGTGGATCTCACCACTATCTGTGTAATATCCTTCTCTCCTCGGGCACAGTTTCTAGACTGAGTCTGGTAGGAGGGGCATAGAGGGAGGAGCCAGGCCACACTATTAAACTCTTAAAGTGCCAGTGGCTCCTAGTGGACCTGTCTGCCCATGGTACTACTGTGGACCCCAGCATCCTCTACGGACTACGAGAAAAGGATTTACCGGTAGGTAATTAAAATCCTATTATTAGTGCCCATATGGAAAATATTGTATGTTTTTAAAATGTGTCAAATGTAAAAAAAAATAGCGAAAGATAGCCTGTAAGTTTATTTCAGCAAACTAAAATCTTTATAGTATTTTTCAGTACATTAAAATGTGTTTCATGTGATTTTTCAGTGTTGTTAAATGAACACCTTTGTAGCTCCAAACTGCAAGCTCAAAAACCCATTTTCTAACAATGCAACACTTCACCATGCATGTCCCAGATCTATTTAAACCACTCCAGGGTGGAAATTTCTAAAGACTCGTTTTGGTGTGTGATCCCTAATCACCCCTTTTCGCAAGAACATTTTTTACTGCAAATTGCACATTTAGTAACAATCTTATTTTCGGGGTGTATTGTCTTTCAATGATGTATTGAGTGGATTTGTCGGGTGATGTGAGCTGTGAATTTAGATGCGATAAAGCTGCATGTTTGGTGCGAAGCCTGCCAGGGATCAGTGTGATGTGTGCAGGCTTACGTGTGGTTAGTGTAGCAAAGTTAATTTAAAAAACAACTCAGAGTGGGTCCCCCTCTGAAAAGAAAACCAACATGGGGCTCCGTGTGCCGGTCCTGGTTCAAGGACACGCTTGTTGGGGTCAACCCCGCCAACTCATTAACCCCCCTACTAGTCAACCCAGGCCGGGGAATCCTAGGGAAGTGGGGACCACCCAATAAAGAGGTCCACCTTCTCCAGGGCACCCAAGACCGTGGGTACCAAGTTGATAGCATTCAGTTAAAGGTATATTAATATTGTATTTTACAGGAGAACTGCAGGTCCCAGCAAGCCTGCCCCGCATGCCGGTTCTTGGAGAACCGCAACTTCCAGCTTGTGGGGCATATATCCCTCCTGTAAAAGAAATATTAAATCAAAGACAGGCCACACAAACCGTTGAAAGTATAGCTGTAAGAAACACTCTCACATATACTCACCTTATACCTTGTGTGTTCGTCTCACTTCTCCAAATAGAATCAATTACATGGGGAGTGGACCAAAACTTATTTATCCTTTCTCCTTCATCCTTCATAGCCCCTATGGAGTGCAGATACAATGTGAATATAGGTGGTCATTCCGAGTTGTTCGCTCGCAAGCTGCTTTTAGCAGCTTTGCACACGCTAAGCCGCCGCCTACTGGGAGTGAATCTTAGCTTATCAAAATTGCGAACGAAAGATTAGCAAAATTGCGAATAGACACTTCTTAGCAGTTTCTGAGTAGCTTCAAACTTACTCGGCATCTGCGATCAGTTCAGTGCTTGTCGTTCCTGGTTTGACGTCACAAACACACCCAGCGTTCGCCCAGACACTCCTCCGTTTCTCCAGCCACTCCCGCGTTTTTCCCAGAAACGGTAGCGTTTTTTCACACACTCCCATAAAACGCCCAGTTTCCGCCCAGAAACACCCACTTCCTGTCAATCACACTACGATCACCAGAACGAAGAAAAAACCTCGTAATGCCGTGAGTAAAATACCTAACTACATAGCAAATTTACTTGGCGCAGTCGCAGTGCGAACATTGCGCATGCGCATTTAGCGGAAAATCGCTGCGATGCGAAGAAAAATACAGAGCGAACAACTCGGAATGACCCCCATAGTAGGCAGTAACTGGGAGCTGGCACTTTAAATTTATAACCATGTGACTAGCTCCTCCCCTACTATGTCCCCCCTCCAAGCCAGTCTTTAATTTGTGCCCAAGGGAGCTGGCTCACTCTTGGGTTTTTTTCTTCTTTCTTCACAGACTGGCAGCTCTGCCTCTGCCAGTCTGCACCGCGGGAGCTGCCGGCGGGGTCTCATAGCAGCTGTGTGCGGCTTGGGATGGTCCCCGGCTGAAGGAGACGCTAGCTCTCCGGAGGTGGCCGGACACCGCTGCGTGCGGCGCTTGTCGGGGCCGCTCCGTCAGCAGAAGATTCCGGCAGCAAGGCAGCAGTGAGTATCAATGGCTGGACACCGCTGGGTGCGGCGTGTGTCGGGGCCTCTCCATCAGGATCCTGCAAGCAGCGGTGAGTACAAACGCTCCCCCCGCTCTCAGCTCCCCGGCCGCGGCTCACAGTGCCAGCAGGGGGATACCACTCAGAGGCGCCTTGGCAGTTTTAAAATCGGCGCCATTACGGACAGCACTCTCCGCTATATATACACTGAGCTGGTTATGTTTAAATCTAGGCGTCGTAACGGGGGTGGAGGCGGAGCTTAATCCCTCTCTGCACAGCGGGCTCCCCGGTCGCGGCTCGCATTGCCAGCAGGGGGATGCGGGGCGCTCCCCGCAACATTTGCTCTGAAGTGGTTCGTTTAAATATGGGCGCCATAACGGGGGGCGGAGCTTAATCCCGCTCTGCACAACGGGTTCCTAGCTCCCCGGCCGCGGCTCGCATTGCCAGAGGGGGATGCGGGGCGCTCAGCGCAACGTTTGCACTGAAGCTGGTAATGTTTAAATTGGGCGCCAGAACGGGGGGGGAGCTTACTCCCGACATGGGCCTCAGCTCCCGGCTGCCCCTGCGGTTCTGCACGTGCTGGCGCCCATTTCCTCACTGCAGGGGCAAACTCTACCCGTACTCCGCTGCTTGCGGTGAAAGTCGGGATCATCTCATCACAGAGGTGAGTAGATTTTTCAGTGATTCCAGAGGCCTCTGGTTATAGAATATGGAGCCAGCTCATCACTAATAGGCTCACTGAATATTTACAAAACTTCCACATAAAATTTTCCCCCGGCTTTTCTCACAGGCTGGCCGCCATTTGGCAACCAACGGAGCTCCAGAGAAGCATGTCTTGCATAGTAGTACACTACATACAGGGCGGGTGTTGCCTTCCCTTTATTATTCCTTTGTTTCGCTTGATACTAATGCTGTTTGTAATTTGGGGAATGTGTGTGGCATCAGACAAATAGCCGCTGTGGCTCAGTACGCTAATAGTGGGGACATCTAAACACAGAAACCCGGGTTGGAATCCCAACAAAAGATAAGGGAAACGTGCCTGTCACGGCACGTCCTAGGGCATGGATTACATTGGGCTACACTTCTTTAACCCATCTTTTCTCTTTTCGTTTTACTAAACGTAACACCCAGGACAGTCAGAGAATTCCCTGTTATGTGTGGATGGTGCGGTAGAGCCATCTGCTTAGCCCACAACGCAGCTGCAGCATGTTCCTGTTTGGACAGCTCGGCTTATGCAGGCAATGTCACTGTTAACCAGAGACCCCGTCCGTCATTTCTCCTCTCCAGGTTTCTTAAAGGAGGTTGCTAACCTCAATGTTACATGACTCTGCGGATGAGAAGCCTTTCTTGGAGGAGACAATAGAGGTCCAGGATACTGATGACGTCGGTTTTCTATGGAGTCTGACCCAGTATCTCGGTATCGAGGCGCTTTGTACAGCAGTTCGTCTGGTGCTGCAGGTTAGGGAGTCGGACCTAGACACTTCACGTCCCTCAGGGTTCTGCGACTTTTCCAGTTTCGGATAAGCTGGATATGCTCCGGTCGGCGGCCTGGAGACATCCGAATGCACAATTTCAGGTATCAAACAATGTTTGTTTTCCTATTCTTTCCCCGCAGACAGCAGGAAACGATATCAGACCTCTCCAATTGTATACCCCTCGATGTATTGCTGGTCCAAGAAGCTGCAGATTCCTGGTGCAACCTTGCTGAAGGAGCCGTCTGAGAGAAATAGGCAGCAGCAGGGGTTCTACCTTGTCCGACGCAGGTAGGTTGTGGAACAATTGTCCTCTGAGTTACAGGCTGCGACAGTGACAGGCGGATATTGAATCCTAGTGGGCAGCAGAGGCGTAGTTCATTACGGGCCTGGTTGGGAAGGATCTTCCTCTCTGGATTTCTCAGACCATTAGGGGTAAGTCCACTTTTCTTTCCCCTACTGCTGCTCCAGCTCCAAGATGGACCTATACCGGTCTTTCCTTTCATTCTTTCCGTGCCCCTTCCAGGTTTCGAGTCCATGACATGGGGGGGTACCTCCGTCACCAAGGGATCTCGAAGTAAGAGGCCGAGGCAGAGTTTCAACATCCTCAGACCAGTCTGATTGTAGGTCCTCCAACACACCCACTGCAGGTCAGGCCTCCCTACCACCTGGGAGATCCCAGGGTGGGCGCATGTCTGTGGTTTTTCTGGGAGGCCTGGGTATGCTTGGGTTACGTTTCTCATCACTGGCGGTTACATACTCGATTTTGGAGTCCAACTGCCTCAGTGGTTACTCACCATGGGTTTGCCGGTTTTCGACGACAAGAGAGTCCTACTGCAGGCGGCTTTACACTATCCGCAAGGGTGCTGATGCCGGTTTCCACACATCATTGGAATCGGGGGACTTTCTCAGTCCTTTGTTTTTCCCGTACCGAAGCCAGATCGCTCGGGCCTGGCCTATTCTGAACTTAAAATCCCTTCAGTCTGTGATTGCTAGTTTGGAGCAAAAAGGGTTTAGGTGTCCTTAGTCATCAAGGATGCCTGTTTACTGGTTCCCATTGGCCTTCCTCATCGGGCTTTTCTACGATTCGTGGTACAGGATACTCATTTCCACTTTCAGACCTTTCCGTTCGGTCTCTCTTCCGCTCCCACGGTGTTCATGAAGGTCACAGGATGGCCCTACTTCAAAGGCAGGGAATGACGTTTGTTCCCTAGCTGGACAATCTGCTTAATCTACTGCTGGAGACCCTCTCTGCAGATCGGTTGCTTCTGAATATCCGGAGGATCCAGGATCTTCTGATTCGACACGAGTCTCATTTATGCTCCTCGTTCAGTTTTCTGTTTTTAGGGATGGTTCTCAACATGGTCCGTCAAGGATTTTTCCTCCTCTTGACCAGTTCCTCCCTCTCTCTTCAGCCAAGTGCGGTGCTGAGAGACGTCTCCTACATCCTCCTCTGAGCAGAGGACAACAATCTTCATTCCAGGGGTGGTCAAGCCGCCAGGTCGGGCATCCGGGTGAGTGGACATTCCCCGGAGTTTCGTCAGCTGGTCCGCTATTGGTGGAGTTCTCGTATCGACCTCATAGCATTCCGACTGTCTCTTCATCTGCCCCTTTAATACCCTCATACAAGGTCCCTGGCGGCAGTAGCCGTGGATGCCCTCACGGCTCTTTGGAACTACTGGTTAGTCTATCTTTCCTCCTTTCCTGTTACTACCTCAATTTCTGCAACGCATAAAGGGAGAATACGCGCTAGTCCTCCTGGGGACTCCAGTTTGGCCGCGCAGGACTTAGAAATCCACCCTGCACCTGTTGGCAGTAGAGGAGCCTTGGCTCCTACCTCTGCGGGACTGTCTACTTCAACAGGGTCCTTTTCTTTGTTCAGTCTTACACGGGTTTCATTTAACGTCGTGGCTGTTCACGAGACCTTCTCAGAAGGAAGGAGTTCCCTCGTTCGGTTATACCTACTATGCTCCGATTTCGGAAGACAGTTATCTCGCCTCACTATTACCACTTTTGGAAACTTTATGAGACCTGATGTGGATGACAAGGGATTTTTCCCTTCGGTTTTTCATTTAGCCGCCTTCTTTGGTTTCTCCGGGTGGTTTTCTCGGCTGCGCTTCGACTAGGTTTACCTGAGTTTCAGGCCTCTGCTCTTTCGGTTTTCTTCCAAAGGATATTAGCATGGCTGCCTGAAGTTTGGACTTTCTTGCAGGAAGTACTCTAACGGCAACCCCCCTTGCGACCTCCAGCGGCACCAGGGAACCTCATACTGGTTGGTGGAGATGGATTATCTCACTTGGAAGGTGGTCCTTCTCCTGGCTCTTGCTTCGGCCAGTTGGGTGTCGAAGCTTGGATCACTCTCTTTCCCTTTTGTCGGCCTTCTTGCCTGATATTACATAAGGATACGGCTGAGCTTCATACTCAGCTGTCGTTTCTTCCAAAGGTGATATCCGCTTTTCATATAAATCTGACACTTGTGTTTTCGACTCTCTTGGTGACTTCACCGGATTCGTGACCTTTGGATGTTGTCAGGGCATCCGACTCTCTGTATAGAAGTCTTCGGCTATTCGACAATCTGTTTTTTTTCTTGGGTCTGTACGATGCTCCCGTCCTGAATGGCCGGGGTCCCAGCAGACGTTGGCCCATTGGATACGTCTGACCATCAGACAGGCTTATTTGGCGGTTGCTCGAGAGCCTCCGTCTTCCATTTCGGCGCACTCCGCGCGCTCTGGGGGACTTTCGGGGGCATCCGCCCACAGGGTTTCCGTGAATACTTTATATCGCGATGCCGCTATACGTTTGTCACGTTTTACAGATTTGACTCTTTTGTGGCCTCTGTGTCACAGTTTGGCCAAGCGATTTTGCAGGACTCTCAGCGCTCTCCCTCCCGTCTTGGGAGCTCTGGGACGTCCCCATTGTATCTGCACTCCAGTGCCCCTAGTGGATGAAGGAGAAATCAGGATTTTGATAAATCCCTTTCTCCAATTCCACACAGCGCTGTTTCCTCCTTCTACACTTATCAGGGTGGAATGTCACTGTGTGACTGCACGTTTTGTTCACATTATCCTCTCACTATGTTTCCAGGTTTCCTTAGTGTTATCTTGTTCTAGTTGGCTTAGCGAACCTCCTCTACTTTAACGTTGGTCTTTTCCAGCTCTCCTCGGGCACAGTTTTAACTAGACTGCCTTGGAGGGTTGACATAGTAGGGGAGGAGCTAGTCACATGGTTATAAATTTAAAGTGCCAGCTCCCAGTTACTGCCTACTATATCCCCATTGTATCTGCACTCCAGTGGCCACTGTGGAATCGGAGAAAGGGATTTATCGTAAAGTACCAAAATCCTGATTAGTGGTGCTATGTCCTTTTGTGCAGTAGGCATCCCGGTGCTTAAAAATAAATGACTTACCCGAACCAGCCGTACCTAGAGGAGTTATATGTGTATACACATATAGCTCCTTTCCACAAATGAAGGAACCCACGTGGTTTCTGTCAAGTGTCCTATGGTTGTGGCATTACCTACCCTCAAGTAGAAGCCCGTGCTGGTTGTTGGAATTGTGGGGGACCACTACGCATTTTTCTCACATATTTCTGGAACCAGGATTAGCTCAAGAACCTGGTGCTGGTTGTTTGAAATACGGGGGACCCCACACTGTTTTCCCCATGTATTTCTTGAACAGGACCAGCTCACAGCTGGTTTTCCTTTTGGGGAGGACCTCACACCGACTTTATTTTCAGAAATTAACTCTTTTCTACACTAACAACACATAAGTGATTCGTGCAGGCTTCACTCCAAACATGCTTGCTAAAAGTAAGTGCATTGATTTGGCACATTGAGATGTGATTTTGATATGATTTTGAATGATTTAGCAATTCTTAGTAAATTTGGGATTTGCATTGGTACCAGTGTTAAATGACAGTGGGGGTAATTCTGAGTTGATCGCAGCAGCAAGTTTGTTAGCAGTTGGGCAAAACCATGTGCACTGCAGAGGAGCAGATATAACATTTGCAGAGAGAGTTAGATTTGGGTATTTTGTTTTTGTGCAGAGTAAATACTGGCTGCTTTATTTTTACACTGCAATTTAGATTTCAGTTTGAATACACCCCACCCAAATCTAACTCTCTCTGCACATGTTATATCTGCCCCTCCTACAGTGCACATGGTTTTGCCTAACTGCTAACAAAATTGCTGCTGTGATCAACTCAGAATTAGGCCCAGTATGTGTTCTGATGGTTATTTGATGCAATTTTGGGGTGCAAAGTCACATTTGACATGCGATTTCCATGTGAATTGGTCCTTAGAAAATTTGCGATTTGCAAAATCACGACATTATTGCAAATCCCCACAGGCAGATCGCATCAAAACGATTGTTAGTAAATTTCCTCCCAAATGTATGATTATTCCTTGGGAGGGTTCTGCACAATGGGGGTCATTCCGAATTGATTGCTCGCTGCCGTTTTTCGCAGCACAGCGAACAGCTTACTTCTGCGCATGCGAATGCTCCGCAATGCGCACGCGCATCGTACGGGTACAAAGCGGATCGTTGCTGGGCGATGGATTTAACGAAGAATCCATTCGCACAGCCGATCGCAAGGAGATTGACAGGAAGAGGGCGTTTGTGGGTGGCAACTGACCATTTTCAGGGAGTGTTTTGAAAATTGCAGGCGTGACCAGGCGTTTGTAGGGCAGGTGTCTGACGTCAATTCCGGGACCAAAAAGACTGAAGTGATCGCAAGGGAACTGCTAAATACTTTTTCGTCCCGCTCGGCTGCACACGCGTTCGCACATTTGCAATGTGAAAATACACTCCCCCATGGGCGGCGACTATATGTTTGCACGGCTGCTAAAAGTGGCTAGCGAGCGATCAACTCAGAATGACCCCCCCATATCCCGATATCTCTAACTTAAAATAAGGACTCCCCCCTCCCCCGCCCGACACCCTCTTTTCACTTGCTTAGTGGGCTACAAGATTTCAACAACAAAAAACCCAAAACAATTTGCTGTGCTGATTGTCCATGCTTTTGCAATTGAATTGCGAAAAATTATCTTTTTATGTATGTAATGTATGATGGTAGAAATCTCTAAGAAGCATCTTTTCCTGTGTCCACTTACCACATTGATATTCCCCTGCCCCGCCATTTCAGAATTTAATAATCTACCCATGAATGTCATTGGGAGTACCCCTGGTTGAGAACCATTGATCTAGTACTAAATTTATACATCTCTGAAAGAATGCAAAGAAAATGTGTGCCTATGTAATTGCATGCAAACATTGGCATTTATTCAATTCCTGCACTGTGTCTTTATGAAAATGATGAATTTCTTGATTTTTGAATATTTTTTATAAACTGTAATATCATCCTGCAAGTCCCTGAAAATGTTTCCAGCAGATAATAATGGCAGCAAAGAGGGTGATTCAGTGTTGGAAGCAAAGCCCCCCGAAAAAGGAGCAATTTTGTACATGTAGAAACCTTGTAGCAATGCAAAGGGTGCAAATACATCTATTTAGTTATTTCTGCAGCAGGGTACACTGTGTTCCACATGGAATACATTGGGGATGTAGAGGTGGATCTTGATCCAGAGGCAGCAACAGGCTAAAGCTTTGACTGTTCCCAGGATGCATTGCATGTCCTCTATAACCCCTCCTCCGGACACTGGAGCTCAGTTTGTAAGTTGGTGCCTGCAGAGCAGGTCACTTAACAGGGGGGGCTGCGCTAGTCAGCCCTGAATAGAGAAGATTCTTCAAGGGCTGCAGCACTTTTATGTCCTAGTGACACACTGTGGCTGCGGCCTGCGGCTCCAATACCTCCCCAGCAGCGCTCTCCAGGATCGCGCGGCAGCTTCTTTGGGAGGAGGTAAGTGTGGGACCTGCTGAAATCGTGTTCCGGTCGCGGTCTTAGGAGATGGACTGCGACGCTGGCGTGAACACTGTGGCCGTACAGGGACCCCACTATATCCACCAGGGCAGGGAGCACAGGTCGGATTTCACAAAAATCCTGTTAATAAGGCTCCACAGTACCCGGTGGTGAGGACCTGCTTCGGGTGCCACGTGCTGCTGGTGTTCCCACCCTGGAGCTGCTTCTCACTCTCCCTCACTCCCTGGCAGAGATTTGGGAGCCATCTTTACACAAGTAGCTGCGGCTGATCTCCGGGACTGCAGGGCACTGTCTCATCAGCACTGTGCATTTACAGTCACTTAAGTATTCTACATGTCATTTTAGACAGTGTTAGCTACCTGAATATTTAGTACAAGTATTCTGAAATATACATCCAGTATCTATTGTGCATTGTTATATCTGTATATCTAAATCCATATGTAATTTTACTAGTCCAGTGCAGTTTTATTTTTTATCTGAAATAATTTCTGCATTGTAACTGTGACTGAGTGTGCCTGTAGCTGCTATGTGGATTTCATTTTTGTGTATCACACTTATTGCTTTCACTGTATTCTGTACCCTTGGGGGGCTAGGTGCGTCAGGGTCTTATATATAGTGCTTCACAGTATATACTGTTTAGTATGTGTTAATGTTTATTTCAGTCACCTCATACTGCTTTAATTTGCTACATTCATTATAATGCCTGCCACACAGGGCAGGAAATCTGTGGACGCTTCTGCTTCATACAGTGCTTGCACCAAGAATTTACCTGAGGGGGAAGTTTTAACTGATGGTTCGTGTGCTGGGTGCCATACATCTCCCAGTCAGCCCGCAGCCCCTGTGGCCAATCAGGAATCACCTTGGGCAGTATTCTCAGGTGTGCTGAATACGCTTGGGACACGTCTTACGCCCCCTGTGGGTCCTCCTCTACCATTGCAGCCACATATTGTCCCTGTAGTTAATCCGCTCTGGGCGGACACTCTGTCTACTTGATTTTCAAGAAGAAAATATAGAAATGACAGACGACAATCTGGAAACTGCAATGCATAGATTAAGTGAATGGTTGCTAAAAAGAAAATAAACTATGGTGGGAGGTAGCAACCCTGGAAAAATATGCATCTGACCAAGTTATCCCAAAAGGTTTAAAGATCAATAATCCAGCTTCATTTCAAGATGCATCTGACAATTTTTTGTCCGAATGGGATGAAATCCTAGAAACATGCTCTTTTTCCCTTATGAAGTTGATTCTTAAAGAAAGGAAGGAAAAACTCAAAGAAATCAACAAAAGAATTGAGATCTTGAGATCACTTATTCAACCTTTTCAAAAAATTCCTCTCTTTGAAACCTTGGAAAAAGAGATAATCGAGAAAATTCAAAAGAATACGGACTTCTTGATCAAAAAGAAACAAGGTAAACTCCAACGAGACTTTGATTATTACAAATTTGGAGTAATCAAGGACAAAAGAAAAGGTAAATGTACCGAAATAAGAAATAGAAGTCCAATAAGGACCCATTATCCAGTACCAAAATTTAATCGCAAAGAAAGCCGTTATCATAGCAGAAATGAAGAAAAAGGAGACCATTAGAAAGAACTAGATGATTATATGAACATCACAATCAGCAAAAAGATAGGAGAAACCACGAGGATAAAGACCAGATTCGTAATGGAAACTATCGTTATTATACATCTGGAAGACGTGATTATTCAGAGAGGCGGAAATTTAGAAGATCCAGGTCACAAGAATCCAAGACATCATGAGAGGAGAACAACGAACCATCACAATGGAAGAAAAGAACAATATGAAAGATATTATGAGGATCACAGATTCAGACATCAACAAAGATGCATATCAAGAACAAGAAATTGGTCTGGAAAACCTACTATAGCAAGAAAGCATAGAGAGTCGCATAGTAAGGTGTCCCACAGAACTCTGCCAAGGACAACAAAGCATTATGAAAGGAGGGAACTAGAAAGAAATAGTCGAACACCGACACTTTTTAGAAGAAAGATCCAGGATTTTGGATGGTCGACTAAATATACACCGAACCAACACAAACAAAAATTCATCCCTAGGTGACCTTAACATAAAAAAAACCCCATGGAAGGATACAGCTAGAAAAAAGGGCTGCCGTGGGGGAACAAAAAAGAAGAAAACAAAGAATAAAAGAACTTCCAAAAAAAACTAAGGAATATCCTATTATAGATATCCATCCTGCAGAGAATAGAAACTTGATCTACAATTTAAGCCACAGGGTCCTAACATCAGAAGAAGAAAAAATATTAAAAAAGGGTCTTAAATACGCACCCACATCCAATATGGATAAATTTGACAAATTTGTCGATATTCAAAAATTCGTAAGAAAAATCACCCTAAAAATTTTTTTTGCCAGCAAAGTTGAAAACAACACCATTGCCAATGAAGAACGTCTGGAACAAAAAAAAAAAAAAAAAATGAAGACCAAAACCAAGAAGATGAACCCCAGAGAAAGAAGAAAAAGAAGTTCACCTTTTATCCTACATACGTTAAGGGGAATTTTATAGATACCTTTACAAAGATAGTATTGGATGAAGTGGAACATATGAGAAAACCTAGGATAAAATCAAATCTAACCAAAAAGCAAAAAGATATGATTCAAAATTTGGCAAAAGATGAAACAATAGTAATAAAGCCATGTGACAAAGGAGGCAGTATTGCCATTCTTGACAAAGAAGATTACACCAAAGAAGTTTACAGGCAACTGTGTGATACATCAACCTACAGCAAATTGAAAGGAGACCCCAGTAATAAAATTAGAAAAATTTGAAAAAATGATTCAGAAACATCTGGATAAAGGAGGAATTACTAAAAACGAGTACGATTTCGTTGACATCCAAGATCCAAACACCCCAAGCATATATGCAGAACAAAAAATCATCTTGGTAGGACTCTGTTTCCCATGTTGGGTTCTGTTTTTGTCTCACTTTTAATCATTGTGTAGTATTAAATTATATTTTATTCACATCAAGCCGGTACATTATATTTTATTGAGAAAATAGAAGTTCCTGCAAAAAGTGTAGCATTGGATTAGCGCCAAAGTGGGAGTAGTCACTTTACCATTTTTAGTGCACCCCAAGCATATATAAACTACCCAAGATTCATAAAAGCTTTACCAATCCACCAGGGAGGCCGATTATTGCTGGAACCAATAGTTTGACATCTAACTTATCATCACTCGTTGACTCCTTCTTACAACCTCTGGTAATAGAGAGTAAATCATATCTTAAAGACACAGGGGACACCCTCATCAAATTAAAAAGCTTTGAATGGAATACTGAGCGTATCCTTGCTTCTGCTGATGTTACATCACTTTATACTTGTATCGAACATACAAAAGGAATAGAAGCCATCAAATGGTCCCTAGATAAATCGAATTACTCTGGAGAAAAGAAAGCTTTTATTATTGATGCCAGAAAATTTATCTTAGAAAATAATTTCTTCTTTTTCAATGGGGATTTCTTTATACAACATACCGGAACAGCAATGGGGACAAAATTTGTCCCAAGCTACGCTAATTTATTTATGAATTATTGGGAAGAGAAGAACATCTACAATAGCCTAGCTTGGGGTACCCAATTAATCAAGTGGCAAAGATATATAGACAACGTTTTGCTATTATGGGAAGGTAATGATAATTCATTATTGGAGTTCTTTGAATCAATCAACAACAATGATTTCAATATCAGGCTTACTCTATCATTCAGCAAAGTTCAGATAAACTTCCTAGACCTAACCGTTTATATAGAAGATAACAATATACAAACGAAAACTTTCCACAAACCAACAGATGCAAATACATATATACCCACGGACAGCCAACACCATAATATTTGGTTCAAAGGAGTACCTAAGAGCCAATTCCTTCGAGTAAAACGTAATTGCAGTAAGAAAGAAATTTGCAATAAACAAACACAAGAGATGAAGAAAGATTTCATGGAGAAAGGATATAAAGAAGAGGTCCTGGATCAAGCAATAGAAGAAATAGGTAAGAAAGAAAGAAAGAAAGAGATAATATATTACAACCAAAAGATGGAGAAAAGAGAATAAAGAATATGGATCAATTGAAATGGGCATTCATCACCGAATATGATGCACAACACAAACAACTGGAGAGAATATTTCAGAAAAACTGGCATCTCCTGCAACGTGACCCTGTTCTAAATAAAATAATTCCCAATAAACCATCTTTCATATATCGGAAATCCGAAAACTTAAAGGACATTCTAGTGAAAAGTGCCCTCCTTCTTCCATCAAGAAATTTAATCAGAACCAAAGGATTCCATCGGTGTGGTGTCTGCATAGGCTGCCGAAACATTAAAGATTCCAACTCAAAATACACAGATATCAAAATTAACAATAAAATCATGAAAATTACAGACTTTATCACCTGCAGTACTTCAAATGTTGTTTATCTAATCAAATGTTCATGTGGGTTATCATACATAGGGAGAACCACTAGACCCTTCAAGATAAGAATCTCTGAACATTTAAGGAACATTAAAAAAGGACTCTCCACACATCACCTTTCAAACCATTTTAAAACTGACCACAATTGCTCCACCAATTTATTGGTCTGAAACATATCAAAGCAACTTGGAAGGACAAAAATATAGAGAGCAGACTAGCAAAAACCGAGATGCGGACCATTTTTGATTTGAAAACCCTCAACCCAAGAGGACTCAATCAAGACTTCGAACTTAAGTGGTTCCTTTAATAATAATATCTCTCTCTTATTCCCACTAGGGTGACAGTGGGAATTTGTCCTGTCTTCCATTCACTTATTCCACAATCAATAAATGCATATACACCGTGTAAGGTGATTCCATTCAATCCCCTCTTTTTGCTCTGTACTGGTCTCATTCTTTAATTTTACACATCTTCATTTTCTCATTCTAATAAAAATCACTTAGAATTTTTTTTTTTATTTCTTACTTTTTCCAACAAAGCGAGAACGATTATAACTGTTGTTCTATTGTCCAATTAGAACTCCATAATTTTTCCACTCGTTAAGAACCGTTTTGGGTGCAGAACGATGTTTGGACATCTATCAATATTCACTAGAATCAGCAAAAACCATTCTGTTTGGGCACTCCAGACTGTCATGGAAGGGAAGAGGTTTCATGAAAACTATATCTCCCAGAAATCCCGGGTTGACACTTCCGGTCACGGCGTTTTAAAGAACATTCCATCCTCAAGAACTGTTTATTTATTTAATTTTTACAATGACCAATATTAAATGATATCACTGTATCACCAATATATGTGCATACACAAGAAACAACAAGCTTAAGAGTTTATGTGAAAGACGGGACTTCCGTTTTAGCTAAAACTACATTACCCAGATATCCTGGATTGATACTTCCGGTTGCGGCGCATTAGAAAAATCCAGCTCCTTCTAATAGTTTTATTATATACACCACTGCATCACCAATGTGTTAATTGATATACACATATAACATCATGTAAGAAAGGGAAAAACACTCTGTTTAATAAAAGAAACTTTAGGTTTCCCGAACTACATTTCCCAGACTGCCCGGAACGTCATTTCCGGTTGCTGCATTTTCAAGATCTCTGCTTTCTTAAACCCCTGCATTGGTAGAATTAGATCACTGCCATTATAGGCAGTAGTTGTACTATTTATATCTCTATATCACCAACGTTTTAACATTCTATAAACAGTAAAATTATGATATTAGATACACACTTCCTGGAAATCGCCGGAACCGGAAGTGATGTAATTTTCCCCCAATTTCCGGATTATTGCTATAAAAATGCTTTCAGTACAGTCCTCCATCAACCTTGATAAAGGTAGCACACTTGAAACGCGTTGGTGAGGACTATTGCCTGCTGGACACCACACCGCTCGTTTTTGGGAGAGAGCTACGACCTTTTTTATTTCTTGTTTAGCCCTACAGGTACCGGTCCTTATGTGCTGAATAATTGGTCCTCCCGATCCTCAACACGGGCGGTACTCTCTGGCAGCCGATATTTTATCTTTTCTAGTAATTTTTTTTTTAAGATTTTTTTATTAAAATTATGATACATTTTATACACAAGCCTCTATCTTTCTGAAAGACAGATACCTTGATGTGACTGCAATACACAAGAACGTCTGTGAGTACTGGTACGATTTTCTATACTCAAAAGATACCTTTATAAGAGGATATTGCACCTAACTATTGTAAGTTAGGTACGCATTGTGGAAAATATTTTCTTTACCATTTGATTTATGGTTAAATCCTGGTCTAGTAGAAAGATACCTTGATGTGTCTGCTATCAATTGTTATTGTGTAAGTTGAGGTACGCATTTGCCTCAGAATTATATCTAATTGAGAGTCACTTCTAAAAGAAACCTTTATATGAGTACATTGCACCTAACTAGTGTAAGTTAGGTATGTATTGTAGAAACCATTTTTTGTGCATTATTTATACCATTGCATAATTGGATCATTTTCATTTGGAAAAGAAAGATACCTTGATAGCAATTGTTATTGTGTAAGTTGAGGTACGCATTTGCCTCAGAAATATGTCCCAGTGAGAGACTTTTTGGTCTCTGATTATTCTGAAAAGAAACCATTATGTGCTTCAACATACCATTTAATGTGTAAGCTAGGTATTTTTTAAGCCAAAAAAAAACATATAGAGCTATTACAGAAACAATACGTCTTCAATTGGGAACTAAATATAACCCTCAATTATTCCAAATTTTATTTTTTTTTTGCATGGATTGTCCGAAATTCTTTGGGAGGATATCTTTTAAAAAACAAAGGGGAAGGAAGAAAACGTATAAGGTCAACTCCCCCTCCCCCCCCCCGTTATCTAGATAAGTATTAGCCATTTATTTATTCTCAGCGCCACCCCCGGTTTTCTCCACCCTTATCACTTTACTCTGTCTACCCAGATACAACAATTAAATCAATCTTTGGTGAGACAAGTCTACCCCATGTCCCTCTGCGGTCATCTAAGCGGACCTGTTCCTCCTCACAAGCCACTAATATTTTGGATAATTCTTCTGATGAGGATGTGTTATGCACACCAGTGCCAGCAGGAAAGTACTGGTGTCAGAACTGTTATGCACTCCAGTGTCTGCAGGAATGTACTGGTGTTTGAACTGTTATGCAAAACAGATGGACTCACAGACAAACTGGGGGATATGACATAACGTACACAGAAGGTGATAGGGTAACAAAATACACACAAAGTGAACAGAGAAGCCCAGAGGCTAAGGAACTGGGTATCTCCCTTGTATTAGAACTGCTAAGATGGAAAAAGCAAGATGTTGTGTTTTAATACGTAGAGTACCCGAAATGCTGTTGCTAAGGGCAACAGCAAAACCCTAAAGGGTTACCAACGGGTGTGGCAGTAAACTCCTTGGTCAGAGATGGAATGATAGACACAAGGAGAATCTCCACAATCCAAATTCTCACTTGCAGTGCACAGGTTTTAGCTTACTGCCACTAAACTGACCCCTGACACCTAGCACAGTGAGACAGGATTAGACAGGCAAGTCTTAGAATACAGCCGCAAACTTGCTAAGTTCACAGAGTAGTAACAGAACCCCAGCAAGCTAAACGACTGACTCCAGTCTTACTGCTAGGTCTGGATTGGCAGAGTGTAATACCAAATTCCCAGGCCTATTTGCAGTAAGCAACAAACAAATACAAAGCTACACAGTACTGGCTAACGTTCATGAACTGACTAACCAACAAAGATTCAGCAGCATCTGCTTACCCTGAAAAGAGGCCTTATAAAGCAGGTGCTGTCCACGCCCCACTCAGACCTCACAGACTGTGAGCACAAAAACCAGCACCGGATCCCCTGCCGTGCACAGAGCCTATAACCACTGCACAGCAAAAGACCCGAACCGGAGTATCAGCTGCGCTCAGGTTACTCCACTAGCACTTGTCTCCCGGTTGCCATGACGACGTGGCAGCACAGGGCAGGAGACCCTAACAGGATGGGGAATATACTGATCCGTCAGACACTAATACAGTTGCTTCTGATGAGGAATCTACAACTCAGGTTGATGTTCCTAGTGGAGGTTATTAAGCTGATTCTACAAATGATGATGAGGTAGATCCCACTACTGCGTCTAAGAAACCTGATAAGTTCAAATGTGAGAAGGTTGCTAAAGTTGTCTTACCACATTCGGACCATTTAATTGACATACGTCAGGACTCTTGGTCTTCTCCAGGAAATACATTTTTCCTGTCTAAAAAGATGCTAGCTCGTTATCCTATCCCTGCGGAGTTGAGTAACTAGTGGGAAAATCCACTGCCGGTGGACTCTCATGTCGGCCATCTTGTGGTGTCATCTATTCTGACTGTCACCACTGTCACCTCACTGAAGGAACCGACGGATAAGCGTGTGAAGGGATGCCTGAAGTCTATTTACTATCTTACCGGTGCTGTACATATTCCCACTATAGCAGCCTCCTGCTATAAGAGCTACCTCAGGATATTTCTGACACTGCCAGACAATATCTGTCTCATTACCACCGCCTCCTACTATATTCAGGAGGTGTCCTCTGAGGCAGGTGAAATGGTTTGCCGAATTCTGTGGTTAAGGTCCTGGAAAGTGGTCCTGGACTCCAAAAAGACTTTGGAGTTACTCCCTTTTAAGGTAGACATCCTATCTGGGGAGGATCTGAACAAGATTGTGACTGCCTTGGTGTGTCCGGACGGTCCCGTACGAAAGCCCTCACCGCTTTCGCGTCCCGTCCCCAGTACACAGAATGGAAATTTAGGTGACACGGGACCTGGCCTCATAGGGGATTCCCGCTTACCGTTAGTAATCGCCTGTTACTGACTCCACCCACTGTGCAGTGGGTGGATTCTGCTCGGCCACCACCAAACTCCTAACCTGCCGTGGAGTCTGGAACCACGGTTCGGCTCTGTATGCGTCGACACGCCGCCTTACCACACCTGTGTGGTGGTGACGAATTCCCACTAGTCGCCTGACTAGGCCTCTGCCGGTAGCTGGCAGAAGGCGGAGCTTGGAGACGCTGGTTACACCTTGGACAGCCGGAAAACAGAGCTAGGTTTCGCCTAGCCCTGCAGGTCACAAGATAAAGCGGTATGAAGCGGTTATCTTGAGGCAGATTATGTGTATTTGCCAAATACAGCCTTCAAAAAGACTTGGCAATACAGCAAGATGTTACAGCAGAATGAAAATGGTAGAATACACTGAAGCTCACAGACCTCCTCTTTTTATACAGTTATACCACAGTTCCTCTCAGTGGGTAGTTTCCCCCTAAGTCCTTTCCATCCAATCAGGATAACTTACAAAATATAAATAAATTACATTTTAAAAGGATATAAGTGCATGAAGCAATTTCCTCCTTTCTGTCACACACAAAGTTTGGTCTCATTTAAACTCCATTCCTTACCACCTGGTAGTTTACACTTCCACTTTGAGACATTTAACACACATCTTCAAAATACAAATGTTTCTCATACTTTTCCTGTTTCATTCACACCTCCATGCAAACCCAGTTTTTGGGATTACAACAAGAAAGGCTGAAACACAAACAGCCTTCCTTCCAAACCTTAGTTTGTATTTCAAAGAAAATGTTTGGCCACCAAAAGCCCAAACCTAAACAATCCTGGGCTGCCCGTCAGCCTGCTTCCAAACAAGACAAGCCTGCTGCATGACGGCCCGGGCCTCCCTCTGAGGAATCCCAGGGTGAGAGGCCGACTTCTGCAATTTGCCCAGGTCTGGTTAAGGACCACTTCAGACGGGTGCGGGAAGTTATCTCTCATGGGTACTCTGTCTCTTTCAAGAGACGTCCCCCTCGCCAGTTCTGTCCCCCTCGCCAGTTCTGTACGATGGTTATTTCTTCGTATCAGTTGAAAGCGCAAAATCTACACCTGGTTGTGCGATCCCTCCTGGACACAGGAGTGGTAGTGCCGGTACCTCTGTCCCAGAGAGGCAGGGGATATTATTCAACCCTGTTTCTCTTATGTCCTAGAGGATGCTGGGGTCCACATTAGTACCATGGGGTATAGACGGGTCCACTAGGAGCCACTGGCACTTTAAGAGTGTAATAGTGTGGGCTGACTCCTCCCTCTATGCCCCTCCTACCAGACTCAGTTTAGAAAATGTGTCCGGAGGTGCCGGTCACAGCTAGGGGAGCTCCGTAGTATTTTTTCTAGGTTTGTTTTTGTTAGAGTCAACACATCATATGCAACACATGGGTTACTTTTCGAATCTTTTCGTGGTATCGAAACCGGATGGCTCAGTCAGACCGATTTTGAACTTGAAATCGTTAAACCCTTATCTGAGGGAGTTCAAATTCAAAATGGAGTCTCTGAGAGCGGTGATCTCAGGTCTGGAGGAGGGAGAGTTTCTGGTATCCCTGGATTTTAAGGATGCTTACCTCCACATCCCGTTTTGGCCGCCGCACCAGGCTTATCTCAGATTTGCACTGTTAGACAGTCACTATCAATTTCAGGCACTGCCGTTCGGCCTCTCCACTGGGGGTGTTCACCAAGGTGATGGCAGAGATGATGGTTCTCCTCCGCAGACAGGGGGTGAACATAATTCCATATCTGGACGATCTGCTGATAAAGGCATCGACCAGGGAAAAGTTGTTGCAGTCAATTGCTCTTACGACTCGTCTGCTCAGGGAACATGGGGGGGGGGTCATTCCGAGTTGATCGCTAGCTACCGTTGTTCACAGCGTAGCGATCAGGCTAAAAAGCTGCATTTCTGCGCATGCGTACGGGCCGCAGTGCACACACGCAAAGTACTTTCACAAAACACTATGCAGTTTTACACAAGGTCGAGCGACGCTTTTCAGTCGCTCTGCAGATCGGTGAGTGATTGACAGGAATTGGGTATTTCTGGGTGGTAACTGAGCGTTTTCCAGGAGTGTGCTAAAAAACGCAGGCGTGTCAGGTAAAAACGCGGGCGTGCCTGAGGAAATGGGGGAGTGGCTGGCCGAACGCAGGGCGTGTTTGTGACGTCAAAGCAGGAACTAAACAGACTGAAATGATCGCAAGGTAGAAGTAGGTTTGGAGCTACTCAGAATCGACATGAAAATTTTTCCGAGCAGTTCTGCTAACCTTTCGTTTGCACTTCTGCTAAACTAAGATACACTCCCAGAGGGCGGCGGCTTAGCGTTTGCACTGTTGCTAAAAGCAGCTAGCGAGCGCTCAACTCGGAATGAGGGCCAAGGTTGGATCCTGAACCTTCCAAAGTTCCATTTGGAGCCGACAAAAAGATTGTCTTTCCTGGGGATAATCCTCTACCGGAGGAGAAAGCGTTGGTGGTTCAAACAATGGTCCAGGATGTCCTGAAGGCTGCCCGAGTATTGTTTCCCCTTTTGGGGAAGATGGTTGCCTCCTACGACGCTCTACAGTACGGAAGATTTCATGCTCGATCCTTCCAACTGGATCTCCTTAACAATTGGTCGGGGTCTCATCAACATTTGCACCTGAGGATACGTCTGTCGCTGAAAGCAAGGATTTCACTCCTCTGGTGGCTGCAAATGTCTCACCTTCTGGAGGGCCGCAGGTACGGGATTCAGGTCTGGTTCCTTCTAACCACGGATGCAAGTCTCAGAGGTTGGGGTGCAGTCACCCAAGGGGAAACCTTCCAAGGAAGGTGGTTAAGCCTGGAATCCAGCCTTCCAATAAACATTTTGGAATTAAGAGCCGTGTACAACGGTCTTCTCCGAGCGGCACATCTTCTGCGAGATCGAGCCATTCAAGTGCAGTCGGACAACGTAACGACGGTGGCCTACATAAACCGACAGGGCGGAACGAAGAGCAGAGCTGCAATGTTAGAGGTTAACAAGAATCATCCTCTGGGCAGAAACACATCGTTGGCGTTGCCAGCAATTTTATTTCCGGGAGTAGACAACTGGGAAGCGGACTTCCTCAGTAGACACGATCTCCATCCAGGAGAGTGGGGCCTCCATCCAGAGGTGTTCACGGAGGTAACAAATATTTGGGGGGTTCCTCAAATCGACATGATGGCCTCCCGCCTCAACAAGAAGCTTCGGAGGTATTGTTCCAGGTTGAGAGACCTGCAAGCAGTGGCGGTGGACGCTCTGGTGTCTCCGTGGGTGTTCCAGTCGGTGTACGTGTTTTCTCCACTTCCACTCATCCCAAGGATTCTAAAGCTCATAAGGAGAACAAGAGTTCGGGCAATTCTCATTGCTCCGGACTGGCCAAGAAGGGCTTGGTATGCATATCTTCTGGATCTACTGCTGGAAGATCCGAGGCCTCTTCCTCTTCGGGAGGACCTTTTACAACAGGGGCCACTCGCTTAGCGAAACTTACCGTGGCTACGTTTGATGGCATGGAGGTTGAATGCCAGATATTAGCTCGAAAGGGCATTCCGAACAAAGTCATTCCTACCCTGATACAGGCTAGGAAAGGAGTAACGTCTAAACATTACCACGCATTTGGATAAAGTATGTATCTTGGTGTGAATCCAAGAAGTTACCTATAGTGGAGTTTCAACTGGGACGGTTTCTCCTCTTCCTGCAAGCAGGTGTGGATATGGGCCTGAGGTTGGGATCCATTTTCTTCCAGAAACAGCTGGCTTCCCTCCCTGAGGTTCAGACTTTTTTGAAAGGACTTCTGCACATCTTGCCTCCCTTTGTGCCGCCTACGGCACCCTGGGATCTTAACAGTTCCTGTTACAGTGCTGTTACAGTTCCTCCAATCAGATTGGTTCGAGCCTCTACAGGAGGGGAAGTCAAGTTTCTCACGTGGAAGGCTGTCACTTTGTTGGCCTTAACTTCTGCTCGACGTGTGTCGCAGTTGGGGGCTTTGTCTTGTAAAAGCCCCTATTTGATCTTCCATGAAGATAGAGCTGAGCTCCGGACATGTCAGCAGTTTCTTCTGAAGGTTATTTCAGCTTTTCATATCAACCAACCTATTGTGCCAGTTGTTACTGACTCCTCAATTCCATCAAAGTTCTTGGATGTTGTAAGGGCTCTTAAAATCTACGTGAAGAGGACTGCTTTTCACAGAAAATCGGACTCTGTTTATCCTGTATGATCCCAAGAAAACTGGGTGTCCTGCTTCTAAGCAGATGATCTCTCACTGGATTAGGTTCACTATCCAGCATGCGTATTCTACGCCAGGGTTGCTGTATTCTAAATCTGTTAAGGCCCACTCTACTCGTAAGGTGGGTTCTTCCTGGGTGGCTGCCCGGGGTGTCTCGGCTTTACATCTTTGCCGAGTGGCTACTTGGTCTGGGCCGAACACGTTTGATAAGTTCTACAAGTTCGATACTTTGGCCTCTGAGGACCTAAAGTTTGGTCAATCAGTTCTGCAGGAGCCTCCACGCTCTCCCTCCCGTTCTGGGAACTTTGCTACATCCCCATGGTACTAATGTGGACCCCAGCATCCTCTAGGACATAAGAGAAATTAGGATTTTAATTACCTACTGGTAAATCCTTTTCTCGTAGTCCGTAGAGGATGCTGGGCGCCCGCCCGCCCAGCGCTTCGTTATCCTGCAGTGGTTACTTGATTCAGTACTGCTTTGTTCTTAGTTAAGTACTGCGCTATTACTTGGTTCGGTATCCGGACTCCAGGTCGACAGCACAAATGTCGACACACCTTAAGTCGACGCCAATTGGTCGACACACCTTAGGTCGACATGGACAAAAGGTCGACAGGAACAAGGTCAACATGGAAAAATGTCGACATGAGTTTTTCACAATTTTTTTCTTTTTTTGAACCTTTTCATACTTAACGATCCACGTGGACTACGATTGGAACGGTAAAGTGTGCCGAGCAAAGCGGTAGCGGAGCGAAGGCACCATGCCCGAAGCATCGCGAGCGAAGCGGTGCACTAATTGGGGTTCCCGGTCACTCTACGAAGAAACCGACACCAAAAAAAAACATAAAAAACTCATGTCGACCTTTTTCCATATCGACCTTGTTCCTGTCGACCTTTTGTCCATGTCGACCTAAGGTGTGTCGACCAATTGGTGTCGACTTAAGGTGTGTCGACCTTTGTGCTGTCGACCCTCAGTCCCAGACCCACTTGGTTCAATAATGTTGTTCAGCTGTTGCTGAGTTTTTAGGTTAGTTAGCTTGGTTTGCCTTGTTTTGTGTGAGCTGGTGTGAATCTCGCCACTGTCTGTGTAATATCCTTTTCTCGAAGTTGTCCGTGTCCTCGGGCACAGTTTCTAGACTGAGTACCAGGGGGTTGTAGAAGGGAGGGCTGTAAAACGACTGTGTCTCCTATTAAGGGACACTGTCTGCACTGACAAGGGGTCTCCCTTTGCTGATAGCGCTGTCTGTGGGTTGGCTCTGATCTCTGTGTCTCTCTTGCCTTTCTTGGGGGGAAACTCTGTCTTCCCCCACCTGTGTGTGTGTGGAGTGTTTGGTAGTCTCCTTTAGATATGTTCAGGGATACTGTGTCATATGCTACAGTGGATTTATCCTCCCAGGATGATCCCATTCCATGTAATCAGGGTAGCCCTGGTTTAGCACAGATACCAGCAAGGGAACCAGACTGGGTTTCCTCTGTCAAATCTTTGATTTCTCAGATTTCTGACAGGGTTGCAAGTAATGAATCTGCAACCCAGGTATTACAGAGCTCTATGGCTGTGTGGCCTGTTTCTGGTACCTCAGGACACCCCGCTATATACCCCCACAAACGTGCGCATTGGCAGTGGCAGTGGACACCCTTGTGTCTCCGTGGGTGTTCCAGTCAGTGTACGTGTTTCCACCACTCCCACTCATCCCAAGAATCCTAAAGCTCATAAGGAGAACAAGGAATCAAGCGATCCTCATTGCCCCAGACTGGCCAAGAAGGGCTTGGTACGCGGACCTTCTGAATCTACTGCAAGAAGAGCCGAGGCCTCATTTTCTTCGGGAGGACCTGCTGCAGCAGGGTCCGTTTGCCTATCAAGACTTATCGCGGCTACATTTGACGGCATGGAAATTGAGCGCCTGATACTTGCTCGGAAGGGTATTCCGAAGAAGGTTATTCCTGCCTTCATACAGGCTAGGAAAGGGGTAACGTCTAAACATTACCATCGTATTTGGAAGAAATATGTCTCTTGGTGTGAATCCAAGAGGTTTCCTACGGTGGAGTTTCAACTGGGATGTTTCCTCCTATTCTTGCAAGCAGGAGTGGATATGGGCCTGAGGTTGGGTTCTGTAAAGGTCCAAATTTCGGCTCTATCCATTTTCTTTCAGAAACAATTGGCTGCACTCCCTGAGGTTCAGATCTTTTTGAAGGGAGTTCTGCATATCCAACCTCCCTTTGTACCGCCTACAGTGCCCTGGGACCTTAACGTGGTGTTGCAGTTCTTCCAGTCGGATTGGTTTGAGCCTCTACAGGTGGTAGAGGTCAAGTTTCTTTCATGGAAGGCGGTCACTTTGTTGGCCTTAGCTTCTGCTAGACGTGTGTCCGAGCTGGGGGGTTTATCCTGTAAAAACCCTTACTTGATCTTCCATGAAGATAGAGCTGAGCTCTGGACATGTCATCTGTTTCTTCCGAAGGTTGTGTCCGCATTTCATATCAACCAACCTATTGTGGTGCCAGTGGCTACTGACTCCTCTATTACATCAAAGTCCTTCAATGTCGTAAGGGCTCTGAAGATATATGTGAAGAAAACTTCTCGTCGCAGAAAGTCGGACTCTCTGTTTGTCCTATATGATCCCAAGAAAATTGGGTGTCCTGCTTCTAAGCAGACGATCTCTCGCTGGATCAGGTTCACTATCCACCATGCTTATTCTACGGCAGGACTGCCGTGTCCAAAATCTGTTAAAGCATGCTCTACTCGTAAGGTGGGGTCTTCCTGGGCAGCTGCCCGGGGTGTCTCAGCAGTGCAACTTTGCCGAGCTGCAACTTGGTCTGGGTCAAACACGTTTGCAAAGTTTTGCAAGTTCAATACTTTGGCCTCTGATGATCTGAAGTTCAGTCAATCAGTTCTGCAGGAGCCTCCGCCCTCTCGTTCCCGTTCTGGGAGCTTTGGTACATCCCCATGGTACTAATGTGGACCCCAGCATCCTCTAGGACAGAGGTTCTCAAACTCGGTTCTCGGGGACCCACACAGTGCATGTTTTGCAGGTAACCCAGCAGGTGCACAGGTGTATTAATTACTCACTGACACATTTTAAAAGGTCCACAGGTGGAGCTAATTATTTCACTTGCGATTCTGTGAGGAGACCTGCAAAACATGCACTGTGTGGGCCCCCGAGGACCGAGTTGAGAACCTCTGCTCTAGGACGTAAGAGAAAATAGGATTTTGGCACCTACCGGTAAATCCTTTTCTCATAGTCCGTAGAGGATGCTGGGCGCCCGCCCAGCGCTTTGTTTTCCTGCAAATGTTATTTGGTTCAGTACACTTCGTTTTAGTTGAGTACTGCATTGTTACTTGGTAAGTAATGTTTCAGCATGTGCTGCATGTTCAAGCTACGTTGGCTTGGCGTGCCTTGTATGTGTGAGCTGGTATGAATCTCACCACTATCTGTGTATAATCCTTCTCTCGAAGTATGTTGTCTCCTCGGGCACAGTTTCTAGACTGAGTCTGGTAGGAGGGGCATAGAGGGAGGAGCCAGCCCACACTATGGACCCGTCTATACCCCATGGTACTAATGTGGACCCCTCAGCATCCTCTACGGACTACGAGAAAAGGATTTACCGGTAGGTACCAAAATCCTATTTTCTTTCTCGCTCAAGAGTATTGATACACTTGGCAATGCAATTAATAGGCCTGATGGTGTCGGCTTTCGACATGGTAGTGTACGCTCAATTTCATTCCCGCCCTCTGCAGAGGTTAATCCTTGCCAAGTGGTATTGCCTGCCCCATCGTATCAGGTCTCAAATGATCTCCTTGATCTCCCACGGATCTTCACCAAAGTCATGGCCGTGATGACAGCCCTTCTCCGCCGTCAGGGAATCAGGATCCTGCCGTATCTGGACGACTTTCTGTTCCTGGCAAACTCCCAAGATGTTCTCCTGAGTCATCTGGAACTGACGGTCCAATTCCTACAGGCCCACGGGGGGCTCATCAACTGGAAGAAGTCCTCGCTGGTCTCTGCTCAGAGCATAGTGCACCTGGGAGCACTGCTGGACACACACAGCCAGAGAAAGCTCTGATGCTTCATGACAGGATCAAATACTCCCTCTCTTGCCCAAGAGTTTCGATACACTCGGCGATGCAAGTACTAGGCCTCATGGTGTCGGCTTTTGACATGGTAGAGTACGCTTAATTTAATTCCCGCCCTCTGCAGAGGTTAATCCTTTCCAAGTGGGGTGGCCTGCCCCATCAGATCAGGTCTCACATGATCTCCTTGACTTCAGAGGTTCGTCTGTCACTGAGCTGGTGGCTACAGGACCAACTGTTGAGCAGGGGCCATCCTTTCTGGATCTTAAACTGGGTCCTCCTGACAACAGACGCCAGTCTGTGGGGTTGGGGTGCGGTGTTGGAGCAACACTCTCTCCAGGGTCGGTGGACCAAGGAGGAATCTCTCCTCCCAATAAACATTCTAGAATTGTGGGCAGTGTTCAATGGGTTGGCGCTTGCCCTGCCTCTGATACAGAACAGGCCTGTTCAAATGCAGTCAGACAACGCCACCACGGTGGCATACATGAATCATCCAGTTGGCACTCGAAACCGTATGGCAATAATGGAAATATCAAAAATCCTTAGTTAGGCGGAACGCCATCTGCCAGCAATATCGGCAGTGTTCATTCTGGGAATCCTCAACTGGGAATCGGATTTCCTCAGTGGTCAGGGCATGCATGCCGGAGAGTGGAGTCTTCATCAGGAAGTCTTTCAACTCCTAGTGAACAAGTTGACACAATCACAAAGTTTCTGCCTTCGGATCAAAAACCATGCATCCTCAAGCAGCGTTCATGGATGCACTGGCAATTACATGGAACTTTTGGCTGCCCTATGTGTTCCCTCCAGTTTCACTCCTGCCCAGGGTACTACGGAAGTTCAAACAAGAAGGAGGAATACTACTTCTAGTCGCTCCAGCATGGCCCAGACTGCATTGGTTCTCAGACCTGCAGGGTCTATCGATAGAGCGTACTCTTCTACTGTCTCAACTCCCAGACCTCCTCGTTCATGGCCCTTGTGTCTACCCGGACCTAGTAAGACTGGCTTTGACGTCGTGGCTCTTGAAACATCGCTCCTGAGGGCCAAAGGATTCTCCGAGGCGGTTATCCAAACTATGCTAAATGCCCGAAAACCGGCATTTGCACAGATATATTACAGGGTCTACTTAACCTGGTGTGCTGCTAAGAATTACAATGCATACAAATTCGGAACTTCCAGAATTCTGGCTTCTGCAACAAGGCCTGGACTATGGCTTTCGTCTGGCCTCACTCAGGTTTCATATATCTGCCTTGTCGGTGTGGTTTTAGAGAAAAATTGCGTGTATTCCTGACGTTCATACTTTCACTCAGGGTGTTTTACGTATTAATTCTCCCTATGTCCCTCCTGTGGCTCCATGTGATCTGTCTGTTGTCCTGAATGCCCTGCAATAGTCTCCATTTGAACCTCTTGAGTCAGTGGACCTTAAATGGCTCACGGTCAAGGTCCTATTCCCACTTGCTATTGCCTCTGCTAGGAGGGTGTCAGACCTAGGCTCTTTGTCCTGTCGTGCACCCTTTCTGATATTTCACTTTGACCGGGCAGTTCTTAGAACTCACCCTGGTTATTTACCAAAGGTGGTGTCATCTTTTCACCTAAACTAAAAGATTGTGGTTCTGACTTTTTCATTTCTTCTGGTTTGTCCTCCAAAGAGCGATCTTTGGATGTGATACGGGCTCTCCGTATATACGTGGAGAGGACTGCCTCTATCTGGACGTCATATTCCCTTTTTGTACGGTTTGGTTTTCACAAACGTGGCTGGCCTGCAAATAAGCAATCCCTGGCCAGATGGATTAGAATGGTGAATGCACAAGCTTAAGCACAGGCTGGACTCCCAGTTCCTGCTGCTATTATTGCCCATTCTAATTGGTCTGTTGGACCTTCTCGAGTGGCCCGCTGTGGCACGTCCGCTGAACAATTTTGCAAGGCGGCTACATGATCCTCAGTGAACACATTCATTAGGTTCTATGCCTTTGATACTTCCGCCTCCCAGGATGCTTCCTTTGGACGCCGGGTTCTCATACCCGCTAAGGAGCATCCCCTCCCTTGAGGAACTGCTTTAGGACATCACCCGATGTTTCCCTGTTTAAACCAATGTACCTTGCTGCAGAAAAGGAGATTTATGGTACACTTACCATGGTTAAATCTCTTTTTGCGAAGCACGTTGGGTTCCACAGTGCGCCCACCCTTTTGCATCTAGCTTCTATGGGTTTGTATGGCATTAGCCGCTGGTCCCTTCTCCTGTCGTGAGAATGTGGTTCTATGTGACTAAGATCTGCCTTCTCTTTTGCCTGCTCCGACATTGGACTGGTTAACAAAACTGAGCTCACGGTGCCTGGAGGCGGGGTTATACATGAGGCCCCACAATGCATCCTAGGACACCCTAAAGTTTTAGGAGGTCGTTCCAACCCGATCGCACGTTGAGCTTCTTCGCAACCGTGCGATCTAGTCGGAACTGCGCATGCAGCGATGCCTCCAACGTAGAAAGTTGTTGCATCAGCAACCGCAAGAAGATTGACAGGAGGAAGGTGGATCCGGGCCTCAACTGACCGTTTTTGGGGCGTGGAGATCCGAACTCAGGCGTGTCAAGGCGTTTGGAGGCCGGATATCTGACATAAATTCCTGAACCAGCCACGCTTAAGTGATCGCACAGGGTAAGTATGACTAGCCCTAGTCTACTTTTACACAAAACTTTTTTTGCATAGCACGGCTGCTCAAGCGATCGCAGCCTTACTATGCAAAAATCCACTCCCCCATAGGCGGCGTCTAACTGATCGCACGGGCAGCAAAAAGTTGCTGCGTGCGATCAGGTCAGAATGATCCCCTAGCCTGTTGGTGCCTCTCTGGATCAAGATCCACTCTACACCCGATGTTTCCCTGTGGAACCCAATGTACTTTGCATAAACAGATTTAACAATGGTAAGTGTACCATAAATCTCCTTTTATTAGGCACCAGAATATGTACATAATGCCATACAAGAGGTAGACATAAAACAAATGCATTAAAAAGAGTAAATACAATAAATGCAGTAAAACCACAGGCAGGGAGTGACAAGTACAGCAGACAGTCTTGAAGTAGGGCCCATCTCCATTATCCTGCATAACTTGGGTTAATTGTTCCTATTTACTTTCCATTACCTACCCTGGTAGGCAGTCAGTTAACTGCCTGTCAGGATCCCGGCGGTCAGGACACCGACTCCAGAATTCCGACACCAGCTGAAATACCGGCGGTCGGACTTCTGACCACCGGCTGGCTACCCCTCTTGGGTGGTGGTCCACGCCACCACCTGGAGGAGAATAGCAACCTGTGGCGACCGAAGCGTGGCAAGCGCAGCGAGTCCACGAGTGGACACGCTGCTCTCGCCGCCGGGATCCCGGCTGTCAGGCTCCCGGCTGTCGGTCTCCTGCCCGCCGGGATCTCGTACTGATCCCCCTACCCTTACTTATCCACATTCATTAACACCACTTTAATCACCCCATCGTGCTTCTACTGGGTTTGGTTTCTCACTTTCTATTTTTCACTTCAACCACACGTCTCCAAACTCCTCTTCTCACTCCTGCATCATACATCACTTGCCCCTATTCTTGCTTTATTTCTCTGACGTCCTAGTGGATGCTGGGAACTCCGGAAGGACCATGGGGAATAGCGGGCTCCGAAGGAGGCTGGGCACTCTAGAAAGATTTATGACTACCTGGTGTGCACTGGCTCCTCCCACTATGACCCTCCTCCAAGCCTCAGTTAGATTTTGTGCCCGGCCGAGGTTGGATGCACACTAGGGGCTCACTGCAGCGAGGGACTAAGGGGAGAAGAAGCGAACTCGCCTGCTTGCAGCCGGATTGGGCTTCTTAGGCTACTGGACACCATTAGCTCCAGAGGGATGGACCGCAGGCCCAGTCCTTGGTGTTCGGTCCCGGTCCCGGAGCCGCGCCGCCGTCCCCCTTACAGAGCCAGAAGCAAGAAGAGGTCCGGAAAATCGGCGGCAGAAGACATCAGTCTTCACCAAGGTAGCGCACAGCACTGCAGCTGTGCGCCATTGCTCCTCTCACGCACTTCACACTCCGGTCACTGAGGGTGCAGGGCGCTGGGGGGGGGGGGCGCACTGAGAAGCAATTATAACACCTTGGCTGGCAAAAATACCACAATATATAGCCCCAGAGGCTATATATGTGGAAAATACCCCTGCCAGAATCCAGAAAAAAGCGGGAGAATAGTCCGCGGAAAAGGGGCGGAGCTATCTCCTGCAGCACACTGGCGCCATTTCTCCTTCACAGATCCGCTGGAAGGAAGCTCCCTGGCTCTCCCCTGCAGTCTACACTACAGAAAAGGGTAAAAAAAGAGAGGGGGGGCACTAAATTTAGGCGCTGTATAAATTATATAGAAAAAGCAGCTATAGGGGACATAACTCAGTTAGTTCCTGCATTATATAGCGCTCTGGTGTGTGCTGGCATACTCTCACTCTGTCCCCCCAAAGGGCTTTTGTGGGTCCTGTCCTCTGTTGGAGCATTCCTTGTGTGTGTGCGGTGTGTCGGTACGGCTGTGTCGACATGTTTGATGAGGATAATGATGTGGAGACGGAGCAGATGCCTTTAGAAGGGATGTCACCCCCTGCGGGGCAGACACCTGAGTGGTTGAGCTTATGGAAAGAAATGAGTGCACGTATAGACTCCTTACATAAGAAATTTGACGACATGCCAACTGTGGGACAGCCGACTTCTCAGCTCGTGCCTGTCCAGGCGTCGCACAGGTCATCAGGGGCTCTAAAACGCCCGCTACCTCAGACCGCAGACCCAGATGTCGACACTGATACTGACACCAGTGTCGACGACGATGAGTCTAACCTGATGCCCACTAAGGCCATTCACTGCATGATTGAGGCAATGAAAGAGGTGTTACACATTTCTGATATAAATACAGGTACCACTAAAAAGGGTATTATGTTTGGGGAGAAAAAACTACCCGTAGTTTTTCCCCCATCAGATGAATTAAATGAAGTGTGTGAAGAAGCGTGGGCTTTCCCTGATAAAAAATTGGTAATTCCTAAGAAGGTACTAATGGCGTTCCCTTTCCCGCCAGAGGATAGGTCACGTTGGGAAACACCTCCTAGGGTGGATAAAGCGCTCACACGTTTGTCTAAAAAGGTGGCACTACCGTCTCCGGATACGGCCGCCCTCAAGGAACCTGCTGATAGAAAGCAGGAGGCGATCCTGAAGTCTGTATATACACACTCAGGCATTATACTTAGGCCAGCTATTGCGTCAGCTTGGATGTGCAGTGCTGCCGCTGCGTGGTCAGATAAACTGTCAGAAAATATTGACACATTAGACAGAGACACGATCCTGTTAACCATAGACCATATAAAAGACTCAGTCTTATATATGAGAGATGCACAGAGGGAAATCTGCCGACTGGCATCTAAAGTTAGTGCATTGTCCATTTCTGCTAGGAGAGGCTTATGGACTCGCCAGTGGACAGGAGATGCAGATTCTAAAAGGCACATGGAAGTGTTGCCATATAAGGGTGAGGAATTATTTGGGGATGGTCTCTCGGACCTAGTTTCCACAGCAACGTCTGGGAAGTCAGCATTTTTACCCCATGTCCCCTCACAGCCTAAGAAGGCGCCGTTTTATCAGGTTCAGTCCTTTCGGACCCAGAAAAACAGGCGTGGAAAAGGCAGGTCTTTTCTATCCAGAGGCAGAGGTAGGGGAAAAAGGCTGCAACAAACAGCAGGTTCCCAGGAGCAAAAGTCCTCCCCCGCTTCTTCTTCTGCCAAGTTCGCCGCATGACGGTGGGGCTCCACAGGCGGAGCCTGGTACGGTGGGGGGCCGCCTCAAGAATTTCAGCGATCAGTGGGCTCGCTCACAGGTGGATCCCTGGATCCTTCAAATAGTATCTCAGGGGTACAAACTGGAATTCGAGGCGTCTCCACCCCACCGGTTCCTAAAATCTGCCTTGCCGATTGCTCCCTCAGACAGGGAGGCGGTGCTAGCGGCAATTCACAAGCTGTATTCCCAGCAGGTGATAATCAAGGTACCCCTACTTCAACAAGGCCGGGGTTACTATTCCACACTATTTGTGGTACCGAAACCGGACGGTTCGGTGAGACCCATTTGAAATTTGAAATCCTTGAACACATACATAAAAAAATTCAAGTTCAAGATGGAATCGCTCAGGGCGGTTATTGCGAGCCTGGAAGAGGGGGATTACATGGTATCCCTGGACATCAAGGATGCTTACTTGCATGTCCCCATTTACCATCCTCACCAGGAGTACCTCAGATTTGTGGTACAGGATTGCCATTACCAATTCCAGACGCTGCCGTTTGGACTGTCCACGGCACCGAGGGTATTTACCAAGGTTATGGCGGAAATGATGATACTCCTTCGAAAAAAGGGAGTTTTAATTATCCCGTACTTGGACGATCTCCTAATAAAAGCGAGGTCCAAGGAACAGTTGTTGGTGGGAGTAGCACTATCTCAGGAGGTGCTGCACCAGCACGGCTGGATTCTGAATATCCCAAAGTCACAGCTGGTTCCGACGACACGGCTACTGTTCCTGGGTATGATTCTGGATACAGTCCAGAAAAAAGTGTTTCTCCCGGAGGAGAAGGCCAGGGAGTTGTCATCTCTAGTCATAGACCTCCTGAAGCCAAAACAGGTATCAGTGCATCGCTGCACGTGGGTCCTGGGAAAGATGGTGGCTTCTTACGAAGCAATTCCCTTCGGCAGGTTCCATGCCAGAATCTTTCAGTGGGACCTGTTGGACCAGTGGTCCAGATCGCATCTTCAGATGCATCGCTTAATAACCCTGTCTCCAAGAACCAGGGTGTCTCTACTGTGGTGGCTGCAGAGTGCCCATCTTCTAGAGGGCCGCAGGTTCGGCATACAGGACTGGGTCCTGGTGACCACGGATGCCAGCCTTCGAGGCTGGGGGGCAGTCACACAGAGAAGAAATTTCCAAGGACTATGGTCGAGTCAGGAGACTTCCCTTCACATAAATATTCTGGAACTAAGGGACATCTACAATGCCCTAAGTCAAGCAAAATCCCTGCTCCTACACCAGCCGGTGCTGATCCAGTCAGACAACATCACGGCAGTCGCCCATGTAAATCGACAGGGCGGCACAAGAAGCAGGATGGCGATGGCAGAAGCCACAAGAATCCTCCGATGGGCGGAGAATCATGTACTAGCACTGTCAGCAGTGTTCATTCCGGGAGTGGACAACTGGGAAGCAGACTTCCTCAGCAGACACGACCTCCACCCGGGAGAGTGGGGACTTCATCCAGAAGTCTTCCGGATGCTGGTAAACCGTTGGGAAAAACCACAGGTGGACATGATGGCGTCCCGCCTCAACAAAAAGTTAAAAACATATTGCGCCAGGTCAAGGGACCCTCAGGCGGTAGCTGTGGACGCTCTAGTGACACCGTGGGTGTACCAGTCGGTTTATGTGTTCCCTCCTCTGCCTCTCATACCAAAGGTATTTATAATAAAAACAAAGCGAGGAGTAAACACAATTCTCGTGGTTCCGGATTGTCCAAGACGAGGTGTTACCCGGAACTTCAAGAGATGCTCTCAGAGGACCCGTGGCCTCTACCGCTCAGACAGGAGCCCTGTCTGTTCCAAGACTTACCGCGGCTGCGTTTGACGGCATGGCGGTTGAACACCGGATCCTAAAGGAAAAGGGTATTCCGGAAGAAGTCATTCCTACGCTTATTAAGGCCAGGAAAGATGTTACGGCAAAGCATTATCACCGCATATGGCGGAAATATGTTGCATGGTGCGAGGCCAAATAGGCCCCAACAGAGGAATTTCAACTAGGTCGATTTCTGCATTTCCTGCATGCAGGAGTGAATATGGGCCTAAAACTAGGCTCCATTAAAGTACAGATCTCGGCTCTGTCGATTTTCTTTCAAAAAGAACTAGCTTCAGTACCTGAAGTTCAGACATTTGTGAAAGGAGTGCTGCATATTCAGCCCCCGTTTGTGCCTCCTGTGGCTCCTTGGGATCTCAACGTGGTGTTGAGTTTCTTAAAATCACATTGGTTTGAGCCACTAAAAACCGTGGATCTGAAATATCTCACGTGGAAAGTGGTCATGTTATTGGCCTTGGCTTCAGCCAGGCGAGTGTCAGAATTGGCGGCTTTATCATGTAAAAGCCCTTATCTGATTTTCCATATGGATAGGGCAGAATTGAGGACTCGTCCCCAATTTCTCCCTAAGGTGGTGTCAGCGTTTCACCTGAACCAGCCTATTGTGGTGCCTGCGGCTACTAGGGATTTGGAGGACTCCAAGTTGCTAGACGTTGTCATGGCCCTGAAAATATATGTTTCCAGGACGGCTGGAGTCAGGAAATCTGACTCGCTGTTTATCCTGTATGCACCCAACAAGCTGGGTGCTCCTGCTTCTAAGCAGTCTATTGCTCGCTGGATTTGTAGTACAATTCAGCTTGCACATTCTGTGGCAGGCCTGCCACAGCCAAAATCTGTAAATGCCCATTCCACAAGGAAGGTGGGCTCATCTTGGGCGGCTGCCCGAGGGGTCTCGGCTTTACAACTTTGCCGAGCAGCTACTTGGTCAGGGGCAAACACGTTTGCAAAATTCTACAAATTTGATACCCTGGCTGAGGAGGACCTGGAGTTCTCTCATTCGGTGCTGCAGAGTCATCCGCACTCTCCCGCCCGTTTGGGAGCTTTGGTATAATCCCCATGGTCCTTACGGAGTTCCCAGCATCCACTAGGACGTCAGAGAAAATAAGAATTTACTCACCGGTAATTCTATTTCTCGTAGTCCGTAGTGGATGCTGGGCGCCCATCCCAAGTGCGGATTGTCTGCAATACTTGTAAATAGTTATTGTTAACTAAAGGGTTATTGTTGAGCCATCTGTTGAGAGGCTCAGTTGTTTTCATACTGTCAAACTGGATATAGTATCACGAGTTGTACGGTGTGATTGGTGTGGCTGGTAAGAGTCTTACCCGGGATTCTAAATCCTTCCTTATTATGTCAGCTCGTCCGGGCACAGTGTCCTAACTGAGGCTTGGAGGAGGGTCATAGTGGGAGGAGCCAGTGCACACCAGGTAGTCATAAATCTTTCTAGAGTGCCCAGCCTCCTTCGGAGCCCGCTATTCCCCATGGTCCTTACGGAGTTCCCAGCATCCACTACGGACTACGAGAAATAGAATTACCGGTGAGTAAATTCTTATTTTTCTCTGCTTACAAGTCTGCCCATGCAATCTCCATAATATGGGGGTGTGTAACGCGTTGCCGGTATTCGGGATCCTAACTACATGTCACGATCCGGGTAACTAAGCACACTTACCATCCAAGTGAGTTCTCAGACTGTCCCTGCTTCCCATGCCTGGATTCCATCTGTGCTGTCTGCGTGCAGCGTGCTACACGGCATCTCCACAGTCTCTCTTTAGCGATCCCGGCAACGCTGACATGACAGCTACCCAGCATGCCCCTCCTGTCCTAGCGGATGGTATCTCCTGCTCTCCACGGCCTCCGCCACCGCCGCCATTACAGTAAGCCTCAGCATGCTGTTTACAAACAGGCTTTTCCCTCCAGATCCAAACATAGGTTCAGCCATGTTTGGGTTAATCACATGACTTCTACGGCCAATTCGCTGCACACTGTATCCTTCCTGATTGCCCAGCTAATCCCTGCTTTCCAGCCGGTATAAGTATCCTGAACCAAGGCTTCCTGTTGTCAGTGCTATGGTTGTCTAACACAGTGTTGGATGTATCTGCATTCTGTGGTTGCTCCTGCTTGCTGTCTTCACGTATTCCAGCTCCTGTGACCTTGCTCCACTTAAAGAGACCTGCACCGGTTTTCATCCTGTGGTGCCGCCTGACTCCAGCGGTGCCACATTGTCTCCAGTTACCAGCGGTGTTTCTACATCGTCTCCAGTTACCAGCGGTGCTCCTACATTGTCTCCAGTTACCAGCGGTGTTCCCACATCACCTTCAGTTATCATCAGTGTCTCAACGTCAACCTCTGCTACCATCGGTGTCACGGTCCGGGTAACTAAACACGCTTACCATCCAAGAACCTTCTCAGACTGTCCCTGCGCTCCAAGCCTGGATTCCATCTGCACTGTCTGCGTGCAGCACGCTGCATGGCATCTCCACAGTCTCTCCTCAGCGATTCCGGCAACGCTGACATGACAGATATTCAGCATGTCCCTCCTGTCCTAGCGTATGGCGTCTCCTGTTCTCCGCGGCCTCTGCCGCCATTACTACAAGTTTCCACATGCTGTTTACAAACAGACTTTTCCCTCCAGAGCCAAACATGGGTGCAGCCATGTTGGGGTTAATCACATGATTTCCACAGCCAATCCGCTGCACACTGTATTCTTCCTGATTGCCTAGCCAATCCCTGCTTTCAGGTATTCCAGCTCCTGTGACCTTGCTCCACTTAAAGAGACCTGCACCGGTTTTCATCCTGTGGTGCCGCCTTACTCCAGCGGTGCCACATTGTCTCCAGTTACCAACGGTGTTCCTACAACGTCTCCAGTTACCAGCGGTGCTCCTACATTGTCTCCAGTTACCAGCGGTGTTCCAACATCGTCCACAGTTACCAGTGGTGTTCCCACATCACCTTCAGTTATCATCAGTGTCTCAACGTCAACCTCTGCTACCATCGGTGTCGCGGTCCGGGTAACTAAACACAGGTAACTAAACACACTTACCATCCAAGTACCTTCTCAGACTGTCCCTGCGCTCCAAGCCTGGATTCCATCTGCACTGTCTGCGTGCAGCATGCTGCACGGCATCTCCACAGTCTCTCCTCGGTGATCCCGGCAACGCTGACATGACAGATATTCAGCATGTCCCTCCTGTCCTAGCGGACGGCGTCTCCTGTTCTCCGTGGCCTCCGCCGCCATTACAAGTTTCCACATGCTGTTTACAAACAGACTTTTCCCTCCAGAGCCAAACATGGGAGCAGCCATGTTTGGGTTAATCCTCTCTGATAGCTCAGCCAATCCCTGCTTCCCAGCAGGTATAAGTATCCTGAACCAAGGCTTCCTGTTGTCAGTGCTATGGTTGTCTAACCCAGTGTTGGATGTCTCTACATTCTGTCGGTGTTCCTGCTTGCTGTCTCCAGGTATTCCAGCTCCTGTGACCTTGCTCCACTTAAAGAGACCTGCACCAGTTTCCATCCTGCGGTGTTACCAGCAGTGTTCCTTCGACATTTCCAGTTCTCAGCGGTGTTCCCACATCGTTTCCAGCTGCCAGCAGTGTTCCTTCACTGTTTCCAGTTCTCAGCGGTGTTCCTACATCGTTTCCAGTTACCAGCGGTGATTTCCACATTGCCTCTTGTCACCAGCGGTGTTCCTACATCGGTTCCAGTCACCAGCGGTGTTCCTACGTCAGTTTCAGTCACCAGTAGTGTTCCTACATCGGTTCCAGTCACCAGCGGTGTTTCTACATCGTCTTCAGCTCACCATCGGTGCTCCAACATCAAACTGTGTCACCATCGGTAAGTTCTTTTGTATTCTCACCATCAGTGCCAGTTCTACCCAGCATCCTCGGCAGTCCTCCAGCTCTCAGCCTACCTCGGTGCTCTGTCATCAACTCCAGCTTCCAGTGTGTCATCCTCTGGTCAGTATCAGTTCATCTCGTCAGTACAGTGGTTAGCTGTTAACATCTATGGACTATACCATCTCAGTGTCTTCCAAGACTGTGCCATATAGATTTCTTACCATACCAAACAGCATACTTTTTACCACCACATCTGAGGAACTGTGCTGCTATATTCTTACTGTGACTTCCATTTGCTGAGCATTGATTCTTGCATCCAACTGCCGTTATGATTATTTGAACTGTGTGCCACTAAAGAACTTGAACTTTTACTCCTCTGCCATTTTGGTCACGCCTTTGGTAAGGGTACTCTGCATGTCTAGGAATCCCATACTGCCAACCAGGTTCACTAACATGTTAGCCCCTATACCTGAGGCTTCCCCAGGTCAGCCTCAACCCTCAGGTGTGACAGTTAGCACTGACCACATGAATCCAGCCGGGGAACAAGCCCAAGCGTCCAATCCTGTACAATATCAACATCCTGTACAACATCAACAGTCTAGAACATCAAGAGGCTGCACAGGGACAAGTGATTTGCTGTCTCCAAGATCTCTCTACCAGGCTGGATGGAATTCAAGCAACTCTCCGTGGTTCTGGAGCATCCAGTGTATCTCCAGCAGTATCCCAGGTGGAATTCCCACCAATCATTCCCGTTTCTTCACCTCAAATTCATTTGCCGACGATAGCTAAATTCGATGGTTCCCCTAAAGCCTGTTGAGGGTTCTTAAACCAATGTGAAATATATTTCGAACTACAGCCTGGCAACTTTCCTACGGAGCATACCAAGGTAGCCTACATTATCTCCCTCCTCTGTGGCTCTGCGCTGGATTGGGCATCGCCTTTGTGGAGAGATCTGATGCGTTATTATCTTCATACACAAATTTTGTGGTGGCATTTAGATGCATCTTTGACGAGCCTGGGCAAGTGTCTTCTGCCTCTACCAACCTTCTTCAGCTGCGCCAGGCATCACGAACAGTCGGCCAATACTTGTTGCAATTCCATATTCTAGCGTCTGAACTGTCCTGGAACGATGACGCTCTCTATGCAACTTCCTGGTACGGGTTATCTGAACAGATTAAAGAGGAGCTTGTTGCCAGAGACTTACCTCAAAAATTGGATGAGCTCATATCCCTCTGCACAAAGGTTTATCTCCATTTCTGTGAAAGGGCAGCTGAGCGTGGGATGTCTACGCTTCTTAAAACACCTGCAGTTGTTTCTCCATGCCAGCCATCTCCTCCTAAGGATGAGCCCATGCAGATAAACCGTTCACGTCTGGTGCCCACAAAGCATAGAAGACGTCTATCTGAACACCTGTGTCTGTACTGTGCTGCACCATCCCATGTTATTAACACTTGTCCTAAGCATCAGGGAAACTCTATATCCTAGCAAGTCAAGGAGAGGGCAGGCTAGGAGTGATGAACTCCTCTCCATCTTCCTGTGATTGTAATCTTCCTGTATCTCTGCAAGTGTCCCAGCGCTTCAGGAATATTATTGCTCTTCTGAATTCTGGAGCGGCTGGGAACTTCGTTATTGCCGACCTCATTAAGCGGTGGTCCCTACCCACCGAGAGGCTTGCGTCCTCTGTATGTCTGACTGCTGTGAATGGCAGCAAGATTTCTGATGCTACCATAACTACAAGACTCTACCTATCCATCTGAAGGTAAGAGCTCTCCACTCATAACTGTTGTCTTTTCTAGTTATTCCTACAGCTACGCATCCTCTAGTTCTGGGCCTCCCATGTCTTTGTCTTCATAATCCCCAGATTGATTGGAAGACTATGCAGATCCTGGCATGTAGTCCCTCTTGTCTTAGAACCTGTCTTCAAAAATCCTTCCAGCTCGTAGTTCCACTTCCAAACCTCCTGATGTTCCACCTCTTCCATACCAAGAATTCACTGATGTCTTCAGTAAGTCCTCCACAGATATTCTTCCTCCACATAGAAAGTGGGATTGTCCGATCAACCTAATTCCAGGTAAGACTCCTCCTCGAGGGTGCACCTACCCCCTGTCGCTTCCTCAGACTCAAGCTATGGAGGATTATATTAAAGAAAACCTCGCCAAGGGGTTCATCCAACCATCCTCTTCACCTGCAGATGCAGGTTTTTTCTTTGTTAAAAAGAAAGGTGGCGGATTGCGACCATGTATCGACTATCGAAAACTAAATTACATCACAGTGAAGAATCGGTATCCATTACAATTAATCACCGAGCTATTTGACAGTGTTAGTGGAGCAACTATCTTATCTAAGTTGGATCTAAGGGGTGCCTGCAGTCTCATCTGTATCCGAAAGGGTGGAAGGCCGCTTTTTTTTTTACCCGTGACGGACACTATGAGTACTTCGTCATGCCTTTCGGACTCCAGCTGTGTTTCAACACTTTGTCAATGAAATTGTCCGTGATATCCTCTACCGTCATGTTGTTGTTTACCTCAATGACATCCTCATCTTTGCTAACGACCTAGAGCAACATCGTTTCTGGATGTGTTTCCATTGAGTTCTCACCATCTGTGCCAGTTCCACTCAGCAGCTTTGGCAGTCGTCCAGCTCACAGCCTACCTCAGTGCTCTGCCATCGACTCCTACTTCCAGTGTGTTATCTTCTGGTCAGTATCTGTTCAATTCTTCAGTACAGTGGTTAGCTGTTTAAATCTATGGACTAGGGCCCTCATTCCGAGTTGTTCGCTCGCAAGCTGCTTTTAGCAGCTTTGCACACGCTAAGCCGCCGCCTACTGGGAGTGAATCTTAGCTTAGCAAAATTGCGAACGGAAGATTAGCAAAATTGCGAATAGACACTTCTTAGCAGTTTCTGAGTAGCTCCACACTTACTCGGCATCTGCGATCAGTTCAGTGCTTGTCGTTCCTGGTTTGACGTCACAAACACACCCAGCGTTCGCCCAGACACTCCCCCGTTTCTCCAGCCACTCCCGCGTTTTCCCCAAAAACGGTAGCGTTTTTTCGCACACACCAATAAAACGGCCTGTTTCCGCCCAGAAACACCCACTTCCTGTCAATCACATTACGATCACCAGAACGAAGAAAAAACCTCGTAATGCCGTGAGTAAAATACCGAACTGCATAGCAAATTTACTTGGCGCAGTCGCACTGCGGACATTGCGCATGCGCATTAGCGACTAATCGCTCCGTTGCGAAAGAAAAATAACGAGCGAACAACTCGGAATGACCACCTATGTGATGACACAGCCTGCGCATCGTGTCGCACAGTGGTAAACGCCACGTGGTTACTTTCTTAGCCCTGGTCCTACCCACGGACTAATTGCCAATATGTATTTAGTTATATGCTAGGCAATATTGTAGTGTGTTATTATATTGTACAGTTATATTTTGTCTGTTATATTTGGAACATGTAGTTTATTTGGTTATACTGTGTTCAATGTGTGTAATTATTAACAGGAATAAGTCTATGCCAGAGTGTTATTTAGCATGGTAAACAATTCATTGTAATGTAAATCCCCTAGCTGTACAATCAGATGTGATTAGGATGAGTAAATTAAGTAGTAAACAGGTTATGTATGAGCCTGCAGGTAATCTGATCCTATACACCCCATTGTGTACAGTACCCAGACACCTTGTCTCCACTCCTCTGTGACCTCCTGACTGACCAGCTTGTGTGATGAATAGACAGGGGAGGGTATGACAAGAGGAGCGAGCACTTCTGGTTAGGGAGAGATCTGTACAGAAGGTCAGAGAGTGGAGGTACTTCTGAAGTGCAGGCGCTGACTAGGCATTTCGGTGCCGTCAGTGGCGAGAATCCGTGGCGAAGGGTGTTGTGTGATCTAGTATTCCAGACCAGGAGACACAGAACTACTGCTGGCATGTAACATCAGGAGACTGTAATCCTATACTACTGTGGCACTTAGTAAGTAAGATACAATCCTGGCTTGCGATTGATAATGTTCAGGGCATTTGCCATTTTACTAAACTGTTTACCTGAGTGATCAGAGAATCCATATCAGACTATACCATATCAGTTTCTTCCAAGCCTGTGCCATATTAATGTCATACTATACCAAACAGCATACTTGCTACTACCGTATTTGAGGAACTGTGCTGCTATGTTAATACTTTGAATCCTAACTGCTGATTATTGAGCCTTTCATTTATTTATTTATTTATTTATTTATTTATTAACAGTTTCTTATATAGCGCAGCAAATTCCGTTGCGCTTTACAATTTGAATCAACTGCCGTTGTGATTATCTGAACTGTGCACAATAAAGAACAAACTTTTACTCCTCTGTCGTTTTGGTCACGCCTTTGGGCGCCTGTGCTAAGGTTACCCTGCATGTCTATGGATCCCATATTGCCACTGAGATTCACTTACACGTCAGCCGCTACGCCTGAGGCTTCCCCAGGTCAGCCTCAACCCTCAGGCGTGACACTAAATACCTAATATGGTTATACTCTTCATTCCATCCCAAAAACTTCCATCAAGAACAGGGCTGGTGCAATGGGTGCTGCTACTTTCACAAGTGGATGTGTAAGAGCGTACCGCCGGATGGGATTACAGCAGTCGAAATACTGATGTCGGAATCCCAAGTGCTCTTTTAGCAGTACACGCTCGCATCCTGATGCGGGGGTGGATGGTTAGGTTTAGACATTAGAAGGGGGGTTTGGGTGCAGGGAAGGTGGTGGTTAGGTAAGGGGGGCTAGAGTTAGGCACCACTGGGGAGGGTTAGGCACCTACAAGGGAGGGTTAGGGTAGGGGGCAGTGGTGGGTTAAGATACTTTCCAGGGGTCTTTCGGGATTCTGATGGTTGGGGTGCCTCTGTTGTATTCTGACCACTGGCATCCCATCCATCGTTCTATCATACCGAATCCGTAGGAACAGTGCAGCCACAAAGATGCGTTCAACTCTGAATACAGGCAAAGATTCACATTTATTTTGGAGCACACAGAATCACCACATCTGTGGCCTGCTTGTGTTCTTCCCTGTATCTTTGACCATCCAGACCTCAACCTTTACAGACTGCTACCTGCTAAAGTGCTACTGAACTGCTCAGTGCCACTGGAGGAAATATCACCACCTCCATGAATTCATCTGTTCATCTTACTGAACAGCTCTTTCTGCTGTGGGGTACACTGGGCTCCACAAGTCTGGACAATGGGGTGTAGAGTAGGATCTTGATCCGAGGCACCAACAGACTCAAAGCTTTGACTGTTCCCAGAATGCACAGCGCCGCCTCCTATATCACCCCTCCTCCCAGCACAGGAGCTCAGTTTCGTTAGTTGGTGCTGCAGTAAGCAGGCACTTAACAGAGGGGCTGCTCCATGCAGCCCTAAGAAAGGCTTTTTTTCTGAAGAAAAAGTGAAGACTTCAGGGCAGCAGCAGTGGTAAATGTCTTGTGACATTCTCTGCTGCGGCTCCAGCTCTCCCCAGCGGCGCTGTACACTCCCGAGCCCTGGTTGCCGGGTACATACAGTGGAGGCTCCGGTTTACTTCACGTTAGGCACACATCGCTGGGGCTCTCCAGGATCATGTGGCCGCGCTTCGGGAGGTGGTAAGTGGGTCCCGCTCGCGGGACCCGGACTTTATCGCGATCCGGCGCGGTCAGTGGGAGGCGGACCGCGCGCGCTGGCGGTGGACACTGTGGATACAGGCGATCCCACTAGATCACCAGGGCATGGGCGCAGGTCAGGTTTTCCCTCAAAACCGATTTTAAATCGCCCACAGTACCCGGTGGTTTTGCCAGCAAGGGGGATAAGGCTTAGACCTGAAGCCCCTAACCCAGCCCCTATATGTTAATACATATAGCTACCTTAGTGACCTCAATTTTTCATCAAATAATTTGTATGGTCTGTTAATAGACCTTGTACAATCAGATTCTCGCTTTTATATCTTTGCCACAAGTATATATCTGTTTTCACAGTAATAAGTGATTTGATTGTTGAAAATGTATATATAAAAAATTCTTTTAAGCTATTACAAATTAATTTATTTACTGTTTTTCCTCTGTATATGTAAAAAGGAGATCTAAAAATTGTTCTCCCACTCACATCAATCTCGTTCTATCCTTACTAACGTTACACTTATAAATAATGACATCACTGACTTAATTCTAATGATAACTGTTTACACTTGCGGTAATAAATTCAGGATGTTCGATTCTCATATTTCCATATTTTTATATTCTTACTAGTTTTATGAATTATTTAACAATTAGCCTACAAAATTTCTCTCTCCACTGACTTAATTATTCACACTTATCTATATTACTTAATTTTACATGACGATTAAGGGAGGCTCTATCTTTACATTTCCCTTCTGTCTATTATTCTTACCTATCACATATCACTAATCTATATCCCCACTCACTATATCTCCTATATCACATTTTTCTTAATTTATAAATTTTGCCGATATGTTTAATTATTACATTTTATAATACTACACAATTATTGCACAGTCACTTTTATCTAAAACTCCCGTAACACTCTGAGGACATATCATAAGAATTTGTACACACCACACTGGATTATCACCAAACCTTACATCTAATTTGCTACACTGTATCACATAGATAGTATGATCATTCAAAACAATGCGCAGGGAACCCACAGGGATTTACAGAATAGTTGTACTAGCTAATTGTTAACGGATGCATGAACTTTATATCAGATTTCCAGTTATATATATATATTTATATATCATTTATTTTATTTTATTTATTTATGTGTTTATATATACCTTAATAAGAATAAAGATACTATTGCACCATTGGAGGATCCCATATATCACAAAGTATGAGAATCTGTATCATGTATTGCTTGTGTGCAAACGTATATATGGGTTGTGGCTCTAGCAATTAATGTGACTCTCAGAGACACATTAATTAGCAGCTCATTAATTACACACCTCATTATTGATGCAGAAGTCTAATTAATTCACATTAATGATCCAGTTTCTGACAAAGTCTTAAGTTGTATAATAATTTTTTATTTTTTATTATTATTTTTTGTCTTTCTTTACATACATATATACGCCTTTGACCAATAGTATTGTATTAAACTCCTCCTCAGAAAAATAGTAGTTATTATCCTAAACTAATTAACTAATTAATTAGTTATGACGCCGATGGCTTCGGCTTTAAATGAGATCTCAGCCCCCCTGACGCTACGGATGTGACCAAGCTTTTTTGTGAAACGTACGTCATCCACTGAATAGCGGGACACGGACGTACATTCAACACGGCGGCACGGGAATTACCCGACCCGGCGTCCCCCTTCCCCGCTGAGGCTCCAAAAAGAGACTTTACCCGTAGCGGCACCAGGACACTGGACGGGACACGGACGTACACTTAACACGGTGGTACGGGAATCACCCGACCCGGCGTCCCCCTTCCCCGCTGAGGCTCTAAAAAATCCACTGAATAGCGGGACACGGACGTACACTTAACACGGTGATACGGGAATTACCCGACCCGGCGTCCTCCATCCCCGCTGAGGCTCCAAAGAGAGGCTTTACCCGTAGCGGCACCAGGACACTAGACGGGACACGGACGTCCACTTAACACGGTGGTACGGGAATCACCCGACCCGGCGTCCCCCTTCCCCGCTGAGGCTCCAAAGAGAGACTTTCCGTAGCGGCACCAGGACACTGGGGGCCTCCACCCTTGGTGAATACTACACATGGGCACACATGATATACCAGGCATGGGAAGATCCTGATCTGACGTCCAGTCCCTGCAGCATTTATAGAACAGCGGGACACGGATATACAATCACTTGACCCGGCGCCCATCTCTTATTGAGACTGCTAAATGGAGAGATCTTACTTGTAGTGGCATTAGAACACGGAGGTGAACGTGACAAGGGTGCCTACCATACACCGGGCGAACGCTTATCAGGTACTCAGGGCTGCCCTCTCATCCATTGCATGGTATCTTGGCCCCCCTGCTATGCTCCTAGATAACAGGGGTGGGGGATACCAAGCGTGGACAGTAGAAGCAGCCCGCACTGTTCTTTCCCTTCAGCCCCAGGTGGACGGCTCTTCCCTGCTCTCATTGTTCCCATTCACTGCCTAAAGCGGCACATGGGACAAAAGCAGAAAGGGAATCTGTCTCCACACACCTGGGACCTTTTTTCCTTCCCTTTTCATCTTTGGTATTTGTACCCTGGTAAATGAAAATGATATGAATATACCTACCACATATGGTTATAGGAATTAACTAACCCATGTGCCGACAATTAGCCTCAATTATGTCCCAGGGAAAGATTTCAATGAATTACAATATTGCTTAGATCTCTTACATCAAGGAGATATTTTTCACAGTCTTTATATGAATTTGAATAATGGTACAAACAACCTTCTTTCCTTTCTTTCTGAAGAGAAATATATATGCATATATGTTACAAAAACTCTTATGTAATTCATCGTGCTTTCTCCATTTTTCTCCATTTGTTACTTGGATTTGTTCTCTTGATTGGTATTTGTACAAGTAATATGTGTCTTGGGTAACCATTACGGGCCAATTGGATAGGGACTTACATTCATTTCTCCCTCCACTAAAGAGCGCGGTATTTACAGTCTCTCAAGAGAGCTAAATTAGCACTGACCAATTTTTATTAAATTTCACAATGCTTATTTAATCACAATTTCTTTCCCCTTTTTTTGCCTGAACAACCAATTTACTGATAATTGGCATCATTTTGATGACCCAATTCTATAGGCAAAATACATGAATCTTACACTTATATATATAAAATAAAATAAAAATTATCATTTTTGCAATTTTCAGGCCATCAGATAGGATAGAATTCCTGCTCGAGATATTCAAAAAATTCTTTTAGATATGGAAATAAAAGTTTGAAATATTTTAATACACAATAATCATTTCAAAAGAGTGTGCCACACACTAAGCCTCTTTTAGTGATAGGTCCACTAGTGACCCACACTAAAAAATTCCCCCCCAAAAATACTACAACTTAGCTTAGTGGCGCACCTCCAACCCCTATTGATTCTTACAGGGATCTTCTAGTGGCCCTTACTTCAATATTTTCTCTCAAATGGTTGGTTTCTATTTGACATTTTTCAATTTTCCAAATTACCAGTGCAGTGTCTTTTGGACCTTGTGTCCTCTTTCTAGAAAACTTATCATGTATACTGAGCCTTGATCTCAGCTTTCCAGACTCTTGCACGGTTATAAACTTACTTACATATTTACAACACTTGTAAATAATTAGAACAGGTTTCTGACATCTGAGGCAGCAGAATTGTTGTTAAAAATGGCGAATTTCTCTCTAAGAGACGCCCTAAACGGTAGACTTAAAATAGGGGATCTGAGCAACATATTCCCGGATAATACAATACAACAGGAAATGGATCCCAAATGGGAGGAGGATTTGCTTAAACTTAAGCAATCGTTACAGAGACAGATACGCACTAGGTGGGACCTGACCAGTCTGGAGAATTATATGAAAAACAAAATCTCCCCAAGGGGTCTAAGGCCCAGACTATTCCCAGCGTTTAGTCTGATCTCTGATAATTTGAATAAAGAATGGGAGAATTGTCTGCATAAATGTTCTCAGGAATTGATGAGCATATTAGCCAAGCATGACAATTTGGTCTTAGAGGAATACGACAGGGAGATAGAAAGACTAAGTAAAAGTCTGGAAATCTGGGAGAAAGATACTCAATTCCAGAAGCTATTTGAAAGACAAGAGAAGGAATTAGAAAGCTATGAGGATACCATCATTGAGAGGAAAAGATCTAAATACTTACGTGACAAAAGAGACTTCCTGAGTAATAACATCTTCAGATGGAGCAGTAAGAAACAGAGAGGTCATCCCCAGACAGAGGAATCTGGAAATGTATACATCATCTGAATTAGAATCGTCGGGAGGTGAGGATGCCCACGAAGCCAGTGGCCCAGATCCTACAGGACAACACATCTTGGAACGGGACCCTTTTTTAGGGGTAGGGCGGGGTACCAGAGGTTACCCCGCAAAAGGAAGACACGGAGGGGGACAAAGAGGAAACCAGGACCCCCAAAGATGGGAAACACCAGTCACACACAGGTATCCGAGAAGAAAGATAAACAACAGGAAATACTGATGGAGGAATCTACCCTTAAAGTTATCAATCTCTCGGGACATATACTAACGCAGGACCAGAACTCAGTCCTAAGGAAAGGTCTATCTTTTGCCCCACAGAAGAGCTTTAATCGCTTCCAATGGGAGAAGGATACGAAGCTATTCTGTCGTAAACTCCTATTGGCCAAATTTTATGCCAATAAAACAATGGAGCAAACAGAAAGATTGGACACATCTTTTCCATTATTACAGCAAGATGTGCATAGTACCAGTGGTTATGAAGGGATAGCCGTATCTGAAGAGCTCACGGAACAGGATCAGGAAATTATCTCAATATTAGAAGAGCTCTCCATGGAAAACACCCTAAAAGAGACCCAAATGAGAACTAGAACCATATGTAAGAAAAGGTCAACTTTCTTCCCACAGGACCAGATATGTCCAGAGGTTAAGATCTTTATGGACATGGTCAGTAGAGATCTAGATGGGATACGAAGAAAGGGATCCAGACATATGGACAATTTCACCAAAGGGGAACGAAGAGCACTGAATGAGATCAGAAGTTGGGAGGATGTGGTCGTGAAATCCTCCGACAAAGGGGGTAACATCGTCCTATGGCCGAAGGAGAAGTATACTCAAGAGGCCATGAGACAACTCAATGACTTTCAGTGTTATGTCAAGACATTATTCAATCCTACAGATAATTGTAGAATAGCTCTTAATCGAATCACTGATAAAGCTCTGAAGGATAACGTGATCATGCGACAAGAATATGATTTCTTACGAGTAGACCATCCTAGGACTCCAACCTTCTACCTCTTACCCAAGGTCCACAAGGATATGAGCAACCCCCCAGGAAGACCGATAGTGTCCGGTATAGGGGGAGTGTCAGAGAAGGCTAGCATCTTTATTGACACCCATCTGCGGAAACATGTAACCGCATTACCCTCCTACACACGTGACACGGGGGATGTCATCATCAAACTACATGATGTAAAACTGGAGGATAATTACCTTCTGGTAGGTCTTGATGTTGAGTCACTGTACAGTAGTATCAACCATGAAAAAGGTCTCGCCGCGGTGGAATATTTCCTCCAAATGGAAGGCCCCAGTGACTTTAACTCCTTCTTACTGCGACTTCTACACTTTGTTCTGCACAAGAATATTTTCACATTTGCCGATGCGTTTTACACCCAGATACGTGGAACAGCCATGGGTGCAGCATGTGCGCCCACGTATGCCAACCTATATCTGGGTTGGTGGGAAAAGGAGGTGGTATTCAATGAGATCAATGAACCCTTCACCAACAAGATAATAACTTGGATGCGATATATAGATTATATTTTTGTCATCTGGGAGAGTGATGCCGAGTCACTGAAAGAGTTTATCCAGCAGCTGAACAAGAACGACTTGAACCTTAGACTTACATATGAGATCAGCAGGGAAACCATCCCTTTCTTGGACCTCAGAATCTACAGGGATAAGAATGACATGTTGGCGACAGAACTTTATAGGAAAAAAACAGCTACCAACAGCTTGCTACTTAGTACCAGCTCACACTTACCCGCCACTATGCAGAACATCCCTAGAGGTGAATTCCTTAGGTTAAGACGGAATTGTTCGGATGATGATGTGTATAAGATCAAGAGTAAGGAACTGATGGGTAGACTCAAAGAGAGAGGATACAGTATGAGATGTATCAAGAAAGCCAGCAGACACCTTTTCAACACTAACAGGCAGTCCATTATCTTCCAAGAAAGCAGAAGAGTAAAACAATTGAAAGACTCCTCAATTAAACCAACAATACGGTTTGTGGGTGATTTCTGCCAAGAGTGGAAAGAAATCAGGGGGATCATTAACAAACATTGGCCCCTACTACTTAATGACTCTGACTTGGCCAACAATCTCGGTCCAACTGTATCAATGAGCTGGAAGAAGTCACCCAACATAGGAGACAAATTGGTTAGAAGTCACTTCTGCCGGTTAACAAAACGAGAAGATAGGATTAAAGGCACCTACCCATGTGGATCCTGTGCTGCCTGTTCATATGTTGAAACAAGGCCCGACATCAAGGACAGAGATGGAGAGGGGCTACTAATGAATGAGTTCTCTAACTGCCAAACAAACAACGTCATCTATTGCATCCAATGCCCACGTAAAATGTTATAGGTGGGCATGACCACTAGGATGGTCAAAATACGCATAATGGAGCATTTGGGTAACATTAGGAACGTTGAAGCAGATGTTATGCGTTTTAGGAGGATCACCACAGTTGCAAGACATTTTCAACGAAAACACTCTAAATCCCCTCAAGGATTGAAGTTCTTCTGTCTGGAAAGACTGCGGATGGGTATAAGAGGAGGGGACACATCTAGAGAACTGCAAAAGTTGGAAAGCAAATGGATTTTTAAATTGAACACAATGGCACCAAGAGGCCTAAATGAAAACATCAACTTTGGTGTCTTCCTTCCTACTTGAAATTTACCCCCCTCTTTATCCTCCCCTCAGGCATCTATTAATTTTCCATGATCTTATACAATTCAATTATCTACTCAGTATATCATCTGGCTCTTGTACATCCCCATCCCCCTCTCACATGATCCTCCGTATCTCTCTGTATCTCTATTTTCCTCATTTATATCAATTTTTATCTCCTGTTCCTCTTATAATTCTGAGATATATCTCCCTTTTTCCTCTATTAATATACTTATCAGACCCTCATCAATTATTCTGGTCAGATCCAGACTTATGCTACAGATGCATGGATGTATATGAGTAATCTCCATACACATCAATGCATCATATAGCTGGCATTAACCATCATATGACGTATCTCCTAGTGATAGGAACATATTAACCCTGGAAGACAACTTTTGAAATAAAAGATTAGGGTCAATATAATGAGAAGTAAGATCCATTTATTTATATACTCTTCTCTATATGTTAATACATATAGCTACCTTAGTGACCTCATTTTTTCATCAAATAATTTGTATGGTCTGTTAATAGACCTTGTACAATCAGATTCTCGCTTTTATATCTTTGCCACAAGTATATATCTGTTTTCACAGTAATAAGTGATTTGATTGTTGAAAATGTATATATAAAAAATTCTTTTAAGCTATTACAAATTAATTTATTTACTGTTTTTCCTCTGTATATGTAAAAAGGAGATCTAAAAATTGTTCTCCCACTCACATCAATCTCGTTCTATCCTTACTAACGTTACACTTATAAATAATGACATCACTGACTTAATTCTAATGATAACTGTTTACACTTGCGGTAATAAATTCAGGATGTTCGATTCTCATATTTCCATATTTTTATATTCTTACTAGTTTTATGAATTATTTAACAATTAGCCTACAAAATTTCTCTCTCCACTGACTTAATTATTCACACTTATCTATATTACTTAATTTTACATGACGATTAAGGGAGGCTCTATCTTTACATTTCCCTTCTGTCTATTATTCTTACCTATCACATATCACTAATCTATATCCCCACTCACTATATCTCCTATATCACATTTTTCTTAATTTATAAATTTTGCCGATATGTTTAATTATTACATTTTATAATACTACACAATTATTGCACAGTCACTTTTATCTAAAACTCCCGTAACACTCTGAGGACATATCATAAGAATTTGTACACACCACACTGGATTATCACCAAACCTTACATCTAATTTGCTACACTGTATCACATAGATAGTATGATCATTCAAAACAATGCGCAGGGAACCCACAGGGATTTACAGAATAGTTGTACTAGCTAATTGTTAACGGATGCATGAACTTCATATCAGATTTCCAGTTATATATATATATTTATATATCATTTATTTTATTTTATTTATTTATGTGTTTATATATACCTTAATAAGAATAAAGATACTATTGCACCATTGGAGGATCCCATATATCACAAAGTATGAGAATCTGTATCATGTATTGCTTGTGTGCAAACGTATATATGGGTTGTGGCTCTAGCAATTAATGTGACTCTCAGAGACACATTAATTAGCAGCTCATTAATTACACACCTCATTATTGATGCAGAAGTCTAATTAATTCACATTAATGATCCAGTTTCTGACAAAGTCTTAAGTTGTATAATAATTTTTTATTTTTTATTATTTTTTGTCTTTACATACATATATACGTCTTTGACCAATAGTATTGTATTAAACTCCTCCTCAGAAAAATAGTAGTTATTATCCTAAACTAATTAACTAATTAATTAGTTATGACGCCAATGGCTTTAAATGAGATCTCAGCCCCCCTGACGCTACGGATGTGACCAAGCTTTTTTGTGAAACGTACGTCATCCACTGAATAGCGGGACACGGACGTACATTCAACACGGCGGCACGGGAATTACCCGACCCGGCGTCCCCCTACCCCGCTGAGGCTCCAAAAAGAGACTTTACCCGTAGCGGCACCAGGACACTGGACGGGACACGGACGTACACTTAACACGGTGGTACGGGAATCACCCGACCCGGCGTCCCCCTTCCCCGCTGAGGCTCTAAAGAATCCACTGAATAGCGGGACACGGACGTACACTTAACACGGTGATACGGGAATTACCCGACCCGGCGTCCTCCATCCCCGCTGAGGCTCCAAAGAGAGGCTTTACCCGTAGCGGCACCAGGACACTAGACGGGACACGGACGTCCACTTAACACGGAGGTACGGGAATCACCCGACCCGGCGTCCCCCTTCCCCGCTGAGGCTCCAAAGAGAGACTTTATCCGTAGCGGCACCAGGACACTGGGGGCCTCCACCCTTGGTGAATACTACACATGGGCACACATGATATACCAGGCATGGGAAGATCCTGATCTGACGTCCAGTCCCTGCAGCATTTATAGAACAGCGGGACACGGATATACAATCACTTGACCCGGCGCCCATCTCTTATTGAGACTGCTAAATGGAGAGATCTTACTTGTAGTGGCATTAGAACACGGAGGTGAACGTGACAAGGGTGCCTACCATACACCGGGCGAACGCTTATCAGGTACTCAGGGCTGCCCTCTCATCCATTGCATGGTATCTTGGCCCCCCTGCAATGCTCCTAGATAACAGGGGTGGGGGATACCAAGCGTGGACAGTAGAAGCAGCCCGCACTGTTCTTTCCCTTCAGCCCCAGGTGGACGGCTCTTCCCTGCTCTCATTGTTCCCATTCACTGCCTAAAGCGGTACATGGGACAAAAGCAGAAAGGGAATCTGTCTCCACACACCTGGGACCTTTTTTCCTTCCCTTTTCATCTTTGGTATTTGTACCCTGGTAAATGAAAATGATATGAATATACCTACCACAAATGGTTATAGGAATTAACTAACCCATGTGCCGACAATTAGCCTCAATTATGTCCCAGGGAAAGATTTCAATGAATTACAATATTGCTTAGATCTCTTACATCAAGGAGATATTTTTCACAGTCTTTATATGAATTTGAATAATGGTACAAACAACCTTCTTTCCTTTCTTTCTGAAGAGAAAGGATTAGCAATTAGAACAGGATATAATATGAATGTTCAAATCCTACTTGTGCTATAATTCTTTTCTGTTTTTTTTCCAGTCAAGTACACTTGAGACAGTGCAATTATTACCTGATCTCCAGTACGACCTGTTTCATTTACTATACACTGTTGCAGAATGGTGAATGTGAAATTGTATCAAATTACATTAACACTATTACTGCAGTCCTGAACAGTGGACTGATGTAAAGAGTGCATATATGTTACAAAAACTCTTATGTAATTCATCGTGCTTTCTCCATTTGTTACTTGGATTTGTTCTCTTGATTGGTGTTTGTACAAGTAATATGTGTCTTGGGTAACCATTACGGGCCAATTGGATAGGGACTTACATTCATTTCTCCCTCCACTGAAGAGCGCGGTATTTACAGTCTCTCAAGAGAGCACAGCAGTAGCTAAATTAGCACTGACCAATTTTTATTAAATTTCACAATGCTTATTTAATCACAATTTCTTTCCCCTTTTTTTGCCTGAACAACCAATTTACTGATAATTGGCATCATTTTGATGATCCAATTCTATAGGCAAAATACATGAATCTTACACTTATATATATAAAATAAAATAAAAATTATCATTTTTGCACTTTTCAGGCCATCAGATAGGATAGAATTCCTGCTCGAGATATTCAAAAAATTATTTTAGATATGGAAATAAAAGTTTGAAATATTTTAATACACAATAGTCATTTCAAAAGAGTGCGCCACACACTAAGCCTCTTTTAGTGATAGGTCCACTAGTGACCCACACTAAAAAATTCCCCCCCAAAAATACTACAACTTAGCTTAGTGGCGCACCTCCAACCCCTATTGATTCTTACAGGGATCTTCTAGTGGCCCTTACTTCAATATTTTCTCTCAAATGGTTGGTTTCTATTGACATTTTTCAATTTTCCAAATTACCAGTGCAGTGTCTTTTGGACCTTGTGTCCTCTTTCTAGAAAACCCAGCCCCAGGGCGCCATTTCCAGCAAGTGTTCCCGCCCTGGAGCTGCATCTCTGTCTTTTCCTCACTCCCTGTCAGTGTCTGCGGCTCCATTATTCCTCAGTTCATTGTTCCTGGGACTGCTTGGGCAAATCCTCCTATGTAAAGCCGCCTGGTTGTCAGCGCTGTGCCTTTACATGACACTTAAGTATTCTATCTACCTGCCTTTTTAGACAGTGATAGTTAAGAAATAGTGCATTTAGTCACGGGTTTATAGTACAATTACCCTGTGATATACATCCAGTTCTTACTGTGTAGTGTTATAGCTATTGACTATATAGCTGTGTAAACTAGTCCAGTGCAGTATTATTGTCTGTAATAACCTCTGCATTGTACAAACTGTGACTATTTGTGTGTGCATTTGATAGCTGAGTGGTGTCCATTTCTAGTCTTTCACTCAACGTGCTATCCCTATATTCCATAACCTGAGGGGGCTTGGTGCGTCAGGTGTTATTTAATATAGGATTTTCACAAAGATATACTGTATTACGTATTTTTCTCTGTGATTTAGTCACCATATCTCTCCTTTATCTCTGCTGGTGCTGACTACACTGCGCAGGTGTTTGGGTTTAGGGATATAGTGCTGCTAATAATTGTACCTTGTTACCTCATACTGCAAGTTGTATCATGTCTGCTTCTGAGGGTAACGGTTCTGGGGCTGAACACACTGTCGGTGTTGCTGCAGTCACAGACCCATATGAGGAGAATATAGCAGCTGTGGACTCTGGTTCTGGGGGCTCTTTGTCCCCCAGTGGGACTGTGGCAGCGGAGGCACATACTGACCCAACGTGGGCCACTTTTTCCATGCTTCTACACACGCTAGTTCACAAACTAACACCCCCTATGGGACCCCCAATGCCGGTACAACCGTATGCGGTCCCTGCAGCTAACCCGCCGTGGGCGGATGATTTATCTGCTCAATTAAAGACGTTGAACCAGTCCGTGACTACTAAAAAGTCTGACCAACGCTCGCCTAAGTCCAAAAGGTCCTCTAAGCGAGCGCTCGTCTCCTCGCAATCCACTGCTGTCACTGACACCTCGTCTGATGAAGACAGCACATACACTGACCCCACAGGTTCTGACTCAGATACGGCTGATGGGGAGGGTAGTTCACATGTGGATGTTCCTGATCTTTTGGAGGCTGTTAAGTTAATTCTGCAGATTACGGATGATCCCTAGCCATCTGTTCCTCCTAACAAACCAGATAGGTTCAAGCGTCAGAAGGTGGTTAAGCAGGTTTTACCTCACTGACCACCTAGTGGATATACTTCAGGAACCCTGGGAAAGCCCGGGTACGAAGTTTGTGCCTCAAAAGAAGATGCTGGCTCGCTATCCCCTCGCGCTAGAGCTGTCTAAGAATTGGGAAACGCCTCCTCCAGTAGACTCACATGTGGCTAGGATGGTGGTTTCCTCAGCTCTACCTGTCACTACTTTTTTGTCTCTAAAAGAGCCTATGGATAAACGTGTGGAGGGTTGTCTGAAAGCGATTTACACCCTCACGGGGGCTGCACAAAGGCCCACTATTGCAGCTACATGGGCTGCAGAGGCTATTTAAGCATGGGCCTTGGAGTTAGAAGCTGAAATCTCCCCTGACCATGCTAGACAATGCTTGTCATATATTGTCATAGCTTCTCGCTATATTAAAGAGGCGGCTTCTGATGCCTGTATCCTAGCAGCCAAGGCCTCTACTACGTCAGTCCTGGCTCGCCGAATATTGTGGCTGAGATCCTGGTCTGTGGATCTGGACTCTAGAAAAACCCTGGAGGTACTCCCTTTCAAGGGAGATATTCTGTTTGGGGAGGACTTAAATAAGATAGTGGCTGATTTGGCTACTGCCAAAACTGCCTGTCTGCCTAATACAGCTCCTTCTGTGTCGAAGGCCAAAGGTACGTCCTTTCGCCCCTTTCGTCCTTCAGGTAAAGCAAAAGGTCAGGCGTACCATAAGCAGGCCCGCTCTTCCAAACCTGGTAAGCCGAAGCCCAAAAGAGCCTGGGCTGGCCATCAGCCAGCTGCCAAGACTGATAAGCCTGCCGCATGACGGGGCGGGCCTCCCCCTGGGGGATCCCAGGGTGGGGGGCCGGCTTCTAGGGTATACCCAGGAATGGTTGAAGACCACTTCAGATGCTTGGGTACGGGAAGTCGTCACTCGAGGTTACGCCATAGCCTTCAAAAACCGACCCCCTCATCGATTTTGCCAAACAAACGTCCCGTCGGACCAGACAAAGGCAAACACTCTACATTCGGTGGTACAGACCCTCCTGGATACAGGAGTTGTAGTACACGTGCCTCTTGCTCAGAGAGGCCGGGGGTACTATTCTCCGCTGTTTCTAGTCCCGAAACTGAATGGGTCCTCCCGGCCCATTCTCAACCTGAAGGCACTGAACAGGTTTGTGAAGGTGTCCAAGTTCCATATGGAAACCCTTCGCTCTATAGTTCTGGCCTTGGAACCTGGGGACTACATGGTCTCCCTGGACATACAGGATGCTTACCTGCATATTCCTATAGCAGTGTCTCATCAGCAATACCTGAGGTTCGCTATTGGCAACCTACATTACCAGTTTCGTCCGTTACCTTTTGGTTTAACAACGGCTCCGCGAGTCTTCACCAAAGTTATGGCGGTGATGACAGTGGTACTCCGCCATCAAGGGGTCAGGATACTGCTGTATCTGGACGACTTGTTAATCCTGGCAAATTCCCCAGATCTTCTCCTGCGTCATCTGGACATGACGGTCCAGTTTCTACAAGCCCACAGGTGGCTCATCAACTGGAAGAAATCCTCCCTGGTCCCTGCTCAGAGCATGGTGCACCTGGGAGCGCTGTTGTTCTTGTCTCAGGAGAAAGTCCTGAAGCTTCAGGACAGGATTCGTTGCTTCCTTTCTCGTCCGCAAGTGTCGATACATTCGGCAATGCAGGTGCTGGGCCTCATGGTCTCGGCATTCGACATGGTATAGTATGCTCAATTCCATTCTCGCCCCCTCCAGAGGCTGATCTTAGCCAAGTGGGAAGGCCTGCCTCACCGGATCAGGTCTCATATGATCTCCTCTTTGACTCCGGAAGTCCGTCTGTCGCTGCTCTGGTGGCTCCAGGACCAACAATTGTGCAGGGGCCGTCCCTTCTGGATATCCAACTGGGACCTGTTGACGACAGATGCCAGTCTAAGAGGTTGGGGCGCGGTGCTGGAGCAGCACTCCTTGCAGGGTCGGTGGACCAAGGAGGAATCTCTCCTCTCGATCAACATTCTGGAATTGCGGGCGGTCTTCAATGCGTTGAACCTAGCCCAGCATTTGATCAGAACCGTCCTGTTCAAGTACAGTCGGACAACGCCACCACAGTGGCTTACATAAATCATCAAGGCGGCACTCGAAAGCCGTCTGGCAATGAAGGAAGTCTCACGGATTCTACATTGGGCAGAACGCCATCTACCGGCAATATCGGCAATATTCATTCCGGGAGTCCTGAATTGGGAAGCGGACTTTCTTAGTCGACAGGACGTACATGCCGGTGAGTGGGGCCTCCATCCAGAAGTGTTTCAACTCCTCGTGGAAAGGTGGGGTCTTCCAGATGTGGATCTGATGGCGTCTCGACACAATCACAAGGTTCCGGTCTTCGGAGCAAGGACAAGGGATCCTCAAGCAGCATTCGTGGATGCGCTGGCAGTGCCGTGGAGGTTTCGGCTGCCGTACGTGTTCCCTCCGGTGTCATTCGGAAGTTCAAGCAAGAAAAAGGAAATCTGCTTTAGCTCCGGCGTGGCCCAGACGGCACTGGTTCTCAGACCTGCAAGGCCTATCGTCATGGCGTCCAATTCTACTTGCACAACGCCCAGACCTTCTCGTTCAGGGCCCTTGTGTCTACTAGGACCTAGCCCGGCTATCTTTGACGGCGTGGCTCTTGAAGCTTCCGGCTTGAGGGCAAAGGGTTTTTCTGAAGAGGTCATTAAAACTATGTTGCGGGTCCGAAACCGGCTTCTGCTCGGATTTACCATAAAGTCTGGCATTCATACTTTGTTTGGTGCGCATCTAACAATTATGACGCTTCCAAGTTTAGTACAGCCAAACTGTTGGCTTTTCTGCAGCAAGGTCTAGATTTAGGCCTGCGTCTGGCCTCCCTCAAGGTTCATATTTCTGCCTTGTCGGTTTGGTTTGGAAAAATTGCGACTTTACCTGATGTTCATACTTTCACTCAGGGTGTGTTGCGTATCCAACCTCCCTATGTCCCGCCTGTGGCTCCTTGGGACTTGTCGGTGGTTCTGGAGGCATTTCAGGAGCCTCCATTTGAACCTCTTGGTACAGCTGACCTTAAGTGGCTTTCCCTTAAGGTGGTGTTCTTGCTGGCTATTGCCTCTGCTAGAAGGGTGTCGGATTTGGGTGCCTTGTCTTATAGTTCCCCATATCTGATTTTTCACCGTGACCGGGCAGTTCTTAGGACTCTCCCGGATATTTACCTAAGGTGGTTTCTTCGTTCCACCTTAATCAGGAGATTGTGGTTCCAGCCTTTGTCTCTCCTGATTTGTCTCCCAAAGAGCGGTCTTTGGATGTGGTACAGGCTCTCCGTATCTATGTGAAGAGAACTGCTTCTATTCGAAAATCTGATTCTCTCTTTGTTTTGTTTGGATTTCACAAACGTGGCTGGCCTGCTCACAAGCAGACCCTGGCCAGATGGATTAGAATGGTGATTGCACATGCTTATGTGCAGGCTGGTCTGTCAGCTCCTGCTCACATTACGTCCCATTGTACTCGGTCTGTTGGACCTTCTTGGGCGGCCCAACGTGGTGCGACCCTTGAACAATTGTGCAAGGCCGCTACGTGGTCCTCCGGGAACACGTTCATAAGGTTCTATGACTTCGATACTGCCGCTTCCCAGGATGCTTCCTTTGGACGCCGGGTTCTTGTGCCCGCTGCAGTGCGTCCCCTCCCATAAGGAACTGCTTTAGGACATCCCCATTGTCCAGACTTGTGGAGCCCAGTGTACCCCGCAGCAGAAAACGAGTTTTATGGTAAGAACTTACCTTTGTTAAAACTCTTTCTGCGAGGTACACTGGGCTCCACAGTGATTGCGCTGAGACGAAAAAAAAGTGGGTCCCAGGGACCCCTCACTTTTAAAAATTGGGGTCCTAACTGTCCTTTTGTGGGTCCCATCGGAATGAAGGTTCTTATTAATTATTCAAATATAAAAACACAACAACAAAACAAAAACTTAGGCGTCTGGCTTTGTGGGGAAGGGGCTTGGCCACATAATAGTGGCAATTCACATTACACCACACAGTAGTGCCGCTTATACACATTGCACCAGGTAGAACCTCCTATACACACTGCGCCAGGCAGAGCACATTATACGCATTGCACCAGGTAGAGCACATTATAGACATTGCACCAAGCAGAACCACCTATACACATTGTGCCAGGCAGAGCACGTTATACACTTTGCGCCAGGCAGAGCACGCTATACACTTTGCGCCAGGTATAACCAGCTATACACATTGCGCCTGGCAGAGCACGTTATACACATTGCGCCTGGCAGAGCACGTTATATACATTGCGCCAGAGTACATTATATACATTGCGCCAGACAGAGCACGTTATACACTTTGCGACAGACAGAGCACGTTATATACATTGCGCCAGGCAGAGCACGTTATATACATTGTGCCAGGCAGAGCACGTTATATACATTGCGCCAGTCAGAGTACGTTATATACATTGCACCAGGTAGAACCACCTATACAACCACTGAGCCAGGCAGATCACGTTATACATTTTAAACGGGGAGAAGCTGCGGGCAGCGCGATTGAATGGGGAGAATCTACCAGTGGTGATTTGATGGCAAGAGAGGCACTGAAACAGTATTATTAGCAGAGACACACTGGTCACTCAGAGACCTCTCTGCTTGTAGTGCGTAAAACGCGATATAGCGCATATTTTGCAATCAGTGACTATAGTGGGAAGAGAGTGAGGTGGGTGTAGGGGGAAGAGAGAGGGGGGCTGTAGGGGGAATAGAGAAACTGACTGAGGGGGGAGACAGAGAAGAAGAGAGACGGACAGAGAGGGGGCGGGACGGACAGAGAGAGAGAGGTGGGGAGACAGAGAGGGAACGAGGAGACGGACAGAGAGAGAGGGAGGGAACGAGGAGACGGACAGAGAGAGAGGGGGAACGAGGAGACGGACAGAGAGAGAGGGGGAACGAGGAGACGGACAGAGAGAGAGGGGGAACGAGGAGACGGACAGAGAGAGAGGGGGAACGAGGAGACGGACAGAGAGAGAGGGGGAACGAGGAGACGGACAGAGAGAGAGGGGGAACGAGGAGACGGACAGAGAGAGAGGGGGAACGAGGAGACGGACAGAGAGAGAGGGGGAACGAGGAGACGGACAGAGAGAGAGGGGGAACGAGGAGACGGACAGAGAGAGAGGGGGAACGAGGAGACGGACAGAGAGAGAGGGGGAACGAGGAGACGGACAGAGAGAGAGGGGGAACGAGGAGACGGACAGAGAGAGAGGGGGAACGAGGAGACGGACAGAGAGAGAGGGGGAACGAGGAGACGGACAGAGAGAGAGAGGGAACGAGGAGACGGACAGAGAGAGAGAGGGAACGAGGAGACGGACAGAGAGAGAGAGGGAACGAGGAGACGGACAGAGAGAGAGAGGGAACGAGGAGACGGACAGAGAGAGAGAGGGAACGAGGAGACGGACAGAGAGAGAGAGGGAACGAGGAGACGGACAGAGAGAGAGGGGGAACGAGGAGACGGACAGAGAGAGAGAGGGAACGAGGAGACGGACAGAGAGAGAGGGGGAACGAGGAGACGGACAGAGAGAGAGAGAGAGGGAACGAGGAGACGGACGGACAGAGAGAGGGAACGAGGAGACGGATGGACAGAGAGAGAGAGGGAACGAGGAGACGGACAGAGAGAGAGAGAGGGAACGAGGAGACGGACAGAGAGAGAGAGAGGGAACGAGGAGACGGACAGAGAGAGAGAGAGGGAACGAGGAGGAGACGGACAGAGAGAGAGAGAGGGAACGAGGAGGAGACGGACAGAGAGAGAGAGGGAACGAGGAGACGGACAGAGAGAGAGAGGGAACGAGGAGACGGACAGAGAGAGAGAGGGAACGAGGAGACGGACAGAGAGAGAGAGCGAAGAGACGGACAGAGAGAGAGAGAGAGCGAGGAGACGGACAGAGAGAGAGAGAGAGCGAGGAGACGGACAGAGAGAGAGAGAGGAGACGGACAGAGAGAGAGAGGGAACGAGGAGACGGACAGAGAGAGAGGGAACGAGGAGACGGACAGAGAGAGAGAGAGAGAGCGAGGAGACGGACAGAGAGAGAGGGAACGAGGAGACGGACAGAGAGAGAGGGAACGAGGAGACGGACAGAGAGAGAGGGAACGAGGAGACGGACAGAGAGAGAGGGAACGAGGAGACGGACAGAGAGAGAGGGAACGAGGAGACGGACAGAGAGAGAGGGAACGAGGAGACGGACAGAGAGAGAGAGAGGGAGGGAATGAGACTGACAGAGAGAGGGAATGAGAGAGAGAGAGGGGGAACGAGACGGCCAGAGAGAGAGGGAACGAGAGAGAGAGCGGGAGGGAGAGGGAACGAGACGGACAGAGAGAGAGAGCGGGAGGGAGAGGGAACGAGACGGACAGAGAGAGAGAGGGAACGAGAGAGAGAGTGGGAGGGAGAGGGAACGAGACAGACCGAGAGAGAGAGAGAGAACGAGACGGAGAGAGAACGAGACGGAGAGAGAGAGAGAGAATGAGAGAGAGAGAGAGAGAGAGAGAATGAGAGAGAGAGAGAACTTGATGGAGAGATAGAGGGAACGAGACGGACAGAGCGAGAGAGAAAGGGTGGAGATCGAGAGAGGGGATAGATGGAGGCAGAGGAAAGGGAGTGTTTGAGAGAGGGGCTTGTACTACTGTCACATTGCTTGAAGTCAGTGGTGTATGGACACGACTGCCAGTGCCTCTGCACATTCCTCCGACGGACTTTTGGAGCCGGGGACGGTCAGGACAGGGGCATACCTCCCAACTGTCCCAATTTTTGCGGGACAGTCCTGCTGTCCCACCCGTGGCCAGCAGTGTCCCGCGGTGGTGGGGGGGACATTTGGGAGGCTTTTGCACTCACAGCAGAGCCGAGTGAATAGACGCTGTGCGCATGCGCACACAGCGTCTATTCATGGAGGTACTGGGGGCATGCCAGCAGCTCACTGAGCGCTGGCCATGCCCCCCTAGTAACAAGAATGGGGCCGTGGCTCGCGATCGCGGAATTGCCGTGAGGCCACGCCCCTTTATGCAACGCCACACCCATTTTATGTAGACACGCCCCTTTTCGGCGCGGAAGTCCCTTTTGACAATTTTGAAAGTTGGGAGGTATGCAGGGCTGTAATAGAAGTAGGCAAGGGCTGAGAGAGCGGCCCCTGTCCTCCCCTTCCAGCCCGGTGTCTGTGTCAGCAGCAATAGAGTGGAGTTTAGATTAGTAAAATAGGTACGGAGGAGAAGGAGAGCGGACCTTTTACTGGTCGGGAGACAGGACACGAGTGACTGGCTGTGCAGTGCTGGTCTTAACACACGGGCTCTGGGGCACTGGTGGTGGGCGGGCGAACAGGCGCAGCGCTGTTCGCGGCATTTAATGAGTCAAAGAGACTCGTTGTAGTAGTGCCGTCCCTGAACCAGCCCCCACCGCGGGAACAGACAGCCCCCCTCTCCACACGCCACTTAAACAGCTTAAAGCAAATATCTACCGTGAGATCGCGGAGCACCCGACTCCCTTCTCCCCGGCCACGGACCACTGGCAGCACTCAGAAGCCAAACCCCCTCCCCAGCCGCAGGTTACCCACTGTCACAGAAGATCGCTGCCACGGAGCTGCGCTGTCATGTCCTGACTGGCAAGGCTCCACCTCCTCTTTTTAAAGCCTGGCGCCGGGCCGCCGCGCCAATCAATCTGCCAGGCTAGGGATTGGCTGCAGCGGAGCGCGTCCCAGAGGACTCACGCATGTTGGAAATGTGAGTCCCTGAACATCAATACCGGGTAAAAAACGCGCTATAGCGCGTTTTTGCGAACACTGCTCCACAAGGCGCCCACCCTGACGCACTTAGCTTCTTTGGGTTCATATGGCATTAGCCGCTGACACTTCTCTTGTCGTGAGAGTGTGGTGTATGTGGCTACTAACCGTTGTCGTCTCTTTTCCTGCTACTGCATTGGGCTGGTTAACTAAAACTGAGCTCCTGTGCTGGGAGGCGGGGTGATATAGGAGGCGGCGCTGTGCATTCTGGGAACAGTCAAAGCTTTGAGTCTGTTGGTGCCTCGAATCAAGATCCTACTCTATACCCCATTGTCTAGACTTGTGGAGCCCAGTGTACCTCGCAGAAAGAGTTTTAACAAAGGTAAGTTCTTACCATAAAACTCGTTTTCACTTGTCAAGTAAACATACTCCATTTATGTAATATCCACCCAGTCTTCTAACCCCTGTCAACTCTTTGCCATTTTTGTTTTGATTCTCTGCCCTTTGACTTACCCCTGCTTCACAGCCCATGATCTTTCCATCTATTTCACAGACAAAATAGATAAACTTTTAGAAAGATACTTCTTTTACGCCCTAGGGGATACTGGGAATCCATTTAGTACCATGGGTATAGACGGGTTCACTTGGAGCGATGGGCACTATAGAAGTTTGATAACGTGTGTTGGCTTTTCCCTCTTTGTCCCTCCTACCAGACTCAGTTTAGAAAATGTGCCGGTCACATCTCTGGAAGCTCCTGAAGAGTTTTCTGCATTTATTTTAAAAGTTTATTATTTTCAGGCAGGAGCGGTTGGCACCAGCCTGCCTGCTTCGTGGAACTTAGGGGGGGGGACGGCCCAATCCCACTAAGGGTTAATGGTCCCGTTCCCCGCGAGAGAACGCTGGCTCCTGAGGGAACTATTCGCAAGCCCCACCCCTAACAGCCAGAAGAAAGAAGAGTGGTGAGTACTAAGCCGACGTCCCGGTTAGCGGGTCGCCGGCCATTATGGCGGCACAGGGTACAGAGACGCACGGCTTCTAACGGGGCGGACTGAGTCTCCAGACTTAGTACACAGTAGTGTACACAGTACCCAGACTGCCATTACAGCTTAAAAGGGGGCTTATTCCATTTTATGCACTCAGACACATAAAGCCAGTATAAAGAAGAGCGTAAAGACCGAGCGCCATTGAAGGGGCCGGGCTTCACTATGAGCAGATCCAGCAGCTCACAGGCACCATTTTACCCTACTGCAGCTACACAGACCTGACTGCAGGGATGCGCAGCTTATCCGTAGAGCCTCCAAATTACCTCAGCGGTACCAGGGGGTCATAGCATAGGGTAGCTTTATACTTGTGTACTAGGGGGGTCATTCCGAGTTGATCACTAGCTGAAAATGTTCGCTGCGCAGCGATGATGCAAAAAAAGTCACGTCTGCGCATGTGTATGCGGCGCAATGCACACGCGCGACGTACTTTCACAACAGCAGATGTAGTTTCACACAAGGTCTAGCGATGCTTTTCAGTCGCAATTGCCATCGCAGAGTGATTGACATGAAGTGGGCGTTTCTGGGTGGCAACTGACCGTTTTCAGGGAATGTTTGGATAAACGCAGGCGTGCCAGGAAAAACGCAGGCGTGGCTGGGTGAACGCAAGGCGTGTTTGTGACGTCATATCCGGAACTGAATGGTCTGAAGTGATCGCAAGCGCTGAGTAGGTCTGGAGCTGCTCTAAAAGTTCACAATTTATTTTTGTAGCCGTTCTGCGATGGAAGCGATCGCACTATTGCACAGGTTCTCAAACTCGGTCCTCAGGATCCCACACAGTGCATGTTTTGCAGGTCTCCTCACAGAATCAGAAAGTGAAATAATTAGCTCCACCTGTGGACCTTCTAAAATGTGTCAGTAAGTAATTGATACACCTGTGCACTTGCTGGGTTACCTGCAAAACATGTACTTTGTGGGGTCCTGAAGACCGAGTTTGAGTACCACTGCACTATTGCAAAGCTAATATACACTCCCAGAGGGCGGCGGCTTAGCGTTTGCATGGCAGCGAAAAACTGCTAGCGAGCGACCAACTCAGAATGACCCCCTAAGTCCCTAATCTAGGTACTTAGTCTGCGACCTGGCTATGCTTGGATTTAGCGATAAGGGCGCCGTGTGTTGGTTCTATCCTCTCTCTGTGTCTCTCGGGAAGGGCTCATTGTGGATTATTTGTGTTTTTAACATTTTCCTGTGTGTGCTGTTACTACTGCAGTATGTCAGGCAAAGAGTGTGTATCATGCAAGGCACAGTGTTCCACTTCTCCAGGGGGTACACTAGTGTGTACTCAGTGTATTTTCCCTTCTCAGGCTAGTGGGGCGGAGCCAGCATGGCTGGACTCCATTCGGGGGATGATTTCCACCATCTCTACTAAATTTTCTCGTAGTGAGAAGGAGACGCTATACTTACGACAGTCTATGACTGAGTTTATGCAAAAGTACTCCATACTCAGACCAGTGTCTAAGTCCTCTACCATTTGTCCGCAAAAACGTACTTTGGCCCATATCCTGCATTCTGAGTCTGACAATAAAGGGTCCGAAATGGAGGAAGGTGAGGTGGACATAGAGCTAGGGGAGGGTACTCTGTCGCAAGATGTTGAGGCTCTCATAGACTCTATCAGGGAAGTCCTAAATATTCCTGATAAGGTGACAGAGGTGTGTGAGGAATCTTTCTTTAATGTTAAGAAAAAATCCTCAGCCACTTTTCCTGTGTAGGAGGAACTAAATACCATGTTTGAAGAACCGTGGGTTAATCCAGATAAGAAATGTCAAATTCCTAGGCTGTTACTATCATCTTTTCCTCCCGAGGATAGGAAAAAATGGGAAAATCCAGATAGTGGATGCGTCAGTCTCCAGGCTCTCACGTAAAATAGTATTACCTGTTTCTGGTGCAGCCTTCCTAAAGGATGCAGCTGATCGTAATATTGAGACTACACTGAAATCTTTGTATACAGCTGCTGGGGGGCCCAGGGACCCACTATAGCATGTGGGTGGATTACGCGAGCCATTGCTAAATGGTCTGGTAATTTAATTGAGGGTTTAGACACCACTCAAGAGGAAATTGTTTTACTCCTGCAACACATCCAAGATTCTGCAAACTTTATGGTGGAAGCCATTAAGGAGATAGGTTTGCTTAATGCACGCACCACAGCTATTGCAGTGTCGGCACGCACTGTCTATGCCAGTGGACTGCGAATGTGGACTCCAAAAAAGCTGTGGAAGGCCTGACTTTCACAGGTGAGGCCTTATTTGGCGACAAACTCAACAAGCGGATTTCGCAAGCTACTGCGGATAAATCCACATATCTACCTTCTGTAGCTCCGCCAGCTAGAAAGGCCTACTCAGGACCCAATTTACAGTCCTTCCGGACTGCAAAGTAAACCACGCAAACCAGCAGCTGCTGGTACACAGTAACAGAGCTCTGGCTCTGCCTCCTCAAAGCCTTCTGCATGACGGTCGACTGCGATGCCTGGGAGACAGTCAGGTAGGAGCCCGGCTAAAATTCTTCAGTCACACCTGGACAAGATCTTGCCAGGATCCCTGGGTCATAGATCTTATATCCCAGGGCTACAGGCTGGAGTTCCAGGATCTCCCACCTCACATTCTTCAAATCAGGCTTGTCAGTTTTACAAGAGGCAAGAATAACCTTACAGGTCGCCATTCAAAACCTGTTAAAGACCCAGGTCATTGTTCAGTTCCACTTCATCTGCAAAACAAGGGTTACTATTCCAGCTTGTTTGTAGTACAGAAACCGGACGGTTCGGTGAGACCGATTCTGAACCTCAAGTCATTGAACCCATACTTAAGAGTGTTCAAGTTCAAGATGAAGTCTCTGAGAGCGGTGTTCTCAGGTCTGGAAGAGGGGGAATTCTTAGTGTCTCTGGATATCAAGGATGCGTACCTTCACATTCCGATCTGGCCGCCTCAGCAGCGTTATCTATGGTTTGCACTGCAGGACTGTCACTACCAGTTCCATGCCCTGCCATTTGGTCTCTCCACGGCACCGAGGGTGTTCACCAAAGTGATGGCAGAGATGATGATACTATTTCACAAACAAGGAGTGTGGACGATCTTCTGATAAAGGCTGCGCCCAGGGAGCAGTTGTTGGAGAACATTGGTTTCACAACCAGATTACTCCTGGATCATGGGTGGATTCTGTACCTACCAAGATCAGAGGCGATGCCATTGTATTTGAGGAGTAACTCCCGGCCAGCGCAGCTCCTGCGGCTGGCCGGGAGTTGTTCGTCGCTCCCGCTGGCCGCAGCGGCTGCGTGACACGTCACGCAGCTGCCGCCCCCCCCCCTATGGTCCGGCCACGCCTGCGTTGGCCGGACCGCTCCCCCTAAACGGTGGCTTAACGCCGCCGTTCAGCCCCCTCCCGCCTAGCGACCGCCTCTGTCTCAGAGGCAAACGCTAGGTGACGAAAGCTGCCATGCACTGGCGCACTGCGGCGCAGGCGCATTCTCAGTTACGACCCGATCGCTGCGCTGCGACAAAATGCAGTGAGCGATCGGGTCGGAATGACCCCCTATGATCCAAGCCAGGCAGGGGGTAACGTCAAAACATTATCATCATATCTGGAAGAAATAGATCTCTTGATGTGAGAGCATACAATATTCTAGCGTGGAATTTTGCCTGGGACTTTTCCTAATTTTTCTGCAGTCGGGAGTTGATGTGGGCCTACGCCTATGCTCCATAAAAGTTCAGATTTCGGCCTTGTCTATTTTCTTTCAGAAACAATTGGCTTCTCTCCCTGAGGTCCAGACGTTCTTGAAAGGTGTTCTTTATATCCAACCTCCCTTTGTGCCTTCCACGGTACCTTGGGATCTCAGTTTGGTTCTGCAATTCCTCCAATCGGACTGGTTTGAACCGCTACAGGAGGTAAACGGAAAATATCTTATGTGGAAGACCGTCACGCTGTTGGCCTTGGCTTCGGCAAGGCGCGTATCGGAGCTGTGGTCGTTGACTCACAATAGCCCCTACTTGATTTTCCATGAGGACAGCGCTGAACTCAGGACTCGTCAGCAATTCCTTCCTAAGGTGTCGGCGTTTCATATCAACCAGCCAATTTTGGTTCCAGTTGTTACTGACATCTCTGCTACTTCAAAGTCTTTGAATGTTGTAATGGCTTTGAAGGTATATGTAAAGTAAACTGCTCGTCACAGGAAATCGGACTCGCTGTTCGTTCTTTATGATGCCAATAAGATTGGGTGTCCTGCTTCAAAGCAGTCAATTGCACGCTGGATCAGGCTCACTATCCAGCATGCTTATTCCATGGCAGGTTTGCCGATTCCGAAATCTGTACAGGCCCACACTACTAGGTTGGTGGGTTTCTCTTGGGCGGCTGCCCGGGGTGTCTCGGCATTACAGCTCTGCCGAGCAGCTACTTAGTCAGGTTCAAACACGTTTGCCAAGTTTTACAAGTTCGATACCATGGTTTCTGAAGACCTTCGTTTTGGTCAATAAGTTCTGCAGGAACCTCAGCACTCTCCCACCTGGTTTGGGAGCTTTGGTACTTCCCCATGATACTAAATGGATTACCAGTATCCCCTAGAACGTAAGAGAAAATAGGATTTTAATTACCTACCGGTAAATCCTTTTCTCATACGTCCTAGAGGATGCTGGGGACTCCGTAAGGACCATGGGGTATAGACGGGATCCGCAGGAGACATGGGCACACCATAAGACTTTGAATGGGTGTGAACTGGCTCCTCCCTCTATGCCCCTCCTCCAGACTCCAGTTAGACTCTCTGCCCAGAGAGACTGGACACACACTAGGGAACTCTCCTGAGTTTCTCTGAAAAGACTTTATGTTAGGTTTTTTATTTTCAGGGAGACCTGCTGGCTACAGTCTCCCTGCATTCGTGGGAGCGAGGGGAGAGATGTCAGACCTACTTCTTCTGAGTTAAGGGCTCTGCTTCTTAGGCTACTGGACACCATTAGCTCCAGAGTGTTCGATCACTTGGTGCGCCTAGCTGCTTGTTCCCGGAGCCGCGCCGTCAACCCCCTCACAGAAGCCAGAAGAAAGAAGCCGGGTGAGTATTAGAAGAACAGAAGACTTCAGTGACGGCAGAAGACTTCAGAGTCTCGGAGGTACCGCGCAGCGGACGCGCTGCGCGCCATTGCTCCCACACACATGCGGCACTACAAGGGTACAGGGCGCAAGGGGGGCTCCCTGGGCAGCAATATACCTCTTCAATAAGCCTGGCAAAAGATATATACAGTGCATAGGCACTGTATACGGACCCCCGCCAGTATAAAAATGTAAAATAATAGCGGGTATGAAGCGCGCCGAGAAGGAGGCGTGGCTTAGCCCTCACAACGCGATACAGCGCCATTTTCTTCTCACAAAGACGCTGACCCTGCCAAAGCACTGTTAGACAGCTAGCAGTGTAAAATGAGGGGGGGGGCACAGTGATTTAGTGCAATATAGGTAACGAAATGTAGCACTATATACTATAATGTGCGTGTAGTTAATGAGTTGTAAATAAGTTTCTGTGTTTTCCCTGTCAGATATACCCATTATAGCTTTTTAGTACACGTGTGTCGACATGTGTGAGTGCTCTGCCGCAAACAGCTATGGGAATCCCTCTGTCGGCATTGCCGACTCCTGATGGTACTTGATTCAGTAGATGAAGTGTCAGCAGGTCGGTAGTTGTAAGCTTTTCCAAAGTAAACACTGTATGGGAGACACAGCAGTATGTGGGTGACCCTGTCGGCACCAACTGTTATTACTGGGTGTAAATTAACATGATGTAAATAACCTATACCTATATATATATATATATATATATATATATGTATATACAATGTCCATGTGATCCGGCTCACCTTTAAGATACGTAACTGCACCGGGTGCCCCCGTAATGAATCAATTATATATACAGCAGACGCGGCACTCCTGGGGGTATATTTACTAAGGTCCCGATTTTGACCGAGATGCCGTTTTTTCATCAAAGTGTCATCTCGGTAATTTACTAAGCAATAATCACGGCAGTGATGAGGGCATTCGTAATATTTTGGAAGTCCTAGGAAAAAATCACGAATCAATACACCATCGGTCAAAACGCGGCTGTTTAAGTATGAATCTCGGTAATTTACTAAGAAGTGCAAAGCAAAAAAAAATAAAACACTGCCGTGAAAAATTACAACTCGTAAAAAAGTGCTAAAAAAAAACAGACCTGCTTTTTTAATCCGTGATTGGATAGGCATGCAGGGATCCATGAGATCCGTGCATGTATATCAGTGGGAAGGGGTGGGAAAGTGGTTATTTTCTTTAAAAAAATTGCGTGGGGTCCCCCCTCCTAAGCATAACCAGCCTCGGGCTCTTTGAGCCGATCCTGGTTGCAGAAATATGGGGAAAAAAATTACAGGGGTTCCCCCATATTTAAGCAACCAGCATCGGGCTCTGCGCCTGGTCCTGGTTCCAAAAATACGGGGGACAAAAAGAGTAGGGGTCCCCCGTATTTTTAAAACCAGCACCGGGCTCCACTAGCTGGACAGATAATGCCACAGCTGGGGGTCACTTTTATATAGTGCCCTGCGGCCGTGGCATCAAAAATCCAACTAGTCACCCCTGGCCGGGGTACCCTGGGGGAGTGGCGACCCCTTCAATCAAGGGGTCCCCCCCCCAGCCACCCAAGGGCCAGGGGTGAAGCCCGAGGCTGTCCCCCCCCCCCCCATCCAATGGGCTGCGGATGGGGGGGCTGATAGCCTTTTGTGATAATGAAAATATATTGTTTTTAGTAGCAGTACTACAAGGCCCAGCAAGCCTCCCCCGCATGCTGGTACTTGGAGAACCACAAGTACCAGCATGCGGCGGAAAAACGGGCCCGCTGGTACCTGTAGTACTATTACTAAAAAAATACCCAAAAAAAGACAAGACACACACACCGTGAAAGTAAAGATTTATTACATACATGCACACAAACATACATACATACTTACCTTATGTTCACACGCAGGTCGGTCCTCTTCTCCAGTAGAATCCAAGGGGTACCTGTTGAATAAGTTCTACTCACCAGATCCAGGGTCCCAGGGTCCTCGGGGCAACCATTTGTAATCCAGGTACTTGAATAAAATAACAAAACGGATACCCGAGCCACGAACTGAAAGGGGCCCCATGTTTTCACATGGGACTCCTTTCCCCGTATGCCAGAAACCCACTCTGACTTCTGTCTAAGTGGGTTTCTTCAGCCAATCAGGGAGCGCCACGTTGTAGCACTCTCCTGATCGGCTGTGTGCTCCTGTACTGAGTGACAGGCGGCACACGGCAGTGTTACAATGTAGCGCCTATGCGCTCCATTGTAACCAATGGTGGGAACTTTCTGCCCTGCGGTTGACCTAAAGTGACGTCACCGCTGAGCAGAAAGTTCCCACCATTGGTTACAATGGAGCGCATAGGCGCTACATTGTAACACTGCCGTGTGCCGCCTGTCACTCAGTACAGGAGCACACAGCCGATCAGGAGAGTGCTACAACGTGGCGCTCCCTGATTGGCTGAAGAAACCCACTTAGACAGAAGTCTGGCATACGGGGAAAGGAGTCCCATGTGAAAACATGGGGCCCCTTTCAGTTCGTGGCTCGTGTGTCCGTTTTTTTTTTTTAATCAAGTACCTGGATTACAAAAGGATTCCCCGAGGAGCCTGGGACCCTGGATCTGGTGAGTAGAATTTATTCAACAGGTACCCCTTGGATTCTACCGGAGAAGAGGACCGACCTGCGTGTGAACATAAGGTAAGTATGTATGTATGTTTGTGTGGATGTATGTAATAAATCTTTACTTTCACGGTGTGTGTGTCTTGTCTTTTTTTGGGTATTTTTTTAGTAGTAGTACTACAGGTACCAGCGGGCCCGTTTTTCCGCCGCATGCTGGTACTTGTGGTTCTCCAAGTACCAGCATGCGGGGGAGGCTTGCTGGGCCTTGTAGTACTGCTACTAAAAACAATATCTTTTCATTATCACAAAAGGCTATCAGCCCCCCCATCCGCAGCCCATTGGATAGGGGGGGACAGCCTCGGGCTTCACCCCTGGCCCTTGGGTGGCTGGGGGGGGGACCCCTTGATTGAAGGGGTCCCCACTCCCCCAGGGTACCCCGGCCAGGGGTGACTAGTTGGATTTTTGATGCCACGGCCGCAGGGCACTATATAAAAGTGACCCCCGGCTGTGGCATTATCTGTCCAGCTAGTGGAGCCCGGTGCTGGTTTTAAAAATACGGGGGACCCCTACTCTTTTTGTCCCCCGTATTTTTGGAACCAGGACCAGGCGCAGAGCCCGATGCTGGTTGCTTAAATATGGGGGAACCCCTGTCATTTTCCCCCCCATATTTCTGCAACCAGGATCGGCTCAAAGAGCCCGAGGCTGGTTATGCTTAGGAGGGGGGACCCCACGCATTTTTTTTATTTTATTTTACATTGTTTAATTAAAAAAAAAAAAAAATGAACCCCAGCACGGATCACACAGATCCGGCCGAGATTCATTTTTAAAAAGTCGGCAGTGTTTTGCTAATCACTGCCGTGAAAAAAAGAAAAAAAACACGAATGACATCGACATCGGAACAAAAGAAAAACCCGAATACGACAGCTTAGTAAATCCGTCGTAACAAATTCAAAAAGTTGCAGTTTTACACTTTCGATGTCATTCGTGATTATTCTCCCACCAAATCGGGAGAATTACGAATGTTAGTAAATATACCCCCTGGTGTCTAAATCAGTGAAAACACTTTTGCAGACAGATGGTTGAAGACAACGTTTCAATGACGTGAGGAAAATGACTTAATAAACGTCATTGAAACGGTGTCTTCAACCATCTGCCTGCAAAAGAGTGATAATGTCGGTATTATCTTAGACCGCAAAGCTATACCTCTAAATACACTTTTACCATTGAGCCGCTATGGCCGCTAGACTACATGCACGTGCTACGCACTTTGTACGCTATTTGCGTACAGAGTCCCGTACCTGGTATGTACTTGACGTACACACGCCGCGCTGAGTGTACGGAGTACGCTCAGCGTGCGCACACACAATGGATAACCTTTAAGCCTTGTTAATGATATAATGTAATGATATGCTTACACTTTAAACCCTTAACAGTAAAGTACTGTAATTATGTTATACCTTTAAACCTTAAGTAGCGCTGGCGATACAAAGTACCCGCAGTGCGTACACCTTATCAATGCATATACACCTTATACAGATAAATCTACATTAAAGCCCATGCAGGAAAGTGAAAACACAACACTGATTTGTAGATGCAACCACAGGGTTCTAAGGCCTCAGTGGATTAATTCCAAAAGGTAAAAACAATACAAATCATACACTACAGGCTAACAAGTAAATCTAAACAGAATAATGGCTACAGAGAATATACATACGTGAGAATGTTCGCAAGCGCAACCCGGCTCGGTCCTCCGCTGGTCATACAGATAGCGTTCAGAGTCTTCTGACCGGCCAGGCAACAATGGTCCTTTTATACACAACATGCATACACAATACAATGGTCACTGTAATCTCATTGTCAATTGGACACAGGGATGTGTCTCTACATTACAGAAAAGGTCATAGGTGGATTTGAATAGGTGGGCGATGTCTTTCCCCAACTGCTCTTGTGGGTGGTATCCTCTGGATTCCCGCCGCATACGTAATTTACAGTAAATACAGTTAATGTTCATATTCTACTTTTGCACATAACTATACACAGGAACAAGCAATCTTTCTCTAAGTAACACCGGAATGTTACTGTCAAAATACCCTACAGCTGGATACTAGACATCACCTTCCAACCTTTATCTGACCCTTCCTATCATGCAAAGGCGAATCTCTCTGTCCAGAAACTGTTTAAACTATTAATACTCGCTGACATGGTCTAGGGGAACTATATCTACAATGTACACTATTTGGGTTAAATATATAATGTTCTAATAACCCTCTTCGTTCACAAACTCTACCGTAAATGCGCATACCACGCGCTAAGGCGCATGGCCGTGAAAGCTCCGTTACGCAAATTGCGGATATGCGCACGCACGGCAGAGCGAGTGCACGTGCAGCGTTAGTACGTTAGGCATGCATTACAATATTTTTCGACTTTGACAAGAGTTTTCACTGATTTAGACATCAGGAGTGCCGCGTCTGCTGTATATATATATATGTATCGTACGGTTCCATTGGACTGTAGCTTGAGCACAGACGTGGTTGTGTTTGTGGGGGAGTGATATTAAAATTATGTGTATATACTTCCCTCAGACCCCTCGGGGTCGCAAGAATGTTATTTTGCCCGGTTACTACTCCCTGTTGTCGACGAATACTATGTCTTATGTCGACCATAAGGTTTCCTGGTTAGATCCACAACTTGGGCATTCAGTACATGTTCATACACATTCAGAACAAATGAATGTCACTAGGGACCCTGCTGGTCCGGACAAAATACATATATGTATGATGTCTATATAGGATATGTGTGTATATGTGTATTAAAATATGTATATTCATATTACAATTTCTAATAAATGCTGAAGTAAAGTTATTCCTTCTCATGTGCTGGTCGCTCTGTTGATAAAGCTCTAGGTCAGCCGTGACGAGATGGTCTCAAATCCTCACGAGGAGTCCGAGTGTTTATTCTTTTCCCGCCGTGGATAGAATAAAGTGAAAGTCAACCCCTGGTCTGCACGGGGCCCTGTCACAAAGGATCGTATACAGGAAGCTAAGTGATATTTTAATTATATGCTTTGATGATATTTGCATTACATACGCACGGGGGAGTGCTTGCATTCAGAGATGGTTGGTTACCTTGGCATCCGATAGAATTACCCTAGAGAGAGAAGGGATATTTCTTACGTTGGTTCTTCTCTAGAACATTGCAGCAGGCTGCAGTGCGACTACAAGAGGTATGGGACTCTTGGGTTCGCGGGCCACTTCCATGGCCCTCTCGACTGGGAGGGCGTTGTGGATTCACCAAGGGAATGCTGAGGCTGACTCAGAGAGATACTGGAGTATCTTCCCTATGAAGGTGTAACCGGTGTTTGGGGATCCCTTGGTTAAGTTAATCTCGGCAGATACCACTGGTAGGTCTACCTTCTTGAGATAGGTTCCCTCACAACGGTTGTTGACGCATTCTTTTGTGGGATGCAGTCATTTTAACCGGTTGGATACTGTTCTTTTCTCTGACGTCCTAAGTGGATGCTGGGGACTCCGTAAGGACCATGGGGAATAGCGGCTCCGCAGGAGACAGGGCACAAAAGTAAAAGCTTTAGGATCAGGTGGTGTGCACTGGCTCCTCCCCCTATGACCCTCCTCCAAGCCTCAGTTAGGTTTTTGTGCCCGGCCGAGAAGGGTGCAATCTAGGTGGCTCTCCTAAAGAGCTGCTTAGAGTAAAAGTTTTGTTAGGTTTTTTATTTTCAGTGAGTCCTGCTGGCAACAGGCTCACTGCAACGAGGGACTTAGGGGAGAAGAAGTGAACTCACCTGCGTGCAGGATGGATTGGCTTCTTAGGCTACTGGACACTAGCTCCAGAGGGACGATCACAGGTACAGCCTGTATGGGTCACCGGAGCCGCGCCGCCGACCCCCTTGCAGATGCTGAAGAGAGAAGAGGTCCAGAAATCGGCGGCTGAAGACTTCCCAGTCTTCTTAAGGTAGCGCACAGCACGGCAGCTGTGCGCCATTGCTCTCAGCACACTTCACACCAACGGTCACTGAGGGTGCAGGGCGCTGGGGGGGGCGCCCTGGGCAGCAATGAAAGTACCTATGCTGGCTAAAAATACATCACATATAGCCTCTGGGGCTATATGGATGTATTTAACCCCTGCCAGGTTGTCAGAAAAACGGGAGAAGAAGCCCGCCGAAAAGGGGGCGGGGCCTATTCTCCTCAGCACACAGCGCCATTTTCCTACACAGCTCCGCTGCTAGGAAGGCTCCCAGGCTCTCCCCTGCACTGCACTACAGAAACAGGGTTAAAACAGAGAGGGGGGGCATTTTGTGTGGCGATATTATAATATATTAAGATGCTATAAGGGAAAACACTTATATAAGGTTGTCCCTGTATAATTATAGCGTTTTGGTGTGTGCTGGCAAACTCTCCCTCTGTCTCCCCAAAGGGCTAGTGGGGTCCTGTCCTCTATCAGAGCATTCCCTGTGTGTGTGCTGTGTGTCGGTACGTGTGTGTCGACATGTATGAGGACGATGTTGGTGAGGAGGCGGAGCAATTGCCTGTAATGGTGATGTCACTCTCTAGGGAGTCGACACCGGAATGGATGGCTTATTTAGGGAATTACGTGATAATGTCAACACGCTGCAAGGTCGGTTGACGACTTGAGACGGCCGGCAAACCAATTAGTACCTGTCCAGGCGTCTCAAACACCGTCAGGGGCTTTAAAACGCCCATTACCTCAGTCGGTCGACACAGACACGGACACTGACTCCAGTGTCGACGGTGAAGAAACAAACGTATTTTCCATTAGGGCCACACGTTACATGTTAAGGGCAATGAAGGAGGTGTTACATATTTCTGATACTACAAGTACCACAAAAAAGGGTATTATGTGGGGTGTGAAAAAACTACCTGTAGTTTTTCCTGAATCAGATAAATTAAATGAAGTGTGTGATGATGCGTGGGTTTCCCCCGATAGAAAATTATTGGCGTTATACCCTTTCCCGCCAGAAGTTAGGGCGCGTTGGGAAACACCCCCTAGGGTGGATAAGGCGCTCACACGCTTATCAAAACAAGTGGCGTTACCGTCTCCAGATACGGCCGCCCTCAAGGAGCCAGCTGATAGGAGGCTGGAAAATATCCTAAAAAGTATATACACACATACTGGTGTTATACTGCCACCAGCAATCGCCTCAGCCTGGATGTGCAGTGCTGGAGTCGCATGGTCGGATTCCCTGACTGAGAATATTGATACCCGTGACAGGGACAGTATTTTATTGACTATAGAGCATTTAAAGGATGCATTTCTATATATGCGAGATGCACAGAGGGATATTTGCACTCTGGCATCAAGACAGAATATATTGAACAAAATGCGCTACTTCTCAATGCAGCCTGCTTGATAAATGAAGGAATCCTCATTAAATTCCAGAAACAGTACAAGTAGAAAAGTATATTTAACAAGTGGGCGCAAAGAACCTACATGTATCAGATCCTCGAAATATATAATGATTCCAAAGTAGGTCCGGCACAGTTCGTTAACTTCCTAGGCCAAACCAGTAATCAGTTAGACGATATTTCTGAAGTGTTGTAGTCAGTGTTCATAAACTCCCAATGCACCTCATGGATCGGTAAAGTATAGATCTTTATCTCAATATAAAGAAAAACAGATCATGGTGCAGGTCGTATTTCAGGGATAAAACACGTTTAATAGACACAGGACACTTACAATATTAAAAAAACATAAAAGCATGTAACCAATTAAATGGTACAATAAAGGATGTAGATCTCTGTTTTCATCACGTTACCCTCCCAGAATGGAAATAGGGATGCCACTGGTGGTTCCGGATAGCACACCAGGTGGAACAGGCTTTCGGTCAGAAGTCAGGGTTACATCCACAGCAACAAACGTCACCAGCTTAACGCGTTTTGGATAATAATTATCCTTCTGTCTGAAGAAGGATAATTATATATTGGTTAATTGGTTACATGCTTTTATGTTTTTTTAATATTGTAAGTGTCCTGTGTCTATTAAACGTGTTTTATCCCTGAAATACGACCTGCACCATGATCTGTTTTTCTTTATATTGAGATAAAGATCTATACTTTACCGATCCATGAGGTGCATTGGGAGTTTATGAACACTGACTACAACACTTCAGAAATATCGTCTAACTGATTACTGGTTTGGCCTAGGAAGTTAACGAACTGTGCCGGACCTACTTTGGAATCATTATATATTTCGAGGATCTGATACATGTAGGTTCTTTGCGCCCACTTGTTAAATATACTTTTCTACTTTTACTCTGGCATCAAGAGTAAGTGCGATGTCCATGTCTGCCAGAAGATGTTTATGGACACGACAGTGGTCAGGTGATGCAGATTCCAAACGGCACATGGAAGTATTGCCGTATAAAGGGGAGGAGTTATTTGGGGTCGGTCCATCGGACCTGGTGGCCACGGCAACAGCTGGAAAATCCACCTTTTTTACCCCAAGTCACATCTCAGCAGAAAAAGACACCGTCTTTTCAGCCTCAGTCCTTTCGTCCCCATAAGGGTAAGCGGGCAAAAGGCCAGTCATATCTGCCCAGGGGTAGAGGAAAGGGAAGAAGACTGCAGCAGGCAGCCCCTTCCCAGGAACAGAAGCCCTCCACCGCTTCTGCCAAGTCCTCAGCATGACGCTGGGGCCATACAAGCGGACTCAGGTGCGGTGGGGGGTCGTCTCAAGAGTTTCAGCGCGCAGTGGGCTCACTCGCAAGTGGACCCCTGGATCCTACAAGTAGTATCCCAGGGGTACAGATTGGAAATTCGAGACGTCTCCCCCTCGCAGGTTCCTGAAGTCTGCTTTACCAACGTCTCCCTCCGACAGGGAGGCAGTATTGGAAACAATTCCCAAGCTGTATTCCCAGCAGGTGATAATCAAAGTACCCCTCCTACAACAAGGAAAGGGGTATTATTCCACACTATTTGTGGTACTGAAGCCAGACGGCTCGGTGAGACCTATTCTAAATCTGAAATCTTTGAACACTTACATACAAAGGTTCAAATCAAGATGGAGTCACTCAGAGCAGTGATAGCGAACCAGGAAGAAGGGGACTATATGGTGTCCCTGGACATCAAGGATGCTTACCTCCATGTCCCAATTTGCCCTTCTCACCAAGGGTACCTCAGGTTCGTGGTACAGAACTGTCACTATCAGTTTCAGACGCTGCCGTTTGGATTGTCCACGGCACCCCGGGTCTTTACCAAGGTAATGGCCGAAATGATGATTCTTCTTCAAAGAAAAGGCGTCTTAATTATCCCTTACTTGGACGATCTCCTGATAAGGGCAAGGTCCAGAGAACAGTTGGAGGTCGGAGTAGCACTATCTCAAGTAGTTCTACGACAGCACGGGTGGATTCTAAATATTCCAAAATCGCAGCTGATTCCGACGACACGTCTGCTGTTCCTAGGGATGATTCTGGACACAGTCCAGAAAAAGGTGTTTCTCCCGGAGGAGAAAGCCAGGGAGTTATCCGAGCTAGTCAGAAACCTCCTAAAACCAGGCCAAGTGTCAGTGCATCAATGCACAAGAGTCCTGGGAAAAATGGTGGCTTCTTACGAAGCGATTCCATTCGGCAGATTTCACGCAAGAATTTTTCAGTGGGATCTGCTGGACGAATGGTCCGGATCGCATCTTCAGATGCATCAGCGGATAATCCTGTCTCTAAGGACAAGGGTGTCTCTTCTGTGGTGGCTGCAGAGTGCTCATCTACTAGAGGGCAGCAGATTCGGCATTCAGGACTGGGTTCTGGGTGACCACGGATGCCAGCCTGAGAGGCTGGGGAGCAGTCACACAGGGAAGAAATTTCCAAGGAGTGTGGTCAAGTCTGGAGACTTCTCTCCACATAAATATACTGGAGCTAAGGGCAATTTACAATGCTCTGAGCCTAGGAAGACCTCTGCTTCAAAGTCAACCGGTGCTGATCCAGTCGGACAACATCACGGCAGTCGCCCACGTAAACAGACAGGGCGGCACAAGAAGCAGGAGGGCAATGGCAGCAAGGATTCTTCGCTGGGCGAAAAATCATGTGATAACACTGTCAGCGGTGTTCATTCCGGGAGTGGACAACTGGGAAGCAGACTTCCTCAGCAGGCACGACCTCCACCCGGGAGAGTGGGGACTTCATCTGGAAGTCTTCCACATGATTGTGAACCGTTGGGAAAGACCAAAGGTGGACATGATGGCGTCCCGTCTGAACAAAAAACTGGACAGGTATTGCGCCAGGTCAAGAGACCCTCAGGCAATAGCTGGGACGCTCTGGTAACACCGTGGGTGTACCAGTCGGTGTATGTGTTCCCTCCTCTGCCTCTCATACCCAAGGTACTGAGAATTATAAGACGGAGAGGAGTAAGAACTATACTCGTGGCTCCGGATTGGCCAAGAAGGACTTGGTACCCGGAACTTCAAGAGATACTAAGAAGGGACTTGCTTCAGCAAGGATCATGTCTGTTCCAAGACTTACCGCGGCTGCGTTTGACGGCATGGCGGTTGAACGCCGGATCCTAAGGGAAAAAGGCATTCCGGAAGAGGTCATCCCTACCCTGGTCAGAGCCAGGAAGGAGGTGACCGCACAACATTATCACCGCATTTGGCGAAAATATGTTGCATGGTGTGAGGCCAGGAAGGCCCCCACGGAGGAATTTCAACTCGGTCGATTCCTGCATTTCCTGCAAACAGGAGTGTTTATGGGCCTCAAATTGGGGTCCATTAAGGTTAAAATTTCGGCCCTGTCGATTTTCTTCCAGAAAGAATTGGCTTCAGTTCCTGAAGTCCAGAAGTTTGTCAAGGGAGTACTGCATATACAACCCCCTTTTGTGCCTCCAGTGGCACTGTGGGATCTCAACGTAGTTCTGGGATTCCTCAAATCACATTGGTTTAAACCGCTCAAATCTGTGGATTTGAAATATCTCACATGGAAAGTGACCATGCTGTTGGCCCTGGCCTCGGCCAGGCGAGTGTCAGAATTGGCGGCTTTGTCTCACAAAAGCCCATATCTGATTGTCCATTCGGACAGGGCAGAGCTGCGGACTCGTCCCCAGTTTCTCCCTAAGGTGGTGTCAGCGTTTCACCTGAACCAGCTTATTGTGGTACCTGCGGCTACTAGGGACTTGGAGGACTCCAAGTTGCTAGATGTTGTCAGGGCCCTGAAAATATAGGTTTCCAGGACGGCTGGAGTCAGGAAAACTGACTTGCTGTTATCCTGTATGCACCCAACAAACTGGGTGCTCTTGCTTCTAAGCAGACGATTGCTAGTTGGATGTGTAGTACAATTCAGCTTGCACATTCTGTGGCAGGCCTGCCACAGCCAAAATATGTAAATGCCCATTCCACAAGGAAGGTGGGCTCATCTTGGGCGGCTGCCCGAGGGGTCTCGGCTTTACAACTTTGCCGAGCTGCTACTTGGTCAGGGGCAAACACGTTTGCAAAATTCTACAAATTTGATACCCTGGCTGAGGAGGACCTGGAGTTCTCTCATTCGGTGCTGCAGAGTCATCCGCACTCTCCCGCCCGTTTGGGAGCTTTGGTATAATCCCCATGGTCCTTACGGAGTCCCCAGCATCCACTTAGGACGTCAGAGAAAATAAGAATTTACTTACCGATAATTCTATTTCTCGTAGTCCGTAGTGGATGCTGGGCGCCCATCCCAAGTGCGGATTGTCTGCAATACTTGTACATAGTTATTGTTACAAAAATCGGGTTATTATTGTTGTGAGCCATCTTTTCAGAGGCTCCGCTGTTATCATGCTGTTAACTGGGTTCAGATCACAGGTTGTACAGTGTGATTGGTGTGGCTGGTATGAGTCTTACCCGGGATTCAAAATCCTTCCTTATTGTGTACGCTCGTCCGGGCACAGTATCCTAACTGAGGCTTGGAGGAGGGTCATAGGGGGAGGAGCCAGTGCACACCACCTGATCCTAAAGCTTTTACTTTTGTGCCCTGTCTCCTGCGGAGCCGCTAGTCCCCATGGTCCTTTCGGAGTCCCCAGCATCCACTACGGACTACGAGAAATAGAATTATCGGTAAGTAAATTCTTATTTTTCCTCTTCTTTGCAGATAGTGGAAGGTGAAAAGGTAAGAGGTCTGCAGCCTTTTCAGGTTTGCAGAAGCAGATATCGTCTTCTGTTTCTACCACATCCACTGCATGTCGCTGGGTCTATCTGGCTGGAGCCCACACCGGTGGGAACTCGTCTAATATTCTTCAGTCAGTCCTGGAATGGACTTGTACCAGAATAGAAAAAAATAGAATCCAAAGGGGGACATACTGGAGTTTTCCGATGATTCCCCTCACTGATTTTTCAAATAGATCTTACCGATTCTCCTCTGGAAGGGGAGGTAGTATGCGACGCCATACCAGAGTTGCGTCAGGATCAGGACATTGTCCTGCTGTCCCTTTCATTAAAAAAAAAAGAAAAAGAAAAAAGGATTTCTACTTAAGAAGTTGAACTACAGGATGGAATCTCTCAGGCCAGGGATCTCCAACCCGTAAAAAAGAAGTGGGTTGAATGCGGTTTCATCTGCATTAAGCTTACCTGGGTTTGCTATCCAGGATTGTCATTGCCATTTCACTGGAGTGATGGCAGTATGATGGTTTTCCTTCAATAGTAAGAGCCATTATTATTCTGTATTGAGACGCTCTCCTGACTACGGCGAGGTCAAGAAACAAGTGGTACAAATTGTTGTTTCTCTCTGACAGTTCTTCAACACAGAGAATCGCTGTTGATCCCAACGAAGCAGATGTCAGAGGTGGGAATAAGATTAGATACTGAACTGTTGAGAGTTATTTTTTCCTGTTGAAAGAGATCTGAGGATCTAGAGTTGGATCAGATTTGCAGTGACAACCCATTACTATGTTCTGTTGATGAAGAAGATGGTTGTGGCCTAAGAAACCTTTTCGGTGAGCAGGTAAAATGCCAGAGTGGTTTTCACGGGACCAGTTGGACATGTGGTCCGGGTCTCACCTGCACATGCACCGGAAAATAATCCTAAGGACCAGCATATCGCTCCTGTGGTGTCTGCACAGTTCTCACCTCCTAGAGGGACAAAGGTTCGGGATCCAGGATTAGATCCTGGTGTCCATGGATGCAGTTCTCCAAGGTTGGGGACCAGTCTTTCCAGGCGAAGACTTTCCAGGGGAAAAGGTCAAGCTGGGAAGCTTGTCTGCAATAAGCATTCTTGAATTAAGAGCTATTTTCAACGAACATCTTCTACGTGATCTGCCCGTCTTAATTCTGTTGGACGACTTAACAGCAGTGGCGTAAGTAAGCCGCTAGGGCGGAACAAGGAGCAAAGCGGCAATGGCAGAAGCCGCAAAAGTTTTCCGCTGGGCGAAAAGGCAGGTTAACGCTATATTAGCAGTCTTCGTTCCGGATGTAGACGACGGAGAAATAGATTTTCTCTGCAGACGCGATCTCCATCCAGGAGAAATGCAGTCGTCATCGAGAAGTTTTCACAGAAGTGACAAGTCTTTGAGGAATGCCTCAATTGGACATGATGGCGTCTCGCCTCAACGAGAGACCTCAGGGATATTGTTCCAGGTCAAGGGACACTCAAGCTATAGCAGTGGACGCCCTCGTGACACCTTGGGTGTTTTCAGTCGGTCTGTGTGTCCCCTCCACTTTCACTCTTTCCGAAGGTGATAAACATAAGAAGAACAAAGGTTCAGGCGATCCTCATTGTTCCAGTCTAGTCAAGGAGGGCTTGGTATCCAGATCTTCAAGACTTACTCATAGAAGATCCATAGCCTTTTCTTCTACGAGAGGACCTGTTGCAGCAGGGACCGGGCGTGGTTCAAGACTTACCGCGGCTGCGTTTGACGGCATGGCGTTTGTACGCCATATCCTAGCCCGAGAAGGTATTTCTGGTTAAGTCATTCCCACATTGCATAACGGCGAAGCTTTACCTCCATCTTTGGAGAAAGTATGTATCTTGGTGTGAATCCAAGAAGGCTCCTAAGGAAGAATTTCAGCTGGTGTAGTTTTTCTCCATTCTTTGCAAACAGGTGTGGATGCAGGCCTAAAGTTAGGCTCCATTTAAGTGCAGTTTTCGGCCTTATAAATTTTCTTTCAAAAGTAATTGGCCACCTTTCCAGAAGTTCAGACATTTGTGAAAGGAGTGCTGCACATCCAACCTCCATTTGTGCCCCCACTGGCACCGTGGGACCTTAACGTGGTGTTGCAGTTTCTTATGTCACACTGGTTGGAACCTTTATGAAAGGTTGTGTTCAAAATTTCTCTCTTGGAAAGTGGTCATGCTATTGGCCTTGGCGTCCGCAAGGTGGGTCTCGGAAAGTAGCGGTTTTGTCTCACAAGAGCCCCTATTTGATCTTCCATGTGGATAGAGCGGAATTGAGAACTTGGAAAATAGTTCTGCCAAAAGTGGTTTCTGTGTTTCACAGAAACCAGCCTATTTTGATGCCTGTGGTTACTTAAGCATTGGCTGATTCAAAGTCTCGATGTAGTTAGGGCTTTGAATATTTATGTCGCCAGATCGGCTCAGATTGGGGAAACAAAGGCTCTGTTTATCCTGTATGCTCCCAGCAAAATTGGGGCCCCTGCTTCTATGCAGTCTGTTACACGCTGGATCTGTGATACGATTCGGCATGCTCGTTCTACGGCTGGATTGCCGTTGCCGAAGTCGGTGGAGACCCATTCTACTAGGAAGATGGGCTCTTCTTGGGCGGATGCCCGAAGAGTCTCGGTGGTTCAACTTGCCCGAGCGGCTACTTGGTCGGATTCAAACACTTTTGCTAAGTTCTACAAGTTTGATACCCTGGCTGATGAGGACCTCATGTTTGCTCAGTCGGTGCTGCAGAGTCGTCCGCACTCTCCCGCCCGGTCTGGAGCTTTGGTATAAACCCAATGGTCCTTACGGAGTCCCCAGCGTCCTCTAGGACGTATGAGAAAATAGGATTTTAATACCTACCGTTAAATCCTTTTCTCTTAGTCCGTAGAGGATGCCGGGCGCCCGTCCCATTGCGTACTGTGTCTGCAGTTATTGGTTATGGTTATACTCTTGTGTTTCTTTTCAGTCAGGCTGTTGCTGACGTTATTCATGCCATGGCATGCGGTATTTTATTATTGGTTGTGTTGACACACAGGTTATGTTACATATTCTCTCAGCATGGCTGTATATTTTTCATGCCGTTGGTTGGTGTTCTATTGAATGCCACATTCTGCGGCATGTTCGAGGTGTGAGCTGGTATGACACTCATCGGGGTATATTTACTAACATTCGTAATTTTCGGAAAAAGGTCAAAGTTCAATCACGAATGACATCGAAAGTGTAAAACTGCAACTTTTAGAATTTATTACGACTAATTTACTAAGCTGTCGTATTCGGATTTTTCATTTGTTCCGATGTCGATGTCATTCGTGGTTATTTTACCTTTTTTACGGCAGTGATTAGCAAAACACTGCCGACTTTTTCAAAATGAATCTCGGCCGGATCTGAGTGATCCGTGCTGGGGTTCATTTTTTTTTTTTTTTAAATAAACACTGTAAAACGGAGAAAAAAAATGCGTGGGGTCCCCCCTCCTAAGCATAACCAGCCTCGGGCTCTTTGTGCCGACCCTGGTTGCAGAAATATGGGGAAAAAAATGACAGGGGTTCCCCCATATTTAAGCAACCAGCATCGGGCTCTGCGCCTGGTCCTGGTTCCAAAAATACGGGGGACAAAAAGAGTAGGGGTCCCCCGTATTTCTAAAACCAGCACCGGGCTCCACTAGCTGGACAGATAATGCCACAGCCGGGGGTCACTTTTATATAGTGCCCTGCGGCCGTGGCATCAAAAATCCAACTAGTCACCCCTGGCCGGGGTACCCTGGGGGAGTGGGGACCCCTTCAATCAAGGGGTCCCCCCCCCCCCAGCCACCCAAGGGCCAGGGGTGAAGCCCGAGGCTGTCCCCCCCATCCAATTGGCTGCGGATGGGGGGCTGATAGCCTTTTGTGAAAATGAAAATATATTGTTTTTAGTAGCAGTACTACAAGGCCCAGCAAGCCTCCCCCGCATGCTGGTACTTGGAGAACCACAAGTACCAGCATGCGGCGGAAAAACGGGCCCGCTGGTACCTGTAGTACTACTACTAAAAAAATACCCCAAAAAAGACAAGACACACACACCTTGAAAGTAAAGATTTATTACATACATCCACACAAACATACAAACATACTTACCTATGGCCCCACGCAGGTCGGTCCTCTTCTCCAGTAGAATCCAAGGGGTACCTGTTGAATAAATTATACTCACCAGCTCCAGGGTCCCAGGCTCCCGTAGCATCCATTTGTAATCCACGTACTTGAATAAAATAAAAAAACGACACCCGAGCCACGCACTGAAAGGGGACCCATGTTTGCACATGGGTCCCCTTTCCCCGACTGCCAGAAACCCACTGTGACTTCTGTCTAAGTGGGTTTCTTCAGCCAATCAGGGAGCGCCACGTTGTGGCACCCTCCTGATCGGCTGTGTGCTCCTGTACTGACTGACAGGCGGCACACGGCAGTGTTACAATGTAGCGCCTATGCGCTCCATTGTAACCAATGGTGGGAACTTTCTGCCCTGCGGTTGACCGAAAGTGACCTCACCGCTGAGCAGAAAGTTCCCACCATTGGTTACAATGGAGCGCATAGGCGCTACATTGTAACACTGCCGTGTGCCGCCTGTCAGTCAGTACAGGAGCACACAGCCGATCAGGAGGGTGCTACAACGTGGCGCTCCCTGATTGGCTGAAGAAACCCACTTAGACAGAAGTCAGAGTGGGTTTCTGGCAGTCGGGGAAAGGGGACCCATGTGCAAACATGGGTCCCCTTTCAGTGCGTGGCTCGGGTGTCCGTTTTTTTATTTTATTCAAGTACGTGGATTACAAATGGATGCTACGAGGAGCCTGGGACCCTGGAGCTGGTGAGTATAATTTATTCAACAGGTACCCCTTGGATTCTACTGGAGAAGAGGACCGACCTGCGTGGGGCCATAGGTAAGTATGTTTGTATGTTTGTGTGGATGTATGTAATAAATCTTTACTTTCAAGGTGTGTGTGTCTTGTCTTTTTTTGGGTATTTTTTTAGTAGTAGTACTACAGGTACCAGCGGGCCCGTTTTTCCGCCGCATGCTGGTACTTGTGGTTCTCCAAGTACCAGCATGCGGGGGAGGCTTGCTGGGCCTTGTAGTACTGCTACTAAAAACAATATCTTTTCATTTTCACAAAAGGCTATCAGCCCCCCATCCGCAGCCAATTGGATGGGGGGGACAGCCTCGGGCTTCACCCCTGGCCCTTGGGTGGCTGGGGGGGGGGACCCCTTGATTGAAGGGGTCCCCACTCCCCCAGGGTACCCCGGCCAGGGGTGACTAGTTGGATTTTTGATGCCACGGCCGCAGGGCACTATATAAAAGTGACCCCCGGCTGTGGCATTATCTGTCCAGCTAGTGGAGCCCGGTGCTGGTTTTAGAAATACGGGGGACCCCTACTCTTTTTGTCCCCCGTATTTTTGGAACCAGGACCAGGCGCAGAGCCCGATGCTGGTTGCTTAAATATGGGGGAACCCCTGTCATTTTTCCCCCCATATTTCTGCAACCAGGGTCGGCTCAAAGAGCCCGAGGCTGGTTATGCTTAGATGGGGGGACCCCACGCATTTTTTTCCCCGAAAATAACCACTTTCCCACCCCTTCCCACTGATATACATGCACGGATCTCATGGATCCGTGCATGCCTATCCAATCACGGGAAAAAAAAGCAGGTCTGTTTTTTTTTAGCACTTTTTTACGAGTTGTAATTTTTCACGGCAGTGTTTTTTTTTGTTTTGCTTTGCACTTCTTAGTAAATTACCGAGATTCATACTTAAACAGCCGCGTTTTGACCGATGGTGTATTCATTCGTAATTTTTTTCTTGGACTTCCAAAAAATTACGAATGCCCTCATCACTGCCGTGATTTGAGTTTAGTAAATTACCGAGATGACACTTTGAAGAAAAAACGGCATCTCGGTCAAAATCGGGACCTTAGTAAATATACCCCATCGTGTTTAAACAATAAATTCTTTCCTCAAAATGTCCGTCTCCCTGGGCACAGTTCTCTAACTGGAGTCTGGAGGAGGGGCATAGAGGGAGGAGCCAGTTCACACCCATTCAAAGTCTTATGGTGTGCCCATGTCTCCTGTGGATCCCGTCTATACCCCATGGTCCTTACGGAGTCCCCAGCATCCTCTACGGACTAAGAGAAAAGGATTTACCGGTAGGTATTAAAATCCTATTTTTTCGTAGTCCATAGGGGATAATGGGCACCCGCCCGGTGCTTCGTTCTTCCTGCACGGTTACTTGTTTAAGAACTGTTGTTTGGTTCAGCTGTTGCTGTCCTATTTTCAAGTTTGGTTAGCATGGCGTTACTCTTGTTCTGGTTGTGTTGGTTCGAAATCTCACCACTTCCCTCATCTATTTCCTTCTCTCAAAGTGTGTCCGTCTCCTCGGACACAGTTTCCTAGACTGAGTCTGGTAGGAAGGGCATAGAGGGAGGAGCCAGCACAAGTTATTAAACTTCTATAGTGCCCATGGTTCCAAGTGGACCCGTCTATACCCAGGGTACTAAATGGATTCCCAGTATCCCCTACGGACTTCGAGAAAAAGATTTACCGGTAGGTAATTAAAATCCTATTTTTACATGCCAAACTCTCATGCCTTCGCCTCCCCTTCTCCATTCAACCACAGATCATTCTCTCCAGTAACCAAAGATTATTTCTCTGACGTCCTAGTGGATGCTGGGAACTCCGTAAGGACCATGGGGAATAGCGGGCTCCGCAGGAGACTGGGCACTCTAAAGAAAGATTAGGTATTATCTGGGGTGCACTGGCTCCTCCCTCTATGCCCCTCCTCCAGACCTCAGTTAGAATCTGTGCCCGGCCAGAGCTGGGTGCTCCTAGAGGGCTCTCCTGAGCCTGCTAGTAAAAGAAAGTATTTGTTAGGTTTTTTATTTTCAGTGAGCTTCTGCTGGCAACAGACTCACTGCTACGTGGGACTGAGGGGAGAGAAGCAAACCTACCTGCCTGCAGCTAAGTTGCGCTTCTTAGGCTACTGGACACCATTAGCTCCAGAGGGTTCAAACACAGGCACCTGTCCTCGATCGTCCGTTCCCGGAGCCGCGCCGCCGTCCCCCTCGCAGAGCCAGAAGAACAGAAGCTTGAAGACGGCGAAATCGGCGGCAGAAGACTCCTGTCTTCATTTGAGGTAGCGCACAGCACCGCAGCTGTGCGCCATTGCTTCCAGCACACTTACACACTCCGGTCACTGTAGGGTGCAGGGTGCTGGGGGGGGGGGGCGCCCTGGGCAGCAATTGAAGTACCTTTTGGCATAAAAATACATATATACAGTCAGGCACTGTATATATGTAAAAAACCCCGCCATTTTTTTACACAGAAAGCGGGACAGAAGCCCGTCGCTGAGGAGGCGGGGCCTTCTTCCTCAGCACACCAGCGCCATTTTCTCTTCACAGCTCCGCTGGATGGAAGCTCCCCAGGCTCTCCCCTGCAGTATCCTGGTACACAAAGGGTGAAAAGAGGGGGGGGGGGGGCACATAAATTTAGGCGCAAAATTTGTATATACAGCAGCTACTGGGTAAACACTGAGTTGTAGTGTAATCCCTGGGTTATATAGCGCTGCGGTGTGTGCTGGCATACTCTATCTCTGTCTCTCCAAAGGGCCTTGTGGGGGAACTGTCTTCAAATAGAGCATCCCCTGTGTGGGTGGTGTGTCGGTACGCATGTGTCGACATGTCTGAGGTAAAAGGCTCCCCTAAGGAGGTGATAGAGCGTATATGTGTGTGAGAGGGTGTTTCCGTCGACAACGCCGACACCTGTTTTGATATGTGTAAGTGCTAAGGTGAATTTATTGCACAAAAGGTTAGGGAACAGACAGGAAATCTACCCATGCCAGTCCCTATGTCACAGAGACCTTCAGAGTCTCTCAATGCTCACTATCCAAAATAATAAACACTGGTATCGACACGGAGTTTAACTCCAGTGTCGACTACGATAATGCAAAGTTACAGCCAAGATGGCTGAAAGGTATTCAATATATGATTATTGTAATAAAAGATGATTTGCATATCACTGATGACTCATTTGTCCCTGACACAAGGGAACACATGTTAAGGGGAAGAAAGCTGAGGTAAATTCCCCTCCTCTCATGAGGAAAAAGAGCGGGAATCTCCAGACAAGAGACTGCAGCTTCCCACAAAAAAATTCTCAGGCTGTATCCTTTCCCCACTAGGGCCAGGATGTGTTGAGAATCTTCCCCTAGGGTGTCCTGTTTGCACAGATGGTAACACTAGCTATTCTCAGGGATCCTGCAGATAGCGTGCACGTTCTAGTATACTACCCAGACCGGCGATTGTGTCGGCATGGGTTTATAGCGCTGTGGCAACGTGGACAGGTACCTTATCAGCAGAGATTGAGACCCTAGTATGCATATAGATATTTTTTTATATATATATATATATATATATATATATGTATGTATAGATATACAGGTTGAGTATCCCATATCCAAATATTCCGAAATACGGAATATTCCGAAATACGGACTTTTTTGAGTGAGAGTGAGATAGTGAAACCTTTGTTTTTGATGGCTCAATGTACACAAACTTTGTTTAATACTAAAAGTTATTAAAAATATTGTATTAAATGACCTTCAGGCTGTGTGTATAAGGTGTATATGAAACATAAATTAATTGTGTGAATGTAGACACACTTTGTTTAATGCACAAAGTTACAAAAAATATTGGCTACAATGACCTTCAGGCTGTGTGTATAAGGAGTATATGTAACATAAATGCATTCTGTGCTTAGACTTGGGTCCCATCACCATGTTATCTCATTATGGTATGCAATTATTCCAAAATACGGAAAAATCCCATATCCAAAATACTTCTGGTCCCAAGCGTTTTGGATAAGGGATACTCAACCTGTATATATATAGAAAAGAGAAGTGAAGAACAGGCGCCTAATGGTGCAGTAATTTTGGACTTTGATCTCTGTCACGACAACATTCATATATAGGCCCTCATTCCGAGTTGTTCGCTCGTTCTTTTTCATCGCATCGCAGTGAAAATCCGCTTAGTACGCATGCGCAAAGTTCGCACTGCGACTGCGCCAAGTAACTTTACTATGAAGAAAGTATTTTTACTCACGGCTTTTTCTTCGCTCCGGCGATCGTAATGTGATTGACAGGAAATGGGTGTTACTGGGCGGAAACACGGCGTTTCAGGGGCGTGTGGCTGAAAACGCTACAGTTTCCGGAAAAAACGCAGGAGTGGCCGGAGAAACGGTGGGAGTGCCTGGGCGAACGCTGGGTGTGTTTGTGACGTCAACCAGGAACGACAAGCACTGAACTGATCGCACAGGCAGAGTAAGTCTGGAGCTACTCTGAAACTGCTAAGTAGTTAGTAATCGCAATATTGCGAATACATCGGTCGCAATTTTAAGAAGCTAAGATTCACTCCCAGTAGGCGGCGGCTTAGCGTGTGTAACTCTGCTAAATTCGCCTTGCGACCGATCAACTCGGAATGAGGGCCATAGATATTAAGTGTACCAGATAAATAAATATGGCAAGCACATCAAAAGCTGTTGTCTTCCGTCTATTGTTCACAGCCAAGGGGTCGGAACACTTGAAAGGTGATGACACGTCACGGGGGTTTTTTTATCCTCCATTTGAATGGAGAGAGAAGGGGAGGAGAGCAGCAGCACAGCCTAAATAACCCAACCGCATGCTGAGTACTGGTGGATAAAGACCGTCCGTGACGTGCTGTTATACTTCCACCTTCTGACCCAACCGCATGCTGAGTACTGGTGGATAAAGACCGTCCGTGACGTGCTGTAATACTTCCACCTTCTGGTACATTCTTTACTTATAAAAGTGATTTACGATCTTGCATTTCAGCAACAATATTGCACTATGAGAGGCGCATTTTATGTTTACTTGTAGTATCTCTGTGCTGTGAGCTGATTCTATCCGAGCTTTGGAGGATAAAAAAAACCCCAGTGACGTGTCATCACCTTTCAAGTGTTCCGAACCCTTGGCTGTGAACAATAGACGGAAGACAACAGCTTTTGATGTGCTTGCCATATTTATTTATCTGGTACGCTTAATATCTATATATGAATGTTGTCGTGACAGAGATCAAAGTCCAAAATTACTGCACCATTAGGCGCCTGTTCTTCACTTCTCTTTTCTAGATTTTTTCCACTATCACCTAGTGGCCTCTTGAAGGACGGAGCTGCCATCCATAGGTTCTCCTGTGGAAACCGGGTGCGAAAACAAACAGACTACAGAAAAGACTCATTTAATATTTACCTGTCTGTGGATAAAGGGGAAGCAGCGCATTGACTATTTTTTGATTCTCATATATATATATATATATATATATATATATATATTAAAGATGCTGCTTAAGTGATAGATATATAATTATATAACATGCCCAAAGAGACATGAGTATACTGGGTCCTAGAGTCAAAGCTATGTCGATTTCTGCTTGACGTGTCCTGTAGTAATATGCAATGGACAGATGATGCCGACTTAAGAGGCATATGGAAGGCTGAGGATTATGTGGAGAAGGGTTCTCGGGCCTGGTCTCCACAGCTATAGCTGGTAATTCTGATATTTTGCCTTATATTCCTGCACAGCCTAAGAAAGCACGACATTATCAAATGCAGCCTTTCGAATAGAGAAACAAGAAAGTCTGAGGTGTGTACTTTCTTGTCAGAGGCGGGGGCAGAGGAAAGAAGCTGCACAACACAGCTAGTTCCCAGGAACAGAAGTCCTGCCCGGCCTCTACAAAAATCCACTGCATGTCGCTGGGGCTCCACAGGCGGAGCTAGGCCCGGTGGGGACACGCCTTCGTAAGTTCAGCCACAAGTGGGTTCACTCCCTGTTAGAGCTCTGGGCAATAGATATTGTGTCTCAGGGATACAAGCTGGACTGTGAGAAGATGCCCCCTCACCGACGGTCCTGCCGGCTTCCCCCCAAGAGAGGGAACCAGTGTTAACTGCAATTCACAAATTGTATCTTCAACAGGTGGTGGTCAAGGTTCCCCTCCTTCAACATGAGGGGGTTATTATTCGACCATGTTGTAGTCCCGAAACCAGACGGTTCGGTCAGACCCATATTGAATTAAAATCCCTGAACATATACCTGAAAAGGTTCAAGTTCAAGATGGAATCGCTAAGAGCGGTCATTGCAAGCCTGAATGGGGGAGACTTTATCGTGAATCGGGACATAAGGGATGCATACCTTCATGTCCCCATTTATCCACCTCATCAGGCGTACCTCAGAATTAAGATACGGGATTGTCATTACCAATTTCAGACGTTGCCGTTTGGTTTCTCCACGGCCTTGAGAATATCACCACGGTAATGGCGGAAATGATGGTGCTCCTGCGGATGCAGGGTGTCACTATTATCACGGACGATCTCCTCATAAAAAGGAGATCACGAGAGCAGCTGCTGAACAGCGTATCACTTTCTCTGGAAGTGAAACGGCAACACGGCTGGATTCTATGTATCTCCTAGGCATGATCCTAGACACCGATCAGAAAAGGGTTTATCTCCCGATAGAGAGAGCTCAGGAGCTCGTGACACTGGTCAGGAATCTATTAAAACCAAAATAGGTGTCAGTGCATCACTGCACTCTAGTCCTGGGAAGGATGGTGGCATCATACGAGGCCATTCCCTGCGGCAGGTTCCAGGCGAGGACCTTCCAATGGGACTTACTGGACAAGTGGTCCGGATCACATCTTCAGATGCATCGGTTAATCACCCTATCCCCCCAGGGCCAGGGTGTCTCTCCTGTGGTGGCTGCAGAGTGCTCACCACCTCGAGGGCCGCAGATTCGGCATTCAGGACTGGGTCCTGGTGACCACGGATGCAAGCCTCCGAGGGTGGGGGGCAGTCACACAGGAAAGAAATTTCCAAGGTCTGTGGTCAAGTCAGGAGACTTGCCTTCACATCAATATCCTGGAACTAAGGGCCATATACAACGCCCTAAGTCAAGCTGAGATCCTGCTTCGCGCCCAATCGGTTCTGATCCAGTCAGACCGCAGTGGCTCATGTAAACCGCCAAGGCGGCACAAGGAGCAGGGTGGCGATGGTGGAAGCCACCAGAATTCTTCCCTGGGCGGAGAATCAAGTAAGCGCACTGTCAGCAGTGTTCATTCCGGGAGTGGACAACTGGGAAGCAGACCTCCTCAGCAGGCACGACCTCCACCCGGGAGAGTGGGGACTTCATCAGGAAGTCTTCACGCAGATTGCAAATTGATGGGAACTGCCACAGGTGGACATGATGGCGTCCCACCTCAACAAAAAGCTAAAAAGGTTTTACGCCAGGTCAAGGGAAACTCAGGCGATAGCTGTGGACGCACTGGTAACACCGTGGGTGTTCCAGTCGGTCTATGTATGTCCTCCTCTTCCTCTCCTACCCAAGGTGCTGAGAATTGTAAGAAAAAGAGGAGTGAGTACAATATTCATTGCTCCGGATTGGCCAAGAAGGACTCGGTACCCGGAACTGCAAGAAATGCTCTCAGAGGACCCATGGCCTCTGCCTCTCAGACAGGACCTGTTGCAACAGGGGCCATGTCTGTTCCAAGACTTACCGCGGCTGCATTTGACGGCATGGCGGTTGAACGCCGGATCCTAGCGGAAAAAGGGCATTCCGGATGAAGTTATTCCTACGCTGATAAAGGCTAGGAAAGACGTGATAGCAAAACATTTTCACTGTATATGGCGGAAATAGGTTGCTTGGTGTGAGGCCAGGAAGGCCCCTACAGAGGAATTCCAGCTGGGTCGATTCCTGCACTTCCTACAGTCAGGAGTGACTATGGGCCTAAAATTAGGATCCATAAAGGTCAAGATTTCGGCCCTATCCATTTTCTTTCAAAAGGAACTGGCTTCACTGCCTGAAGTTGAGACGTTTGTTAACGGAGTGCTGCATATTCAGCCTCCTTTTGTGCCACCAGTGGCACCTTGGGATCTTAACGTTGTGTTGGATTTCCTGAAATCCCACTGGTTTGAGCCACTTAAGACCGTGGAACTAAAGTATCTCACGTGGACGGTGGTCATGTTGTTGGCCTTAGCATCGGCTAGGCGTGTGTCAGAATTGGCGGCTTTGTCATGTAAAAGCCCATATCTGATCTACCATATTGACAGGGCAGAATAGAGGACTCGTCCCCAATTTCTCCCAAAGGTGGTATCATCGTTTCATTTGAACCAACCTATTGTGGTGCCTGCGGCTACTCTGGACTTGGAGGACTCCAAGTTACTTGATGTAGTCAGGGCTTTGAAAATCTATGTAGCCTGGACGGCTGGAGTCAGAAAAACTGACTCGCTGTTTATCCTGCATGCACCCAACAAGCTGGGTGCTCCTGCTTCAAAGCAAACTATTGCTCGCTGGATCTGTAACACGATTCAGCAGGCTCATTCTGCGGCTGGATTGCCGCTACCAAAATCAGTAAAAGCCCACTCCACAAGGAAGGTGGGCTCTTCTTGGGCGGCTGCCCGAGGGGTCTCGGCTTTACAGTTTTGCCGAGCGGCTACTTGGTCGGGTTCAAACACCTTTGCAAAGTTCTACAAGTTTGATACCCTGGCTGAGGAGGACCTTGTGTTTGCTCATTCGGTGCTGCAGAGTCATCCGCACTCTCCCGCCCGTTTGGGAGCTTTGGTATAATCCCCATGGTCCTTACGGAGTTCCCAGCATCCACTAGGACGTCAGAGAAAATAAGGTTTTACTCACCGGTAATTCTATTTCTCGTAGTCCGTAGTGGATGCTGGGCGCCCGTCCCAAGTGCGGACTTTCTGCAATACGCGTATATAGTTATTGATTAATAAGGGTTATTGTTATGAGCCATCCGTTGAGTGAGGCTCAGTTGTTGTTCATACTGTTAACTGGGTAAGGTTATCACAAGTTGTACGGTGTGATTGGTGTGGCTGGTATGAGTCTTACCCTGGATTCCAAAAATCCTTTCCTTGTAATGTCAGCTCTTCCGGGCACAGTTTCCCTAACTGAGGTCTGGAGGAGGGGCATAGAGGGAGGAGCCAGTGCACACCAGATAGTACCTAATCTTTCTTTAGAGTGCCCAGTCTCCTGCGGAGCCCGCTATTCCCCATGGTCCTTACGGAGTTCCCAGCATCCACTACGGACTACGAGAAATAGAATTACCAGTGAGTAAATTCTTATTTTATCTGCACTCACACTGCATGCTCTCCTCTACAAACTGTTTTTCTTTTTCATCCACTAGGGGTCACTGGAGTACTCTTGGGATATGGACGGTGTTAGCAAGGACTGGGCACTGAATATTCAAATTTCAGTAACTCTCCTCCCCTCCGTACTCCAAGAATACCTCAGTGTTTTTTCGGTGCTCACATGGACAGGAAGCACAAGTGTGGACCTCCAGAGAGGGACATACATTTTTTACTTTTAAATATTTTTGTGTTTATTTTTTATACATTACAATCCTTTCCCAGCTTACACAAAAGCTCTGGGTACGGGATTATAGAAGCTGCTGCGTGCAGCTCTTGGCGTGTCGGGTGTTGAATTCTCCTTGTGAGGATAACTAAATTAACCATCTTGTTGCTGTTTGGGTTGTTAGGTAAAATTAATGAATTGAAAAGGATTTATAAAAATCAATTATTATTTATTCAAAGGGCCACGCCCGTATACAGGGAAGAGGGACATCCTCTCGTCCTGTGTCAAATCATTTAACAACAACATACACATATCAACAATGAGTTTTATATAATACAAAGTAACGCCCATTTTGTATATCCCTCCCATATGATTTCATTCTTCTGGAATACAATGTTAGGCAATATAGTTATGCAATATTGGGACAATTATCAAGAATACTAAAATGATACTCGTGATATTGAACTGTGTCCATATTAGGAATTACATCTGGACTCTGAGCTTTTAGAAAGTGCGTATGTGGAATTAATACTCAGCCAACAAAGTTGTTTTTCTCTCAGGGTGTGTATAAAGTTCAAGATGAATTTGCTATATCATCTAGCTAGAATCAAAATGGATTCTGTTATGCTTTCATATTATACTAGTGAATATGAGAACCCTTTGCTTATTGGATGTATACATAATATACGTACTATCCCGTAGTGCACACACATAACTGTTAGGCCTTCAGCAGGTTGTCTCAGTCACAGTATTCGACAGCTCCACCCTTTGATCAGGGACATTATCCATGTGCCCTGTCATCTCAGGAGAATTTCTGGGAACGTATAGTTCGCTAATAATCATTTCATGTAGTATTGCTATTCTGCATTTGACAGTAGTCTTCTAAATACAACATAGGCCGCACCTGTATGCGTTGAACATCAAATGAATGTCTATAATCACATCGGGGTCGCCAAAGAATAAACCTCATCACAGAATACATCATCACATACAATCACATACAATATATTAAAAAAAACATTTTCCTAATCCTGAAATTGAATACTAGGATTTAAACATTTATCTTTTCCAGTCCATATCATAATGCCTTGGTTAAAGTTCTTTTTTTATCATGGACCTCCTTTATATACTTGGCATTACACGTATCAGGATCCGTAATGTCTTTGGTCAAATAAGCACAGCATTGAGCTTAAAATGCTGTTTCCGGACATCAACAATATCCTCCAATTTGTGGTATTAAAAAATGTAGAACAATATGGTATCGTAATAGTTCATGTCCAATGTCCTGGAATCATCACAAATGTCCACAGTTCTGGAATATCCTATCATAAAGTTCAATCATGTTATCAATAATTTAATTGAAATAAAACGTCAACTTCCAGTTGATTAATCATACGACTTCATTAGCCATAGGAGAACTTATTAGCCACCTTTACCACTTCGAGGTTTTATTGATACTCTGGTGGCAGGAACATGTCTCCTGATTACTGAGTCAATTACTCTTTTTAGGAATAGTTCATCCTGCAAGAAAACTTTTCTCAAGTTAATATATGTTTTTGTATAAAATTGCTAAATCATTCTTCTTAAATAACAAACATTTTTAGAATTAATAGGTAACCAATTATATATCATATCCTAAGGACATGGTGACAACTACCATTCCCAGTTATGTATGATATCTTCTTTTAACCTTTGAATCTACTCCTGGTAAAATACCTTTATTAAATCATAAACTTTAATGAACATCCTATGTAACCATTACTATTTATATACCTAACTCATTATATCTAGCACATCTAGAAACCTTAGGTTAGTATATTAGGTTAGTATATTGTAACAATCCTTTCACATTCCTTTTCTATCTACATAAGATAATTTTTTTTTTTTTTTTTTTTAATTGACCTATTTTATTTCCACTAACTGAAATACACCCGATATGTGTAGCTAATATTATCACTAGTGGTGGTTCTTTCTTGAGATACTATTGTATCTATACACATGTACCGTGTTTCACTATTATCACGACTCTATAAAGTTTTGGTAATCACATCAAATGTAAATTGCATAGAGAACTTTGGCCTGCTAGTGTCTATGTATATATATCTAACAATTATAATAGTCTTAAATAATGATTAGCAATACAATTTATATAGCTGCAGTACTTAAAATCTTTCCAACAATTAATGGTATTGCTGGACTGGATACTCCTCAGAATAATATCCTAAATTATTTAACTTATCCATGCATTGATCTATACATCAAGTGGAGTATAATACTCACAACCACGTTTTTCAAAGTGTGTGTTCGTTACACCAGTCATAAATCCCTCTGGATTTCCTGCTTAGAAAAGAAAAGAGGAAGGAAGGGTCTTATTGAAATAATTCCCATCCACACTAATGGATGAGTACTCATACCTACACCACACGTTTGCTCGCTCTCTCTTCAAAGAAAAATAAATAAATTAAGTCCTAATGCTGTTATAAATAACGTCGCTCCCGTATACTTTCAAAAATGTTAAAAGTTCTGTAGGATATTAGCTTATAAGCACATAGTCTATTATCAATGATCATAATCATCTCTATCTTGATTGAAGGGTTCATTCAAATACAACTCTGTGGTAGTAACAGTAGTAACAGTCTCTGTATTGTATCTCCATACAATTGTTTTTAGTGTTAGGTTCCTTTAAGCTCTGGTCTCTGACCTTTTCATTTCATTGCAAGCTCATGGATCTAGGTGTCCTTCTTCTGCAGCCTTTGCAACGGCTGTATCAGAGTCAGCGGTACTTGCCAAGGACCATCCTATGCGATCTGTAATGGAACCAAAACATAAGCAACTTCTCACCATAACACCGTCTTCACTCTCTTTAGTGATTGTCCTGTGCTGGACTGTGCGTTTTCGTGTTGGTTAAATATCTTTCCAAGGTTCTTGCAGCTTTTGATATTCTTGTAACTGTTTAAATAATTTGTGTGACACATTTGAATCGTCAAATCATTTTGTAGTTTTGAATCAGTCTCTGGATAATATATCCTTGCGGGACAACATATCTTTGCTGGATTCCAAAAAGAATAACAAAAAAATGATATAGAAGAGAGACAAAGCAGAGGCTTAGGTGTAATTCTACCACTATTGAACCAACGATTGGACTATGCCATGATTCAAATTCTGCCTTTCCTGTCTCTTTTGTAGATTAATAATGCTTAATTCTTTAAACTTTCCTTATCACATTATGACTTTTTATTCTCAACATTACACATATTAAACACAAAATCTTTTTCAAACTCCTATAAACTCTATCTATCAGTAAAGAAACTTTACTGTCTTTTGAAACAATATCTCACACCTCTGGCCTTATTATTCATTTCTCAAATAACCCCTTAACACCTGTTACACATCCCATAGTTCCTTTTTAGCATTACACTATGTTGTATTAAAACATTGTTGTTTTTAATCAACCCAACCATCTGCAGTAAACATGCTATAGCTTTCTTTATCACCATCACGATCCCTCTTATCTTCACATAAATTATTTTGGTCCCATGCTAAAACACAATGTACACTTCTCCATTAAACTTCATCCCACTATAGAAAGCTTGTGAATCTATTTCATGACATTTCCCCTTAATGAAAATTGGCAACAACACTTTATTATTAATAATACTAATTCACCAATTCACCATCCCATTATCCCCTATGGATGCTCGAGAAATTATTCTCCTTTTTTTTCAATTCCTTTAAATGCAATGTAAAATGCGATGTAATCATTATAATTGTCTTACTCATCCACATTATATTCCTTATACTCCCCACTTTTGGGGGTGAGGAAGACAAGTATGCAGCTGTATCTAAGTTGTGGTGGATCCTGTGAATCGGGAAACACTCTGAGCTGGGCATCACTGTGCCACCAGAGGAAACCCTACCAGGATAGGTTCTTGGACAGGGGAATCGGGTGACGAGGATCAGTGAAGCAAGTAAAAGGACTGATACGCTGAATAAACCATCTGCTGTGGTGCCTAGGCTATCTTCAGCCTCGGACCCTTGTTGCTTCTTTAAGCTAGCCCACCGCAATCCCATTATATGGTGAGAGATTTACATCTATCACACGGTCACTTTAACTGGTCCAGATTCACCCATGCACTTTATGTATGTAGTATGTCAGTGAGTTTATGTGTCCTAATAAACACATTTTTCATGGAACAAATCATTTGTTACAATTTCCCTGTTGGTTCATATATCCCCTATTGAGTGAAGGGATATATCTTTAAATCTGAAATCTCTCCGTAAGCTACACTATTTCATTTTATATCTAAGTTGTATACTGTCAGAGGTAAAATGTACACATCATATACTATCTATTGCTTAACCTCAGTATTAAACCTATATACTCAGTATTAAACATATATGTTCTTGCTTATGCATAAGTGGATGGTTTGGCTCTGACTGTGTATTCATAATGTTTTATTTATGATAAAGTGTAATATTGTATTACCTTCTATAATTTCTTTGGTTATGAACTTGAATGTATGCATATAGCATTTCAAAAAATTACTGTATCTAGAGATATATCATCTGGTCATACATATCTATCTATTAATAAATGTATACCAAGGCTCCACCCTCTAAGGGTTTTAACTATCTTTGGCCTAGTGCCAAACAATGATCTAGGTAGTTAACTATGTCAGCACACCGTTGACTTTTGTCTTGCGCCACCTTGTGGTCTTTTCTGTAAAAAAACACAACTGTTTAGTACCTGACACCAATACTTCAAATAATTTGTAACACAAAGGTATATCATCCACATACTGGTTACATTTCTCATCATATCATTCAGACTGGCCAGTCCACACAAACTGTACGTTTCTCATGCACACCCATCCCTTCCTGTGCTTCTAAGCAAACTTTTCTTGGACTGTGTCCATCCCATGGATGTTTTGGCACATATACATATTCACTGAAAAATCACTTACAAAACTGAACAACGCTCCTGCTCACATTTCTATCTGTATAACTATTCTATACAATCATATCCCCACACTTCTTGGCTACGGAACCTGGTTCATCACCGCATATTGTGCAGTCCACTAAGAACTTTTGCAATGTATTATATCGATGCCTATACAATGAGATGGATTTTAGCAAGCATATTTTTTTTTTTTTTTTTACCTCACGAACCCAGGGTAAGTGATATATAGATATGCTGTGCATCCAACTTAATCTGTTCCTACTTTATTCTTCCTGGAATCTTTAGAAATACCCAGGGTAACTTTTACATTAGGATTCTTCCAAATAACTTTGAAGAATTGTCTAAAAGTATTTTAATACAGGAATCGTAGTGATTAATTGCTTGTCGCAATGTTTGATTTACAGCATATACATTAAAGAATGCATATTCCTTTATCTTTCCCTATGATTTTAGCTGCTGTTTCTGCTGTTTTGAAAACTCTTTTTTTTCCGTATAGTTCACCAGAGTTAGGGCGTTGTCTTCTTGACTGTCTGCCAGATGCAAATCTGTTAGCGTTAACGCTGTTAGCGCTGACATCTCTAGCCCATATCTGTTGCTGGGATTTTTTTTTTTTTTCTTATATTTTCTGATTACAGTTATGCTGTAGAAAGAAATTGGCAGCCTTCTCTACAGGTTATCTGGTTAAGATATTAGTTCTTATATTAAACTGGAGTAGATAGTTTGTATAACAAACATTTCTAGAGTATTGCTTATGCAGAGGTTCCCAAACTGTGTGCCGTAGCTACCTGGGGTGCCTAGGACACTTGTAGGGGTGCCCTGGGTTGATGGTCTAGTACCAATTCAAATTATTCAGTGCTGGTGGCTGCCAGTCATAAAATATGTGGCCAAACAGAAGCAAATATCCCTCACCACACAACTGACTCTAAGGATGACATATAAACGCCATCTACTCCTTTTTTTTTTTTTTTACATTTCTTCCTAGGGGTGTTGTGAAAAAAAATTCTGATATTCTAGGGCTACATGATTAAAAAAAAAAAATTGGGAACCACTGACTTATGCTTATTATGATCCATCTTGTTAGATGAAAAAATTAAAGCTCACTGAACACTTTTTTTTCTTTACTGCGTCATGGCTTACACTGCTGCTGGAAAGGTGGGGGCACGTTTCTGCGTTTTTACAATTCTCCCTAGCTTTCCCTGCTACACAGCATTGGAAACTGAAGGGGTTTTCTTCTCTTTCTGCTGGCAGACCTTCTCACAATATATTGCATTAAAGAATATTTGCGTATTAAACAATACCATATGGAAACTTCACTTCATAGTTAGATAGTAACATTAAATAAACACATATTTTTAACTACAGATCTGCCAAAAGCCATTTGAACACGGACATCAACTTTTTGTTTCCTCCGTTCACAAATATATATATATATATATAAACTTTATTTCAAAACTTGTAACCATGCCAATCACAGACATAAGGTTTCTATTAGACACAGATCTGAGAATATACTTAACTGAACATTATGTTCCACATACACAAAACCATAACACAAAAAATTTAAATATAGTTTGCAAACTTCAATTTCTTACAGATTTCAACAGTTTTGCCGATTTCAAAATACGCTTAGTATTGGTTGATCAGGCCAATATTATACAGCATGATTGAAATGCAAAACATATACTGTACCCTTTGTCACAGTACTATACAAAAGTTGTGCATCTATGGAATATTTCTTCCATACATGATATGCACACTTAGGGTTAATCCTCCCTGCCCTTCCCATACGCTGGAAAAATTCGCAATCCCTGCAATTTTTCACACACGCGACACGTCTGTCACTGGGAAGCTGCAGTAGATCCTCTTATCACAACTACAATCACAAAGCAACATGCTTAGGTTATGCTTAAAACAACCCGCAGCTCTTAGCAGCTCAGTATTGCAATATATACTTACACTCAGTTACATATAATCCCTATAACCTCGGGTTGTTCACTCTATTTATTTAAAGTACTCTTCTTATACATGTGTAGCTGACTAACAAGGGGAGGTGATCTATGTGCTTTTTACTTTATTTGGCTCTTGGTCCAAAGCACTTATTCACGCAATCATTCATAGAGTGAAAAACACAGGTTCTTTGCTCAAATCTTTGAATTAATTTTGGTATTCTTATTTACATGCAACAGCATCTGTCAATCATAATTTCCGAGTTACTTGGTCCTTCAACCGATTTGGACATAATTTTGGTATTAATTTTACAAACAAACAACAACAACAAACAGGTCCCTGAGTTATTGTACTAGTTTGTCAATCTCTCCACTTATAATTCTCATATTATAAAAAATACAATCACACAGACAGCTGGCAGGTATAGAAACAGAATGTACTGGAATACAACACATACCATGGTATTCTATACTTACCAGTGCTGTAATGACTTTGGATGTTCCTTCCATCATCAGCTGCTGGCTGGCACACCCCTTTGAGAATTTGATGAAGAGATTGAGATCTATAGTTCCAAGGACATAGCCCCCATCTTGTTGAATTCTCCTTGTGAGGATAACTAAATTAACCATCTTGTTGCTGTTTGGGTTGTTAGGTAAAATTAATGAATTGAAAAGGATTTATAAAAATCAATTATTATTTATTCAAAGGGCCACGCCCGTATACAGGGAAGAGGGACATCCTCTCGTCCTGTGTCAAATCATTTAACAACAACATACACATATCAACAATGAGTTTTATATAATACAAAGTAACGCCCATTTTGTATATCCCTCCCATATGATTTCATTCTTCTGGAATACAATGTTAGGCAATATAGTTATGCAATATTGGGACAATTATCAAGAATACTAAAATGATACTCGTGATATTGAACTGTGTCCATATTAGGAATTACATCTGGACTCTGAGCTTTTAGAAAGTGCGTATGTGGAATTAATACTCAGCCAACAAAGTTGTTTTTCTCTCAGGGTGTGTATAAAGTTCAAGATGAATTTGCTATATCATCTAGCTAGAATCAAAATGGATTCTGTTATGCTTTCATATTATACTAGTGAATATGAGAACCCTTTGCTTATTGGATGTATACATAATATACGTACTATCCCGTAGTGCACACACATAACTGTTAGGCCTTCAGCAGGTTGTCTCAGTCACAGTATTCGACACGGGCCTCACAAAGGAGCCCCCTCACAGACACAAGCAGCTCAGCTAACAACAGCTGAGGCTGCAGAAAGGACTGGACGGAACTTGTTGGAGAAGCCCCGTCAGAGTCCAGGAGCATTGAATCGCAGGTATTTATGCCCGGGGCGGTCAGCTCCCGCTGCCGCCCGCTGTGTGTGGTACTGCGCACGCCGCCGGCCGTTACTTCCCTGCTGCCTGCCTCTTGTCACAGGGTCCATAGCGCCCGCACTACCCGCCGCTCCCGACCCGCCGGCCAGTGTAACAATCCGGCGCAGAGGGGAGCCAGAAGCCCGTCACAGCATCATGCCTGTTGCCGTTGCCGCCGCCGCCGCCCGCTCATACATACCGCAGTACGGGAGCTCGTGCTGGGGGGGGGAATTGCGGCGGCTCAGCCCTCACTCAGACCGCGGACAGCGCTCAGGGCTGCCGCGGTCTGTCCCCTCTACATGCAGCGCAGCTGAAGGGGGGGACAAAATGCCCACAGCAGCAGTGCTAGTCAGGCTGTTAAGCCAAGATATAAGTATTACATATGTTGCATTGTATTGAAAGGCTACATTATATGCATTATATTGTGAACTGCTGCTTGCTATGAGAAAGGCTGCATTATATTGTGGACTGCTGCGTGATATGAGAGAGGCTGCATTATATTGTGAACTGCTGCTTGCTATGAGAAAGGCTGCATTATATTGTGCACTGCTGCTTGCTATGAGAGAGGCTGCATTATATTGTGAACTGCTGCTTGATATGAGAAAGGCTGCATTATATTGAGACAGGCTGTTTTATATGAGAAAGGACCATGGTTTTAAGTGCACGTCTTTATAACCTAGTATGCTATGTTATACAATGTAAGCACATGGCTGGAGGCCATTTTAACCATGCTTCCTGTTTCTTCTTCCAGGAAAAGGCTGTCCTACAACAATACTCCACCGAATGGCGTAGGGGTGTTGGTAGGACTTTTGAATCAAGTTCCTATAGTCTGGCCACGTGCACTGCCTTCAGCAGTACAACATAATGAATAAGGCACCAGCAAACACAAAATGCAGTGTAACTGCAATGTCTGTCAGTGTGTATTATCTACACAAAATGGGCGCTGCTCGACAACAGGTGCCCTTATGGAGTCAAAGAAAAGGATGTACCTGGTAAGTACCATAATCCTATTTTTGCTGTGAGGTGGATTAATGCAGAAACAAGAACCGCAAAGTATTTATTGGCTGTGGTTACAAAAAAAACCAAGAAATAGCCACATTTGTACTTTTGTTCACTTTTCTGCAATTTCATTTAAAACGAAACACGGCAAGAATTGAGGCTCGGGTGAGACCGAAAAAAGATACCAAAGGGTCTCAGGATAGGTCTCAGTCTTTGCACAGGTCCCAGTCTAGTTCGGGTCACAATGTTCTCATTTGTCTTATAATTTCCCAGTTTCTGCTATATTGTATCCTGACGACTGCGCAGGGTGAGCATGAGGAAGGAAATTGGACCACCAGTCACATCAGGGCGGTACGTCAGTCTCTGATTTTTACGGACACTGAAGAACCGCTGACAAATAATAAGGTGGTATTTACTAAGCGACAGAGATCTTTAGTGTGTTTTCAGAGGCAGGCCAGAATCCGCATAAACGGGTTTCTATACCTCGCCGGTTTAAGTTTAGTTACCCGTTTCCAACAGTCTGTGACATCTACATGTGAGAGTCCGCCAATGGTGGATTCGTCTGTGTCAAAACTTACAAAACAAATTAACCAGTACCAACTGCTACTACGCTTCAAGACCCATCAGAGCATAAGCTAAAACTCCATGTATACAGCAGCAGGGGTGCTACTTAGATCTAGTTTGGTTGGAATTTGGGTACATAAGGCGGTGATTATATTGAACACCTCCAAGCCGACCACTTTATACTTCTTGCTGATCACATCGGTGAAGCTGCTTAGTATTTATGTGCAGCTTCTACGGACGTCTGTCAAGTCAGTTCTCACTTTTCAGCGTCACTAGTTTCGGCACGACGGGCTCTCTGAAAGCATTACCTTCCACTGACAGGAAGTTGTTTAATTCTAAATTAGAGACCTCAGCCTTTTCGAGGCTGTGGTACAGGAACAACCACACCTAATAGATGTGGTAGAGAACGTGCTTTACACCAAGAAGCCTGGGACATGACGTGCTCCCAGCCCATGTCTAAGTTCTGGAAATCGCAATTCAGTCGCTGCTAGATTCAGCAGTTTGTTTCCAGTCCCTGTTCACTAACAAGATCAGGGTTATTACTCCAGTATTTGTAGGACCTAAGCCAGATAGCTCGGTCAGACCAATATTGAACTTAAACAGTCTCAATCAGTACGTCACTTACTACAGATTCAAACTGGAATCCCTGCGGTCTGTATTTGCATGTTTACAGCTACAGGATTGCAGTTTGGCCGCTTCGTCAGAGGTTCTTGCGTTTGCACTATGGCGAAACCATTACCAGTTTCAGACTCTACCGTTTGGCCTCTCGTCAGCAACTCGGGTAGTCACCAAACAGATGTTTGTGATGATAGCTCATTACAGGATTGCAGTTTGGCCGCTTCGTCAGAGGTTCTTGCGTTTGCACTACGGCGAAACCATTACCAGTTTCAGACTCTACCGTTTAGCCTCTCGTCAGCAACTCGGGTAGTCACCAAATGGATGTTGTGATGATAGCTCATCTCAGATCACTGGAAGTGATAATAGTTCCGTACTTGGACGATCTACTCATCAAATTCCGTCTCAACAGATGATCCTCCAACATGCGTTGCTAACGTACAATGGGCTAGTTCAGCCCGGTTGGATTGTCAACTTCAGGAAATCACATTCAATTCCTAGAAATGATTGTAGATACGGTAGATCAACTAATTTACCTCCCAGAACACAAAGTACAGAGTATTCGTCATCTGGTACAATTAGTGCTGAAGCACGCACAGTCTCTGTACATTTGTGCATTCGATTGTTAGGAAATATGGTGGCAGCTTTCGAAGCTCTTCAGTTCGGAAGATTTCACTCGCGTCCATTTCACATCGGCAAATTCACCAGATGGTGATGTTTCCACGGGCCAGAGTATACTCTGGGGGCTCAAAGTACACACGTTAACCGCAGGAAAACGGTTCGGTGTCTGCAATTGGATAATTCTAACAACGCGAGTCTCAGAGGTTGGGGAGCTGTGGTTCAAAACTGTCAGCTCTAGGGTCTCTGGGCAGATCACGAAAGATTGCTGTCTCTAAGTCCTGGAACTCAAGATACTTTACAATGCGCTACGACAAGCAGTGCACAGGCTTCGGTCTCAGACTGTCCAAGTGCAGTCAGACAACGCGACGGCGGTCGATTACATCAACAAAGAAACGAGAAGCCGCATGGCCATGCGGGAAGTAGCTCGAATCTTCAATTGGGCCGACCATCACCAAGTGATATTGTCGGCAGTGTTCATTCAGGGAGTGGACTACTAAGAGGCAGATTATCTACGCAATCAGCATTTTCATCCAGGAAAATGGTCATTAAATCTAGAAGTGTTTCACATATTGGTCCAGAGGAGGGGTTACCCTCAAGTGGATCTGATGCCATCTCGCCACAATCACCAAACGCCCAGTATGTGTCCAGAACGCGAGATCCAAAAGCGGTGGCTATGGATGCTCTCACAATCGCGTGGCCGTACAGCCTCGTGTAGCTGTTTCCACCGTTTTCCGCTGCTCCCTCTGTTGCTACAACTGATCAAAAGACAGTTCACCACAGTCATACTAGTGGCGCCTCATTGGCCTCAGAGAGCTTGGTTCTCGGATCTCTGCGGACTACTTGCAGACGATCCTTGGCCACTCCCACTACGTCCGGATCTGTTACAACCGGGTCCGTTCCTTTACCCCAATTTAGCGCGGCTGCGGTTGACGGGGTGGCTGTTGAGACCGCCCTCTTAAGAAAAGAGGGCATTTCAGAATCTGTTATACCAACCAGGTTACGAGCTAGGAAGCCAGATACGGCAGTTCATTATTACAGAATTTGGCGTGCCTATATCGGTTGGTGTGAAGCTCGGAAGTTTCCGACATCATCATTCAAGTTATCCCGTCTTTTGTTATTTCTACAGACGGGGTTAGATGGAGGACTGCGTTTATCTACACTAAAGGTGTAGGTCTCTGCTTTGTCAATTTACTTTAAAAAAAAAAACGTTTGGCTCTATTGCCGTCTGTACACACCTTTCTGCAAGGTGTCCTCAGAGTACAGCCTCCATTCATTCCACCTACAGCGCCATGGGACTTGAATCTGGTTTTAGATTTCTTACAGTTGTCATATTTTATTCATGATGACAGAGCGGAACTTCAGACGAATTACGTTTTATTGCCAAGGGTAGTTTCATCTTTTTCACATCAATCAACCAATGGTAGTTCCTGTGTGAACAGGTAATTCGGGAACTTTGGATGTGGTACGCGCATTACGCGTTTAGGTATCCCGAACGTCTACAGTTCGTAAGACGGATACTTTGTTTGTTCTCTATCATGCTGCCAAGATGGGTTGGCTAGCTTCTAAGCAGACCTTATCCAGATGGATAAAACTGACCATACGTCAGGCTTACCTTCATGCTAGGTTACAGCCGCCTACATCAGTAACAGCTCATTCCACACGTTCTGTGGGAACTTCATGGGCAGCTGGTCGTGGAGTTTCTACGACGCAGCTTTGCCGTGCGGCTACATGCTCATCAGTGCACACGTTTGTGCGCTTTTACAAGTTTGATACGTTTGCGGCATCAGCATATAGCTTTGGCCGCTTAGTGTTACAGGTGCCAAACAGCTCTCCCGCCCACAGGGGAAGCTTTGGTACGTCCCAAGAGTACTCCAGTGACCCCTAGTGGATGAAAAAGAAAATAGGATTTTGGTACTTACCAGGTAAATCCTTTTCTTTGAATCCATAGGGGGCACTGGACGCCCACCCAGAGCAGTTTTACCTGGTTGTGGTAAGTTCAGGGGATCTTATGGTAACACATTCTCACCGATTTATCGGTTATTGTGTCAACTGGTTAGTTGTCAGTTACGTTATGTGTCAACTTTATTGTTGTCCGTTATGTTATAATGTTATAGGTAATTCTCCATTGTTCATCCGTTCTATCCTGTCCGCCTCAGGAAAAAACACTGAGGTATTCTGGGAGTATGGAGGGGAGGAGAGTTACTGAAATTTGACACCGTCCATATCCCAAGAGAACTCCAGTGCGCACTATGGATTCAAAGAAAAGGATTTACCTGGTAAGTACCAAAATCCTATTTTTTTCCCCCCTCAGGGAATATTACCGTCATTCTATATCACACTTCTCTCACTAACCTCTCAAACCGTTCATTTAATGTCCTTACCTCTGTAACATCTTTCCCTCCACTTCTACTATCTGGTGGGTTGGGTTCTATTCTCTTTTCTTGGCCATCTGATTTTCTCCTCCCTGTAAAAATGTTTTGCTTATTGAGACTCTAGTACAATTAACTATTCCACAGGAGACTGAAAACGTGAAACTGCAGAAGTTACTACTGACCACTATTTATATTCTTATAATTACCCTTAACCACTTAACTTTCGATTTTTTTCCCCCAAAAGCGCTCCGAAATTGTCATTTTTTTAAATGAGTGAATTAGGTGAAGAACATGAATTTAATGCTATCCAAAATGATTATAGTAGAAAAAGAAGTCATTTTTCAAACATCGAAACATCGATAGGGAACATTGCGACCATCGGAACATTGGAAACATTGCGACCATCGCTACTTTCATTTAGAAAGCCGGGATAGCCTCCAGGTACACAGGGGATGTTTGGGGGGATTAATTTACACTCCCCAGCGGCTGCTATTGTTTGCAGCCGCTGGAGGGGGAGTCCTGCCATGCTGACCGATCAGCAGTGATCGTCAGCACGGTAATCAGGTGGGGAAGAGTGCAGGGAGGTAGAGGGACCTTCCGGTCCCTCTGAGAGCAGCAGTGGAGGGAAGTTTCCCTTCCCTGCCGCTGCCAACACTGTTTATCTAACTGGTCGCATCCTGTGTGACCAGGTCAGATAAAGCACTTGCAGGCATGGTCGCATCTGATGCGACCATGCCAGGCAAGTGGTTAAACTGGGTACACCCTTTTCTCTGACGTCCTAAGTGGATGCTGGGACTCCGTAAGGACCATGGGGAATAGCGGCTCCGCAGGAGACTGGGCACAACTAAAAGAAAGCTTTAGACTACTGGTGTGCACTCGCTCCTCCCACTATGACCCTCCTCCAGACTTCAGTTAGAATCTTGTGCCCGGCTGAGCTGGATGCACACTAGGGGCTCTCCTGAGCTCCTAGAAAGAAAGTATATTTTAGGTTTTTTATTTTACAGTGAGATCTACTGGCAACAGACTCACTGCAGCGAGGGACTAAGGGGAGAAGAAGCGAACCTACCTAACTGGTGGTAGTTTGGGCTTCTTAGGCTACTGGACACCATTAGCTCCAGAGGGATCGAACACAGGACCCGACCTCGATCGTTCGGTCCCAGAGCCGCGCCGCCGGCCCCCTTACAGAGCCAGAAGCAAGAAGTGTTCCTGAAAATCGGCGGCAGAAGACTTCTGTCTTCAACAAGGTAGCGCACAGCACTGTAGCTGTGCGCCATTGCTCCTCATGCACACCTCACACTCCGGTCACTGATGGGTGCAGGGCGCTGGGGGGGGGGGGGGGGCGCCCTGAGGGCAATATAATACACCTTGGCTGGCAAATCTACACCATATGTAGTCAGGAAGGCTATATAGGTGTAAAAATACCCCTGCCAGAATTCCAGAAAAAGCGGGAGAAGTCCGCCAGAAAAGGGGCGGGGCCATCTCCCTCAGCACACTGGTGCCATTTTTCCCTCACAGCTCCGCTGGAAGGACGCTCCCTGGCTCTCCCCTGCAGTGTCAAGCTACATAAGGGTAAAAAAGAGAGAGGGGGCACTAAATTTAGGCGCAGTATATATATATATATATATATATATATAATATAAGCAGCTATAAGGGAAAAACACTCATTTATAGTGGGATCCCTGTGTTATATAGCGCTCTGGTGTGTGCTGGCATACTCTCTCTCTGTCTCCCCAAAGGGCTTTGTGGGGTCCTGTCCTCTGTCAGAGCATTCCCTGTGTGTATGCGGTGTGTCGGTACGGCTGTGTCGACATGTTTGATGAGGAGGCTTATGTGGAGGCGGAACAGATGCCGATAAATGTGATGTCACCCCCTGCGGGGTCGACACCTGAGTGGATGGTTCTGTGGAAGGAATTACGCGACAGTGTCGACTCCTTGCATAAAAGGTTTGACGACATGCCAAATGTGGGACAGCCGGCTTCTCAGCCTGTGCCTGCCCAGGCGTCTCAAAAGCCATCAGGGGCTCTAAAACGCCCGCTACCTCAGATGGCAGACACAGATGTCAACACGGATACTGACTCCAGTGTCGACGACGATGAGACTAATGTATCTTCCAATAGGGCCACACGTTATATGATTGAGGCAATGAAAAATGTGTTGCATATTTCTGATGTTACCCCGGGTACCACAAAAAAGGGTATTATGTTTGGAGAGAAAAAACTACCAGTTGTTTTTCCTCCATCTGAGGAATTAAATGAAGTGTGTGAAGAAGCGTGGGCTTCCCCCGATAAGAAACTGGTAATTTCTAAGAGGTTACTAATGGCGTACCCTTTCCCGCCAGAGGATAGGTCACGTTGGGAAACATCCCCTAGGGTGGATAAAGCGCTCACACGCTTGTCAAAGAAGGTGGCACTACCGTCTCCGGATACGGCCGCCCTGAAGGAATCTGCTATTAGAAAGCAGGAGGCTATCCTGAAGTCTATATATACACACACAGGTGTTATACTGAGACCAGCTATTGCTTCAGCATGTATGTGCAGTGCTGCAGCTGCGTGGTCAGATTCCCTGTCGGAAAATATTGATACCCTAGACATGGATACTATATTGCTAACTGTAGAGCATATTAAAGACGCACTCTTATACATGAGGGATGCACAGAGGGATATTTGCCGGCTGGCATCTAAAATAAGTGCAATGTCCATTTCTGCCAGGAGAGGGTTATGGACTCGGCAGTGGACAGGAGATGCAGATTCTAAAAGGCACATGGAAGTTTTGCCTTATAAGGGTGAGGAGTTGTTCGGGGATGGTCTCTCGGACCTCGTTTCCACAGCAACAGCTGGGAAGTCTACATTTTTACCCCATGTTCCCTCACAGCCAAAGAAAGCACCGTATTATCAGGTACAGTCCTTTCGGCCCAATAAGGGCAAGCGGGTTAAGGGCGCGTCCTTTCTGCTCAGAGGCAGAGGTAGAGGGAAAAAGCTGCAGCATACAGCCAGTTCCCAGGAGCAAAATTCCTCCCCTGCTTCCTCTAAGTCCACAGCATGACGCTGGGGCTCCACAGGCGGAGCCAGGTACGGTGGGGGCCCGTCTCAAAAATTTCAGCGATCAGTGGGCTCGCTCACGGGTGGATCCCTGGATCTTTCAAGTAGTATCTCAGGGGTACAAGCTGGAATTCGAGACGTCTCCCCCCCGCCGTTTCCTCAAATCTGCCTTACCAACAACTCCCTCAGGCAGGGAGGCAGTGTTACAGGCAATTCACAAGCTGTATTCACAACAGGTGATAGTAAAGGTGCCCCTACTTCAACAAGGACAGGGTTACTATTCCACAATGTTTGTGGTACCGAAACCGGACGGTTCGGTGAGACCCATTTTAAATTTGAAATCCTTGAACACGTATATAAAAAAATTCAAGTTCAAGATGGAATCGCTCAGGGCGGTTATTGCAAGCCTGGACGAGGGGGATTACATGGTATCACTGGACATCAAGGATGCTTACCTGCATGTCCCCATTTACCATCCTCACCAGGAGTACCTCAGATTTGTGGTACAGGATTGTCATTACCAATTCCAGACGTTGCCGTTCGGTCTATCCACGGCTCCGAGGGTCTTTACCAAGGTAATGGCCGAAATGATGATACTCCTTCGAAAGAAGGGAGTTTTAATTATCCCGTACTTGGACGATCTCCTGATAAAGGCGAGGTCCAGGGAGCAGTTGTTGGTCAGGGTAGCACTATCTCGGGAGGTGCTACAACAGCACGGCTGGATTCTAAATATTCCAAAGTCACAGCTGGTCCCTACGACACGTCTACTGTTCCTGGCGATGGTTCTGGTCACAGAACAGAAAAAAGTGTTTCCCCCGGAGGAGAAGGCCAAGGAGCTGTCATCTCTAGTCAGAGGCCTCCTAAAACCAAAACAGGTGTCGGTGCATCACTGCACGCGGATCCTGGGAAAGATGGTAGCTTCCTACGAAGCAATTCCATTCGGCAGGTTCCATGCAAGAACTTTTCAGTGGGACCTGTTGGACAAGTGGTCCGGATCGCATCTTCAGATGCATCGACTGATAACCCTGTCTCCAAGGACCAGGGTGTCTCTGCTGTGGTGGCTGCAGAGTGCTCATCTTCAAGAGGGCCGCAGATTCGGCATACAGGACTGGGTCCTGGTGACCACGGATGCCAGCCTTCGAGGCTGGGGGGCAGTCACACAGGGAAGAAACTTCCAAGGACTATGGTCAAGTCAGGAGTCGTCCCTGCACATAAATATTCTGGAACTGAGGGCCATTTACAATGCCCTAAGTCAGGCAAAACCCCTGTTTCAAAACCAGCCGGTACTGATCCAGTCAGACAACATCACGGCGGTCGCCCATGTAAACCGACAGGGCGGCACGAGAAGCAGGACGGCGATGGCAGAAGCCACAAGGATTCTCCGATGGGCGGAAAATCACGTGTTAGCCCTGTCAGCAGTGTTCATTCCGGGAGTGGACAACTGGGAAGCAGACTTCCTCAGCAAGCACGACCTCCACCCGGGAGAGTGGGTCCTTCATACAGAAGTCTTCCAACTGATTGTAAACCGTTGGGAAAGGCTACAGGTGGACATGATGGCGTCCCGCCTAAACAAAAAGCTAGAAAAGTATTGCGCCAGGTCAAGAGACCCGCAGGCGATAGCTGTGGACGCTCTAGTGACACTGTGGGTGTACCGGTCGGTTTATGTGTTCCCTCCTCTTCCTCTTATACCAAAGGTACTGAGGATAATAAGGAGAAGAGGAGTAAGAACTATACTCATTGTTCCGGATTGGCCAAGAAGAGCTTGGTACCCGGAACTTCAAGAAATGATCTCAGAGGACCCATGGCCTCTGCCGCTCAGACAGGACCTGCTGCAGCAGGGGCCCTGTCTGTTCCAAGACTTACCGCTGCTGCGTTTGACGGCATGGCGGTTGAACACCGGATCCTGAAGGAAAAGGGCATTCCGGAGGAAGTCATTCCTACGCTGATAAAAGCCAGGAAAGAAGTAACCGCAAACCATTATCACCGCATATGGCGAAAATATGTTGCGCGGTGTGAGGCCAGGAAGGCCCCAACGAAAGAATTTCAGCTGGGCCGTTTCCTGCACTTCCTACAGTCAGGGGTGACTATGGGCCTAAAATTGGGTTCCATTAAGGTCCAGATTTCGGCTCTATCGATTTTCTTCCAGAGAGAACTGGCTTCACTACCTGAAGTTCAAACTTTTGTTAAGGGAGTGCTGCATATTCAGCCCCCTTTTGTGCCTCCAGTGGCACCTTGGGATCTCAACGTGGTGTTGGATTTCCTAAAGTCACATTGGTTCGAGCCACTTAAAACCGTGGAATTGAAATATCTCACATGGAAAGTGGTCATGTTGTTGGCCTTGGCTTCGGCCAGGCGTGTATCAGAATTGGCGGCTTTGTCATGTAAAAGCCCTTATCTGATTTTCCATATGGATAGGGCAGAATTGAGGACTCGTCCCCAATTTCTCCCTAAGGTGGTATCAGCCTTTCATCTGAACCAACCTATCGTGGTGCCTGCGGCTACTAAAGACTTGGAGGCTTCCAAGTCGTTGGATGTAGTCAGGGCCCTGAAAATTTATGTTTCCAGGACAGCTGGAGTCAGAAAGACTGACTCGCTATTTATCCTGTATGCGCCCAACAAGTTGGGTGCACCTGCTTCAAAGCAGACTATTGCTCGCTGGATCTGTAGTACGATTCAGCTTGCACATTCTGCGGCTGGACTGCCGCATCCTAAATCAGTGAAAGCCCATTCCACGAGGAAGGTGGGCTCTTCTTGGGCGGCTGCCCGAGGGGTCTCGGCTCTTCAACTTTGCCGAGCAGCTACTTGGTCGGGGTCAAACACGTTTGCTAAATTCTATAAGTTTGACACCCTGGCTGAGGAGGACCTAGAGTTTGCCCATTCGGTGCTGCAGAGTCATCCGCACTCTCCCGCCCGCTTGGGAGCTTTGGTATAATCCCCATGGTCCTTACGGAGTCCCAGCATCCACTTAGGACGTCAGAGAAAATAAGAATTTACTCACCGGTAATTCTATTTCTCGTAGTCCGTAGTGGATGCTGGGCGCCCATCCCAAGTGCGGATTGTCTGCAATACTTCTATATAGTTATTGTTTAACTAAAGGGTTATTGTTGAGCCATCTGTTGAGAGGCTCAGTTGTTATCATACTGTTAACTGGGTATTGTATCACGAGTTATACGGTGTGATTGGTGTGGCTGGTATGAGTCTTACCCGGGATTCAAAATCCTTCCTTCTTGTGTCAGCTCTTCTGGGCACAGTATCCTAACTGAAGTCTGGAGGAGGGTCATAGTGGGAGGAGCCAGTGCACACCAGTAGTCTAAAGCTTTCTTTTAGTTGTGCCCAGTCTCCTGCGGAGCCGCTATTCCCCATGGTCCTTACGGAGTCACAGCATCCACTACGGACTACGAGAAATAGAATTACCGGTGAGTAAATTCTTATTTTTAATATATTGTGATCCCGTCAGTGGGTGTGTATCCCCGATATATCTGTGAACAACGTCGTTTACAGATATATCATGTCCGCTGTGCATTACAGACGATTGCCTAAATTTGCAGCTATATCGAGCCTTCTGACTGTGTATGGGCTATCCGCTGACCACCTGTACACTTGTGGGGGCTCACGTCACAGTTGGGCTGGCAAATTCAAAAGCCCGACTAGCTCGAGATCCAGACAAACACATCGAGCGTCCGACCATTAAGTGTGTACACTTACCTTGTGATGCAGCAGATATACCGATGTGTTGGTCAGGTATTATGTATTTTTTTTCTTTTATTGATTCTGCACCTAAGGAATATCTGTATTTGTTCACCTTATTGCATTGGCACCAGCCATTCTTTTTTTTTTTTTTAGCAATTTTCCTGTATGTCTTGCAATTTTTTTCTGTTAAATACATCTATGCATTCATAATTCTGCTAATTTTTATACTCGTACCTGTTATTATGTATACTGACTTCATATATCTGATGGGGAGTTATTCAGAGTTGTTAGCAAACCAAAAAAGTTAGCAATTGGGCCAAACCATGTTGCACTGCATGTGGGGCAGAGTGATTTAGATATGGGTGGGGGTCAGTAGCGGATCTTGCCACGGGCAACCAGGACTTTTGCCCGGGGCGCCACCTTCCGGAGGGCGCTGCACCATGGCAAGATCCGCTACTGCAGTGCTGGGCCTCCCGCTGTGTCCCGCTGCCGCTGTGTCCCGCTGTGAAGGGCGTCAGGGAACTAGACGCGTAGCGTCTTGTTTCCCTTCGTGGAGAGGACCTTTACTGTGCGGTGCGCGATGACGTCATCGCGCACAGCATTTCAGCGGCCCTACTGTACTGGGGGCGTAACTGACCACGGCCCCTGTATGAAGCCACGCCAATACTACCCGCCCGGGGCGCAAAAAGGCAGAGAACCGGCCCTGGGTGGGGTGTGCTCAAACTGAAATCTAAATTGCAGTGTAAAAGTGTAAAAATAAAGTAGACAGTATTTACCATGCACAGAAACAATATAACCCAGCTAAATCTAATCTCTCTGCATGTTACATCTGCCCCACCTGCAGTGCAACATGGTTTTGCCCAATTGCTAACTTTTTTGGTTCGCTAACAACTCTGAATAACCACAATAGGCATGCCTAAGACACATTTTCAGCAAAAAAATATGCCCAACGCTAATGGAGGTGCACGGGACCTGTCAGCTCAAGATGTACGAGGACAAATCTGTATATATGTACTGTTAATTCTTTTGTCATATTCAAGCTGTTTTATTAATACTTTGGAATGTTTTAATTAATTTTCATGTATTCTATTTAGGTTTCTGTGTGTGAAGGTTGAATTGTTTCTGGTCTCCAGAGTTCCAAAACATTATGCTATGACAGTTTTCTGCAGTGTAGTACAGGTTGAGTATCCCTTATCCAAAATGCTTGGGACCAGAGATATTTTGGATATGGGATTTTTCCGTATTTTGGAATAAGTGCATACCATAATGGGATATCATGGTGATGGGACCTAAATCTAAGCACAGAATGCATTTATGTTACATATACACCTTATACACACAGCCTGAAGGTCATTTTAGACAATATTTTTTATAACTTTGTGCATTAAACAAAGTGTGTACATTCACACAATTCATTTATGTTTCATATACACCTTATACACACAGCCTGAAGGTCATTTAATACAACATTTTTAATAACTTTGTGTATTAAACAAAGTTTGTGTACACTGAGCCATCAGAAAACAAATGTTTCACTATCTCAGTCTCACACAAAAAACTCCGTATTTCGGAATATTCCGTATTTCGGAATATTTGGATATGGGATACTCAACCTGTAATTGGCAATGTGACCAATTTACACTTTACAAAAGTTTGTGGCATTCCAGTGGACTGCGTATACTGTCAGCTTCATAAAATTATTAATGGTGCTGGTTGTACTATTCATTCAGATATACAAAGTACTTACAGATATACAGTGCATCCGGAAAGTATTCACAGCGATTCACTTTTTCCACATTTTGTTATGTCACAGCCTTAGTCCAAAATGGAATAAATTCATTTTTGTCCTCAAATTCTACACACAATACCACATAATGACAATGTGAAAAATGTTTAATTGAGATTTTTGCAAATTTATTAAAAATAAAATACTAAGAAATAACATGTACATAAGTATTCACAGCCTTTGCTCAATACTTTGTTGATGCACCTTTGGCAGCAATTACAGCCTCAAGTCTTTTTGAATATGATGCCACAAGCTTGGCACACCTATCTTTGGCCAGTTACGCCCATTCCTCTTTTCAGCACCTCTAAAGCTCTATCAGGTTGGATGGGAAGTGTCGGTGTACAGCCATTTTCAGATCTCTTCAGAGATGTTCAATCGGATTCAAGTCAAATGTGGAAAAAGTAAAGCGCTGTGAATACTTTCTGGATGCACTGTAACTATTAGAATATTGATGCATCTAGCAATTGAATAAAAAATACACTGAATGTAGCCAACAAACATACAGGTCTTTTTGTGTAGCATTTAACTCGTATAATAAATTAAATACATAAATTATCAGAATTTATATTGAAAATAGCTGTGAAACCACATGATAATGTATCCTATTATTTCTCAGGTGGTGTGGGCCATGCAAGCTCTTGGCTCCCCGATTGGAGAAAGCAGTTGCTAAACATGAAGGAAAGGTGTTAATGGCTAAGGTTGACATAGATGACCATACTGACCTTGCCCTTGAATATGAGGTATTTATTGTATTTTATACAATATATAGTTCAACTGAATTAACTTCTAAGATACAGTATGTTGGTAGCTTCATGATTATGCTACTGTAATCACTAAACAGTGCCTTTTGTTCTATCATGACATTCTAATAGTGGTTCCGGTATGAAAGATAGATAGTGTCTAGTTAGACAGTCAATAGATAGACACCATATGTTAGACAGACATTAGGTCGACAGGGTCAAAAGGTCGACATGTCAAAAGTTCGACAGGTCAAAAGGTCGACAGGGTCAAAATGTCGACATGAAAAAGGTAGACACCATGGTGGTCATTCCGAGTTGTTCGCTCGTTATTTTTCTTTCGCAACGGAGCGATTAGTCGCTAATGCGCATGCGCAATGTCTGCGCCAAGTAAATTTGCTATGCAGTTAGGTATTTTACTCACGGCATTACAAGGTTTTTTCTTCGTTCTGGTGATCGTAATGTGATTGACAGGAAGTGGGTGTTTCTGGGCGGAAACAGGCCGTTTCATGGGTGTGTGCGAAAAAACGCTACCGTTTCTGGGAAAAACGTGGGAGTGGCTGGAGAAACGGAGGAGTGTCTGGGCGAACGCTGGGTGTGTTTGTGACGTCAAACCAGGAACGACAAGCACTGAACTGATCGCAGATGCCGAGTAAGCCTGGAGCTACTCAGAAACTGCTAAGAAGTGTCTATTCGCAATTTTGCTAATCTTTCGTTCGCAATTTTGATAAGCTAAGATTCACTCCCAGTAGGCGACGGCTTAGCGTGTGCAAAGCTGCTAAAAGCAGCTTGCGAGCGAACAACTCGGAATGACCACCCATGTTTTTTGCATTTTTGTGGTTTGTGTGGATAGTTTTGTCATCTGGGACCCCCAATTGTAGAAAGGCATACGCTCGCCACGCTTCGGGCACGGTGGCTCGCTGCGCTCGCCACAAGGTTTATAACCAACTCTATGCCGACATGGATAGAGAAAGTATGAAATAATCCTAAAACATGTTACAATAAAAAAAAAATGTCTATCTTTTTTATGTCGACCTTTTGACCATGTCGGCCTTCTGACCTGTCGACCTTTTCCATGGCGACCTTTTGACCCGGTCGACCTTTTGACCCTGTCGACCTAATGTCGGTCTAATATATGGTGTCTATCTATTGACTGTCTAACTAGACACTGTCTATGTATCAAAAGGATAGGACTAATAGTAATGTACCACTCAGCCATACTGTATGATGTACCTATGACAGTTTTTTAATTATTATATCTCTTTATTTTTCAATTGATGATGTGTGGAAATATATAACTTGAACCAGTGCCTTCTATTTTGCCAAAGTAGCTTTTACTACAGTGACGTGTAGTGAGGTGAGACAGAGTCTTACCTGTCAAACTCCAGTATACACCAGAGGTTTGACTACAGGTTAAGTATCCCTTATCCAAATATTCCGAAATACGGAATATTCCGAAATACGGACTTTTTTGAGTGAGAGTGAGATAGTGAAACCTTTGTTTTTTGATGGCTCAATGTGCACAAACTTTGTTTAATACACAAAGTTATTAAAAATATTGTATTAAATGGCCTTTAGGCTGTGTGTATTAGGTGTATATGAAACATAAATTAATTGTGTGAATGTAGACACACTTTGTTTAATGCACAAAGTTATAAAAAATATTGGCTATAATTACCTTCAGGCTGTGTGTATAAGGAGTATATGTAACATAAATGCATTCTGTGCTTAGATTTAGGTCCCATCACCATGATATCTCATCATGGTATGCAATTATTCCAAAATACGGAAAAATCCGATATCCAAAATACCTCTGGTCCCAAGCATTTTGGATAAGGGATACTCAACCTGTATATAAAGTATATGAAAAATACAAAGAATATAGGGCAATTCTTCTCCAAAATACCAAGATCTTAATGGATCTTAATTTATAGGGTAAGGCATTGCTACTAAACAATTAAGTTTTCATATAAGAACAATTTCTTAACAAACCAGTTTAAAATATATTTTTTGTATTATTCTAATCATTTTTATAGTCAAAACTATGGAGTAAAAAGTCTATGACAGGTGAGGCAGTGCCTCCCCTGCCTATCTTTTCCGCACAGCTCTCATCAAAACTCACCAAATTTCCAGCAATATATAGTGCTGCACCTTGGTATAATGACCACATTAACTCTTGGGGTCATACATTGTGGGTAACTCTGGCTCTGGTACTATCCAGTGTCTCAACAGCCGTTTACCTCCACGCACGTCCCTGTTTTGCTACAACCTTGGAAAGGATAAGTAAGCAGCATTAGTTCTTACATTGTAGTGGACATTAGAGGCTTACTATGGATTTGCAGTAGAAGACTAACTATGACTATATATATTATAAGGGCACGCTCGTGCCCTTATATTAAGGCTGAATTGAATAAACGGAATTCTCCCGTAGGGAATTTTTGTAATGGGGGTATGGTGTTTGAGGGGCTACACATCAAAAGTGTTTAGACGTATCAAGCTGAAATTTGACATGGACACGTAGAACTGTCACCCGGTGCTGTATGCCAAATTAAAAAAATTAGTAATTGGGAGCAATCTATAGTTTAAACTGTCAGTTTTTTTCTGCCACTTCCTAATTGACTAATTTGACAGTTTTCTAATGTAGTCTATGGGGGGATATTTGGGAAGTAATAACTCAGGGTAGAGGACGAATTAAGACTTTGGGTTTGTGTTATTAGATAGAGCTTGTCCCAGTGTAGGGCCTTTTGGGGTTAAGGTTTTTCAGAATTTATTTTATTTAGTACAATATGCCCCATTTTAAAGATAGGGAAATTCAATTTGTTGCACATGCTCGGTAGCCACCTGCAGGGTATGTACTACTCTGGCTTCACTTGGTTGTACAAACATGGTCGCTTTCTTCACACTTAGTCAATTTGTTCTGTGCACTCTGAGTGGGTTCTTAGGTCTGTTACTGTCTCAATAAAACGTTATTATGTTCTTGTACACCGTGGAGGGGGTCTTCCATGTAGATGAGCACAGTCCTAGCTATAACCAGCCTGTTGTTTAGCTGGGTGTGAGGGTCACTTTTATTACCTTTTCTCCTTATTGCGATCATCTATTAGAGTATTAGTGTTCAGTCCCCTGCTTACTTCTGCCCACTGGGAGCAGGCAGTAGGCAGGGACTCAGGAGTGTAGCAGCACTGCTGTGCCCCAGGACCAGCAGCACATGAAGGAAGATGAGAAAAGGAATTCTTATGACAGGGATGAGGACTCTCAACCAGGATGAAAAAGTGAATGAGGCAAGGCAGTGTCAAATGTCTACCTTCCCAGTTGTGGAACTACAAGTCCTAGCATGCTTTGAACAGCTTTTGCCATGCTGAGACTTTTAGTTTTACTGCATCTGGAGAAACACAGGTTGCCTAAATCAGGGGTAAGCTATGTGTGGCACACCAACTGCTGTGGAACTGCATGCCACAGATTTAGCACGTTCTAGCAGCAAAACTGTTGCATGTCTTGCTGGGATATGTAGTTCCACAACATTTACCCAACATTGTAGTTCCAAATATTGTCTCTACCTATCCTAATCAGTAATCCCATGATCTATACCCTGTTGCACTTTGTGTGGGCTGCCATGGGCTTTGGTTGGTGTGGACTAGAGGGCTAATTCAGCACTATTCGTAGATGTGCAAAAATCGCTATGAAGTGATTTTTGCACATGCGCATATGTTTGTACGCGCATGCGCAATGCCTCAAACTGCGTTCTCATCAGAACGGAGTTGAAGACCTGAAGGGGCGTGAATGGGGAGTCGTGGCTGCATTTTGGTGATGTCTACGCTCCATTTTAGGGGCGCGGTTTGGACAATGCAAATGTGTCTGGACCGTTGGAGGGGTGTGCCGCAGCAGCTGTGTGACGTCACGCTTAACCGTTGCAACAGAAAAAATGGCAGGTAGCCGTCTGCCTACGCATCTAGGTTGCGCAGGCAGAGGGCTACCATTAACGTGACTACTTCGCTGCTTAGCGAAGCATTCGCATTTTAGCTGGGGAGGGGATAGGGCCCAGCATGCGGGGCTGACTTGTGCTGGGCATCTCCATGCATGCTACCGCATGAGTTGTAGTTGTGCAACTATTAGCACAACTAGAACTCATGGTGAATTAGCCCCTAGGTTTGCTGTTTGTCATGTAATAGGGTGCAATTTGACTGCTTGGGTGGGATTCAAATGTGTCTTATTTTTGAAAAATAGCAAACCTGGAGCCACCAGACGATCCAATTGTTCGGTTTTGGCAGGTACAATACAATTTTTTAACAGTCTGTACTGGCAAATTGGGCTGTATCGAGTGGCATGGTCGGTGCTTGCCATCAAAGACATACATCCTGTTATGATCTTAACCTATTTATACCAGGTATAACATGCAATGAGTGACTATTAACTTTGTATGTTATCAATAAAACTATTCAGAGACAGAAGGCAAAAAGAAAATTCCATTAGACAGAGCACTGCGCTTCCAGCACAGTCGTGTGTGACGTAAACAGTCTGGTGTGCAGTATATCCCCCTGCTACCCAGCTCTCGCTGCCTGTGCTGTGACAGCACCATGCACACCACAAACACGAGGATCATTGTGTCTGTGTAGTGCCTGGAAGATACAGTATATTAAACCTCTCTCCAGATCCAGTTACAAGAGTCCACCCTCAGCTCTGAATCACCCTCACTCCTTTACCTGGACACTCCTACTAAAGCATAGAATAAGGTGTCCAGCCCATCCATCTCACAGACATGGCCCACCCACGCCAGAGGGTGAGCTAGTAGCACCATTACAGGTAGCTGCTAAAGAGTAGTGTTCCTCACCCAGAGATAATGAGTATGAGATATACCTGTTAGAGAACGCACACTAATATGGGAACAGAACACTTTGCCTGGGTCAAAGTCACAGTGTCAGAAAACTGGACAGAGGTGAGTACACGCACTTGTGTGATCTGTCTCCATTTAACCGGCATCTGATCAACTGTAGAACCACTATCCCTCATCGGTGGTAACTATCCTGAATAATATCAGACATGCAGTGGCGAAAGTTATCAAGTTAGTCGCTCCCGGCGCCTGCTCCAGTGGGGGTACCCCTACCTCCTCCATTGCCTCTGGTGCTCTCCAGTCTGTGAGCCAGCCACTTAGATAAGCAGAGCTCCTGGAGATCTTTGGTCTGAACATGGGCACAGATATAACTGCCAGACTTCCCTGAAGCCCTTTAATGCTGTTGCTGCCGTCCTGGTCTTACAGCCATCTTACAGTAGCTGGTTCTCCTTGACTGTTCCTGCAGCTGTCCCGGGACCCTGTTCCTCCTTCTCTAGGTGAGTGCTCGCTACTACTGTGCTGTCATTATGGGTCTCCCCAGATTGTGACAAACTGCCTACTGCACTCCCCGTCCCCACCACTGCCTCTACAGCAATGTGCCTAGGTCACTGCCATCTGTTGGTCCTGTTGCATGTCTCTGGTCTCTCACTGAAGATACATCTCCGACCTTCCCCTGCACCCTGTGTGCAGTCCCGCTCCCACAGTCCCCTGCGTGTCGCACCCCCCACATACTCTGCACCCTGTGTGTCACCCCCCTACAGTCCCTTGGACCCTGTGTCACCCCCTACACCCAGTGTCGCCCCCCCCCCCCCCCCCCTACAGCGCCCTGAACCCTGCGTGTCACCCCCCCCCCCTACAGTCACTACACCCTGCGTGTCAGCCCCTTAAGGTCCCCTGTTCCCTGTGTGACACCCCCCCATAGTCCCCTTTACCCTGTGTGTCACCCCCCTACAGTTTCCAGCACCGTATGTCACACCCCCTACTGTCCCCTGCTCCCTGTGTGTAGCACCCCCCCTGCAGTCATATGCATAATGTGTAGATCCCCCCTACAGTCACCTGCACCTAACCTCCCCTCATTCTCCTGCATGACGCCCCCCATAAGGTCCCCTGCACCCTGTGTGTTGCCCCCCGTACAGTCCCCTGTGACCTGTGTGTTGCTCCGTACAGTACAATGTCATGCGCCCTGTGTGTTGCTTCCCCTATAGTCACCTGCAGCCTGAGAGTAGGCCCCCTACAGTCACCTGCAGCCTGAGAGTAGCCCCCCTACAGTCACCTTCAGCATGAGTGTAGCCCCCCCCCCCACAGTCACCTGTAGCCTGATTGTAGCCTCCCTTACAGTCACCAGCAGCTAGAGTGTAGCCTCCCCACAGTCACCTGCACCATGTTGTTCCCCCCACAGTCACCTGCATTCTATGTGTCGCCCCCGTAAAGTACCCTGTGACCTGTGTGTTGCTCCGTCCAGTACAGTCTTATGCGCTCTGTGTGTTGCTCCCCCTACAGTCACCTGCAGCCTGAGTGTAGCCCCTCTACAGTCACCTGCAGCCTGCTTGTAGCCCCCCCCCCCCCCCCCCTACAGTCACCTGCACCCTGAGTGTAGCCCCCCTACACTCATTTGCAGCCTGGGTGTAGCGGCCCCCCCCCCCCCCCCCCTACAGTCACGTGCAACCTGAGTGTAGCCCCCCTTACAATCACCTGCAGCCTGAGTGTAGCCCCCCCCTTACAGTCACCTGCAGCCTGAGTGTAGCCCCCCTACAGTCACCTGCAGCCTGAGTGTAACCCCCCTACAGTCACCTGCAGCCTGAGTGTAACCCCCCCTACAGTCACCTGCAGCCTGGTTTTAGCCCCCCTATAGTCACCTGCAACCCGAGTGCAGGCCTCCCTACAGACACCTGCACCATGTTGTTCCCCCCACAGTCACCTGCATTCTGCGTGTCACCCCCACTACAGTTCCCTGTGACTTGTGTGTTGCTCCGTCCAGTACAGTCTTATGCGCCCTGTGTGTTGCTCCCCCTCCAGTCACCTGCAGCCTGAGGGTATCCCCACCTCCAGTCACCGGCAGCCTGGTTGTAGCCCCCCTACAGTCACCTGCACCCTGGTTGTAGCCCCCCTACAGTCACCTGCAGCCTAAGTGTAGCCCCCCCTACAGTCACCTTCAACCTGAATGTAGCCCCCCTACAGTCACCTGCAGCCTAAATGTAGCCTCCCCTACAGTCAAATGGAGCCTAAATGTAGCCCCCCTACAGTCACCTGCAGCCTGAGTGTAACCCTCCCCTACAGTCACCTTCAGCCTGAGTGTAACCCCCCCTACAGTCTCCTGCAGCCAGGTTGTAGCCTTCTACAGTCACCTGCTGCCTGGTTGTTGCCCCCCTACGGTCAACTGCAGCCTGAGTGTAGTCCCCCCCCCTACAGTCACCTGCAGCCTGAGTGTAGCCCCCGTACAGTCACCTGCAGCCTAAGTGCAAGCCTCCCTACAGTCACCTTCACCATTTTGCTCCCCATACAGTCTCCTGCACTCTGCGTGTCACCCCCTTCCAGTTCCCTGTGTGTACCCCTTTACAGTCTCCTGCACCTTACCCTCCCCTACAGTCTCCTTTGCCCTGCGTGTCACCCCCCTACAGCCACCTGCAGCCTGGTTTGTAGCCCCCCTACAGTCACCTTCTGCTTGAGTGTAGCCCCCCCTACAGTCACCTGCAACCTATGTGCAGGCCTCCCTAACAGTCACCTGCACCATCTTGCTCCCCCCACAGTAACCTGCATTCTATGTGTCACCCCCCCTACAGTCCCCTGTGAACTATGTGTTGCTCCGTCCAGTACAGTCCTATGCGCCCTGTGTGTTGCTCCTGTATACTCGCCTGCAGCCTGGTTGTAGCCCCCCTACAGTCACCTGCACCCTGGTTGTAGCCCCCCTACAGTCACCTGCAGCCTAAGTGTAGCCCCCCCCTACAGTCACCTTCAACCTTAGTGTAGCCCCCCTACAGTCACCTGCAGCCTAAATGTAGCCTCCCCTACAGTCAAATGGAGCCTAAATGTAGCCCCCCTACAGTCACCTGCAGCCTGAGTGTAACCCTCCCCTACAGTCACCTTCAGCCTGAGTGTAAACCCCCCCCCCCCCCCCCCTACAGTCACCTGCTGCCTGGTTGTAGCCTTCTACAGTCACCTGCTGCCTGGTTGTAGCCCCCCTACAGTCAACTGCAGCCTGAGTGTAGTCCCCCCCCCCCCTACAGCCTGGTTTGTAGCCCCCCTACAGTCACCTTCTGTTTGAGTGTAGCCCCCCCTACAGTCACCTTCAGCCTGATTCTAGCCCTCCCCTACAGTCACCTGCAACCTATGTGCAGGCCTCCCTAACAGTCACCTGCACCATCTTGCTCCCCCCACAGTCACCTGCATTCTATGTGTCACCTCCCCTACAGTCCCCTGTGAACTATGTGTTGCTCCGTCCAGTCCAGTCCTATGCGCCCTGTGTGTTGCTCCTGTATACTCGCCTGCAGCCTGAGAGTAGCCCCCCTACAGTCACCTGCAGCCTGAGTATGGCCCCGCTACAGTCACCTGCAGCCTGAGAGCAGGCCTCCTTACAGTCACCTGCACCATGTTGCTCCCTCCACATTCACCTGTAAGCTGCGTGTCACACCCTACAGTCCCGTGACCTGTGTGTTGCTCCGTCCAGCACAGTCTTATGCGCCCTGTGTGTTGCTCCCCCAACAGTCACCTGCAGCCTGAGAGTAGCCACACTACAGTCACCGGCAGCCTGCATGTATTCCCCCCTATAGTCACCTGCACCCTGAGTGTAGCCACCCTACAGTCACCTGCAACCTGAGTGTAACCCCCCTACAGTCACCTGCAGCCTGAGTGTAACCGCCCCTACAGTCACCTGCAGCCTGGTTTTAGCCCCCCTATAGTCACCTGCAACCCGAGTGCAGGCTTGCCTACAGACACCTGCACCATGTTGTTCCCCCTACAGTCACCTGCACTCTGCGTGTCACCCACGTACAGTCCCCTGTGACCTGTGTCTTGCTCCGTCCAGTACAGTTTTATGCGCCCTGTGTGTTGCTCCCCCTACAGTCACCTTCAGCCTGGTTGTAGCCCCCCTACAGTCAATTGCAGCCTGGTTATAGCTCCCTTACAGTCACCTGCAGCCTGAGTGTAGCCCCCCTACAGTCACCTTCAGCCTGAGTTTAGTCCCCTACAGTCACCTGCAGCCTGTGTGCAAGCCTCCCTACACTATGCTCCACCCCAGTCACCTGCACTCTGTCATCCCATTACAATCCCCTGTTCCCTGTGTGTACTCCCTTACAGTCTCCTGCACCTTACCCTCCTCTACAGTCTCCTTTGCCTTGAGTGTCACCCCCAAAAGTCACCTGCAGCCTGAGAGTAGCCTCCCTACAGTCACCTGCAGCCTGCTTGTTTCCCCCCTGTAGTCACCTGCAGCCTGAGTGTTGCCCCCCTACAGTCACATGCAGCCTTAGTGTAGCCCCCCTACAGTCACCGGCACCCTGAGTGTAGCCCCCCTACAGTCACCTGCAGCCTGAATGTAGCCCCTCTACAGTCACCTGCAGCCTGACTGTAATCCTACCTACAGTCACCTGCAGCCTGAGTGTAACCCCCCCTACAGTCACCTGCAGCCTGGTTGTAGCCCCCCTACAGTCCCCTGTGAACTATGTGTTGCACCGTCCAGTACAGTCTTATGCGCCCTGTGTGTTGCTCCCCCTCCAGTCACCTGCAGCCTGAGTGTAGCCCCATCTACAGTCACCTGGACCTGAGTGTAGGCCCCCTACAGTCACCTGCAGCCTGCTTGTGGTCCCCCTACAGTCACCTTCAGCCTGAGTGTAGCCTCCTACAGTCACCTGCAACCTAAGTGTAGCCCCTCCTACAGTCAAATGTAGCCTGAATGTAGCACCCATATAGTCACCTGCAGCCTGAGTGTAGCCACCCCTACAGTCACCTGCAGCCTGAGTGTAACCCCCCTACAGTCACCTGCAGCCTCAGTGTAACCCCCCCTACAGTCACCTTCAGCCTGGTTGTAGTTCCCCAACAGTCAATTGCAGCCTGGTTATAGCCTTCCTACAGTCACCTGCAGCCTGCTTGTGGTCCCCCTAAAGTCAGCTGCAGCCTGAGTGTAGCCCCATATAGTCACCTGCAGCCTGTGTGCAAGCCTCCCTACAGTCACCTGCACTATGTTGCTCCCCCCACAGTCACCTGCTCTCTGCGTCACCCCCTTACAGTCCCCTGTTCCATGTGTGTACCCCCTTACAGTCTTTTGCACCTTACCCTCCTCTACAGTCTCCTTTGCCCTGCGTGTCACCCCCCCCGTACAGCTACCTGCAGCCTGGTTTGTAGCCCCCCTACCTGCAGCCTAAGTGTAGCCCCCCTGCAGTCACCTGCATCCTGCTTGTAGCCCCCCCTACAGTCACCTGCAGCCTGAGTGTAGCCCCCCTACAGTCACCTGCATCCTGAGTGCAGGCCTCTCTAATAGTCACCTGCACCATCTTACTCCTCCCACAGTCACCTGCATTCTATGTGTCACCCCCCCTACAGTCCCCTGTTAACTATGTGTTGCTCCGACTAGTACAGTCTTATGCGCCCTGTGTGTTTCTCCCCCTACAGTCACCTGCAGCCTGAGGGTAGCCCCCCCTACAGTCACCTGCAGCCTAAGTGTAGCCCCCCTACTGTCACCTACAGCCTGCTTGTTTCCCCCCTATAGTCACCTGCAGCCTGAGTGTTGCCCTACTACAGTCACATGCAGCCTTAGTGTAGCCCCCCTACAGTCACTTGCAGCCTAAGTGTAGCCCCCCCTACAGTCACCTGCAGCCTGAGTGTAGCCCCCCCTACAGTCACCTGCAGCCTAAATGTAGCGTTCCTGCAGTCACTTGCAGCCTAAGTGTTGCCCCCCTACAGTCACCTACAGCCTGAGTGTAGCCCCCCCTACAGTCACCTGCATCCTGAGTGTAGCCCCACTACCGTCACCTGCAGCCTGGTTGTATCCCCCCTATAGTCACCTGCAGCCTGGTTGTAGCCCCCATACAGTCACCTGCAGCCCGAGAGTAGCCCCCCTAAAGTCACCTGCAGCCTGAGTGTAACCCACCCTACAGTCACCTTCAGCCTGAGTGTAGCCCCCTACAGTCACCTGCAGCCTGTGTGCAAGCCTCCCTACAGTCACCTGCACCATTTTGCTCCCCCCACAGTCACCTGCACTCTGTGTCACCCCCTTACAGTCCCCTGTTCCCTGTGTGTACCCCCCTTACAGTCTCCTGCACCTTACCCTCCTCTACTGTCTACTTTGCCCTGCGTGTCACCCCCCTACAGCAACCTGCAGCCTGGTTTGTAGCCCCCCTACCTGCAGCCTAAGTGTAGCCCCCCTACAGTCATCTGCAGCCTGCTTGTAACCCCCCCCAATAGTCACCTGCAGCCTGAGTGTAGCCCACCTACTGTCACTTGCAGCCTAAGTGTAGCCCCCCTACAGTTACCTGCAGCCTGAGTGTAGCCTTCCCACAGTCACCTGCAGCCTGAGTACAGGCCTCTCTAATAGTCACCTGCACTATCTTGCTCCTCCCCTGTGAACTATGTGTTGCTCCGTCCAGTACAGTCTTATGCGCCCTGTGTGTTGCTCCCCCTACAGTCACCTGCAGCCTGAGTGTAGCCTCCCTACAGTCACCTGCAACCTGAGTGCAGGCCTCCTTACAGTCACCTGTACCATGTTGCTCCCTCCACATCAACCTGTACTCTGCGTGTCACCCCCCTACAGTCCCCTGTGTGTTGCTCCGTTCAGTACATTCTTATGCGCCCTGTGTGTTGCTTCCCCAACAGTCACCTGCAGCCTGAGAGTAGCCCCCCCTACAGTCACCTGCAGCCTAAGTCTAGTCCCCCCTTCTACAGTCACCTGCAGCCTGCTTGTATCCCACCCTAAAGTCACCTGCAGCCCCCAACAGTCACCTTCAGCCTCAGTGTAGCCCCCCCTACAGTCACCTGCAACCTGAGTGTAGCCCCCCTACAGTCACCTGCAGCCTGAGTGTAACTCCTACAGTCACCTGCAGCCTTGTTGTAGCCCCACTACAGTCACCTGCAGCCTGGTTATAGCCCCCCTACGGTCACGTGCAGTCGGGGAATAGCCCCCTCTACAGTCACTTTCAGCCTGAGTGTAGCCCCCCTACAGTCACCTTCAGCCTGAGTGTAGCCACCCCTACAGTCACCTGCAGCCTGAGTGTAGCCCCCCCCACAGTCACCTACTGCCTGAGAGTAGCCCTCCTACAGTCTACTGCAACCTGAGTGCAGGCCTCCCTCAGTCACCTGCAGCATGTCGCTCCCCCCACAGTCACCTGCATTCTATGTGTCACCCCACTACAGTCCCCTGTGGCCTATGTGTTGCTCCGTCCAGTATAGTCTTATGCGCCCTGTGTGTTGCTCCTCCTACAATCTCCTGCAGCCTGAGAGCAGTCCCCTAAAGTCACCTGTAGCCTAAGTGTAGCCCCCCCCCCCCCCCCCTATAGTCACCTGCAGCCTTAGTGTGGCCCTCTACAGTCACCTGCAGTCTGAGTGCAGGCCTCTCTACAGTCACCTGCACCATGTTGCTCCCCCCACATTCACCTGCACTTTGCGTGTCACCCCCCTACAGTCGCCTGTGACCTGTGTGTTGCTCCGTCCAGTACAGTCTTATGCGCCCTGTGTGTTGCTCCCCCTACAGTCACCTGCAGCCTAAGTGTAGCTCCCCTACAGTCACCTGGAGCCTAAGTGTAGCCCCTCCTTTAGTCACCTTCAGCCTGAGTATAGTCACCCCTCCCGTCACCTGCAGCCTAAGGGTAGCCCCCCTCCAGTCACCTGCAGCCTGCTTGTAGCCCCCCCAATAGTCACCTGCAGCCTGAGTGTAGCCCACCTACCATCACTTGCAGCCTAAGTGTAGCCCCCCTACAGTTACCTGCAGCCTGAGTGTAGCCTTCCCACAGTCACCTGCAGCCTGAGTACAGGCCTCTCTAATAGTCACCTGCACTATCTTGCTCCTCCCCTGTGAACTATGTGTTGCTCCGTCCAGTACAGTCTTATGCGCCCTGTGTATTGCTCCCCCTACAGTCACCTGCACCCTGAGTGTAGCCCCCCTACAGTCACCTGCAACCTGAGTGCAGGCCTCCTTACAGTCACCTGCACCATGTTGCTCCCTCCACATCAACCTGTACTCTGCGTGTCACCCCCCTACAGTCCCCTGTGACCTGTGTGTTGTTCCGTTCAGTACATTCTTATGCGCCCTGTGTGTTGCTTCCCCAACAGTCACCTGCAGCCTGAGAGTAGCCCTCCCTACAGTCACCTGCAGCCTAAGTCTAGTCCCCCCTTCTACAGTCACCTGCAGCCTGCTTGTATCCCACCCTAAAGTCACCTGCAGCCCCCCAACAGTCACCTTCAGCCTCAGTGTAGCCCCCCCTACAGTCACCTGCAACCTGAGTGTAGCCCCCCTACAGTCACCTGCAGCCTTGTTGTAGCCCCACTACAGTCACCTGCAGCCTGGTTATAGCCCCCCTACGGTCACGTGCAGCCGGAGAATAGCCCCCTCTACAGTCACTTTCAGCCTGATTGTAGCCCCCCTACAGTCACCTTCACCCTGAGTGTAGCCCCCCCTACAGTCACCTGCAGCCTGAGTGTAGCCCCCCTACAGTCACCTGCTGCCTGAGAGTAGCCTCCCTACAGTCTTCTGCAACCTGAGTGCAGGCCTCCCTCAGTCACCTGCAGCATGTCGCTCCCCCCACAGTCACCTGCATTCTATGTGTCACCCCACTACAGTCCCCTGTGACCTATGTGTTGCTCCGTCCAGTACAGTCTTATGCGCCCTGTGTGTTGCTCCCCCGACAGTCTCCTGCAGCCTGAGAGTAGTCCCCTAAAGTCACCTGCAGCCTAAGTGTAGCCCCGCCCCCTATAGTCACCTGCAGCCTGAGTGTAGCCCTCTACAGTCACCTGCAGCCTGAGTGCAGGCCTCTCTACAGTCACCTGCACCATGTTGCTCCACCCACATTCACCTGCACTTTGCGTGTCACCCCCCTACAGTCCCCTGTGACCTGTGCGTTTCTCCGTTCAGTACAGTCTTATGCGCCCTGTTTGTTGCTCCCCCTACAGTCACCTGCAGCCTGAGAGTAGCCCCCCTTCATTCACCTGCATCCTCAGTGTAGCCCCCCCTACAGTCACCTATAGCCTGCTTATAGTCCCTCCTATAGTCACCTGCAGCCTGAGTGTAGCCCCCTACAGTCACCTGCAGCCTAAGTGTAGCCCCCCCTACAGTCACCTTCATCCTGAGTGTACCCCCCCTACAGTCACCTGCAGCCTGGTTATAGTCCCCCTACAGTCACCTGCAGCCTGGTTGTAGCCCCCCTACAGTCACCTGCAGCCTGAGTGTAACCCCCCCTACAGTCACCTGCAGGCTGGTTGTAACCCCCCTACATCTACCAGCAGCCTTGTTGTAGCCCCCCTACAGTCACCTGCATCCTGAGTGTTGCTCCCCTACACTCACCTTCATCCTGAGTGTAGCCACCCTACAATCACCTGCAGCCTGAGTGTAACCCCCCATACAGTCACCTGCAGCCTTGTTGTAGCCCCCCTACAGTCAACTGCAGCCTGGTTGTAGCCTTCTTACAGTCACCTGCAGCCTGGGAGTAGCCCCCTCTACAGTCACCTTCAGCCTGAGTGTAGCCCCCCTACAGTCATCTTCAGCCTGAGTGTAGCCCACCCCTACAGTCACCTGCATCCTGAGTGTAGCCTCCCCACAGTCTCCTGCAGCTTGAGTGCAGGACTCCCTAACAGTCACCTGCACCATGTTGCTCCCCCCACGGTCACCTGCATTCTATATGTCACCCCCCTACAGTCCCCTGTGACCTATGTGTTACTCCGTCCAGTACAGTCTTATTCGCCCTGTGTGTTGCTCCCCCTACAGTCACATGCAGCCTGAGAGTAGCCCCCTAAAGTCATCTGCAGCCTAAGTGTAGCCCCCTTATATTACCTGCAGCCTGCTTATAGCCCCCCCTACAGTCACCTGCAGCCTGAGTGTAGCCCCCCTACAGTCACCTGCAGCCTGAGTGTAGCCCCCCCTACAGTCACCTGCAGCCTGAGTGCAGGCCTCTCTACAGTCACCTGCACCATGTTGCTCCCCCCACATTCACCTGCACTTTGCGTGTCACCCCCTACAGTCCACTGTGACCTGTGTGTTTCTCCGTCCAGTACAGTCTTATGCGCCGTGTGTTGCTCCCCCTATAGTCACCAGCATCCTGAGAGTAGCCCCCAATTCATTCACCTGCAGCCTAAGTGTAGCTCCCCCTACAGTCACCTACAGCCTGTTTGTAGTCCCCACTATAGTCACCTGCAGCCTGAGTGTAGCCCCCCTACAGTCACCTGCAGCCTAACTGTAGCCCCCCCTACAGTCTCCCTCAACCAGAGTGTAGCCCCCCTACAGTCATCTGCAGCCTAATTGTAGCCCCCCTACAGTCACCTGCAGCCTGTGTTTCCCCCGTACAGTCACCTGAAGCCTGAGTGTAACCCCCCCACAGTCACCTGCAGCCTGGTTGTAGTCCCCCTACAGTTACATGCAGCCTGAGAGTAGTCCCACCTACAGTCACATTCAGCCTGAGTGTAGACCCCCTATAGTCACCTTCAGCCTGATTGTTGTCCTCCCCTACAGTCACCTGCAGCCTGGATGTAGCGCCCCCCCCCCCCCCCCTACAGTCACCTGCAGCCTGAGTGTAGCCCCCCTGCAGGCTGAGTGCAGGCCACCCTACAGTCCCCTGCACCATGTTGCTCCCCCACAGTCACCTGCATTCTATGTGTCACCCCTGTGACCTGTGTGTTGCTCCGCTGTGACCTGTGTGTTGCTCCTTCCAGTACAGTCTTATGCGACCGGTGTGTTGCTCCCCCTTCAGTCACCTGCAGCCTAAGTGTAGCCCCCCTACAATCACCTGGAGCCTAAGTGTAGCCCCCCCTATAGTCACCTTCAGCCTGAGTATAGCCACCCCTACAGTCACCTGCAACCTAAGGTTAGCCCCCCTCCAGTCACCTGCAGCATGAGAGTAGCCCCCCTACAGTCACCTGCAGCCTGCTTATAGCCCCCCCTATAGTCACCTTCAGCCTGAGTGTAACCACCCCTACAGTCACCTGCAGACAAAGTGTAGCCCCCCCTACAGTCACCTGCAGCCTGAGATTAGCCACCCTACAGTCACCTGCAGCCTGAGTATAGCCCCCCTGCAGTCACCTGCACCATTTTCCTCCCCCCACAGTCACCTGCACTCTGCTTGTCACCCCCTTACAGTCTCCTGCACCTTACCCTCACCTACAGTCTCAGTTGCCCTGCATGTTACCCCCCTTACAGCCACCTGCAGCATGGTTTGTAGCCCCCCTACAGTCACCTGCAGCCTGAGTGTAGCCCCCCCTATAGTCTCCCGCAGTCTGAGTTTAGCCCCCTTACAGTCACCTGCAGCCCAAGTGCAGGCCTCCCTAGAGTCACCTGCACCATGTTGCTCCCCTGTGACCTGTGTGTTGCTCCGTCCAGTACAGTTTTATGCGCCCGGTGTGTTGCTCCCCCTTCAGTCCCCTGCAGCCTAAGTGTAGCCCCCCTACAGTCACCTGGAGCCTAAGTGTAGCCCCCCTATAGTCACCTTCAACCTGAGTATAGTCACCCCTACAGTCACCTGCAACCTTAGGGTAGCCCCCCTCCAGTTACCTGCAGCCTAAGTGTAGCCCCCAAAGAACAAAAAATCTGTCTAATCGTCCCGCGTGTCGCGCAGTCTGGAAAAAGGCTGCACTATAGTTCCCGTGGCCAGGACCAGTGTTTCTCCAGAACACCACAAATTGCTAAACAAAGAAAATTTTGGCTACGGGTACCATCAGGCGCCTAAGTACAATAAGTGTCAAAGTACTTACATGCAGAATGTATAAAACCAAAAACAAATATACAACCCTTAAGATCGACGTGAAAGTCCAGTTCCTGCTCCTCACACTTCCTCCTCTTAATGTAATGTGATAGCATGTAAAACAGAGGGGAGAGGTAAACCACATGTGCAGTACAGTAATTTAATAACATATACACACATACAAGAGACATGGACAATCACAATGCAGGGTCATAATAAAATGTGCAGAATAATAAAATTTCTCTGACGTCCTAGTGGATGCTGGGGACTCCGTAAGGACCATGGGGAATAGACGGCTCCGCAGGAGACTGGGCACACTAAAAGAAAGATTTGGTACTACCTGGTGTGCACTGGCTCCTCCCTCTATGCCCCTCCTCCAGACCTCAGTTAGATTTCTGTGCCCGGCCGAGCTGGATGCACACTAGGGGCTCTCCTGAGCTCCTAGAAAGAAAGTATATATTAGGTTTTTTATTTTACAGTGAGACCTGCTGGCAACAGGCTCACTGCAACGAGGGACTAAGGGGAGAAGAAGCGAACCTACCTGCTTGCAGCTAGCTTGGGCTTCTTAGGCTACTGGACACCATTAGCTCCAGAGGGATCGACCGCAGGACCCGTCCTTGGTGTTCATTCCCGGAGCCGAGCCGCCGTCCCCCTTACAGAGCCAGAAGCAAGAAGATGGTCCGGAAAATCGGCGGCAGAAGACTTCAGTCTTCACCAAGGTAGCGCACAGCACTGCAGCTGTGCGCCATTGCTCCTCATACACACTTCACACTCCGGTCACTGAGGGTGCAGGGCGCTGGGGGGGGGGGCGCCCTGAGCAGCAATAATATCACCTTGGCTGGCAAAATAACCACAATATATAGCCCCAGAGGCTATATATGTGGTAATTACCCCTGCCAGAATACAGAAAAAAGCGGGAGAAAAGTCTGCCGAAAAAGGGGCGGAGCCATCTCCCTCAGCACACTGGCGCCATTTCTCCCTCACAGTTCCGCTGGAAGGAAGCTCCCTGACTCTCCCCTGCAGTCTACACTACAGAAAAGGGTAAAAAAGAGAGGGGGGGCACAGATTTGAGGCGCAGTAAATATTATAGCAGCTATAGGGGACATAATTCAGTTAGTCCCTGCATTATATAGCGCTCTGGTGTGTGCTGGCATACTCTCTCTCTGTCTCCCCAAAGGGCTTTTGTGGGGTCCTGTCTCCTTTAAGAGCAATCCCTGTGTGCGGTGTGTCGGTACGGCTGTGTCGACATGTTTGATGAGGAGACTTATGTGGAGGCGGAGCAGATGCCTATAAATGTGATGTCACCCCCTGCGGGGCAGACACCTGAGTGGATGGACTTATGGAAGGAATTACGTGCAAGTGTCGACTCCTTACATAAAAAATTTGACGACATGCCAAATGCGGGACAGCCGGCTTCTCAGCTCGTGCCTGCCCAGGCAATTCAAAGGCCATCAGGGGCTCTAAAACGCCCACTACCTCAGATGGCAGACACAGATGTCGACACGGATACTGATACCAGTGTCGACGACGATGAGTCAAATTTAATGTCCACTAGGGCCATTCGTGGCATGATTGAGGCAATGAAAGAGGTTTTACACCTTTCTGATATAAACCCAGGTACCTCAAAAAAGGGTATTATGTTTGGGGAGAAAAAACTACCAATAGTTTTTCCCCCATCTGAAGAATTAAATGAAGTGTGTGAAGAAGCGTGGGCTTTCCCTGATAAGAAATTGGTGATTTCAAAAAAATTACTAATGGCGTTCCCTTTCTCGCCAGAGGATAGGTCACGTTGGGAAACTCCCCCTAGGGTGGATAAAGCGCTCACACGTTTGTCTAAAAAGGTGGCACTACCGTCTCCGGATACGGCCGCCCTAAAGGAACCTGCTGATAGAAAGCAGGAGGCTATCCTAAAGTCTATATATACACACACTGGTGTTATACTGAGACCAGCTATTGCTTCAGCGTGGATGTGCAGTGCTGCTGCTGCTTGGTCAGATTCCCTGTCAGAAAATATTGACACCCTGGACAGGGACACTATATTGCTAACCGTAGAGCATATAAAAGACTCAGTCTTGTACATGAGAGATGCACAGAGGGAGATCTGCCGGCTGGCATCTAGAATAAGTGCATTGTCCATTTCTGCTAGGAGAGGTTTATGGACTCGGCAGTGGACAGGGGATGCAGATTCTAAAAGGCACATGGAAGTTTTGCCTTAAAAGGGTGAGGAGTTATTCGGGGATGGTCTCTCAGACCTTGTTTCCACAGCAACAGCTGGGAAGTCAGCATTTTTACCCCATGTCCCCTCACAGCCTAAGAAAGCGCCATACTATCAGGTGCAGTCCTTTCGACCCCAGAAAAACAGGCGGGGAAAAGGCGGGTCCTTTCTGTCTAGAGGCAGAGGAAGGGGAAAAAAGCTGCACCACGCAGCAGGTTCCCAGGAACAAAAGTCCTCCCCCGCTTCTTCCAAATCCGCCGCATGACGGTGGGGCTCCACAGGCGGAGCCAGGTACGGTGGGGGGCCGCCTCAAAAATTTCAGCGATCAGTGGGTTCGCTCACGGGTGGATCCCTGGATCCTTCAAGTAGTATCTCAGGGGTACAAGCTGGAATTCGAGGCGACTCCCCCCCGCCGTTTCCTCAAGTCGGCCTTACCGACAATTCCCTCGAGCAGGGAGGCTGTACTAGAGGCAATTCACAAGCTGTATTCCCAGCAGGTGATAGTCAAAGTACCCCTACTTCAACAAGGACGGGGTTACTATTCCACACTGTTTGTGGTACCGAAACCGGACGGTTCGGTGAGACCCATTTTAAATTTGAAATCCTTGAACACATACATAAAAAAAAAAAAAAAATCAAAGTTCAAGATGGAATCGCTCAGGGCGGTTATTGCAAGCCTGGACGAGGGGGATTACATGGTATCCCTGGACATCAAGGATGCTTACCTGCATGTCCCAATTTACCTTCCTCACCAGGAGTACCTCAGATTTGTGGTACAGGATTGCCATTACCAATTCCAGACACTACCGTTTGGACTGTCCACGGCACCGAGGGTGTTTACCAAGGTAATGGCAGAAATGATGATACTCCTTCGAAAAAAGGGAGTTTTAATTATCCCGTACTTGGACGATCTCCTAATAAAGGCGAGGTCCAGGGAGCAGTTACTGGTCGGAGTAGCACTATCTCGGGAAGTGCTACAACAGCATGGCTGGATTCTAAACATTCCAAAGTCACAACTGGTTCCTTCCACACGCTTACTGTTCCTGGGGATGATTCTGGACACAGAACAGAAAAAAGTGTTTCTCCCGCAGGAGAAAGCCAAGGAGCTGTCATCTCTAGTCAGAGACCTCCTAAAATCAAAATGGGTATCGGTGCATCACTGCACACGAGTCCTGGGAAAAATGGTGGCTTCGTACGAAGCAATTCCATTCGGCAGGTTCCATGCAAGGACCTTCCAGTGGGACCTCTTGGACAAGTGGTCGGGATCGCATCTTCAGATGCATCAACTGATAACCCTGTCTCCAAAGACCAGGGTGTCTCTACTGTGGTGGCTGCATAGTGCTCATCTTCTAGTGGGCCGCAGATTCGGCATACAGGACTGGGTCCTGGTGACCACGGATGCCAGCCTTCGGGGCTGGGGCGCAGTCACACAGGGAAGAAATTTCCAGGGACTTTGGTCAAGTCAGGAGTCGTCCCTACACATAAACATTCTGGAACTGAGGGCCATTTACAATGCCCTAAGTCAGGCAAGGCCCCTGCTTCAAAACCAGCCGATTCTGATTCAATCAGACAACATCACGGCAGTCGCCCATGTAAACCGACAGGGCGGCACAAGAAGCAGGGTGGCCATGGCAGAAGCCACAAGGATTCTCCGATGGGCGGAAAATCACGTACTAGCACTGTCAGCAGAGTTCATTCCGGGAGTGGACAACTGGGAAGCAGACTTCCTCAGCAGACACGACCTACACCCGGGAGAGTGGGGACTTCATCCAGAAGTCTTCCTACTGTTGGTAAACCGCTGGGAAAGGCTACAGGTGGACATGATGGCGTCCCGCCTCAACAAGAAGCTAAAGAGATATTGCGCCAGGTCAAGGGACCCTCAGGCGATAGCTGTGGACGCTCTAGTGACACCGTGGGTGTACCAGTCGGTCTATGTGTTCCCTCCTCTGCCCCTCATACCAAAGGTACTGAGAATAATAAGAAGGCGAGGAGTAAGAACGATACTCGTGGTTCCGGATTGGCCAAGAAGAGCTTGGTACCCGGAACTTCAAGAAATGTTATCAGAGGACCCATGGCCTCTACCGCTCAGACAGGATCTGCTACAGCAGGGGCCCTGTCTGTTCCAAGACTTACCGCGGCTGCGTTTGACGGCATGGCGGTTGAATTCCGGATCCTAAAGGAAAAGGGCATTCCGGAGGAAGTCATTCCTACGCTGATAAAAGCCAGGAAAGAAGTAACCGCAAACCATTATCACCGCATTTGGCGAAAATATGTTGCGTGGTGTGAGGCCAGGAAGGCCCCTACAGAGGAATTTCAGCTGGGTCGTTTTCTGCACTTCCTACAGTCAGGAGTGACTATGGGCCTAAAATTGGGTTCCATTAAGGTCCAGATTTCGGCTCTGTCGATTTTCTTCCAGAAAGAACTGGCTTCACTGCCTGAAGTTCAGACTTTTGTAAAGGGAGTGCTTCATATTCAGCCCCCTTTTGTGCCTCCTGTGGCACCTTGGGATCTCAATGTGGTGTTGAGTTTCCTAAAATCACATTGGTTTGAACCACTTAAAACCGTGGATCTCAAATATCTCACGTGGAAAGTGGTCATGTTATTGGCCTTGGCTTCGGCCAGGCGTGTGTCAGAATTGGCGGCTTTGTCATGTAAAAGCCCTTATCTGATTTTCCACATGGATAGGGCAGAATTGAGGACTCGTCCCCAGTTTCTCCCTAAGGTGGTATCAGCTTTTCACTTGAACCAACCTATTGTGGTGCCTGCGGCTACTAAGGACTTGGAGGATTCCAAGTTACTGGACGTAGTCAGGGCCTTGAAAATTTATGTTTCCAGGACGGCTGGAGTCAGGAAAACTGACTTGCTTTTTATCCTGTATGCACCCAACAAAATAGGTGCTCCTGCTTCTAAGCAGACTATTGCTCGCTGGATTTGTAGCACAATTCAGCTGGCGCATTCTGCGGCTGGATTGCCGCATCCTAAATCAGTGAAAGCCCATTCCACGAGGAAGGTGGGCTCATCTTGGGCGGCTGCCCGAGGGGTCTCGGCTTTACAACTTTGCCGAGCTGCTACTTGGTCAGGGGCAAACACGTTTGCTAAATTCTACAAATTTGATACCCTGGCTGAGGAGGACCTTGAGTTCTCTCATTCGGTGCTGCAGAGTCATCCGCACTCTCCCGCCCGTTTGGGAGCTTTGGTATAATCCCCATGGTCCTTACGGAGTCCCCAGCATCCACTAGGACGTCAGAGAAAATAAGATTTTACTCACCGGTAAATCTATTTCTCGTAGTCCGTAGTGGATGCTGGGCGCCCATCCCAAGTGCGGATTGTCTGCAATACTTGTATATAGTTATTGCCTAACTAAAGGGTTATTGTTGAGCCATCTGTTGAGAGGCTCAGTTGTATTTCATACTGTTAACTGGGTTAAATATCACGAGTTATACGGTGTGATTGGTGTGGCTGGTATGAGTCTTACCCGGGATTCAAAATCCTTCCTTATTGTGTCAGCTCTTCCGGGCACAGTATCCTAACTGAGGTCTGGAGGAGGGGCATAGAGGGAGGAGCCAGTGCACACCAGGTAGTACCAAATCTTTCTTTTAGTGTGCCCAGTCTCCTGCGGAGCCGTCTATTCCCCATGGTCCTTACCAGTGAGTAAATTCTTATTTTTCCAAGTGTGACAGCCACAAGGAGATATGCAGAGCAATTACCAGAGAGTCCGAGAACCCGAAAAAAGTTCTCAAACAAGTTCTTTAATTTCCAAAATCCACCCGGGCAGGCGCTGGAAAGTCCTCTGGTTTTTGAAAATGCAGACCACCGCAGGCGCTGACCACAGATGGAATACGCCGACGCGTTTCAACTCCTGTTCCTGGAGTCTTTTTCAAGGCTGGATCCATTAAGAGGAGGAAGTGTGAGGAGCAGGAACTGGACTTTCACGTCGATCTTAAGGGTTGTATATTTGTTTTTGGTTTTATACATTCTGCATGTAAGTACTTTGACACTTATTGTACTTAGGCGCCTGATGGTACCCGTAGCCAAAATTTTTCTTTGTTAAGTGTAGCCCCCCCTACAGTCACCTGCAGCCTGAGTGTAGCCCCCCTACAGTCAAAGGTAGCCCCCCCTACAGTCACCTGCAGACTGAGAGTAGCCACCTTACAGACACCTGCAGCCTAAGTGTAGCCCCCCTAAACTCACCTGCAGCCTGCTTGTTGCCCCCCTATAGTCACCTGCAGCCTGAGTGTAGCGCCCCTACAGTCACTTGCAGTCTGAGTGTAGCCACCTTACAGTCACCTGCACCATGTTGCTCCCCCCACAGTCACCTGCACTTTGCGTGTCACCCCCCTACAGTCCCCTGGTACCTGTGTGTTGCTCCGTCCAGTACAGTCTTATGCGCCCTGTGTGTTGCTCCCCCTATAGTCACCTGCAGCCTTAGAGTAGCCCCCCATTCATTCTCCTGCAGCCTAAGTGTTGGCCTCCCTACAGTCACCTACAGCCTGCTTGTAGTCCCCCCCTACACTCACCTGCAGCCTAAGCGTGGCCCCCCGACAGTCACCTGCAGCCTGAGTGTAGTCCCCGTGCAGCCTAAGTGTAGCCCCCTCCAGTCACCTTCAGCCTAAGTGTAGCCCTCTTACAGTCACCTGCAGCCTGATTGTATCCCCCGTACAGTTATCTGCAGCCTGAGTGTAACCCCCCCTACAGTCACCTGCAGCCGGGTAGTAGCCCCCCTACAGTCACGTGCAGCCTGAGAATAGCCCCCATACAGTCACCTGCAGCCTAAGGGTAGCCCCCCTCCAGTCACCTGCAGCCTGCTTGTAGCCCCCCCAATAGTCACCTGCAGCCTGAGTGTAGCCCACCTACCATCACTTGCAGCCTAAGTGTAGCCCCCCTACAGTTACCTGCAGCCTGAGTGTAGCCTTCCCACAGTCACCTGCAGCCTGAGTACAGGCCTCTCTAATAGTCACCTGCACTATCTTGCTCCTCCCCTGTGAACTATGTGTTACTCCGTCCAGTACAGTCTTATGCGCCCTGTGTATTGCTCCCCCTACAGTCACCTGCACCCTGAGTGTAGCCCCCCTACAGTCACCTGCAACCTGAGTGCAGGCCTCCTTACAGTCACCTGCACCATGTTGCTCCCTCCACATCAACCTGTACTCTGCGTGTCACCCCCCTACAGTCCCCTGTGACCTGTGTGTTGTTCCGTTCAGTACATTCTTATGCGCCCTGTGTGTTGCTTCCCCAACAGTCACCTGCAGCCTGAGAGTAGCCCTCCCTACAGTCACCTGCAGCCTAAGTCTAGTCCCCCCTTCTACAGTCACCTGCAGCCTGCTTGTATCCCACCCTAAAGTCACCTGCAGCCCCCCAACAGTCACCTTCAGCCTCAGTGTAGCCCCCCCTACAGTCACCTGCAACCTGAGTGTAGCCCCCCTACAGTCACCTGCAGCCTTGTTGTAGCCCCACTACAGTCACCTGCAGCCTGGTTATAGCCCCCCTACGGTCACGTGCAGCCGGAGAATAGCCCCCTCTACAGTCACTTTCAGCCTGAGTGTAGCCCCCCTACAGTCACCTTCACCCTGAGTGTAGCCCCCCCTACAGTCACCTGCAGCCTGAGTGTAGCCCCCCTACAGTCACCCGCTGCCTGAGAGTAGCCTCCCTACAGTCTTCTGCAACCTGAGTGCAGGCCTCCCTCAGTCACCTGCAGCATGTCGCTCCCCCCACAGTCACCTGCATTCTATGTGTCACCCCACTACAGTCCCCTGTGACCTATGTGTTGCTCCGTCCAGTACAGTCTTATGCGCCCTGTCTGTTGCTCCCCCGACAGTCTCCTGCAGCCTGAGAGTAGTCCCCTAAAGTCACCTGCAGCCTAAGTGTAGCCCCGCCCCCTATAGTCACCTGCAGCCTGAGTGTAGCCCTCTACAGTCACCTGCAGCCTGAGTGCAGGCCTCTCTACAGTCACCTGCACCATGTTGCTCCACCCACATTCACCTGCACTTTGCGTGTCACCCCCCTACAGTCCCCTGTGACCTGTGCGTTTCTCCGTTCAGTACAGTCTTATGCGCCCTGTTTGTTGCTCCCCCTACAGTCACCTGCAGCCTGAGAGTAGCCCCCCTTCATTCACCTGCATCCTCAGTGTAGCCCCCCCTACAGTCACCTATAGCCTGCTTATAGTCCCTCCTATAGTCACCTGCAGCCTGAGTGTAGCCCCCTACAGTCACCTGCAGCCTAAGTGTAGCCCCCCCTACAGTCACCTTCATCCTGAGTGTACCCCCCCTACAGTCACCTGCAGCCTGGTTATAGTCCCCCTACAGTCACCTGCAGCCTGGTTATAGTCCCCCTACAGTCACCTGCAGCCTGGTTGTAGCCTCCCTACAGTCACCTGCAGCCTGAGTGTAACCCCCCCTACAGTCACCTGCAGGCTGGTTGTAACCCCCCTACATCTACCAGCAGCCTTGTTGTAGCCCCCCTACAGTCACCTGCATCCTGAGTGTTGCTCCCCTACACTCACCTTCATCCTGAGTGTAGCCACCCTACAATCACCTGCAGCCTGAGTGTAACCCCCCATACAGTCACCTGCAGCCTTGTTGTAGCCCCCCTACAGTCAACTGCAGCCTGGTTGTAGCCTTCTTACAGTCACCTGCAGCCTGGGAGTAGCCCCCTCTACAGTCACCTTCAGCCTGAGTGTAGCCCCCCTACAGTCATCTTCAGCCTGAGTGTAGCCCACCCCTACAGTCACCTGCATCCTGAGTGTAGCCTCCCCACAGTCTCCTGCAGCTTGAGTGCAGGACTCCCTAACAGTCACCTGCACCATGTTGCTCCCCCCACGGTCACCTGCATTCTATGTGTCACCCCCCTACAGTCCCCTGTGACCTATGTGTTACTCCGTCCAGTACAGTCTTATTCGCCCTGTGTGTTGCTCCCCCTACAGTCACATGCAGCCTGAGAGTAGCCCCCTAAAGTCATCTGCAGCCTAAGTGTAGCCCCCTTATATTACCTGCAGCCTGCTTATAGCCCCCCCTACAGTCACCTGCAGCCTGAGTGTAGCCCCCCTACAGTCACCTGCAGCCTGAGTGTAGCCCCCCCTACAGTCACCTGCAGCCTGAGTGCAGGCCTCTCTACAGTCACCTGCACCATGTTGCTCCCCCCACATTCACCTGCACTTTGCGTGTCACCCCCTACAGTCCACTGTGACCTGTGTGTTTCTCCGTCCAGTACAGTCTTATGCGCCGTGTGTTGCTCCCCCTATAGTCACCAGCATCCTGAGAGTAGCCCCCAATTCATTCACCTGCAGCCTAAGTGTAGCTCCCCCTACAGTCACCTACAGCCTGTTTGTAGTCCCCACTATAGTCACCTGCAGCCTGAGTGTAGCCCCCCTACAGTCACCTGCAGCCTAACTGTAGCCCCCCCTACAGTCTCCCTCAACCAGAGTGTAGCCCCCCTACAGTCATCTGCAGCCTAATTGTAGCCCCCCTACAGTCACCTGCAGCCTGTGTTTCCCCCGTACAGTCACCTGAAGCCTGAGTGTAACCCCCCCACAGTCACCTGCAGCCTGGTTGTAGTCCCCCTACAGTTACATGCAGTCTGAGAGTAGTCCCACCTACAGTCACCTTCAGCCTGAGTGTAGACCCCCTATAGTCACCTTCAGCCTGATTGTTGTCCTCCCCTACAGTCACCTGCAGCCTGGATGTAGCCCCCCCCCCCCCCCCTACAGTCACCTGCAGCCTGAGTGTAGCCCCCCTGCAGGCTGAGTGCAGGCCACCCTACAGTCCCCTGCACCATGTTGCTCCCCCACAGTCACCTGCATTCTATGTGTCACCCCTGTGACCTGTGTGTTGCTCCGCTGTGACCTGTGTGTTGCTCCTTCCAGTACAGTCTTATGCGACCGGTGTGTTGCTCCCCCTTCAGTCACCTGCAGCCTAAGTGTAGCCCCCCTACAATCACCTGGAGCCTAAGTGTAGCCCCCCCTATAGTCACCTTCAGCCTGAGTATAGCCACCCCTACAGTCACCTGCAACCTAAGGTTAGCCCCCCTCCAGTCACCTGCAGCATGAGAGTAGCCCCCCTACAGTCACCTGCAGCCTGCTTATAGCCCCCCCTATAGTCACCTTCAGCCTGAGTGTAACCACCCCTACAGTCACCTGCAGACAAAGTGTAGCCCCCCCTACAGTCACCTGCAGCCTGAGATTAGCCACCCTACAGTCACCTGCAGCCTGAGTATAGCCCCCCTGCAGTCACCTGCACCATTTTCCTCCCCCCACAGTCACCTGCACTCTGCTTGTCACCCCCTTACAGTCTCCTGCACCTTACCCTCACCTACAGTCTCAGTTGCCCTGCATGTTACCCCCCTTACAGCCACCTGCAGCATGGTTTGTAGCCCCCCTACAGTCACCTGCAGCCTGAGTGTAGCCCCCCCTATAGTCTCCTGCAGTCTGAGTTTAGCCCCCTTACAGTCACCTGCAGCCCAAGTGCAGGCCTCCCTACAGTCACCTGCACCATGTTGCTCCCCTGTGACCTGTGTGTTGCTCCGTCCAGTACAGTTTTATGCGCCCGGTGTGTTGCTCCCCCTTCAGTCCCCTGCAGCCTAAGTGTAGCCCCCCTACAGTCACCTGGAGCCTAAGTGTAGCCCCCCTATAGTCACCTTCAACCTGAGTATAGTCACCCCTACAGTCACCTGCAACCTTAGGGTAGCCCCCCTCCAGTTACCTGCAGCCTAAGTGTAGCCCCCAAAGAACAAAAAATCTGTCTAATCGTCCCGCGTGTCGCGCAGTCTGGAAAAAGGCTGCACTATAGTTCCCGTGGCCAGGACCAGTGTTTCTCCAGAACACCACAAATTGCTAAACAAAGAAAAATTTTGGCTACGGGTACCATCAGGCGCCTAAGTACAATAAGTGTCAAAGTACTTACATGCAGAATGTATAAAACCAAAAACAAATATACAACCCTTAAGATCGACGTGAAAGTCCAGTTCCTGCTCCTCACACTTCCTCCTCTTAATGTAATGTGATAGCATGTAAAACAGAGGGGAGAGGTAAACCACATGTGCAGTACAGTAATTTAATAACATATACACACATACAAGAGACATGGACAATCACAATGCAGGGTCATAATAAAATGTGCAGAATAATAAAATTTCTCTGACGTCCTAGTGGATGCTGGGGACTCCGTAAGGACCATGGGGAATAGACGGCTCCGCAGGAGACTGGGCACACTAAAAGAAAGATTTGGTACTACCTGGTGTGCACTGGCTCCTCCCTCTATGCCCCTCCTCCAGACCTCAGTTAGATTTCTGTGCCCGGCCGAGCTGGATGCACACTAGGGGCTCTCCTGAGCTCCTAGAAAGAAAGTATATATTAGGTTTTTTATTTTACAGTGAGACCTGCTGGCAACAGGCTCACTGCAACGAGGGACTAAGGGGAGAAGAAGCGAACCTACCTGCTTGCAGCTAGCTTGGGCTTCTTAGGCTACTGGACACCATTAGCTCCAGAGGGATCGACCGCAGGACCCGTCCTTGGTGTTCATTCCCGGAGCCGAGCCGCCGTCCCCCTTACAGAGCCAGAAGCAAGAAGATGGTCCGGAAAATCGGCGGCAGAAGACTTCAGTCTTCACCAAGGTAGCGCACAGCACTGCAGCTGTGCGCCATTGCTCCTCATACACACTTCACACTCCGGTCACTGAGGGTGCAGGGCGCTGGGGGGGGGGCGCCCTGAGCAGCAATAATATCACCTTGGCTGGCAAAATAACCACAATATATAGCCCCAGAGGCTATATATGTGGTAATTACCCCTGCCAGAATACAGAAAAAAGCGGGAGAAAAGTCTGCCGAAAAAGGGGCGGAGCCATCTCCCTCAGCACACTGGCGCCATTTCTCCCTCACAGTTCCGCTGGAAGGAAGCTCCCTGACTCTCCCCTGCAGTCTACACTACAGAAAAGGGTAAAAAAGAGAGGGGGGGCACAGATTTGAGGCGCAGTAAATATTATAGCAGCTATAGGGGACATAATTCAGTTAGTCCCTGCATTATATAGCGCTCTGGTGTGTGCTGGCATACTCTCTCTCTGTCTCCCCAAAGGGCTTTTGTGGGGTCCTGTCTCCTTTAAGAGCAATCCCTGTGTGTGTGTGCGGTGTGTCGGTACGGCTGTGTCGACATGTTTGATGAGGAGACTTATGTGGAGGCGGAGCAGATGCCTATAAATGTGATGTCACCCGCTGCGGGGCAGACACCTGAGTGGATGGACTTATGGAAGGAATTACGTGCAAGTGTCGACTCCTTACATAAAAAATTTGACGACATGCCAAATGCGGGACAGCCGGCTTCTCAGCTCGTGCCTGCCCAGGCAATTCAAAGGCCATCAGGGGCTCTAAAACGCCCACTACCTCAGATGGCAGACACAGATGTCGACACGGATACTGATACCAGTGTCGACGACGATGAGTCAAATTTAATGTCCACTAGGGCCATTCGTGGCATGATTGAGGCAATGAAAGAGGTTTTACACCTTTCTGATATAAACCCAGGTACCTCAAAAAAGGGTATTATGTTTGGGGAGAAAAAACTACCAATAGTTTTTCCCCCATCTGAAGAATTAAATGAAGTGTGTGAAGAAGCGTGGGCTTTCCCTGATAAGAAATTGGTGATTTCAAAAAAATTACTAATGGCGTTCCCTTTCTCGCCAGAGGATAGGTCACGTTGGGAAACTCCCCCTAGGGTGGATAAAGCGCTCACACGTTTGTCTAAAAAGGTGGCACTACCGTCTCCGGATACGGCCGCCCTAAAGGAACCTGCTGATAGAAAGCAGGAGGCTATCCTAAAGTCTATATATACACACACTGGTGTTATACTGAGACCAGCTATTGCTTCAGCGTGGATGTGCAGTGCTGCTGCTGCTTGGTCAGATTCCCTGTCAGAAAATATTGACACCCTGGACAGGGACACTATATTGCTAACCGTAGAGCATATAAAAGACTCAGTCTTGTACATGAGAGATGCACAGAGGGAGATCTGCCGGCTGGCATCTAGAATAAGTGCATTGTCCATTTCTGCTAGGAGAGGTTTATGGACTCGGCAGTGGACAGGGGATGCAGATTCTAAAAGGCACATGGAAGTTTTTCCTTATAAGGGTGAGGAGTTATTCGGGGATGGTCTCTCAGACCTTGTTTCCACAGCAACAGCTGGGAAGTCAGCATTTTTACCCCATGTCCCCTCACAGCCTAAGAAAGCGCCATACTATCAGGTGCAGTCCTTTCGACCCCAGAAAAACAGGCGGGGAAAAGGCGGGTCCTTTCTGTCTAGAGGCAGAGGAAGGGGAAAAAAGCTGCACCACGCAGCAGGTTCCCAGGAACAAAAGTCCTCCCCCGCTTCTTCCAATTCCGCCGCATGACGGTGGGGCTCCACAGGCGGAGCCAGGTACGGTGGGGGGCCGCCTCAAAAATTTCAGCGATCAGTGGGTTCGCTCACGGGTGGATCCCTGGATCCTTCAAGTAGTATCTCAGGGGTACAAGCTGGAATTCGAGGCGACTCCCCCCCGCCGTTTCCTCAAGTCGGCCTTACCGACAATTCCCTCGAGCAGGGAGGCTGTACTAGAGGCAATTCACAAGCTGTATTCCCAGCAGGTGATAGTCAAAGTACCCCTACTTCAACAAGGACGGGGTTACTATTCCACACTGTTTGTGGTACCGAAACCGGACGGTTCGGTGAGACCCATTTTAAATTTGAAATCCTTGAACACATACATAAAATAAAAAAAAAATCAAAGTTCAAGATGGAATCGCTCAGGGCGGTTATTGCAAGCCTGGACGAGGGGGATTACATGGTATCCCTGGACATCAAGGATGCTTACCTGCATGTCCCAATTTACCTTCCTCACCAGGAGTACCTCAGATTTGTGGTACAGGATTGCCATTACCAATTCCAGACACTACCGTTTGGACTGTCCACGGCACCGAGGGTGTTTACCAAGGTAATGGCAGAAATGATGATACTCCTTCGAAAAAAGGGAGTTTTAATTATCCCGTACTTGGACGATCTCCTAATAAAGGCGAGGTCCAGGGAGCAGTTACTGGTCGGAGTAGCACTATCTCGGGAAGTGCTACAACAGCATGGCTGGATTCTAAACATTCCAAAGTCACAACTGGTTCCTTCCACACGCTTACTGTTCCTGGGGATGATTCTGGACACAGAACAGAAAAAAGTGTTTCTCCCGCAGGAGAAAGCCAAGGAGCTGTCATCTCTAGTCAGAGACCTCCTAAAATCAAAATGGGTATCGGTGCATCACTGCACACGAGTCCTGGGAAAAATGGTGGCTTCGTACGAAGCAATTCCATTCGGCAGGTTCCATGCAAGGACCTTCCAGTGGGACCTCTTGGACAAGTGGTCGGGATCGCATCTTCAGATGCATCAACTGATAACCCTGTCTCCAAAGACCAGGGTGTCTCTACTGTGGTGGCTGCAGAGTGCTCATCTTCTAGTGGGCCGCAGATTCGGCATACAGGACTGGGTCCTGGTGACCACGGATGCCAGCCTTCGGGGCTGGGGCGCAGTCACACAGGGAAGAAATTTCCAGGGACTTTGGTCAAGTCAGGAGTCGTCCCTACACATAAACATTCTGGAACTGAGGGCCATTTACAATGCCCTAAGTCAGGCAAGGCCCCTGCTTCAAAACCAGCCGATTCTGATTCAATCAGACAACATCACGGCAGTCGCCCATGTAAACCGACAGGGCGGCACAAGAAGCAGGGTGGCCATGGCAGAAGCCACAAGGATTCTCCGATGGGCGGAAAATCACGTACTAGCACTGTCAGCAGTGTTCATTCCGGGAGTGGACAACTGGGAAGCAGACTTCCTCAGCAGACACGACCTACACCCGGGAGAGTGGGGACTTCATCCAGAAGTCTTCCTACTGTTGGTAAACCGCTGGGAAAGGCTACAGGTGGACATGATGGCGTCCCGCCTCAACAAGAAGCTAAAGAGATATTGCGCCAGGTCAAGGGACCCTCAGGCGATAGCTGTGGACGCTCTAGTGACACCGTGGGTGTACCAGTCGGTCTATGTGTTCCCTCCTCTGCCCCTCATACCAAAGGTACTGAGAATAATAAGAAGGCGAGGAGTAAGAACGATACTCGTGGTTCCGGATTGGCCAAGAAGAGCTTGGTACCCGGAACTTCAAGAAATGTTATCAGAGGACCCATGGCCTCTACCGCTCAGACAGGATCTGCTACAGCAGGGGCCCTGTCTGTTCCAAGACTTACCGCGGCTGCGTTTGACGGCATGGCGGTTGAATTCCGGATCCTAAAGGAAAAGGGCATTCCGGAGGAAGTCATTCCTACGCTGATAAAAGCCAGGAAAGAAGTAACCGCAAACCATTATCACCGCATTTGGCGAAAATATGTTGCGTGGTGTGAGGCCAGGAAGGCCCCTACAGAGGAATTTCAGCTGGGTCGTTTTCTGCACTTCCTACAGTCAGGAGTGACTATGGGCCTAAAATTGGGTTCCATTAAGGTCCAGATTTCGGCTCTGTCGATTTTCTTCCAGAAAGAACTGGCTTCACTGCCTGAAGTTCAGACTTTTGTAAAGGGAGTGCTTCATATTCAGCCCCCTTTTGTGCCTCCTGTGGCACCTTGGGATCTCAATGTGGTGTTGAGTTTCCTAAAATCACATTGGTTTGAACCACTTAAAACCGTGGATCTCAAATATCTCACGTGGAAAGTGGTCATGCCAGGCGTGTGTCAGAATTGGCGGCTTTGTCATGTAAAAGCCCTTATCTGATTTTCCACATGGATAGGGCAGAATTGAGGACTCGTCCCCAGTTTCTCCCTAAGGTGGTATCAGCTTTTCACTTGAACCAACCTATTGTGGTGCCTGCGGCTACTAAGGACTTGGAGGATTCCAAGTTACTGGACGTAGTCAGGGCCTTGAAAATTTATGTTTCCAGGACGGCTGGAGTCAGGAAAACTGACTTGCTTTTTATCCTGTATGCACCCAACAAAATAGGTGCTCCTGCTTCTAAGCAGACTATTGCTCGCTGGATTTGTAGCACAATTCAGCTGGCGCATTCTGCGGCTGGATTGCCGCATCCTAAATCAGTGAAAGCCCATTCCACGAGGAAGGTGGGCTCATCTTGGGCGGCTGCCCGAGGGGTCTCGGCTTTACAACTTTGCCGAGCTGCTACTTGGTCAGGGGCAAACACGTTTGCTAAATTCTACAAATTTGATACCCTGGCTGAGGAGGACCTTGAGTTCTCTCATTCGGTGCTGCAGAGTCATCCGCACTCTCCCGCCCGTTTGGGAGCTTTGGTATAATCCCCATGGTCCTTACGGAGTCCCCAGCATCCACTAGGACATCAGAGAAAATAAGATTTTACTCACCGGTAAATCTATTTCTCGTAGTCCGTAGTGGATGCTGGGCGCCCATCCCAAGTGCGGATTGTCTGCAATACTTGTATATAGTTATTGCCTAACTAAAGGGTTATTGTTGAGCCATCTGTTGAGAGGCTCAGTTGTATTTCATACTGTTAACTGGGTTAAATATCACGAGTTATACGGTGTGATTGGTGTGGCTGGTATGAGTCTTACCCGGGATTCAAAATCCTTCCTTATTGTGTCAGCTCTTCCGGGCACAGTATCCTAACTGAGGTCTGGAGGAGGGGCATAGAGGGAGGAGCCAGTGCACACCAGGTAGTACCAAATCTTTCTTTTAGTGTGCCCAGTCTCCTGCGGAGCCGTCTATTCCCCATGGTCCTTACGGAGTCCCCAGCATCCACTACGGACTACGAGAAATAGAATTACCAGTGAGTAAATTCTTATTTTTCCAAGTGTGACAGCCACAAGGAGATATGCAGAGCAATTACCAGAGAGTCCGAGAACCCGAAAAAAGTTCTCAAACAAGTTCTTTAATTTCCAAAATCCACCCGGGCAGGCGCTGGAAAGTCCTCTGGTTTTTGAAAATGCAGACCACCGCAGGCGCTGACCACAGATGGAATACGCCGACGCGTTTCAACTCCTGTTCCTGGAGTCTTTTTCAAGGCTGGATCCATTAAGAGGAGGAAGTGTGAGGAGCAGGAACTGGACTTTCACGTCGATCTTAAGGGTTGTATATTTGTTTTTGGTTTTATACATTCTGCATGTAAGTACTTTGACACTTATTGTACTTAGGCGCCTGATGGTACCCGTAGCCAAAATTTTTCTTTGTTAAGTGTAGCCCCCCCTACAGTCACCTGCAGCCTGAGTGTAGCCCCCCTACAGTCAAAGGTAGCCCCCCCTACAGTCACCTGCAGACTGAGAGTAGCCACCTTACAGACACCTGCAGCCTAAGTGTAGCCCCCCTAAACTCACCTGCAGCCTGCTTGTTGCCCCCCTATAGTCACCTGCAGCCTGAGTGTAGCGCCCCTACAGTCACTTGCAGTCTGAGTGTAGCCACCTTACAGTCACCTGCACCATGTTGCTCCCCCCACAGTCACCTGCACTTTGCGTGTCACCCCCCTACAGTCCCCTGGTACCTGTGTGTTGCTCCGTCCAGTACAGTCTTATGCGCCCTGTGTGTTGCTCCCCCTATAGTCACCTGCAGCCTTAGAGTAGCCCCCCATTCATTCTCCTGCAGCCTAAGTGTTGGCCTCCCTACAGTCACCTACAGCCTGCTTGTAGTCCCCCCTACACTCACCTGCAGCCTAAGCGTGGCCCCCCGACAGTCACCTGCAGCCTGAGTGTAGTCCCCGTGCAGCCTAAGTGTAGCCCCCTCCAGTCACCTTCAGCCTAAGTGTAGCCCTCTTACAGTCACCTGCAGCCTGATTGTATCCCCCGTACAGTTATCTGCAGCCTGAGTGTAACCCCCCCTACAGTCACCTGCAGCCGGGTAGTAGCCCCCCTACAGTCACGTGCAGCCTGAGAATAGCCCCCATACAGTCACCTGCAGCCTAAGGGTAGCCCCCCTCCAGTCACCTGCAGCCTGCTTGTAGCCCCCCCAATAGTCACCTGCAGCCTGAGTGTAGCCCACCTACCATCACTTGCAGCCTAAGTGTAGCCCCCCTACAGTTACCTGCAGCCTGAGTGTAGCCTTCCCACAGTCACCTGCAGCCTGAGTACAGGCCTCTCTAATAGTCACCTGCACTATCTTGCTCCTCCCCTGTGAACTATGTGTTGCTCCGTCCAGTACAGTCTTATGCGCCCTGTGTATTGCTCCCCCTACAGTCACCTGCACCCTGAGTGTAGCCCCCCTACAGTCACCTGCAACCTGAGTGCAGGCCTCCTTACAGTCACCTGCACCATGTTGCTCCCTCCACATCAACCTGTACTCTGCGTGTCACCCCCCTACAGTCCCCTGTGACCTGTGTGTTGTTCCGTTCAGTACATTCTTATGCGCCCTGTGTGTTGCTTCCCCAACAGTCACCTGCAGCCTGAGAGTAGCCCTCCCTACAGTCACCTGCAGCCTAAGTCTAGTCCCCCCTTCTACAGTCACCTGCAGCCTGCTTGTATCCCACCCTAAAGTCACCTGCAGCCCCCCAACAGTCACCTTCAGCCTCAGTGTAGCCCCCCCTACAGTCACCTGCAACCTGAGTGTAGCCCCCCTACAGTCACCTGCAGCCTTGTTGTAGCCCCACTACAGTCACCTGCAGCCTGGTTATAGCCCCCCTACGGTCACGTGCAGCCGGAGAATAGCCCCCTCTACAGTCACTTTCAGCCTGAGTGTAGCCCCCCTACAGTCACCTTCACCCTGAGTGTAGCCCCCCCTACAGTCACCTGCAGCCTGAGTGTAGCCCCCCTACAGTCACCTGCTGCCTGAGAGTAGCCTCCCTACAGTCTTCTGCAACCTGAGTGCAGGCCTCCCTCAGTCACCTGCAGCATGTCGCTCCCCCCACAGTCACCTGCATTCTATGTGTCACCCCACTACAGTCCCCTGTGACCTATGTGTTGCTCCGTCCAGTACAGTCTTATGCGCCCTGTGTGTTGCTCCCCCGACAGTCTCCTGCAGCCTGAGAGTAGTCCCCTAAAGTCACCTGCAGCCTAAGTGTAGCCCCGCCCCCTATAGTCCCCTGCAGCCTGAGTGTAGCCCTCTACAGTCACCTGCAGCCTGAGTGCAGGCCTCTCTACAGTCACCTGCACCATGTTGCTCCACCCACATTCACCTGCACTTTGCGTGTCACCCCCCTACAGTCCCCTGTGACCTGTGCGTTTCTCCGTTCAGTACAGTCTTATGCGCCCTGTTTGTTGCTCCCCCTACAGTCACCTGCAGCCTGAGAGTAGCCCCCCTTCATTCACCTGCATCCTCAGTGTAGCCCCCCCTACAGTCACCTATAGCCTGCTTATAGTCCCTCCTATAGTCACCTGCAGCCTGAGTGTAGCCCCCTACAGTCACCTGCAGCCTAAGTGTAGCCCCCCCTACAGTCACCTTCATCCTGAGTGTACCCCCCCTACAGTCACCTGCAGCCTGGTTATAGTCCCCCTACAGTCACCTGCAGCCTGGTTATAGTCCCCCTACAGTCACCTGCAGCCTGGTTGTAGCCCCCCTACAGTCACCTGCAGCCTGAGTGTAACCCCCCCTACAGTCACCTGCAGGCTGGTTGTAACCCCCCTACATCTACCAGCAGCCTTGTTGTAGCCCCCCTACAGTCACCTGCATCCTGAGTGTTGCTCCCCTACACTCACCTTCATCCTGAGTGTAGCCACCCTACAATCACCTGCAGCCTGAGTGTAACCCCCCATACAGTCACCTGCAGCCTTGTTGTAGCCCCCCTACAGTCAACTGCAGCCTGGTTGTAGCCTTCTTACAGTCACCTGCAGCCTGGGAGTAGCCCCCTCTACAGTCACCTTCAGCCTGAGTGTAGCCCCCCTACAGTCATCTTCAGCCTGAGTGTAGCCCACCCCTACAGTCACCTGCATCCTGAGTGTAGCCTCCCCACAGTCTTCTGCAGCTTGAGTGCAGGACTCCCTAACAGTCACCTGCACCATGTTGCTCCCCCCACAGTCACCTGCATTCTATGTGTCACCCCCCCTACAGTCCCCTGTAACCTATGTGTTACTCCGTCCAGTACAGTCTTATTCGCCCTGTGTGTTGCTCCCCCTACAGTCACATGCAGCCTGAGAGTAGCCCCCTAAAGTCATCTGCAGCCTAAGTGTAGCCCTCTTATATTACCTGCAGCCTGCTTATAGCCCCCCCTACAGTCACCTGCAGCCTGAGTGTAGCCCCCCTACAGTCACCTGCAGCCTGAGTGTTGCCCCCCCTACAGTCACCTGCAGCCTGAGTGCAGGCCTCTCTACAGTCACCTGCACCATGTTGCTCCCCCCACATTCACCTGCACTTTGCGTGTCACCCCCTACAGTCCACTGTGACCTGTGTGTTTCTCCGTCCAGTACAGTCTTATGCGCCGTGTGTTGCTCCCCCTATAGTCACCAGCATCCTGAGAGTAGCCCCCAATTCATTCACCTGCAGCCTAAGTGTAGCTCCCCCTACAGTCACCTACAGCCTGTTTGTAGTCCCCACTATAGTCACCTGCAGCCTGAGTGTAGCCCCCCTACAGTCACCTGCAGCCTAACTGTAGCATCCCCTCTGGTTTTTGAAAATGCAGACCACCGCAGGCGCTGACCACAGATGGAATACGCCGACGCGTTTCAACTCCTGTTCCTGGAGTCTTTTTCAAGGCTGGATCCATTAAGAGGAGGAAGTGTGAGGAGCAGGAACTGGACTTTCACGTCGATCTTAAGGGTTGTATATTTGTTTTTGGTTTTATACATTCTGCATGTAAGTACTTTGACACTTATTGTACTTAGGCGCCTGATGGCACCCGTAGCCAACATTTTTCTTTGTTAAGTGTAGCCCCCCTACAGTCACCTGCAGCCTGAGTGTAGCCCCCCTACAGTCAAAGGTAGCCCCCCCTACAGTCACCTGCAGACTGAGAGTAGCCACCTTACAGACACCTGCAGCCTAAGTGTAGCCCCCCTAAACTCACCTGCAGCCTGCTTGTTGCCCCCCTATAGTCACCTGCAGCCTGAGTGTAGCGCCCCTACAGTCACTTGCAGTCTGAGTGTAGCCACCTTACAGTCACCTGCACCATGTTGCTCCCCCCACAGTCACCTGCACTTTGCGTGTCACCCCCCTACAGTCCCCTGGTACCTGTGTGTTGCTCCGTCCAGTACAGTCTTATGCGCCCTGTGTGTTGCTCCCCCTATAGTCACCTGCAGCCTTAGAGTAGCCCCCCATTCATTCTCCTGCAGCCTAAGTGTTGGCCTCCCTACAGTCACCTACAGCCTGCTTGTAGTCCCCCCCTACACTCACCTGCAGCCTAAGCGTGGCCCCCCGACAGTCACCTGCAGCCTGAGTGTAGTCCCCGTGCAGCCTAAGTGTAGCCCCCTCCAGTCACCTTCAGCCTAAGTGTAGCCCTCTTACAGTCACCTGCAGCCTGATTGTATCCCCCGTACAGTTATCTGTAGCCTGAGTGTAACCCCCCCCTACAGTCACCTGCAGCCGGGTAGTAGCCCCCCTACAGTCACGTGCAGCCTGAGAATAGCCCCCATACAGTCACCTTCAGCCTGAGTGTAGCACCCCCCATATAGTCACCTTGATCCTGAGTGTAGCCCTTCTTTTACAGTCACCTGCAGCCTTGTTGTAGCCCCCCCTACAGTCATCTGCAGCCTGAGTGTAGCCCCCCTACAGTCACCTGCAGCCTGAGTTTTACACCCCCTCCTCCCACCCTCCCCTCTATAGTCACCTGCAGCCTGATTGTAACCCCCCCTACAGTCACCTGCAGCTTGGTTGTAGCCCGCCTACAGTCACCTGCAGCCTGAGTGTAGCCCTCCCTACAGTCACCTTCAGCCTGAGGATAGCCCCCCGCAGCCAGAGTGCAGCCCCCTTTTGTCACCTGCTACTTGTGTGCAAGCCTCCCTACAGTTACTTGCACTATTTTGCTCCCCCCACAGTCACCTCCACTCTGCTTGTCACCCCCTTACAATCCCGTGTACCCTGTGTGTACCCTCTTACAGTCTCCTGCACCTTACCCTCACCTACAGTCTCATTTGCCTTGCATGTTACCCCCTTTACAGCCACCTGCAGCATGGTTTGTAGCCCCCCCTACAGTCACCTGCAGCCTGAGTGTAGCCCCCCCATATAGTCACCTGCAGTCTGAGTGTAGCCACCTTACAGTCACCTACAGCCTGAGTGTAGCCACCCCTACAGTCACCTGCAGCCTAAGGGTAGCCCCCCGTACAGTCACCTGCAGCCTGAGTGTAGCCCCCCTGCAGCCTAAGTGTAGTCCCCTCCAGTCACCTACAGCCTAAGTGTAGCCCCCTTACAGTCACCTGCAGCCTGATTGTATCCCCCGTACAGTCATCTGCAGCCTGAGTGTAACCCCCCTACAGTCACCTGCAGCCGGGTAGTAGCCCCCCTACAGTCACGTGCAGCCTGAGAATAGACCCCATACAGTCACCTTCAGCCTGAGTGTAGCACCCCCCCCTATAGTCACCTTGATCCAGAGTGTAGCCCTCCCTTACAGTCACCTGCAGCCTTGTTGTAGCCTCCTACAGTCATCTGCAGCCTGAGTGTAGCCACCCTACAGTCACCTGCAGCCTGAATTTAACGCCCCCCCCCCCCCCCCCCCTCTATAGTCACCTACAGCCTGATTGTAACCCCCCTACAGTCACCTGCAGCCCGGTTGTAGCCCGCCTACGGTCACCTGCAGCCTGAGTGTAGCCCTCCCTACAGTCACCTTCAGCCTGAGTATAGCCCCCCGCAGCCTGAGTGCAGCCCCCTTTTGTCACCTGCTACCTGTGTGCAAGCCTCCCTACAGTTACCTGCACTATTTTGCTCCCCCCACAGTCACCTCCACTCTGCTTGTCACCCCCTTACAGTCCCGTGTTCCCTGTGTGTACCCTCTTACAGTCTCCTGCACCTTACCCTCACCTACAGTCTCATTTGCCTTGCATGTTACCCCCCCTTACAGCCACCTGCAGCATGGTTTGTAGCCCCCCTACAGTCACCTGCAGCCTGAGTGTAGCCCCCCATATAGTCACCTGCAGTCTGAGTGTCGCCACCTTACAGACACCTGCAGCCCGAGTGCAGGCCTCCCTACAGTCACCTGCACCATGTTGCTTCCCCCACAGTCACCTGCACTTTGCGTGTCACCCCCCTACAGTCCCCTGTGACCTGTTTCTTGCTCCGTCCAGTACAGTCTTATGCGCCCTGTGTGTTGCTCCCCCTCCAGTCACCTGCAGCTTTAGAGTAGCCCCCCATTCATTCACCTGCAGCCTAAGTGTTGTCCTCCCTACAGTCACCTAGAGCCTGCTTGTAGTAGTCCCCCCTATATTCACCTGCAGCCTGAGTATAGCCACCACTACAGTCACCTGCAGCCTAAGGGTAGCCCCCACCTACATTCACCTGCAGCCTGAGTGTAGTCCCCCTACAGTCACTTGCAGTCTAAGTGTAGCCCCCCTACATTTACCTGCAACCTGAGTGTGGCCCCCCTCCAATCACCTGCAGCCTAAGTGTGGCCCCCCTACAGTCACCTTCAGCCTGAGTGTAACGCCCCTAGTCACCTGCAGCCTAAGTGTAGCCCTCCTACAGTCACCTGCAGCCTGTTTGTATCCGCCATACAGTCACCTGCAGCCTGAGTGTAACCCCCTTACAGTCACGTGCAGCCTGAGAATAGCCACCTACAGTCACCTTCAGCCTGAGTGTAGCCCCCCTATAGTCACCTTCATCCTGAGTGTAGCCATCCCTTACAGTCACCTGCAGCCTTGTTGTAGCCCCCCCTACAGTCACCTGCAGCCTAAGGGTAGCACCCCATACAGTCACCTGCAGCCTGAGTGTAGCCCCCCTCCAGTCACCTTCAGCCTAAGTGTAGCACTCTTACAGTCACCTGCAGCCTGATTGTATCCCCCGTACAGTCATCTGCAGCCTGAGTGTAACCCCCCCTACAGTCACCTGCAGCCGGGTAGTAGCCCCCCTACAGTCACGTGCAGCCTGAGAATAGCCCCCATACAGTCACCTTCAGCCTGAGTGTAGCACCCCCCCTATAGTCACCTTGATCCTGAGTGTAGCCCTCCCTTACAGTCACCTGCAGCCTTGTTGTAGCCCCCTACAGTCATCTGCAGCCTGAGTGTAGCCCCCCTACAGTCACCTGCAGCCTGAGTTTAACACCCCCCTCCCCCTCTATAGTCACCTGCTGCCTGGTTGTAGCCCTCGTACAGTCACCTGCAGCCTGAGTGTAGTCCTCCCTACAGTCACCTTCAGCCTGAGTATAGCCCCCCGCAGCCTGAGTGCAGCCCCCTTTTGTCACCTGCAACCTGTGTGCAAGCCTCCCTACAGTTACCTGCACTATTTTGCTCCCCCCACAGTCACCTCCACTCTGCTTGTCACCCCCTTACAATCCCGTGTTCCCTGTGTGTACCCTCTCACAGTCTCCTGCACCTTACCCTCACCTACAGTCTCATATGCCTTGCATGTTACCCCCCTTACAGCCACCTGCAGCATGGTTTGTAGCCCCCCTACAGTCACCTGCAGCCTGAGTGTAGCCCCCCATATAGTCACCTGCAGTCTGAGAGTCGCCACCTTACAGACACCTGCAGCCCGAGTGCAGGCCTCCCTACAGTCACCTGCACCATGTTGCTCCCCCCACATTCACCTGCACTTTGCGTGTCACCGCCTACAGTCCACTGTGACCTGTGTGTTTCTCCGTCCAGTACAGTCTTATGCGCCGTGTGTTGCTCCCCCTATAGTCACCAGCATCCTGAGAGTAGCCCCCCATTCATTCACCTGCAGCCTAAGTGTAGCTCCCCCTACAGTCACCTACAGCCTGTTTGTAGTCCCTCCTATAGTCACCTGCAGCCTGAGTGTAGCCCCCCTACAGTCACCTGCAGCCTAACTGTAGCCCCCCTACGGTCACCCTCAACCTGAGTGTAGCCCCCCTACAGTCACCTGCAGCCTAATTGTAGCCCCCCTACAGTCACCTGCAGCCTGTGTATCCCCCGTACAGTCACCTGAAGCCTGAGTGTAACCCCCCCCCCCCCCACACAGTCACCTGCAGCCTGGTTGTAGACCCCCTATAGTCACCTTCAGCCTGATTGTAGCCCTCCCCTACAGTCACCTGCAGCCTGGATGTAGCCCCCCCGACAGTCACCTGCAGCCTGAGTGTAGCCCCCCTACAGTCGCCTGCAGGCTGTGTGCAGGCCACCCTACAGTCCCCCGCACCATGTTGCTCCCCCACAGTCACCTGCATTCTATGTGTCACCCCTATGACCTGTGTGTTGCTCCGCTGTGACCTGTGTATTGCTCCTTCCAGTGCAGTCTTATGCGACCGGTGTGTTGCTCCCCCTTCAGTCACCTGCAGCCTAAGGGCTGTAACACACACTCCGGTTTTTCCCGGATGGCAAAAAGCCGGACAAACTTTGTCCGGCTTTTTGCCATCCGGGAGAAACCGGCAGTGTCTGTCACACAGGACGGCTTTGAGCCGTGTGTGATGCTGTGCGCATGCGCAGCATCAGACACGGCTTCAGAAAAAACCGTTGTGTGTGAAAGCTCCCCTTCACACACACGGTTTACTGGCTCCAACGATGGCCCGGCGGCCGCCCGGCCGCCGGACCTTCCAGTGGTGAGACCCGGCTGCAACCCGGCAGCCGGGCCGGGGCCGTGCAGTGTGAAGGCACCCTAGCCCTCACACTGTTAACTACAATGCCGGCACGGGAAAAAGCCGTCCGGCTTTTTCCCGGCCGGCAAAAGCCGTGTAGTGTGTTTCAGCCCTAAGTGTAGCCCCCCTACAATCACCTGGAGCCTAAGTGTAGCCCCCCTATAGTCACCTTCAGCCTGAGTATAGCCACCCCTACAGTCACCTGCAACCTAAGGTTAGCCCCCCTCCAGTCACCTGCAGCCTGAGAGTAGCCCCCCTACAGTCACCTGCAGCCTGCTTATAGCCCCCCCTATAGTCACCTTCAGCCTGAGTGTAGCCACCCCTACAGTCACCTGCAGACAAAGTGTAGCCCCCCCTACAGTCACCTGCAGCCTGAGAGTAGCCCCCCTACAGTAACCTGCAGCCTGAGCATAGCCCCCCTGCAGTCACCTGCACCATTTTCCTCCCCCCACAGTCACCTGCACTCTGCTTGTCACCCCCTTACAGTCTCCTGCACCTTACCCTCACCTACAGTCTCAATTGCCCTGCATGTTACCTCCCTTACAGCCACCTGCAGCATGGTTTGTAGCCCCCCTACAGTCACCTGCAGCCTGAGTGTAGCCCCCCCTATAGTCTCCTGCAGTCTGAGTTGAGCCCCCTTACAGTCACTTGCAGCCCAAGTGCAGTCCTCCCTAGAGTCACCTGCACCATGTTGCTCCCCTGACAGTCACCTGCACTTTGCGTGTCACCCCCCCTACAGTTCCCTGTGACCTGTGTGTTGCTCCGTCCAGTACAGTTTTATGCGCCCGGTGTGTTGCTCCCCCTTCAGTCCCCTGCAGCCTAAGTGTAGCCCCCCTACAGTCACCTGGAGCCTAAGTGTAGCCCCCCCTATAGTCACCTTCAACCTGAGTATAGTCACCCCTACAGTCATCTGCAACCTAAGGGTAGCCCCCCTCAAGTCACCTGCAGCCTGAGAGTAGCCCCCCTACAGTCACCTGTAGCCTAAGTGTAGCCCCCCTACAGTCACCTGGAGCCTAAGTGTAGCCCCCCCTATAGTCACCTTCAACCTGAGTATAGTCACCCCTACAGTCATCTGCAACCTAAGGGTAGCCGCCCTCAAGTCACCTGCAGCCTGAGTGTAGCCCCCCTACAGTCAATGGTAGCCCCCCCTACAGTCACCTGCAGACTGAGAGTAGCCACCTTACAGTCACCTGCAGCCTAAGTGTAGCCCCCCTAAACTCACCTGCAGCCTGCTTGTTACCCCCCTATAGTCACCTGCAGCCTGAGTGTAGCCCCCCTACAGTCACTTGCAGTCTGAGTGTAGCCACCTTACAGTCACCTACACCATGTTGCTCCCCCCACAGTCACCTGCACTTTGCGTGTCACCCCCCTACAGTCCCCTGGTTCCTGTGTGTTGCTCCGTCCAGTACAGTATTATGCGCCCTGTGTGTTGCTCCCCCTACAGTCACCTGCAGCCTTAGAGTAGCCCCCCATTCATTCTCCTGCAGCCTAAGTATTGGCCTCCCTACAGTCACCTACAGCCTGCTTGTAGTCCCCCCTATACTCACCTGCAGCCTGAGGGTAGCCCCCCTACAGTCACCTGCAGCCTGAGTGTAGTCCCCGTGCAGCCTAAGTGTAGCCCCCTCCAGTCACCTTCAGCCTAAGTGTAGCCCTCTTACAGTTACCTGCAGCCTGATTGTATCCCCCGTACAGTCATCTGCAGCCTGAGTGTAACCCCCCCCTACAGTCACCTGCAGCCGGGTAGTAGCCCCCCTACAGTCACGTGCAGCCTGAGAATAGCCCCCATACAGTCACCTTCAGCCTGAGTGTAGCACCCCCCATATAGTCACCTTGATCCTGAGTGTAGCCCTCCCTTACAGTCACCTGCAGCCTTGTTGTAGCCCCCCTACAATCATCTGCAGCCTGAGTGTAGCCCCCCTACAGTCACCTGCAGGCTGAGTTTTACACCCCCTCCCCGCCCCCATCCCCCCCTCTATAGTCACCTGCAGCCTGATTGTAACCCCCCCCTACAGTCACGGGTCTGGGACTGAGGGTCGACAGCACAAAGGTCGACACACCTTAGGTCGACGCCAATTGGTCGACACACCTTAGGTCGGCATGGACAAAATGTCGACATGGACAAAAGGTCGACAGGAACAAGGTCGACATTGAAAAGGTCGACATGAGTTTTTTATGTTTTTTTTGGTGTCGTTTTCTTCGTAGAGTGACCGGGAACCCCAATTAGTGCACCGCGTCCCCTCGCATGGCTCGCTTCACTCGCCATGCTTCGGGCATGGTGCCTTCGCTCCGCTACCGCTTCGCTCGGCACACTTTACCGTTCCAATCGTAGTCCACGTGGATCGTTAAGTATGAAAAGGTTCAAAAAAAAGAAAAAAATCGTGAAAAACTAAAAATGTCGACCTTTTTCCATGTCGACCTTGTTCCTGTCGACCTTTTGTCCATGTCGACCTTTTGTCCATGTCGACCTAAGGTGTGTCGACCAATTGGCGTCGACCTAATGTGTGTCGACCTTTGTGCTGTCGACCTGGAGTCCGGATACCACAGTCACCTGCAGCCTGGTTGTAGCCCGCCTACAGTCACCTGCAGCCTGAGTGTAGCCCTCCCTACAGTCACCTTCAGCCTGAGTATAGCCCTCCGCAGCCTGAGTGCAGCCCCCTTTTGTCACCTGCAACCTGTGTGCAAGCCTCCCTACAGTTACCTGCACTATTTTGCTCCCCCCACAATCACCTCCACTCTGCTTGTCACCCCCTTACAATCCCGTGTTCCCTGTGTGTACCCTCTTACAGTCTCCTGCACCTTACCCTCACCTACAGTCTCATTTGCCTTGCATGTTACCCCCCTTACAGCCACCTGCAGCATGGTTTGTAGCCCCCACTACAGTCACCTGCAACCTGAGTGTAGCCCCCCATATAGTCACCTGCAGTCTGAGTGTAGCCACCTTACAGTTACCTACAGTGCGAGTGCAGGCCTCCCTACAGTCACCTGCACCATGTTGCTTCCCCCACAATCACCTGCACTTTGCGTGTTACCCCCCTACAGTCCCCTGTGACCTGTGTGTTTCTCCGTCCAGTACAGTCTTATGCGCCCTGTGTGTTGCTCCCCTTACAGTCACCTGTAGCCTTAGAGTAGCCCCCCATTCATTCACCTGCAGTCTAAGTGTAGCCCTCCCTACAGTCACCTACAGCCTGCTTGTAGTCCCCCCCTATAGTCACCTGCAGCCTGAGTGTAGCCACCCCTACAGTCACCTGCAGCCTAAGGGTAGCCCCCCGTACAGTCACCTGCAGCCCTAGTGTAGCCCCCCCGCAGCCTAAGTGTAGTCCCCGCCAGTCACCTTCAGCCTAAGTGTAGCCCACTTACAGTCACGTGCAGCCTGATTGTATCCCCCGTAAAGTCATCTGCAGCCTGAGTGTAACCCCCCCTACAGTCACCTGCAGCCGGGTAGTAGCCCCCCTACAGTCACGTGCAGCCTGAGAATAGACCCCATACAGTCACCTTCAGCCTGAGTGTAGCACCCCCCCCTATAGTCACCTTGATCCAGAGTGTAGCCCTCCCTTACAGTCACCTGCAGCCTTGTTGTAGCCTCCTACAGTCATCTGCAGCCTGAGTGTAGCCACCCTACAGTCACCTGCAGCCTGAATTAAGCGCCCCCCCCCCCCCCCCTCTATAGTCACCTACAGCCTGATTGTAACCCCCCTACAGTCACCTGCAGCCCGGTTGTAGCCCGCCTACGGTCACCTGCAGCCTGAGTGTAGCCCTCCCTACAGTCACCTTCAGCCTGAGTATAGCCCCCCGCAGCCTGAGTGCAGCCCCCTTTTGTCACCTGCTACCTGTGTGCAAGCCTCCCTACAGTTACCTGCACTATTTTGCTCCCCCCACAGTCACCTCCACTCTGCTTGTCACCCCCTTACAGTCCCGTGTTCCCTGTGTGTACCCTCTTACAGTCTCCTGCACCTTACCCTCACCTACAGTCTCATTTGCCTTGCATGTTACCCCCCCTTACAGCCACCTGCAGCATGGTTTGTAGCCCCCCTACAGTCACCTGCAGCCTGAGTGTAGCCCCCCATATAGTCACCTGCAGTCTGAGTGTCGCCACCTTACAGACACCTGCAGCCCGAGTGCAGGCCTCCCTACAGTCACCTGCACCATGTTGCTTCCCCCACAGTCACCTGCACTTTGCGTGTCACCCCCCTACAGTCCCCTGTGACCTGTTTCTTGCTCCGTCCAGTACAGTCTTATGCGCCCTGTGTGTTGCTCCCCCTCCAGTCACCTGCAGCTTTAGAGTAGCCCCCCATTCATTCACCTGCAGCCTAAGTGTTGTCCTCCCTACAGTCACCTAGAGCCTGCTTGTAGTAGTCCCCCCTATATTCACCTGCAGCCTGAGTATAGCCACCACTACAGTCACCTGCAGCCTAAGGGTAGCCCCCACCTACATTCACCTGCAGCCTGAGTGTAGTCCCCCTACAGTCACTTGCAGTCTAAGTGTAGCCCCCCTACATTTACCTGCAACCTGAGTGTGGCCCCCCTCCAATCACCTGCAGCCTAAGTGTGGCCCCCCTACAGTCACCTTCAGCCTGAGTGTAACGCCCCTAGTCACCTGCAGCCTAAGTGTAGCCCTCCTACAGTCACCTGCAGCCTGTTTGTATCCGCCATACAGTCACCTGCAGCCTGAGTGTAACCCCCTTACAGTCACGTGCAGCCTGAGAATAGCCACCTACAGTCACCTTCAGCCTGAGTGTAGCCCCCCTATAGTCACCTTCATCCTGAGTGTAGCCATCCCTTACAGTCACCTGCAGCCTTGTTGTAGCCCCCCCTACAGTCACCTGCAGCCTAAGGGTAGCACCCCATACAGTCACCTGCAGCCTGAGTGTAGCCCCCCTCCAGTCACCTTCAGCCTAAGTATAGCACTCTTACAGTCACCTGCAGCCTGATTGTATCCCCCGTACAGTCATCTGCAGCCTGAGTTTAACCCCCCCTACAGTCACCTGCAGCCGGGTAGTAGCCCCCCTACAGTCACGTGCAGCCTGAGAATAGCCCCCATACAGTCACCTTCAGCCTGAGTGTAGCACCCCCCCTATAGTCACCTTGATCCTGAGTGTAGCCCTCCCTTACAGTCACCTGCAGCCTTGTTGTAGCCCCCTACAGTCATCTGCAGCCTGAGTGTAGCCCCCCTACAGTCACCTGCAGCCTGAGTTTAACACCCCCCTCCCCCTCTATAGTCACCTGCTGCCTGGTTGTAGCCCTCGTACAGTCACCTGCAGCCTGAGTGTAGTCCTCCCTACAGTCACCTTCAGCCTGAGTATAGCCCCCCGCAGCCTGAGTGCAGCCCCCTTTTGTCACCTGCAACCTGTGTGCAAGCCTCCCTACAGTTACCTGCACTATTTTGCTCCCCCCACAGTCACCTCCACTCTGCTTGTCACCCCCTTACAATCCCGTGTTCCCTGTGTGTACCCTCTCACAGTCTCCTGCACCTTACCCTCACCTACAGTCTCATTTGCCTTGCATGTTACCCCCCTTACAGCCACCTGCAGCATGGTTTGTAGCCCCCCTACAGTCACCTGCAGCCTGAGTGTAGCCCCCCATATAGTCACCTGCAGTCTGAGAGTCGCCACCTTACAGACACCTGCAGCCCGAGTGCAGGCCTCCCTACAGTCACCTGCACCATGTTGCTCCCCCCACATTCACCTGCACTTTGCGTGTCACCGCCTACAGTCCACTGTGACCTGTGTGTTTCTCCGTCCAGTACAGTCTTATGCGCCGTGTGTTGCTCCCCCTATAGTCACCAGCATCCTGAGAGTAGCCCCCCATTCATTCACCTGCAGCCTAAGTGTAGCTCCCCCTACAGTCACCTACAGCCTGTTTGTAGTCCCTCCTATAGTCACCTGCAGCCTGAGTGTAGCCCCCCTACAGTCACCTGCAGCCTAACTGTAGCCCCCCTACGGTCACCCTCAACCTGAGTGTAGCCCCCCTACAGTCACCTGCAGCCTAATTGTAGCCCCCCTACAGTCACCTGCAGCCTGTGTATCCCCCGTACAGTCACCTGAAGCCTGAGTGTAACCCCCCCCACAGTCACCTGCAGCCTGGTTGTAGACCCCCTATAGTCACCTTCAGCCTGATTGTAGCCCTCCCCTACAGTCACCTGCAGCCTGGATGTAGCCCCCCCGACAGTCACCTGCAGCCTGAGTGTAGCCCCCCTACAGTCGCCTGCAGGCTGTGTGCAGGCCACCCTACAGTCCCCCACACCATGTTGCTCCCCCACAGTCACCTGCATTCTATGTGTCACCCCTATGACCTGTGTGTTGCTCCGCTGTGACCTGTGTATTGCTCCTTCCAATGCAGTCTTATGCGACCGGTGTGTTGCTCCCCCTTCAGTCACCTGCAGCCTAAGGGCTGTAACACACACTCCGGTTTTTCCCGGATGGCAAAAAGCCGGACAAACTTTGTCCGGCTTTTTGCCATCCGGGAGAAACCGGCAGTGTCTGTCACACAGGACGGCTTTGAGCCGTGTGTGATGCTGTGCGCATGCGCAGCATCAGACACGGCTTCAGAAAAAACCGTTGTGTGTGAAAGCTCCCCTTCACACACACGGTTTACTGGCTCCAACGATGGCCCGGCGGCCGCCCGGCCGCCGGACCTTCCAGTGGTGAGACCCGGCTGCAACCCGGCAGCCGGGCCGGGGCCGTGCAGTGTGAAGGCACCCTAGCCCTCACACTGTTAACTACAATGCCGGCACGGGAAAAAGCCGTCCGGCTTTTTCCCGGCCGGCAAAAGCCGTGTAGTGTGTTTCAGCCCTAAGTGTAGCCCCCCTACAATCACCTGGAGCCTAAGTGTAGCCCCCCTATAGTCACCTTCAGCCTGAGTATAGCCACCCCTACAGTCACCTGCAACCTAAGGTTAGCCCCCCTCCAGTCACCTGCAGCCTGAGAGTAGCCCCCCTACAGTCACCTGCAGCCTGCTTATAGCCCCCCCTATAGTCACCTTCAGCCTGAGTGTAGCCACCCCTACAGTCACCTGCAGACAAAGTGTAGCCCCCCCTACAGTCACCTGCAGCCTGAGAGTAGCCCCCCTACAGTAACCTGCAGCCTGAGCATAGCCCCCCTGCAGTCACCTGCACCATTTTCCTCCCCCCACAGTCACCTGCACTCTGCTTGTCACCCCCTTACAGTCTCCTGCACCTTACCCTCACCTACAGTCTCAATTGCCCTGCATGTTACCTCCCTTACAGCCACCTGCAGCATGGTTTGTAGCCCCCCTACAGTCACCTGCAGCCTGAGTGTAGCCCCCCCTATAGTCTCCTGCAGTCTGAGTTGAGCCCCCTTACAGTCACTTGCAGCCCAAGTGCAGTCCTCCCTAGAGTCACCTGCACCATGTTGCTCCCCTGACAGTCACCTGCACTTTGCGTGTCACCCCCCCTACAGTTCCCTGTGACCTGTGTGTTGCTCCGTCCAGTACAGTTTTATGCGCCCGGTGTGTTGCTCCCCCTTCAGTCCCCTGCAGCCTAAGTGTAGCCCCCCTACAGTCACCTGGAGCCTAAGTGTAGCCCCCCCTATAGTCACCTTCAACCTGAGTATAGTCACCCCTACAGTCATCTGCAACCTAAGGGTAGCCCCCCTCAAGTCACCTGCAGCCTGAGAGTAGCCTCCCTACAGTCACCTGTAGCCTACGTGTAGCCCCCCTACAGTCACCTGGAGCCTAAGTGTAGCCCCACCTATAGTCACCTTCAACCTGAGTATAGTCACCCCTACAGTCATCTGCAACCTAAGGGTAGCCCCCCTCAAGTCACCTGCAGCCTGAGTGTAGCCCCCCTACAGTCAATGGTAGCCCCCCCTACAGTCACCTGCAGACTGAGAGTAGCCACCTTACAGTCACCTGCAGCCTAAGTGTAGCCCCCCTAAACTCACCTGCAGCCTGCTTGTTACCCCCCTATAGTCACCTGCAGCCTGAGTGTAGCCCCCCTACAGTCACTTGCAGTCTGAGTGTAGCCACCTTACAGTCACCTACACCATGTTGCTCCCCCCACAGTCACCTGCACTTTGCGTGTCACCCCCCTACAGTCCCCTGGTTCCTGTGTGTTGCTCCGTCCAGTACAGTCTTATGCGCCCTGTGTGTTGCTCCCCCTACAGTCACCTGCAGCCTTAGAGTAGCCCCCCATTCATTCTCCTGCAGCCTAAGTATTGGCCTCCCTACAGTCACCTACAGCCTGCTTGTAGTCCCCCCTATACTCACCTGCAGCCTGAGGGTAGCCCCCCTACAGTCACCTGCAGCCTGAGTGTAGTCCCCGTGCAGCCTAAGTGTAGCCCCCTCCAGTCACCTTCAGCCTAAGTGTAGCCCTCTAACAGTTACCTGCAGCCTGATTGTATCCCCCGTACAGTCATCTGCAGCCTGAGTGTAACCCCCCCCCTACAGTCCCCTGCAGCCGGGTAGTAGCCCCCCTACAGTCACGTGCAGCCTGAGAATAGCCCCCATACAGTCACCTTCAGCCTGAGTGTAGCACCCCCCATATAGTCACCTTGATCCTGAGTGTAGCCCTCCCTTACAGTCACCTGCAGCCTTGTTGTAGCCCCCCTACAATCATCTGCAGCCTGAGTGTAGCCCCCCTACAGTCACCTGCAGGCTGAGTTTTACACCCCCTCCCCGCCCCCATCCCCCCCTCTATAGTCACCTGCAGCCTGATTGTAACCCCCCCCTACAGTCACGGGTCTGGGACTGAGGGTCGACAGCACAAAGGTCGACACACCTTAGGTCGACGCCAATTGGTCGACACACCTTAGGTCGGCATGGACAAAATGTCGACATGGACAAAAGGTCGACAGGAACAAGGTCGACATGGAAAAGGTCGACATGAGTCTTTTATGTTTTTTTGGTGTCGTTTTCTTCGTAGAGTGACCGGGAACCCCAATTAGTGCACCGCGTCCCCTCGCATGGCTCGCTTCACTCGCCATGCTTCGGGCATGGTGCCTTCGCTCCGCTACCGCTTCGCTCGGCACACTTTACCGTTCCAATCGTAGTCCACGTGGATCGTTAAGTATGAAAAGGTTCAAAAAAAGAAAAAAATCGTGAAAAACTAAAAATGTCGACCTTTTTCCATGTCGACCTTGTTCCTGTCGACCTTTTGTCCATGTCGACCTTTTGTCCATGTCGACCTAAGGTGTGTCGACCAATTGGCGTCGACCTAATGTGTGTCGACCTTTGTGCTGTCGACCTGGAGTCCGGATACCACAGTCACCTGCAGCCTGGTTGTAGCCCGCCTACAGTCACCTGCAGCCTGAGTGTAGCCCTCCCTACAGTCACCTTCAGCCTGAGTATAGCCCTCCGCAGCCTGAGTGCAGCCCCCTTTTGTCACCTGCAACCTGTGTGCAAGCCTCCCTACAGTTACCTGCACTATTTTGCTCCCCCCACAATCACCTCCACTCTGCTTGTCACCCCCTTACAATCCCGTGTTCCCTGTGTGTACCCTCTTACAGTCTCCTGCACCTTACCCTCACCTACAGTCTCATTTGCCTTGCATGTTACCCCCCTTACAGCCACCTGCAGCATGGTTTGTAGCCCCCACTACAGTCACCTGCAACCTGAGTGTAGCCCCCCATATAGTCACCTGCAGTCTGAGTGTAGCCACCTTACAGTTACCTACAGTGCGAGTGCAGGCCTCCCTACAGTCACCTGCACCATGTTGCTTCCCCCACAATCACCTGCACTTTGCGTGTTACCCCCCTACAGTCCCCTGTGACCTGTGTGTTTCTCCGTCCAGTACAGTCTTATTCGCCCTGTGTGTTGCTCCCCTTACAGTCACCTGTAGCCTTAGAGTAGCCCCCCATTCATTCACCTGCAGTCTAAGTGTAGCCCTCCCTACAGTCACCTACAGCCTGCTTGTAGTCCCCCCCTATAGTCACCTGCAGCCTGAGTGTAGCCACCCCTACAGTCACCTGCAGCCTAAGGGTAGCCCCCCGTACAGTCACCTGCAGCCCTAGTGTAGCCCCCCCGCAGCCTAAGTGTAGTCCCCGCCAGTCACCTTCAGCCTAAGTGTAGCCCACTTACAGTCACGTGCAGCCTGATTGTATCCCCCGTAAAGTCATCTGCAGCCTGAGTGTAACCCCCCCTACAGTCACCTGCAGCCGGGTAGTAGCCCCCCTACAGTCACCTTCAGTCTGAGTGTAGCACACCCCCCCCTATAGTCACCTTGATCCTGAGTGTAGCCATCCCTTACAGTCACCTGCAGCCTTGTTGTAGCCTCCTACAGTCATCTGCAGCCTGAGTGTAGCTACCCTACAGTCACCTGCAGCCTGAGTTTAAGCCCCCCCCCCTCTATAGTCACCTGCAGCCTGATTGTAACCCCCCCTACAGTCACCTGCAGCCTGGTTGTAGCCCGCCTACAGTTACCTGCAGCCTGAGTGTAGCCCTCCCTACAGTCACCTTCAGCCTGAGTATAGCCCCCCGCAGCCTGAGTGCAGCCCCCTTTTGTCACCTGCAACCTGTGTGCAAGCCTCCCTACAGTTACCTGCACTATTTTGCTCCCCCCACAGTCACCTCCACTCTGCTTGTCACCCCCTTACAATCCCGTGTTCCCTGTGTGTACCCTCTTACAGTCTCCTGCACCTTACCCTCACCTACAGTCTCATTTGCCTTGCATGTTACCCCCCTTACAGCCACCTGCAGCATGGTTTGTAGCCCCCTTACAGTCACCTGCAGCCTGAGTGTAGCCCCCCATATAGTCACCTGCAGACTGAGTGTAGCCACCTTATAGTCACCTGCAGCACGAGTGCAGGCCTCCCTACAGTCACCTGCACCATGTTGCTTCCCCCACAGTCACCTGCACTTTGTGTGTCACCCCCCTACAGTCCCCTGTGACCTGTGTCTTGCTCCATCCAGTACAGTCTTATGCGCCCTGTGTGTTGCTCCCACTCCAGTCACCTGCAGCTTTAGAGTAGCCCCCCATTCATTCACCTGCAGCCTAAGTGTTGTCCTCCCTACAGTCACCTACAGCCTGTTTGTAGTAGTCCCCCCTATAGTCACCTGCAGCCTGAGTATAGCCACCACTACAGTCACCTGCAGCCTAAGGGTAGCCCCCACCTACATTTACCTGCAGCCTGAGTGTAGCCCCCCTACAGTCACTTGCAGTCTAAGTGTAGCCCCCCTACATTTACCTGCAACCTGAGTGTAGCCCCCCTCCAATCACCTGCAGCCTAAGTGTGGCCCCCCTACAGTCACCTTCAGCCTGAGTGTAACGCCCCTAGTCACCTGCAGCCTAAGTGTAGCCCTCCAACAGTCACCTGCAGCCTGTTTGTATCCGCCATACAGTCACCTGCAGCCTGAGTGTAACCCCCTTACAGTCACGTGCAGCCTGAGAATAGCCCCCTACAGTCACCTTCAGCCTGAGTGTAGCCCCCCCTATATTCACCTTCATCCTGAGTGTAGCCATCCCTAACAGTCACCTGCAGCCTTGTTGTAGCCCCCCCTTCAGTCACCTGCAGCCTGAGTATAGCCCCCCGCAGCCTGAGTGCAGCCCCCTTTTGTCACCTGCAACCTGTGTGCAAGCCTCCCTACAGTTACCTGCACTATTTTGCTCCCCCCACAGTCACCTCCACTCTGCTTGTCACCCCCTTACAATCCCGTGTTCCCTGTGTGTACCCTCTCACTGTCTCCTGCACCTTACCCTCACCTACAGTCTCATTTGCCTTGCATGTTACCCCCCTTACAGCCACCTGTAGCATGGTTTGTAGCCCCCCTACAGTCACCTGCAGCCTGAGTGTAGCCCCCCATATAGTCACCTGCAGTCTGAGTGTCGCCACCTTACAGACACCTGCAGCCCGAGTGCAGGCCTCCCTACAGTCACCTGCACCATGTTGCTCCCCCCACATTCACCTGCACTTTGCGTGTCACCGCCTACAGTCCACTGTGACCTGTGTGTTTCTCCGTCCAGTACAGTCTTATGCGCCGTGTGTTGCTCCCCCTATAGTCACCAGCATCCTGAGAGTAGCCCCCCATTAATTCACCTGCAGCCTAAGTGTAGCTCCCCCTACAGTCACTTACAGCCTGTTTGTAGTCCCCCCTATAGTCACCTGCAGCCTGAGTGTAGCCCCCCTACAGTCACCTGCAGCCTAACTGTACCCCCTCCCTACAGTCACCCTCAACCTGAGTGTAGCCCCCCTACAGTCACCTGCAGCCTAATTGTAGCCCCCCTACAGTCACCTGCAGCCTGTGTATCCCCCGTACAGTCACCTGAAGCCTGAGTGTAACCCCCCCACAGTCACCTGCAGCCTGGTTGTAGTCCCCATACAGTATCATGCAGCCTGAGAGTAGTCCCACCTACAGTCACCTTCAGCCTGAGTGTAGACCCCCAATAGTCACCTTCAGCCTGATTGTAGCCCTCCCCTACAGTCACCTGCAGCTTGGATGTAGACCCCCTACAGTCACCTGCAGCCTGAGTGTAGCCCCCCTACAGTCGCCTGCAGGCTGAGTGCAGGCCACCCTACAGTCCCCTGCACCATGTTGCTCCCCCACAGTCACCTGCATTCTATGTGTCACCCCTGTGACCTGTGTGTTGCTCCGCTGTGACCTGTGTATTGCTCCTTCCAGTACAGTCTTATGCGACCGGTGTGTTGCTCCCCCTTTCACTCACCTGCAGCCTAAGTGTAGCCCCCCTACAATCACCTGCAGCCTAAGTATAGCCCCCCTATAGTCACCTTCAGCCTGAGTATAGCCACCCCTACAGTCACCTGCAACCTAAGGTTAGCCCCCCTCCAGTCACCTGCAGCCTGAGAGTAGCCCCCCTACAGTCACCTGCAGCCTGCTTATAGCCCCCCTATAGTCACCTGCAGCCTGAGTGTAGCCCACCCTATAGTCTCCTGCAGTCTGAGTTTAGCCCCCTTACAGTCACCTGCAGCCCAAGTGCAGGCCTCCCTAGAGTCACCTGCACCATGTTGCTCCCCTGACAGTCACTGCACTTTGCGTGTCACCCCCCTACAGTTCCCTGTGACCTGTGTGTTGCTCCGTCCAGTACAGTTTTATGCGCCCGGTGTGTTGCTCCCCCTTCAGTCCCCTGCAGCCTAAGTGTAGCCCCCCTACAGTCACCTGGAGCCTAAGTGTAGCCCCCCCTATAGTCACCTTCAACCTGAGTATAGTCACCCCTACAGTCACCTGCAACCTAAGGGTAGCCCCCCTCAAGTCACCTGCAGCCTGAGAGTAGCCCCCCTACAGTCACCTGTAGCCTAAGTGTAGCCCCCCCCCTACAGTCACCTGCAGCCTGAGTGTAGCCCCCGTACAGTCAAAGGTAGCCCCCCCTACAGTCACCTGCAGACTGAGAGTAACCACCTTACAGTCACCTGCAGCCTAAGTGTAGCCCCCCTAAACTCACCTGCAGCCTGCTTGTTACCCCCCTATAGTCACCTGCAGCCTGAGTGTAGCCCCCCTACAGTCACTTGCAGTCTGAGTGTAGCCACCTTACAGTCACCTGCACCATGTTGCTCCCCCCACAGTCACCTGCACTTTGCGTGTCACCCCCCTACAGTCCCCTGGTACCTGTGTGTTGCTCCGTCCTGTACAGTCTTATGCGCCCTGTGTGTTGCTCCCCCTACAGTCACCTGCAGCCTTAGAGTAGCCCCCCATTCATTCTCCTGCAGCCTAAGTGTTGGCCTCCCTACAGTCACCTACTGCTTGCTTGTAGTCCCCCCTATACTCACCTGCAGCCTGAGTGTAGCCACCACTACAGTCACCTGCAGCCTAAGGGTAGCCCCCCTACAGTCACCTGCAGCCTGAGTGTAGTCCCCGTGCAGCCTAAGTGTACCCCCTCCAGTCACCTTCAGCCTAAGTGTAGCCCTCTTACAGTCACCTGCAGCCTGATTGTATCCCCCGTACAGTCATCTGCAGCCTGAGTGTAACCCTCCCCTACAGTCACCTGCAGCCGGGTAGTAGCCCCCCTACAGTCACGTGCAGCCTGAGAATAGCCCCCATACAGTCACCTACAGCCTGAGTGTAGCACCCCCCATATAGTCACCTTGATCCTGAGTGTAGCCCTCCCTTACAGTCACCTGCAGCCTTGTTGTAGCCCCCCTACAGTCATCTGCAGCCTGAGTGTAGCCCCCTACAGTCACCTGCAGGCTGAGTTTTACACCCCCTCCCCCCCCCGCCCCCCTCTATAGTCACCTGCAGCCTGATTGTAACCCCCCCTACAGTCACCTGCAGCCTGGTTGTAGCCCGCCTACAGTCACCTGCAGCCTGAGTGTAGCCCTCCCTACAGTCACCTTCAGCCTGAGGATAGCCCCCCGCAGCCTGAGTGCAGCCCCCTTTTGTCACTTGCAACCTGTGTGCAAGCCTCCCTACAGTTACCTGCACTATTTTGCTCCCCCCACAGTCACCTCCACTCTGCTTGTCACCCCCTTACAATCCCGTGTTCCCTGTGTGTACCCTCTTACAGTCTCCTGCACCTTACCCTCACCTACAGTCTCATTTGCCTTGCATGTTACCCCCCTTACAGCCACCTGCAGCATGGTTTGTAGCCCCCCTACAGTCACCTGCAGCCTGAGTGTAGCCCCCCATATAGTCACCTGCAGACTGAGTGTAGCCACCTTACAGTCACCTGCAGCCCGAGTGCAGGCCTCCCTACAGTCACCTGCACCATGTTGCTTCCCCCACAGTCACCTGCACTTTGCGTGTCACCCCCCTACAGTCCCCTGTGACCTGTATCTTGCTCCGTCCAGTACAGTCTTATGCGCCCTGTGTGTTGCTCCCCCTACAGTCACCTGCAGCCTTAGAGTAGCCCCCCATTCATTCTCCTGCAGCCTAAGTGTTGGCCTCCCTACAGTCACCTACTGCCTGCTTGTAGTCCCCCCTATACTCACCTGCAGCCTAAAGGTAGCCCCCCTACAGTCACCTGCAGCCTGAGTGTAGTCCCCGTGCAGCCTAAGTGTAGCCCCCTCCAGTCACCTTCAGCCTAAGTGTAGCCCTCTTACAGTCACCTGCAGCCTGATTGTATCCCCCGTACAGTCATCTGCAGCCTGAGTGTAACCCCCCCCTACAGTCACCTGCAGCCGGGTAGTAGCCCCCCTACAGTCACGTGCAGCTTGAGAATAGCCCCCATACAGTCACCTTCAGCCTGAGTGTAGCACCCCCCATATAGTCACCTTGATCCTGAGTGTAGCCCTCCCTTACCATCACCTGCTGCCTTGTTGTAGCCCCCCTACAGTCATCTGCAGCCTGAGTGTAGCCCCCCTACAGTCACCTGCAGGCTGAGTTTTACACCCCCTCCCCGCCCCCATCCCCCCCTCTATAGTCACCTGCAGCCTGATTGTAACCCCCCCTACAGTCACGGGTCTGGGACTGAGGGTCGACAGCACAAAGGTCGACACACCTTAGGTCGACGCCAATTGGTCGACACACATTAGGTCGACATGGACAAAAGGTCGACAGGAACAAGGTCGACGTGGAAAAAGGTCGACATGCATTTTTTATGTTTCTCTGACGTCCTAGTGGATGCTGGGAACTCAGTAAGGACATGGGGAATAGACGGGCTCCGCTGGAGACTGTGCACTATAAAAGAAAGATTAGGTACTATCTGGTGTGCACTGGCTCCTCCCTCTATGCCCCTCCTCCAGACCTCAGTTAGATTTCTGTGCCCGGCTGAGCTATATTTACACTAGGGGCTCTCCTGAGCTCCTAGAAAGAAAGTTTATTTTAGGTTTTTTATTTTACAGTGAGACCTGCTGGCAACAGGCTCACTGCATCGAGGGACTAAGGGGAGAAGAAGCGAACCTACCTGCTTGCAGCTAGCTTGGGCTTCTTAGGCTACTGGACACCATTAGCTCCAGAGGGATCGACCGCATGGAACTGGCCTTGGTGTTCGTTCCCGGAGCCGCGCCGCCGTCCCCCTTACAGAGCCAGAAGCAAGAAAAGGTCCGGAAAATCGTCGGCAGAAGACATCAGTCTTCACCAAGGTAGCGCACAGCACTGCAGCTGTGCGCCATTGCTCCTCATACACACTTCACACTCCGGTCACTGAGGGTGCAGGGCGCTGGGGGGGGGCGCCCTGAGCAGCAATAAAAACACCTTGGCTGGCAAATATATCACAATATATAGCCCCAGAGGCTATATATGTGATAAATACCCCTGCCAGAATCCATAAAAAAGCGGGAGAAAAGTCCGCAAAAAAGGGGCGGAGCTATCTCCCTCAGCACACTGGCGCCATTTTCTCTTCACAGTGCAGCTGGAAGACAGCTCCCCAGGCTCTCCCCTGTAGTTTGCAGGCTCAAAGGGTTAAAAAGAGAGGGGGGGGCACTAAATTTAGGCGCAATATTGTATATACAAGCAGCTGTTGGGAAAAATTCACTCAATATAGTTTTAATCCCTAAATTATATAGCGCTCTGGTGTGTGCTGGCATACTCTCTCTCTGTCTCCCCAAAGGGCTGTGTGGGGTCCTGTCCTCAGTTGGAGCATTCCCTGTGTGTGTGCGGTGTGTCGGTACGGCTGTGTCGACACGTTTGATGAGGAGGCTTATGTGGTGGCAGAGCAGATGCCGATAAATGTGATGTCGCCCCCTGTGGGGCCGACACCAGAGTGGATGGATAGGTGGAAGGTATAAACCGACAGTGTCAACTCCTTACATAAAAGGCTGGATGACGTAACAGCTGTGGGACAGCCGGCTTCTCAGCCCGCGCCTGCCCAGGCGTCTCAAAGGCCATCAGGGGCTCAAAAACGCCCGCTCCCTCAGATGGCAGACACAGATGTCGACACGGAGTCTGACTCCAGTGTCGACGAGGTTGAGACATATACACAATCCACTAGGAACATCCGTTACATGATCCCGGCAATAAAAAATGTGTTACACATTTCTGACATTAACCCAAGTACCACTAAAAAAGGGTTTTATGTTTGGGGAGAAAAAGCAGGCAGTGTTTTGTTCCCCCATCAAATGAGTGAATGAAGTGTGAAAAAGCGTGGGTTCCCCCGATAAGAAACTGGTAATTTCTAAAAAGTTACTGATGGGGTACCCTTTCCCGCCAGAGGATAAGTTACGCTGGGAGATATCCCCTAGGGTGGATAAGGCGCTCACACGTTTGTCAAAAAAGGTGGCACTGCCGTCTTAGGATACGGCCACTTTGAAGGTACCTGCTGATAAATAGCAGGAGGCTATCCTGAAGTCTGTATTTACACACTCAGGTACTAGACTGAGACCTGCAGATAGTGCTGCTGCAGCGTGGTCTGTGACCCTGTCAAACAGGGATACTATTTTGCGAACATAAGAGCATATTAAAGACGTCGTCTTATATATGAGGGATGCACAGAGGGATATTTTGCCGGCTGGCATCCAGAATTAATGCAATGTCCATTCTGTCAGGAGGGTATTAGAGACCCGACACTGGACAGGTGATGCTGACTTTAAAAGGCACATAGAGCCTTATAAGGGTGAGGAATTGTTTGGGGATGGTCTCTGGGACCTCGTATCCACAGCAACAGCTGGGAAGAAAATTTTTTACCTCAGGTTTCCTCACAGCATAAGAAGGTACAGTCCTTTCGGCTTCAGAAAAAGCAAGCGGGTCAAAGGCGCTTCCTTTCTGCACAGAGACGAGGGAAGAGGGAAAAAGCTGCACCAGTCAGCCAGTTCCCAGAATCAAAATTCTTCCCCCGCTTCCTCCTGAGTCCACCGCATGACGCGGGGGCTCCACAGGCGTAGCCAGGTACGGTGGGGGGCCGCCTCAAAAATTTCAGCGATCAGTGGGCTCGCTCACAGGTGGATCCCTGGATCCTTCAAGTAGTATCTCAAGGGTACAAGATGGAATTCGAGGAGTCTCCCCACCGCCGTTTCCTCAAATCTGCCTTGCCGACAACTCCCTCAGGCAGGGAGGCTGTGCTAGAGGCAATTCACAAGCTGTATTCCCAGCAGGTGATAGTCAAGGTGCCCCTACTTCAACAAGGACGGGGTTACTATTCCACACTGTTTGTGGTACCGAAACCGGACGGTTCGGTGAGACCCATTTTAAATTTGAAATCCTTGAACACATACATAAAAAATTTCAAGTTCAAGATGGAATCCCTCAGGGCGGTTATTGCAAGCCTGGAGGAGGGGAATTACATGGTATCCCTGGACATCAAGGATGCTTACCTACATGTCCCCATTTACCTTCCTCACCAGGAGTACCTCAGATTTGTGGTACAGGATTGCCATTATCAATTCCAAACACTGCCGTTTGGACTGTCCACGGCACCGAGGGTCTTTACCAAGGTAATGGCAGAAATGATGATACTCCTTCGAAAAAAGGGAGTTTTAATTATCCCGTACTTGGACGATCTCCTTATAAAGGCGAGGTCCAAGGAACAGTTGTTGGTCGGAGTAGCACTATCTCGGGAAGTGCTACAACAGCACGGATGGATTCTAAACATTCCAAAGTCACAGCTGGTTCCTACCACACGCCTACTGTTCCTGGGGATGGTTCTGGACACAGAACAGAAAAAAGTGTTTCTCCCGCAGGAGAAAGCCAAGGAGCTGTCATCTCTAGTCAGAGACCTCCTGAAACCAAAACAGGTATCGGTGCATCACTGCACACGAGTCCTGGGAAAAATGGTAGCTTCTTACGAAGCAATTCCATTCGGCAGGTTCCATGCAAGAACTTTTCAGTGGGACCTCTTGGACAAGTGGTCGGGATCGCATCTTCAGATGCATCGGCTGAGAACCCTGTCTCCAAGGACCAGGGTATCTCTACTGTGGTGGCTGCAGAGTGCTCATCTTCTAGAGGGCCGCAGATTCGGCATACAGGACTGGGTCCTGGTGACCACGGATGCCAGCCTTCGGGGCTGGGGGGCAGTCACACAGGGAAGAAATTTCCAAGGACTTTGGTCAAGTCAGGAGTCGTCCCTACACATAAATATTCTGGAACTGAGGGCCATTTACAATGCCCTAAGTCAGGCAAGACCCCTGCTTCAAAACCAGCCTGTACTGATCCAATCAGACAACATCACGGCAGTCGCCCATGTAAACCGACAGGGCGGCACAAGAAGCAGGATGGCGATGGCAGAAGCCACAAGGATTCTCCGATGGGCGGAAAATCACGTCTTAGCACTGTCAGCAGTGTTCATTCCGGGAGTGGACAACTGGGAAGCAGACTTACTCAGCAGACACGACCTACACCCGGGAGAGTGGGGACTTCATCCAGAAGTCTTCCAACTGTTGGTAAACCATTGGGAAAGGCCACAGGTGGACATGATGGCGTCCCGCCTCAACAAAAAGCTAAAGAGATATTGCGCCAGGTCTAGGGACCCTCAGGCGATAGCTGTGGACGCTCTAGTGACACCGTGGGTGTACCAGTCGGTTTATGTGTTCCCTCCTCTGCCTCTCATACCAAAGGTACTGAGAATAATAAGAAGGCGAGGAGTAAGAACGATACTCGTGGTTCCGGATTGGCCAAGAAGAGCTTGGTACCCAGAACTTCAAGAAATGATATCAGAGGACCCATGGCCTCTACCGCTCAGACAGGATCTGCTACAGCAGGGGCCCTGTCTGTTCCAAGACGTACCGCGGCTGCGTTTGACGGCATGGCGGTTGAATTCCGGATCCTAAAGGAAAAGGGCATTCCGGAGGAAGTCATTCCTACGCTAATAAAAGCCAGGAAAGAAGTAACCGCAAACCATTATCACCGTATTTGGCGAAAATATGTTGCGTGGTGTGAGGCCAGGAAGGCCCCTACAGAGGAATTTCAGCTGGGTCGTTTTCTGCACTTCCTACAGGCGGGAGTGACTATGGGCCTAAAATTGGGTTCCATTAAGGTCCAGATTTCGGCTCTGTCGATTTTCTTCCAGAAAGAACTGGCTTCACTGCCTGAAGTTCAGCCTTTTGTAAAGGGAGTGCTACATATTCAGCCCCCTTTTGTGCCTCCTGTGGCACCTTGGGATCTCAACGTGGTGTTGAGTTTCCTGAAATCACATTGGTTTGAGCCACTTAAAACTGTGGATCTGAAATATCTCACGTGGAAAGTGGTCATGTTATTGGCCTTGGCTTCGGCCAGGCGGGTGTCAGAATTGGCGGCTTTGTCTTGTAAAAGCCCTTATCTGATTTTCCATATGGATAGGGCAGAATTGAGGACTCGTCCCCATTTTCTCCCTAAGGTGGTATCAGCTTTTCACTTGAAACAACCTATTGTAGTGCCTGCGGCTACTAGGGACTTGATACCCTGGCTGAGGAGGACCTTGAGTTCTCTCATTCGGTGCTGCAGAGTCATCCGCACTCTCCCGCCCGTTTGGGAGCTTTGGTATAATCCCCATGGTCCTTACGGAGTTCCCAGCATCCACTAGGACGTCAGAGAAAATAAGATTTTACTCACCGGTAAATCTATTTCTCGTAGTCCGTAGTGGATGCTGGGCGCCCATCCCAAGTGCGGATTGTCTGCAATACTTGTATATAGTTATTGCCTAACTAAAGGGTTATTGTTGAGCCATCTGTTGAGAGGCTCAGTTATATTTCATACTGTTAACTGGGTATAGTATCACGAGTTATACGGTGTGATTGGTGTGGCTGGTATGAGTCTTACCCGGGATTCAAAATCCTTCCTTATTGTGTCAGCTCTTCCGGGCACAGTATCCTAACTGAGGTCTGGAGGAGGGGCATAGAGGGAGGAGCCAGTGCACACCAGATAGTACCTAATCTTTCTTTTAGAGTGCCCAGTCTCCTGCGGAGCCCGTCTATTCCCCATGGTCCTTACGGAGTGCCCAGCATCCACTACGGACTACGAGAAATAGATTTACCGGTGAGTAAAATCTTATTTTTTTTGGTGTCGTTTTCTTCGTAGAGTGACCGGGAACCCCAATTAGTGCACCGCGTCCCCTCGCATAGCTCGCTTCGCTCGCCATGCTTCGGGCATGGTGCCTTTGCTCCGCTACCGCTTCGCTCGGCACACTTTACCGTACCAATCGTAGTCCACGGGGATCGTTAAGTATGAAAAGGTTCACAAAAAGAAAAAAATCGTGAAAAACTCATGTCGACCTTTTTCCATGTCGACCTTGTTCCTGGCGACCTTTTGTCCATGTCGACCTAAGGCGTGTCGACCAATTGGTGTCGACCTAATGTGTGTCGACATTTGTGCTGTCGACCTGGAGTCCGGATACCACAGTCACCTGCAGCCTGGTTGTATCCCGCCTACAGTCACCTGCAGCCTGAGTGTATCCCTCCCTACAGTCACCTTCAGCCTGAGTGCAGCCCCCTTTTGTCACCTGCAACCTGTGTGCAAGCTGCCTACAGTTACCTGCACTATTTTGCTCCCCCCACAGTCACCTCCACTCTGCTTGTCACCCCCTTACAATCCCGTGTTCCCTGTGTGTACCCTCTTACAGTCTCCTGTACCTTACCCTCACCTACAGTCTCATTTGCCTTGCATGTTACCCCCCTTACAGCTACCTGCAGCATGGTTTGTAGCCCCCCCTACAGTCACCTGCAACCTGAGTGTAGCCCCCCATATAGTCACCTGCAGTCTGAGTGTAGCCACCTTACAGTTACCTACAGCCCGAGTGCAGGCCTCCCTACAGTCACCTGCACCATGTTGCTACCCCCACAATCACCTGCACTTTGCGTGTCACCACCCTACAGTCCCCTGTGACCTGTGTGTTGCTCCGTCCAGTACAGTCTTATGCGCCCTGTGTGTTGCTCCCCTTACAGTCACCTGCAGCCTTAGAGTAGCCCCCCATTCATTCACCTGCAGTCTAAGTGTAGCCCTCCCTACAGTCACCTACAGCCTGCTTGTAGTCCCCCCCTATAGTCACCTGCAGCCTGAGTGTAGCCACCCCTACAGTCACCTGCAGCCTAAGGGTAGCCCCCCGTACAGTCACCTGCAGCCCTAGTGTAGCCCCCCCGAAGCCTAAGTGTAGTCCCCTCCAGTCACCTTCAGCCTAAGTGTAGCCCTCTTACAGTCACCTGCAGCCTGATTGTATCCCCCGTACAGTCATCTGCAGCCTGAGTGTAACCCCCCCTACAGTCACCTGCAGCCGGGTAGTAGCCCCCCTACAGTCACGTGCAACCTGAGAATAGCCCCCATACAGTCACCTTCAGTCTGAGTGTAGCACCCCCCATATAGTCACCTTGATCCTGAGTGTAGCCCTCCCTTACAGTCACCTGCAGCCCTGTTGTAGCCTCCTACAGTCATCTGCAGCCTGAGTGTAGCCACCCTACAGTCACCTGCAGCCTGAGTTTAAGGCCCCCCCCCTCTCTATAGTCACCTGCAGCCTGATTGTAACCCCCCCTACAGTCACCTGCAGCCTGGTTGTAGCCCGCCTACAGTTACCTGCAGCCTGAGCGTAGCCCTCCCTACAGTCACCTTCAGCCTGAGTATAGACCCCCGCAGCCTGAGTGCAGCCCCCTTTTGTCACCTGCAACCTGTGTGCAAGCCTCCCTACAGTTGCCTGCACTATTTTGCTCCCCCCACAGTCACCTCCACTCTGCTTGTCACCCCCTTACAATCCCGTGTTCCCTGTGTGTACCCTCTTACAGTCTCCTGCACCTTAACCTCACCTACAGTCTCATTTGCCTTGCATGTTACCCCCCTTACAGCCACCTGCAGCATGGTTTGTAGCCCCCCTACAGTCACCTGCAGCCTGAGTGTAGCCCCCCATATAGTCACCTGCAGACTGAGTGTAGCCACCATACAGTCACCTGCAGCCCGAGTGCAGGCCTCCCTACAGTCACCTGCACCATGTTGCTTCCCCCACAGTCACCTGCACTTTGCGTGTCACCCCCCTACAGTCCCCTGTGACCTGTGTCTTGCTCCATCCAGTACAGTCTTATGCGCCCTGTGTGTTGCTCCCACTCCAGTCACCTGCAGCTTTAGAGTAGCCCCCCATTCATTCACCTGCAGCCTAAGTGTTGTCCTCCCTACAGTCACCTACAGCCTGCTTGTAGTAGTCCCCCCTATAGTCACCTGCAGCCTGAGTATAGCCACCACTACAGTCACCTGCAGCCTAAGGGTAGCCCCCACCTACATTTACCTGCAGCCTGAGTGTAGCCCCCCTACAGTCACTTGCAGTCTAAGTGTGGCCCCCCTACATTTACCTGCAACCTGAGTGTAGCCCCCCTCCAATCACCTGCAGCCTAAGTGTGGCCCCCCTACAGTCACCTTCAGCCTGAGTGTAACGCCCCTAGTCACCTGCAGCCTAAGTGTAGCCCTCCAACAGTCACCTGCAGCCTGTTTGTATCCGCCATACAGTCACCTGCAGCCTGAGTGTAACCCCCTTACAGTCACGTGCAGCCTGAGAATAGCCCCCTACAGTCACCTTCAGCCTGAGTGTAGCCCCCCCTATAGTCACCTTCATCCTGAGTGTACCATCCCCAACAGTCACCTGCAGCCTTGTTGTAGCCCCCCCTACAGTCACCTGCAGCCTGAGTATAGCCCCCCGCAGCCTGAGTGCAGCCCCCTTTTGTCACCTGCAACCTGTGTGCAAGCCTCCCTACAGTTACCTGCACTATTTTGCTCCCCCCACAGTCACCTCCACTCTGCTTGTCACCCCCTTACAATCCCGTGTTCCCTGTGTGTACCCTCTCACAGTCTCCTGCACCTTACCCTCACCTACAGTCTCATTTGCCTTGCATGTTACCCCCCTTACAGCCACCTGCAGCATGGTTTGTAGCCCCCCTACAGTCACCTGCAGCCTGAGTGTAGCCCCCCATATAGTCACCTGCAGTCTGAGTGTCGCCACCTTACAGACACCTGCAGCCCGAGTGCAGGCCTCCCTACAGTCACCTGCACCATGTCGCTCCCCCCACATTCACCTGCACTTTGCGTGTCACCGCCTACAGTCCACTGTGACCTGTGTGTTTCTCCGTCCAGTACAGTCTTATGCGCCGTGTGTTGCTCCCCCTATAGTCACCAGCATCCTGAGAGTAGCCCCCCATTCATTCACCTGCAGCCTAAGTGTAGCTCCCCCTACAGTCACCTACAGCCTGTTTGTAGTCCCCCCTATAGTCACCTGCAGCCTGAGTGTAGCCCCCCTACAGTCACCTGCAGCCTAACTGTAGCCCCCCCCTACAGTCACCCTCAACCTGAGTGTAGCCCCCCTACAGTCACCTGCAGCCTAATTGTAGCCCCCCTACAGTCACCTGCAGCCCGTGTATCCCCCGTACAGTCACCTGAAGCCTGAGTGTAACACCCCCCCCCCCCCACAGTCACCTGCAGCCTGGTTGTAGTCCCCCTACAGTAACATGCAGCCTGAGAGTAGTCCCACCTACAGTCACCTTCAGCCTGAGTGTAGACCCCCTATAGTCACCTTCAGCCTGATTGTAGCCCTCCCCTACAGTCACCTGCAGCCTGGATGTAGCCCCCCCTACAGTCACCTGCAGCCTGAGTGTAGCCCCCCTACAGTCGCCTGCAGGCTGAGTGCAGGCCACCCTACAGTCCCCTGCACCATGTTGCTCCCCCACAGTCACCTGCATTCTATGTGTCACCCCTGTGACCTGTGTGTTGCTCCGCTGTGACCTGTGTATTGCTCCTTCCAGTACAGTCTTATGCGACCGGTGTGTTGCTCCCCCTTTCACTCACCTGCAGCCTAAGTGTAGCCCCCCTACAATCACCTGGAGCCTAAGTGTAGCCCCCCCTATAGTCACCTTCAGCCTGAGTATAGCCACCCCTACAGTCACCTGCAACCTAAGGTTAGCCCCCCTCCAGTCACCTGCAGCCTGAGAGTAGCCCCCCTCCAGTCACCTGTAGCCTGCTTATAGCCCCCCTATAGTCACCTGCAGCCTGAGTGTAGCCCCCCCTATAGTCTCCTGCAGTCTGAGTTTAGCCCCCTTACAGTCACCTGCAGCCCAAGTGCAGGCCTCCCTAGAGTCACCTGCACCATGTTGCTCCCCTGACAGTCACCTGCACTTTGCGTGTCACCCCCCTACAGTTCCCTGTGACCTGTGTGTTGCTCCGTCCAGTACAGTTTTATGCGCCCGGTGTGTTGCTCCCCCTTCAGTCCCCTGCAGCCTAAGTGTAGCCCCCCTACAGTCACCTGGAACCTAAGTGTAGCCCCCCCTATAGTCACCTTCAACCTGAGTATAGTCACCCCTACAGTCACCTGCAACCTAAGGGTAGCCCCCTCAAGTCACCTGCAGCCTGAGAGTAGCCCCCCTACAGTCACCTGTAGCCTAAGTGTAGCCCCCCCCCTACAGTCACCTGCAGCCTGAGTGTAGCCCCCCTACAGTCAAAGGTAGCCCCCCCTACAGTCACCTGCAGACTGAGAGTAGCCACCTTACAGTCACCTGCAGCCTAAGTGTAGCCCCCCTAAACTCACCTGCAGCCTGCTTGTTACCCCCCTATAGTCACCTGCAGCCTGAGTGTAGCCCCCCTACAGTCACTTGCAGTCTGAGTGTAGCCACCTTACAGTCACCTGCACCATGTTGCTCCCCCCACAGTCACCTGCACTTTGCGTGTCACCCCCCTACAGTCCCCTGGTACCTGTGTGTTGCTCCGTCCAGTACAGTCTTATGCGCCCTGTGTGTTGCTCCCCCTACAGTCACCTGCGGCCTTAGAGTAGCCCCCCATTCATTCTCCTGCAGCCTAAGTGTTGGCCTCCCTACAGTCACCTACTGCCTGCTTGTAGTCCCCCCTATACTCACCTGCAGCCTGAGTGTAGCCACCACTACAGTCACCTGCAGCCTAAGGGTAGCCCTCCTACAGTCACCTGCAGCCTGAGTGTAGTCCCCGTGCAGCCTAAGTGTAGCCCCCTCCAGTCACCTTCAGCCTAAGTGTAGCCCTCTTACAGTCACCTGCAGCCTGATTGTATCCCACGTACAGTCATCTGCAGCCTGAGTGTAACCTTCCCCTACAGTCACCTGCAGCCGGGTAGTAGCCCCCCTACAGTCACGTGCAGCCTGAGAATAGCCCCCATACAGTCACCTACAGCCTGAGTGTAGCACCCCCCATATAGTCACCTTGATCCTGAGTGTAGCCCTCCCTTACAGTCACCTGCAGCCTTGTTGTAGCCCCCCTACAGTCACCTTCAGCCTGAGTATAGCCACCCCTCCAGTCACCTGCAGCCTAAGGGTAGCCCCCCTCCAGTCACCTGCAGCCTGAGAGTAGCCCCCCTACAGTCACCTGCAGCCTGAGTGTAGCCCCCCTAAAGTCACCTGCAGCCTGCTTATAGCCCCCACTATAGTCACCTTTAGCCTGAGTGTAGCCACCCCTACAGTCAAAGGTAGCCCCCCCCCCCCTACAGTCACCTGCAGCCTAAGTGTAGCCCCTCTAAACTCACCTGCAGCCTGCTTGTTACCCCCCTATAGTCACCTGCAGCCTGAGGCTATCCCCCCTACAGTCACTTGCAGCCTGAGGGTAGCCCCACTACAGTCACCTGCAGCCTGAGTGTAGCCCCCCTACATTCACCTGCAGCCTGAGTGTAGCCCCCCCTACATTTACCTGCAACCTGAGTGTAGCCTTCTACAGTCATCTGCAGCCTGAGTGTAACCCCCCCCCCCCCCCACCCCTATAGTCACCTGCAGCCTGATTGTAAAACACACACACCCCCCCTACAGTCACCTGCAGCCTGGCTGTAGCCCCCCTACAGTCACCTGCAGCCTGAGTGTAGCCCCCCTACAGTCAAAGGTAGCCCCCCCTACAGTCACCTGCAGACTGAGAGTAGCCACCTTACAGTCACCTGCAGCCTAAGTGTAGCCCCCCTAAACTCACCTGCAGCCTGCTTGTTACCCCCCTATAGTCACCTGCAGCCTGAGTGTAGCCCCCCTACAGTCACTTGCAGTCTGAGTGTAGCCACCTTACAGTCACCTGCACCATGTTGCTCCCCCCACAGTCACCTGCACTTTGCGTGTCACCCCCCTACAGTCCCCTGGTACCTGTGTGTTGCTCCGTCCAGTACAGTCTTATGCGCCCTGTGTGTTGCTCCCCCTACAGTCACCTGCGGCCTTAGAGTAGCCCCCCATTCATCCTCCTGCAGCCTAAGTGTTGGCCTCCCTACAGTCACCTACTGCCTGCTTGTAGTCCCCCCTATACTCACCTGCAGCCTGAGTGTAGCCACCACTACAGTCACCTGCAGCCTAAGGGTAGCCCTCCTACAGTCACCTGCAGCCTGAGTGTAGTCCCCGTGCAGCCTAAGTGTAGCCCCCTCCAGTCACCTTCAGCCTAAGTGTAGCCCTCTTACAGTCACCTGCAGCCTGATTGTATCCCACGTACAGTCATCTGCAGCCTGAGTGTAACCTTCCCCTACAGTCACCTGCAGCCGGGTAGTAGCCCCCCTACAGTCACGTGCAGCCTGAGAATAGCCCCCATACAGTCACCTACAGCCTGAGTGTAGCACCCCCCATATAGTCACCTTGATCCTGAGTGTAGCCCTCCCTTACAGTCACCTGCAGCCTTGTTGTAGCCCCCCTACAGTCACCTTCAGCCTGAGTATAGCCACCCCTCCAGTCACCTGCAGCCTAAGGGTAGCCCCCCTCCAGTCACCTGCAGCCTGAGAGTAGCCCCCCTACAGTCACCTGCAGCCTGAGTGTAGCCCCCCTAAAGTCACCTGCAGCCTGCTTATAGCCCCCACTATAGTCACCTTTAGCCTGAGTGTAGCCACCCCTACAGTCAAAGGTAGCCCCCCCCCCTACAGTCACCTGCAGCCTAAGTGTAGCCCCTCTAAACTCACCTGCAGCCTGCTTGTTACCCCCCTATAGTCACCTGCAGCCTGAGGCTATCCCCCCTACAGTCACTTGCAGCCTGAGGGTAGCCCCACTACAGTCACCTGCAGCCTGAGTGTAGCCCCCCTACATTCACCTGCAGCCTGAGTGTAGCCCCCCCCCTACATTTACCTGCAACCTGAGTGTAGCCTTCTACAGTCATCTGCAGCCTGAGTGTAACCCCCCCCCCCCCACCCCTATAGTCACCTGCAGCCTGATTGTAAAACACACACACACCCCCTACAGTCACCTGCAGCCTGGCTGTAGCCCCCCTACAGTCACCTGCAGCCTGAGTGTAGCCCCCCTACAGTCAAAGGTAGCCCCCCCTACAGTCACCTGCAGACTGAGAGTAGCCACCTTACAGTCACCTGCAGCCTAAGTGTAGCCCCCCTAAACTCACCTGCAGCCTGCTTGTTACCCCCCTATAGTCACCTGCAGCCTGAGTGTAGCCCCCCTACAGTCACTTGCAGTCTGAGTGTAGCCACCTTACAGTCACCTGCACCATGTTGCTCCCCCCACAGTCACCTGCACTTTGCGTGTCACCCCCCTACAGTCCCCTGGTACCTGTGTGTTGCTCCGTCCAGTACAGTCTTATGCGCCCTGTGTGTTGCTCCCCCTACAGTCACCTGCGGCCTTAGAGTAGCCCCCCATTCATCCTCCTGCAGCCTAAGTGTTGGCCTCCCTACAGTCACCTACTGCCTGCTTGTAGTCCCCCCTATACTCACCTGCAGCCTGAGTGTAGCCACCACTACAGTCACCTGCAGCCTAAGGGTAGCCCTCCTACAGTCACCTGCAGCCTGAGTGTAGTCCCCGTGCAGCCTAAGTGTAGCCCCCTCCAGTCACCTTCAGCCTAAGTGTAGCCCTCTTACAGTCACCTGCAGCCTGATTGTATCCCACGTACAGTCATCTGCAGCCTGAGTGTAACCTTCCCCTACAGTCACCTGCAGCCGGGTAGTAGCCCCCCTACAGTCACGTGCAGCCTGAGAATAGCCCCCATACAGTCACCTACAGCCTGAGTGTAGCACCCCCCATATAGTCACCTTGATCCTGAGTGTAGCCCTCCCTTACAGTCACCTGCAGCCTTGTTGTAGCCCCCCTACAGTCACCTTCAGCCTGAGTATAGCCACCCCTCCAGTCACCTGCAGCCTAAGGGTAGCCCCCCTCCAGTCACCTGCAGCCTGAGAGTAGCCCCCCTCAGTCACCTGCAGCCTGAGTGTAGCTCCCCTACAGTCACCTGCAGCCTGCTTATAGCCCCCACTATAGTCACCTTTAGCCTGAGTGTAGCCACCCCTACAGTCAAAGGTAGCCCCCCCCCCCCCCCTACAGTCACCTGCAGCCTAAGTGTAGCCCCTCTAAACTCACCTGCAGCCTGCTTGTTACCCCCCTATAGTCACCTGCAGCCTGAGGCTATCCCCCCTACAGTCACTTGCAGCCTGAGGGTAGCCCCACTACAGTCACCTGCAGCCTGAGTGTAGCCCACCTATATTCACCTGCAGCCTGAGTGTAGCCCCCCCCTACATTTACCTGCAACCTGAGTGTAGCCTTCAACAGTCACCTGCAGCCTGAGTGTAAACCCCCCCCCCACCCCTATAGTCACCTGCAGCCTGATTGTAAAACACCCCCCCCCCCCCTACAGTCACCTGCAGCCTGGCTGTAGCCCCCATACAGTCACCTGCAGCCTAGTGTAGCCCTCTTTACAGTCACCTTCAGCCTGAGTATAGCACCTGCAGCCTGAGTGCAGGCCCCTTTTGTTACCTGCAACCTGTGTGCAAGCCTCCCTACAGTCACCTGCACCATTTTGCTCCCCCCATAGTCACTGCACTCTGCTTGTCACCCCATTACAGTCTTCTGTTCCCTGTGTGTACCCTCTTACAGTCTCCTGCACCTTACCCTCACATACAGTCTCATTTGCCTTGCATGTTGCCCCCCCTCACAGCCACCTGCAGCATGGTTTGTAGGCCCCCTACAGTCACCTTCTGCCTGAGTGTAGCCACCAATATAGTCACCTGCAGTATGAGTGTAGCCACCTTACAGTCACCTGCAGCCCAAGTGCAGGCCTCCCTACAGTCACCTGCACCATGTTGCTCCCCCCACAGTCACCTGCACTTTGCGTGTCACCCCCCTACAGTACCCTGTGACCTGTGTGTTGCTCCGTCCAGTACAGTCTTATGCACCCTGTGTGTTGCTCCCCTTACAGTCACCTGCAGCCTTAGAGTAGCCCCCCATTCATTCACCTGCAGTCTAAGTGTAGCCCTCCCTACAGTCACCTACAGCCTGCTTGTAGTCCCCCCTATAGTCACCTGCAGCCTGAGTGTAGCCACCCCTACAGTCACCTGCAGCCTAAGGGTAGCCCCCCGTACAGTCACCTGCAGCCTGAGTGTAGCCCCCCTGCAGCCTAAGTGTAGTTACCTTCAGCCTAAGTGTAGCCCTCTTACAGTCACCTGCAGCCTGATTGTATCCCCCGTACAGTCATCTGCAGCCTTAGTGTAACCCCCCCTACAGTCACCTGCAGCCGGGTAGTAGCCCCCCTACAGTCACGTGCAGCCTGAGAATAGCCCCCATACAGTCACCTTCAGCCTGAGTGTAGCACCCCCCCTATAGTCACCTTGATCCTGAGTGTAGCCCTCCCTTACAGTCACCTGCAGCCTGAGTGTAGCCCCCTTACAGTCACCTTCAGCCTGAGTATAGCCACCCCTCCAGTCACCTGCAGCCTAAGGGTAGCCCCCCTCCAGTCACCTGCAGCCTGAGAGTAGCCCCCCTACAGTCACCTGCAGCCTGAGTGTAGCCCCCCTACAGTCACCTGCAGCCTGCTTATAGCCCCCACTATAGTCACCTTTAGCCTGAGTGTAGCCACCCCTACAGTCAAAGGTAGCCCCCCCCCATTCATCCTCCTGCAGCCTAAGTGTTGGCCTCCCTACAGTCACCTACTGCCTGCTTGTAGTCCCCCCTATACTCACCTGCAGCCTGAGTGTAGCCACCACCACAGTCACCTGCAGCCTAAGGGTAGCCCTCCTACAGTCACCTGCAGCCTGAGTGTAGTCCCCGTGCAGCCTAAGTGTAGCCCCCTCCAGTCACCTTCAGCCTAAGTGTAGCCCTCTTACAGTCACCTGCAGCCTGATTGTATCCCACGTACAGTCATCTGCAGCCTGAGTGTAACCCCCCCCTACAGTCACCTGCAGCCGGGTAGTAGCCCCCCTACAGTCACGTGCAGCCTGAGAATAGCCCCCATACAGTCACCTACTGCCTGCTTGTAGTCCCCCCTATACTCACCTGCAGCCTGAGTGTAGCCACCACTACAGTCACCTGCAGCCTAAGGGTAGCCCTCCTACAGTCACCTGCAGCCTGAGTGTAGTCCCCGTGCAGCCTAAGTGTAGCCCCCTCCAGTCACCTTCAGCCTAAGTGTAGCCCTCTTACAGTCACCTGCAGCCTGATTGTATCCCACGTACAGTCATCTGCAGCCTGAGTGTAACCCCCCCCTACAGTCACCTGCAGCCGGGTAGTAGCCCCCCTACAGTCACGTGCAGCCTGAGAATAGCCCCCATACAGTCACCTACAGCCTGAGTGTAGCACCCCCCATATAGTCACCTTGATCCTGAGTGTAGCCCTCCCTTACAGTCACCTGCAGCCTTGTTGTAGCCCCCTACAGTCACCTTCAGCCTGAGTATAGCCACCCCTCCAGTCACCTGCAGCCTAAGGGTAGCCCCCCTCCAGTCACCTGCAGCCTGAGAGTAGCCCCCCTACAGTCACCTGTAGCCTGAGTGTAGCCCCCCTACAGTCACCTGCAGCCTGCTTATAGCCCCCACTATAGTCACCTTTAGCCTGAGTGTAGCCACCCCTACAGTCAAAGGTAGCCCCCCCCCTACAGTCACCTGCAGCCTAAGTGTAGCCCCTCTAAACTCACCTGCAGCCTGCTTGTTACCCCCCTATAGTCACCTGCAGCCTGAGGCTATCCCCCCTACAGTCACTTGCAGCCTGAGGGTAGCCCCACTACAGTCACCTGCAGCCTGAGTGTAGCCCCCCTACATTCACCTGCAGCCTGAGTGTAGCCCCCCCCTACATTTACCTGCAACCTGAGTGTAGCCTTCTACAGTCACCTGCAGCCTGAGTGTAACCCCCCCCCCACCCCTATAGTCACCTGCAGCCTGATTGTAAAACACACACCCCCCCCTACAGTCACCTGCAGCCTGGCTGTAGCCCCCCTACAGTCACCTGCAGCCTGAGTGTAGCCCCCCTACAGTCAAAGGTAGCCCCCCTACAGTCACCTGCAGACTGAGAGTAGCCACCTTACAGTCACCTGCAGCCTAAGTGTAGCCCCCCTAAACTCACCTGCAGCCTGCTTGTTACCCCCCTATAGTCACCTACAGCCTGAGTGTAGCCCCCCTACAGTCACTTGCAGTCTGAGTGTAGCCACCTTACAGTCACCTGCACCATGTTGCTCCCCCCACAGTCACCTGCACTTTGCGTGTCACCCCCCTACAGTCCCCTGGTACCTGTGTGTTGCTCCGTCCAGTACAGTCTTATGCGCCCTGTGTGTTGCTCCCCCTACAGTCACCTGCGGCCTTAGAGTAGCCCCCCATTCATCCTCCTGCAGCCTAAGTGTTGGCCTCCCTACAGTCACCTACTGCCTGCTTGTAGTCCCCCCTATACTCACCTGCAGCCTGAGTGTAGCCACCACTACAGTCACCTGCAGCCTAAGGGTAGCCCTCCTACAGTCACCTGCAGCCTGAGTGTAGTCCCCGTGCAGCCTAAGTGTAGCCCCCTCCAGTCACCTTCAGCCTAAGTGTAGCCCTCTTACAGTCACCTGCAGCCTGATTGTATCCCACGTACAGTCATCTGCAGCCTGAGTGTAACCCCCCCCTACAGTCACCTGCAGCCGGGTAGTAGCCCCCCTACAGTCACGTGCAGCCTGAGAATAGCCCCCATACAGTCACCTACAGCCTGAGTGTAGCACCCCCCATATAGTCACCTTGATCCTGAGTGTAGCCCTCCCTTACAGTCACCTGCAGCCTTGTTGTAGCCCCCCTACAGTCACCTTCAGCCTGAGTATAGCCACCCCTCCAGTCACCTGCAGCCTAAGGGTAGCCCCCCTCCAGTCACCTGCAGCCTGAGAGTAGCCCCCCTACAGTCACCTGCAGCCTGAGTGTAGCCCCCCTACAGTCACCTGCAGCCTGCTTATAGCCCCCACTATAGTCACCTTTAGCCTGAGTGTAGCCACCCCTACAGTCAAAGGTAGCCCCCCCCCCTACAGTCACCTGCAGCCTAAGTGTAGCCCCTCTAAACTCACCTGCAGCCTGCTTGTTACCCCCCTATAGTCACCTGCAGCCTGAGGCTATCCCCCCTACAGTCACTTGCAGCCTGAGGGTAGCCCCACTACAGTCACCTGCAGCCTGAGTGTAGCCCCCCTACATTCACCTGCAGCCTGAGTGTAGCCCCCCCCTACATTTACCTGCAACCTGAGTGTAGCCTTCAACAGTCACCTGCAGCCTGAGTGTAAACCCCCCCCCCCACCCCTATAGTCACCTGCAGACTGATTGTAAAACACCCCCCCCCCCCCCTACAGTCACCTGCAGCCTGGCTGTAGCCCCCATACAGTCACCTGCAGCCTAGTGTAGCCCTCTTTACAGTCACCTTCAGCCTGAGTATAGCACCTGCAGCCTGAGTGCAGGCCCCTTTTGTTACCTGCAACCTGTGTGCAAGCCTCCCTACAGTCACCTGCACCATTTTGCTCCCCCCACAGTCACTGCACTCTGCTTGTCACCCCATTACAGTCTTCTGTTCCCTGTGTGTACCCTCTTACAGTCTCCTGCACCTTACCCTCACATACAGTCTCATTTGCCTTGCATGTTGCCCCCCCTCACAGCCACCTGCAGCATGGTTTGTAGGCCCCCTACAGTCACCTTCTGCCTGAGTGTAGCCACCAATATAGTCACCTGCAGTATGAGTGTAGCCACCTTACAGTCACCTGCAGCCCAAGTGCAGGCCTCCCTACAGTCACCTGCACCATGTTGCTCCCCCCACAGTCACCTGCACTTTGCGTGTCACCCCCCTACAGTACCCTGTGACCTGTGTGTTGCTCCGTCCAGTACAGTCTTATGCACCCTGTGTGTTGCTCCCCTTACAGTCACCTGCAGCCTTAGAGTAGCCCCCCATTCATTCACCTGCAGTCTAAGTGTAGCCCTCCCTACAGTCACCTACAGCCTGCTTGTAGTCCCCCCTATAGTCACCTGCAGCCTGAGTGTAGCCACCCCTACAGTCACCTGCAGCCTAAGGGTAGCCCCCCGTACAGTCACCTGCAGCCTGAGTGTAGCCCCCCTGCAGCCTAAGTGTAGTTACCTTCAGCCTAAGTGTAGCCCTCTTACAGTCACCTGCAGCCTGATTGTATCCCCCGTACAGTCATCTGCAGCCTTAGTGTAACCCCCCCTACAGTCACCTGCAGCCGGGTAGTAGCCCCCCTACAGTCACGTGCAGCCTGAGAATAGCCCCCATACAGTCACCTTCAGCCTGAGTGTAGCACACCCCCTATAGTCACCTTGATCCTGAGTGTAGCCCTCCCTTACAGTCACCTGCAGCCTGAGTGTAGCCCCCTTACAGTCACCTGCAGCCTGAGTTTAAACCCCCCCCCCCTCTATAGTCACCTGCAGCCTGATTGTAACCCCCCCCCCCCCTCCCTCCCTACAGTCACCTGCAGCCTGGTTGTAGCCCGCCTACAGTCACCTGCAGCCTTAGTGTAGCCCTCCCTACAGTCACCTTCAGCCTGAGTATAGCCCCCCGCAGCCTGAGTGCAGCCCCCTTTTGTCACCTGCAACCTGTGTGCAAGCCTCCCTACAGTTACCTGCACTATTTTGCTTCCCCCACAGCCACCTGCAGCCTAAGTGTAGCCCCACTACAGTCACCTGGAGCCTAAGTGTAGCTTCTCCTATAGTCACCTTCAGCCTGAGTATAGCCACCCCTCCAGTCACCTACAGCCTAAGTGTAGCCCCCCCTACAGTCACCTGCAGCCTGAGTGTAGCCCCCCTACAGTCACCTGCAGCCTGCTTATAGCCCCCACTATAGTCACCTTTAGCCTGAGTGTAGCCACCCCTACAGTCAAAGGTAGCCCCCCCTACAGTCACCTGCAGACTAAGTGTAGCCCCCCTAAACTCACCTGCAGCCTGCTTGTTGCCCCCCTCTAGTCACCTGCAGCCTGAGTGTAGCCACCCTACAGTCACTTGCAGCCTGAGGGTAGCCCCACTACAGTCACCTGCAGCCTGAGTGTAGCCCCCCCCCTACATTTACCTGCAACCTGAGTGTAGCCCCCCTACAGTCACCTGCAGCCTGAGTGTAACCCCCCTCCCCTATAGTCACCTACAGCCTGATTGTAACCCCCCCTACAGTCACCTGCAGCCTGACTGTAGTCCCCCTACAGTCACCCGCAGCCTAGTGTAGCCCTCCCTACAGTCACCTTCAGCCTGAGTATAGTCCCCCGCAGCCTGAGTGCAGGCCCCTTTTGTTTCCTGCAACCTGTGTGCAAGCCTCCCTACAGTCACCTGCACCATTTTGCTCCCCCCCACAGTCACCTGCACTCTGCTTGTCACCCCCTTACAGTCTTCTGTTCCCTGTGTGTACCCTCTTACAGTCTTCTGCACCTTACCCTCACCTACAGTCTCATTTGCCTTGCATGTTACCCCTCCTTACAGCCACCGCCTGAGTGTAGCCCCCAATATAGTCACCTGCAGTATGAGTGTAGCCACCTTACAGTCACCTGCAGCCCGAGTGCAGGCCTCCCTACAGTCACCTGCACCATGTTGCTCCCCCCACAGTCACCTGCACTTTGCGTGTCACCCCCCTACAGTCCCCTGTGACCTGTGTGTTACTCCGTCCAGTACAGTCTTATGCGCCCGGTGTGTTGCTCCCCTTACAGTCACCTGCAGCCTTAGAGTAGCCCCCCATTCATTCACCTGCAGTCTAAGTGTAGCCCTCCCTACAGTCACCTACAGCCTGCTTGTAGTCCCCCCCTACAGTCACCTGCAGCCTGAGTGTAGCCACCACTACAGTCACCTGCAGCCTAAGGGTAGCCCCCCGTACAGTCACCTGCAGCCTGAGTGTAGCCCCTCTCCAGTCACCTGCAGCCTAAGTGTAGCCCCCCTTCAGTCACCTGCAGCCTGATTGTATCCCCCGTACAGTCACCTGCAGCCTTAGTGTAACCCCCCCCTACAGTCACCTGCAGCCTGGTAGTAGCCCCCCTACAGTCACGTGCAGCCTGAGAATAGCCCCCATACAGTCACCTTCAGCCTGAGTGTAGCCCCCCTCTATAGTCACCTTCATCCTGAGTGTAACCCTCCCTTACTGTCACCTGCAGCCTTGTTGTAGCCCCCTACAGTCACCTGCAGCCTGAGTGTAACCCCCCCCCTATAGTCACCTGCAGCCTGATTGTAACCCTCCCTACTGATAAAGCTAAATATTTATCGTATATAATACCCTTTATGAGGTCTAAGAACACTGTACGCTATCTACGTATGAAGTACCGTAAGGGTACGCTAGTTGCGTAACAATCGCTTTGCCGTGATCGAGACGCTCAAGCGTCACGTTCACTCACGGCCAAGAGATCACAGGCAGGCACGTTATTGGCTGTTGACTAAAGTAATGATTCGCTATAGCGTAGCGGACGCTCGGGACCACGAGGAGATCACCAGCGGCGCTGACGCTCACTATATTAAACCTTTGTATCTAAACCATAAACAGTGTATTGTGCAGTAAAACCTTAGTGTAATGTTAGAGTGTAAATGCAACACAGTATAACCTTATTACCTTTAAAGCTGTTCGAGCGTCACCGACGCTCTGAGAATACTTAATACTATAAGAAACACACAGATACCGTGCTCAGGGTCCAACGCCTAAAATATATATTATGAATGCTATACTTGCAAAAGAGTTAAACACAATACAAGTCATACACTACAATATAACATAGACTACCTAACCAGATAACTACACAGGAAATACAATACAATACAATTTAAGGGAAAATGAGAGAGAAAGAGAAGGAGAGAGAGAGAGAGAGAAATTGAGAGAGATTGGCTCGGAATAACAAGAAGATCAATATGATTGCGGAGAAACACTTACGCACAAGGGGAAACGATCGCATGCGCCTCGATATCCAGCTCCCGATTATCAGCAATGAGAACCGTTGAAGAGAGTGAACTGGATATGGTCGGCCTGCCTATTTATGCCCCACACACAATACAATTCAATGGTCCCTACAATCTCATTGTTCATTGGACACAGGAATTCGGCTTCGCATTATAACAAAAGGTCATAGGTTGATTCATACAGGTGGGCTGTGACTGCTTCCAACTGTTCAGGTGGGTGGGATACTGAGTTTCCCGCCGCATGACTAAATAAGAACAAATAATAGTAAATGGACATAAACTTCTTATGTCCATAACTATTCGCATGAGCGATTAATCCGCTCCAAACCAACACCGGAATATTGCTATTTAAATACTCTTCCGATGGGTACCAAACACCACTGTATGACCCCTGTTAGACCCTTCGTACAATACAAAGAGGGATCTCTCTGTTCAGGAACATGCTATATTAACTAAACTTTCAGAATCTATCAAAGGGACCATGATCTACAAAATACATTATTACTGAAAATATGTAACGATTGAGTCGCACGCTACGATCACATAAACTCTACCGTAAATACGCATACCGTGCGCCTGCGGGTGCCCGCGACTGTGAGTATGCGCACGCACGGGAGAGCGCACGCATGCGCAGCGCGGACCAGAATGAGGTGCAAATATGGCAGTGTGTATAGAGATATTTTTCTGACTTTGACAGTCCACCTTTTGGCAGTCAATAATAACTGCCACCTTCTAAAACATTTCAAAAGAGAAAAATATATGTCAGGGGTTAATACATTTACATGGTTGGGTAGGGGAGGAGAAGGTAGGAAAAGGGTATGACCTAGTGAGATAGCAGAAGCATGTGTGTATGAATCCGTGCTTGGGGGTCATGTATCATCGTGCCGTACGTGTTTTAAATCAAGCTTCGAGGTATTGCGAAGTATACATTTGAATTCCTTCTTATCCCGTGGTACGGGTCTGTGGATGGGCTGTCAAACTTTACCGAGCTCTTTTCGGCTTTGGTTGTAACAAAATGGGGGAGCACATTTTAGTTGATGATACATGAATGGGGGAGATATGTGATTGCTGATATCTGTGCCTGTATTTCCTATCGACTATGTGTGTCATTACCTGAGGGTTGTAGAAATGAAGAAAATACATAATTACGGTAAATGCGGTGGTATTCTATGTCAGGTAAATGTACATTCGTCGATTGAGGTCTTGTTTGGTGTCTGTTGAATGCAGTCTTCTTTGTGCTTTTGCCCATAAGGTGCGAGCAAAAGCTGTCAATGTCCATAGATTTACAAAAGTGTTGGGCTAGCGTAATTTTAAAATTTCTAGGGAAACTGGGGATCCATGGCATAGTTCATCAAAAATCTGTGTATCAGGTTGTCAAAACTTCTTCTTTAATCCCTCTGTTGTCTGTATATCGGCTCATCAAATTCCTCGTCCAAGTGGGTCTTTTTACCTTGGAGGAAACGGAAAAACAGGTGAAAGAAACGGACCGTAGAAATCGCATTTTCATTACATCATTGTTTCTACCGTTGGGTCGTAAATCAAGTCCATTGGAATTACAGTTTCCTCACTCCTCAAACTCATTACCCTTGTACGATGTTTGCACTTCATTAAAGCCTGACTGCATCTAAATATCAATCCAATCGATATGACAACACCTAAGATACATAGGAGAAACTTCCCAACATCCATTATGACTCCTTGAGCCCATTCTCCTAAACCAGAAAACCAATTTCGCGGGTTCAACCATGACACCCAACCAGTCAGCTCATTACCTACAGCAGCAAGAGTGAGATTGTGTCTCCTGCGAAATTCCCACTTCAATTGGAGAATATCGTCCATCTTTTGGTCTATGACCTCGACCGGATCCTCGGTGCTATTCGTAATATATGTGCAACATTTCACGCCGTATTGTGTTGCCAGTGTGACACAATATCCGCCTGTCACTGCTGTGAGGTAATTAAGAACCATTCTATGCTGTACCAGTTCTGTTTTATAAGCCTGAAGTTCTCTTCCAGTATACCTAAACGTGTCATCATACATTTCAGTGATATTATCTAACAAATTTGCGAGCGCCGATATGTATTTATAATTCAGCACTCCTCTAGCGGTGCGGGTGAAATCTAACGCGATTAAGAATTGAATCCCGGTGGATTCACTTATCAGATCAGAGGCCGGATGCTTTGTCTTCTCTATCAGGTGCCTTTTAACAACGTGCTCGTAATGGGTGTGAGTATAAGGAGCTTGGGCACCACGGTGTATGTCTTTCATTTTGTCATGTGATACAGTCATTACTTCAGGCAGTACTTTTCCAATATAACACAATCCTTCAGAGTTTGGGGCAAGCCACTTGTACGCCTTTCTCCCGCATATGAAATATGCATCATCGGGGAGAACATATGGGACGGAGTAGGACATAACCATATTACACACCTTCCATGTGAAATCTCCTAACCCTAATTCTTCCATCTGCTTAGTACACGTATCAGGTTGTACGATATGTGCACAGTATCCTGGTGATACCTCTCCAACTCTAGTAATCCTATTTCCTAAGGTATACCTATACCGGAAAGATTTTCCTCTACTGGCTATGTGGCGTACAAGCTCTGTATCTGTAGGCATTCTATCTGCTCTATGCGAAAAGGTCATGGTTTGGTTACTCCATGACACTTCCCAATTTCCCGGCTTTCGGGGATTGGAGATGTTGAAACATAATAGGGACCTATCCACATGGTATTGGTGGAGCTTCAAACTAGGAGGACTGGAGATATTAAACCTTCTGTCCACCGGTCTCCCACCACTTAACTCAAGTACCTCCCCTATCGTTAAAGGAAATGGTACTAGCCCTGATTTGCTATGACCTTGAGGTACTTGAGAGCATACCCAACAATCTGTTTAATTTAACACACTACCCACTAAGGAGTGATAGTCACTCAATGGATGCCGGTCCATATGGATATTAAAACTGGATTGGCATTTCTTTATGCACCCATCCTCAATGACATTGTTACAGAGCCGACAGATACAGTTTTCTTCAGCTAACAATCCTTCACAATTCCTTCTATGGTCAATGTTATCGGATCGTTTTCTGATACTCGCCTTTACTTGTTGGTTAAGTTGTTCTTGGAAAACTACGCCTCCATCTTCATCATCAGAACCCATTCCAGAACCTCTCTCGACCTCCATGGTACTCTCGCCGGAACAGACTGCTCTGGTCAACATCATGGTCAACAGAAAAATCCGGATCACAGTCTCTTGGGGCAAGTCCATCTTGTGGGAGGAAACGGAGAAGAATGAGAAGGGGGAAAAAAATAATTTGAGGGAGAGGGGATGGGAAGTTGGAGAAAAACAATAAAAGGGAACAGGGGATCGACAACTGCTTTTGGTCTTGTGATTTTCAATGCTCAGGTGCCGCCTTAATCCTCCTGGAACAGACACTCCAGTGATACAACCTCTACCGTCTGTTCCTTATCACGGGACCTCTCTGGATCAGCAACCTTTTTACAGTGGGACGAATGAACCCAAGTCTCTCTCTCAGCAACCTTCAATGCTGTAGTGCTAGTCAATAAGACCTGGTATGGTCCTTCACATCTGTCAATAAGGCAACCTGAGCGTAGAAAATTCCGTATCATTACATAATCCCCAGGTTCAATGTCATGACAATTACTATCTGGTAAATCAGGAATCACTAACTTCAGATTATCATTTTGATTCCTCAACTGTTTACTCATGTTAATCAAGTATTTTACAGTCACTTCATTGTTACATTTCAAATCATCCTGAGGGTTAATCATGACATGCGGTTGTCGACCAAACAAGATTTCAAAGGGAGACAGATTAAGAGGGGACTTGGGAGTGGTTCTGATGCTGTACAGTACAATGGGTAAAGCTTCTGGCCATGTCAATCCTGTCTCTGCCATCACTTTACTCAGTTTATTTTTAATAGTGCTGTTCACTCTTTCCACTTTCGCACTCGCCTGTGGACGGTATGGAGTGTGCAGCTTGCTATCAATTCCCATCAATTTACACATTCCTTGAAAGACATCACCTGTAAAATGGGTACCCCTATCACTTTCGATAATTCTAGGGATACCATATCTACATACAAATTCCTGCACAATTTTCTTAGCAGTAAACATAGCGGTATTTGTGGCCGCCGGAAATGCTTCGACCCAATTTGAAAAAACATCTATACAAACAAGTACATATTTCAAATTTCGACAAGGGGGTAATTGAATGAAGTCAATCTGTATTACCTGGAAAGGGCCGCCGGCAGGTGGGATATGGGATGGTTCTGTAGGTATTGCCTTTCCAATATTCTTTCTCAAACAGGTAAGGCATGACATGGCTCTTTTACTCGCATGAGAGGAGAATCCTGGGGCGCACCAATATGCTCTTACCAACTTGCACATCCCTTCCTTGCCTAGATGAGTCAGCCCGTGAGCTGCTTCAGCCAAACATGGAAGATATGCTCTGGGGGCCACTGGTTTACCATGTCCATCCGTCCAGAGTCCTGAGGACTCCTGGCCATATCCCTTTGCCTTCCAGACTGCCTTTTCCTGTGTGGAACACAAATTTTGCATTTCACACAACTTCTGTGTGTTGATGGTATTAAATACCATCAATTGTGTGGTGTCTGTCTGTCTGGGGGTAGCAGCTGCTAATTTAGCAGCTTCGTCTGCTCGGCTGTTACCAAGCGATACTGGGTCTTGGCTATATGTATGTGCTTTACATTTGATAACAGCCACTCTGTCGGGTTCCTGTATCGCTGTTAGAAGCCTTTTTATGTGAGCTGCATGCGCTACCGGTGTACCAGCTGCCGTCATGAAATTTCTGAGGCGCCATAGGGCTCCGAAATCATGGACTACCCCGAATGCGTATCTAGAATCGGTGTAGATATTGGCTGATTTTCCCTTAGCCAATTCACATGCTCTGGTTAGGGCGACCAGTTCAGCAACCTGGGCTGAGTGAGGTGGGCCTAGCGGTTCCGCTTCTATGGTGCCTTGGTCATCTACGACTGCGTTTCCAGTACACAAGTCTCCCGAGTCTGACTGTCTATGACAACTACCGTCCGTGTAGAACGTAAGTTCTACATCTTCCAGTGGGTTGTCACTGATGTCAGGCCTTGCGGTAAAATTTTGGGTCAAATATTCCATACAATCATGAGTGTCTTCCTTTGTATTAAATCCTCCTTCCCCAGTACTCTCATCCTCCACCCTTTGGGTCTGTCCAGACACACCTGGGAGATATGTTGCAGGATTTAATGCACTGCATCTCCTTATGGTGATGTTTACGGGGGCCATTAGTGCCAATTCCCATCTTGTAAACCGCGCTGATGAGACGTGCCTGGTTTGGGCAGAATTTAACAAGGCTGACACTGCATGTGGTGTATGAATTGTGAGGTTGTGACCTAGCACGACATCTTCGCTTTTCGTTACTAGCAATGCTATCGCAGCAACGCTTCGCAAGCATGTGGGGAGGGATCGCGCTACCGTATCTAGCTGAGCGCTGTAATATGCTACTGGCCTGCTGGCATCACCGTGCTTTTGGGTTAGTACGCCTGCCGCGCAACCAGCACTTTCTGTTCCGTATAGTTCAAAGGGTTTCCCATAGTCCGGCATACCTAATGCTGGTGCCTGCGTTAGGCACTGTTTAAGTCTCTCAAATGCTGCCTCAGACTCGTCTGTATGCGAAATCCGATCAGGTTTGTTTGAGGAGACCATCTCCTGCAAAGGTAACGCTAAAATGGAAAACCCTGGGATCCAATTACGGCAATACCCACACATTCCTAAAAATGTTCTGATCTGTTGCTGGGTTTGTGGCAGAGTCATGTCTCTAATTGCTTGAATTCTATCAGCGGTCAGGTGTCTCAGTCCTTGTGTTAAACAGTGTCCCAAATATTTTACCTTAGTTTGGCATAATTGCAACTTGTCTTTGGAAACCTTGTGTCCTGTGTCTGAAAGATGAAACAGGAGCTGTTTCATATCCTTCAGGGATGCCTCCAATGAATCAGAACACAGTAGTAGATCATCCACGTACTGTATTAATATTGATCCACTCACTGGTTGGAAAGACTGTAAACAATCATGCAAAGCCTGAGAAAATATACTTGGGCTATCTATGAATCCTTGTGGTAATCGAGTCCATGTGTATTGGACTCCTCTGTATGTAAATGCAAATAAATATTGACTGTCAGGGTGCAGAGGTACCGAGAAGAAAGCGGAGCAGAGGTCAATAACAGTGAAAAATTTCGCAGTGGGAGGGATTTGCATTAGGATGACAGCTGGATTTGGCACTACGGGGAACTGGCTCTCAACTATTTTGTTAATCCCCCTTAGATCCTGCACTAGCCTGTAACCCCTCCCCCCACTCTTTTTCACAGGGAAGATGGGACTATTAGCAGTGCTGGACGTTCTTACCAGAATGCCCTGTTGTAGCAAGCGCTCTATTACTGGGTAAACTCCTAACTCCACCTCTGGCTTCAGAGGGTACTGTGGGATTTTTGGAGCTATCCTACCATCTTTTACTTGTACAACTACCGGAGCTACGTTTGCCATTAATCCAGTGTCCTGTCCATCTTTAGTCCAAAGTGACTCTGGTATCTGAGATGTCATTTCTTCTACTTGGGAGGGAGTCCTATTTGTCATAATGGTATGTGACATTAATTTTGACGGGGAGTCTAACATGTCTCGCACTTCCTGAGCGTGATTCTCAGGTATGTCCAAGAATACACCTTCAGGAGTACAATAAATGACGCACCCCATTTTACACAGTAAGTCTCTACCCAGGAGATTGGTCGGTGCCGATGCAGCCAGCAAAAAGGAATGCTTGGTATGTAAAGGCCCTATTGTAATCTCTGCTGGTTTGCTAACAGGGTAATGCTGGACTACTCCTGTTACTCCCACGGCTGGAATTGTCCTACCAGTGGTCCTCATGCCCACTGTCGAATTGATCACTGATTTCGCCGCCCCCGTATCTACAAGAAAGTTTAATGATTTACCAGCTACATTGATTGCAATTTCTGGTTCACTTCCAAGACTTGCAATCAATTTTACTGGCTGCAGGTTACAGGTATGGCCACACCCCTATTGGGTATGGTGACCTCCCTGAATCCCGCTGGCAGCAACTACTTGTGACGGAGTTAATTGGGAACTACCAGAGGCGTGCCAGTCTCTGTTCGGGGGGTATCTTTTTGTTTCCCCTGCATGTGGCTCATAACTCCGTTTCTGCGGACCTTGCTCCCAATGTCGTGTGTCGTGTCGTTGTCTAGGGGGTTGGTATGAGTTTCGTGAATTCTTCATTCTACAATCTCGTGCCATGTGTCCCTGTTTATGACAAGAATAACAAGTAACCACACTTGACTTACCCACAGGGTTTGGTGATACAAACAAAGGCTGCCTTGTGGTCAGGGCCTGTATACTTACGGCCATTAATTTATCACCTTGTTGTTCCCTGTGTCTGGTGATGTTCCTATCGTGATCAATAGCCGCCTCTCTCAAAGTAGCCACAGACAGACCTCGCCAACATGGTTGTGTGGTCTGTACCCTAGTCTTCAATGACTCTTTTAAACCATCCATCAGTACCGATACTGCTACTTCTCGATGGTTTGTGTTTGTTTTAATGTCCTCTATGCCTGTGTATTTTGCCATTTCTGATAATGCTCTGTGAAAATACTCTGCAGCCGTCTCTGACTCCTTCTGTTTAATGGAGAATATCTTGTTCCATCTGACTACCGCTGGGAAATACTCTTTTAACTGTAAGCTTATTCTTTTTACATTATCTTTGTTGTACACATCTGTAAGAGGTACATCCTGATCTAATCCACAGTCAGCTAAAAATTGAGCTGCGTCGACATTGGAGGGTAAACATGCTCTCAGCAATATCTGCCAGTCTTTATTGTTGGGCTCTACAGTGTTACCTAAGTCTCTGATGTATTTTTGACTGGCAACTAAGTCTTTTCTAGGGTCAGGGAATTCAGACACTATGGTCCTTAATTCCATTCGGGAAAATGGGGTGTACATGGCAATGTTTCTAATGGGAGTGGCTCCTGATGTGTCTGTTTTCCCATTTGGCACTGCTATTACTCTAACGGGATTAACTCTAACAACCTCATCCTGTGTAGATTCTACAGGCTGTGGTGAAATAGTTTCAGCATAGTGTATGGTGCCGTACTTACCCGTTGATACGACCTCACCTATCCCTCCGCTAGGGGCTTTCGTTACTAATCTCGGGGGTTGAGCTGTGCCTACTGTGGTCTCTGCTATGGTGGCTGCTAGAGAGAGCGCTGAAATTGTTGCCGATTCGTCCTCTTGATCACACTCCTGAGGGAAGTTCAAAACAGGGTACAACTTGCACGGGTTAATACTTGCATTGGTTAATTGGTTAACATTATCTTTAACATTTACACAGTTGCTAAGAGTTTGTTGTTTGTTACACCTTAATGCGTCATTCTCCGCAACCAATTTTTCTCCAGATATATATGGTGGCGGTGGGGCCGTGGCGATCAGTTTCCTGATAGGACCAGATCCCGCCGCTTGAGCCAATCCTCTCTGTATGTCACCTTCCTGTTGCCACAACTGCAAATAATCGTAATGTTTGATTCGTCTCTTTGTTGATTTAATGAGACATATCCTCCTCCTTAAATTTTGTAACACTTCTGAGCTGAAGCTACCTACTCTTGGGAATTTCTCCCCGTCATGTACTGTCATTCTCTCCCATTCATCACATTAAGCTTCTGTGTGACTTCCGTATTTCTCACACATTACATACCTTGCCGACCCAATTGGTCGGTTCACTGAATCAACCCGAACCGAGGTTGATCGCCCCCTACCTGAACAAGTGGCCCCCATAGTTCGAAAGTGTTGCTTTATCCAGCCAACCCTTACGCAAACCAAATGTCCAAAATAGGCTGACGGTGGCGGTTTACCGAGTACCCCACTCACTCGCCCACGCCGACCAATACGACCTGATCACACCGATATGGTGCTGGCGTACTCGACCTAGGGCCCCTGCGACCTGAACCTCTATTTACTGGAACCTGTGAGGGTGATCCGAAGAACACTTACTCTTTCCAGTAACTATTGGTTGCTGGATAGTTCCTGAGTGAGCAGCGAACTTCCCTTAAAATAAAATAAAAATTACACAAATCACGTTAGAATGTACAAATAGCGTTTATGACCTTCGTACACAAATAGTACCGGTCAGGTTTACTAATGCACACAATTACGTGCGGTACAATCGTTTAGTACACAAGCAACTAATCTTATGTACTGAGCGACCAACGGAATCGAAAATTTCGGCTGCGAATTCCTTCAGCCAGAGCTTATATGGCCTATATGGGTGTTGCACCAACCCTTTTCTTGGTGTTGTGCCTGTGGACTTTATAGCGGACTTCCTTGTCTGCTGTACCTGAACCTGTTGGTCTGTTATGACCTCCTGGTCTGTTACAGTATGACCTCCTGGTCTGCTACACTCTAATGCTCAAATTGTATATTTAACCAGGGATGCCTCCCTAGCCACCGTGTACGTCACTTACACGCATGTACCTCACGAGTACTCGACTTTTCTTGTGGTTCAACCTTTAAATTGTAAAAACAAACACTCATTCACCGCATATACACTTTTGTTTCTATTTCTATTTCTGCGCAGAAATTTTTTCTTTAGACCAGATGTGTTACCAATTAGGAGAAGGATCTGTTAATTTAAATTTGGAATGTAAAAAAATAGATTTGCGCGATTTATCGCCTGGCGTTATTTACCGCGTGGCGCTACTTATCGCGTTGAGAGGAGAGAAAAAAAAAACTTGTGATTTGAGTTACGTACGCTCCGTTGCGTAATATACGCTGCGTGCGTCGGCCCTTGGATTGCGTACGCAAGTCTCAGTCTTTTGTTAGAGACACGTGTACGCAAAGCAAAGATCCACCGTAACACAATTTATACGTTTATCAATGTAGATGATCCTTTATCATCTACCGCGCACCACACTGACTTCGCCTTGTCTCTCAGGCACAGCTGTGTGTTTGTCTATACTTTAACTATATTACCTTTACTCTTAAACTATGAAATAGTGACAAATCTCTCTAAGCACGTTTATTAACTATAGAACTGGCAAACAGGAGAGTGACATACGAAAATACACCAATGAAAAGGAAATGCAGATATATATGTGTGCGTGCGTGTGTACGCAAGGCAGAAAAATAAACAGTTTTAAAAAGACACTATTGTTTTGTTCTTACCTCCGGTTCCCGGATTCCTTCAGCACCCTTTACTAAGAGAAGCAGACGCTTATCCAAACAGCACTACGAGGAATATGACCTCCCGCCCTTTGCTGATGGATAATGTCTGCTGTATCTACCTAGTGCAGATATGTGAAGGACGGGCGAGCCGCCAATTGATAAAGCTAAATATTTATCGTATGTAATACCCTTTATGAGGTCTAAGAACACTGTACGCTATCTACGTATGAAGTACCGTAAGGGTACGCTAGTTGCGTAACAATCGCTTTGCCGTGATCGAGACGCTCAAGCGTCACGTTCACTCACGGCCAAGAGATCACAGGCAGGCACGTTATTGGCTGTTGACTAAAGTAATGATTCGCTATAGCGTAGCGGACGCTCGGGACCACGAGGAGATCACCAGCGGCGCTGACGCTCACTATATTAAACCTTTGTATCTAAACCATAAACAGTGTATTGTGCAGTAAAACCTTAGTGTAATGTTAGAGTGTAAATGCAACACAGTATAACCTTATTACCTTTAAAGCTGTTCGAGCGTCACCGACGCTCTGAGAATACTTAATACTATAAGAAACACACAAATACCGTGCTCAGGGTCCAACGCCTAAAATATATATTATGAATGCTATACTTGCAAAAGAGTTAAACACAATACAAGTCATACACTACAATATAACATAGACTACCTAACCAGATAACTACACAGGAAATACAATACAATACAATTTAAGGGAAAATGAGAGAGAAAGAGAAGGAGAGAGAGAGAGAGAGAAATTGAGAGAGATTGGCTCGGAATAACAAGAAGATCAATATGATTGCGGAGAAACACTTACGCACAAGGGGAAACGATCGCATGCGCCTCGATATCCAGCTCCCGATTATCAGCAATGAGAACCGTTGAAGAGAGTGAACTGGATATGGTCGGCCTGCCTATTTATGCCCCACACACAATACAATTCAATGGTCCCTACAATCTCATTGTTCATTGGACACAGGAATTCGGCTTCGCATTATAACAAAAGGTCATAGGTTGATTCATACAGGTGGGCTGTGACTGCTTCCAACTGTTCAGGTGGGTGGGATACTGAGTTTCCCGCCGCATGACTAAATAAGAACAAATAATAGTAAATGGACATAAACTTCTTATGTCCATAACTATTCGCATGAGCGATTAATCCGCTCCAAACCAACACCGGAATATTGCTATTTAAATACTCTTCCGATGGGTACCAAACACCACTGTATGACCCCTGTTAGACCCTTCGTACAATACAAAGAGGGATCTCTCTGTTCAGGAACATGCTATATTAACTAAACTTTCAGAATCTATCAAAGGGACCATGATCTACAAAATACATTATTACTGAAAATATGTAACGATTGAGTCGCACGCTACGATCACATAAACTCTACCGTAAATACGCATACCGTGCGCCTGCGGGTGCCCGCGACTGTGAGTATGCGCACGCACGGGAGAGCGCACGCATGCGCAGCGCGGACCAGAATGAGGTGCAAATATGGCAATGTGTATTGAGATATTTTTCTGACTTTGACACTACAGTCACCTGCAGCCTGGTTGTAGACCCCTACAGTCACCTGCAGCCTGAGTGTAGCCCTCCCTACAGTCACCTTCAGCCTGAGTATAGCCCCCGCAGCCTGAGTACAGCCCCCTTTTATCACCTGCAACCTGTGTGCAAGTCTCCTTACAGTTACCTGCACTCTACTTGTCACCCCCTTACAGTCCCCTGTTCCCTGTGTGTACCCTCTTACAGTCTCCTGCACCTTACCCTCACCTACAGTCTCATTTGCCTTGCATGTTACCCCCCTTACAGCCGCCTGCAGCATGGTTTGTAGCCCCCCTCCAGTCACCTGCAGCCTGAGTGTAGCCCCCCATATAGTCACCTGCAGTCTGAGTGTAGCCACCTTACAGTCACCTGCAGCCCGAGTGCAGGCCTCCCTACAGCCACCTGCACCATGTTGCTCCCCCCACAGTCACCTGCACTTTGTGGGTCACCCTCCTACAGTCCCCTGTGACCTATGTGTTGCTCCGTCCAGTACAGTTTTATGTGCCCTGTGTGTTGCTCCCCCCACAGTCACCTGCAGCCTTAGAGTAGCCCCCCATTCATTCACCTGCAGCCTAAGTGTAGCCCTCCCTACAGTCACCTACAGCCTGCTTGTAGTCCCGCCTATAGTCACCTGCAGCCTGAGTGTAGCCACCACTGCAGTCACCTGCATCCTAAGGGTAGCCCGCCCCCCCCCCCCCCCCTATAGTCACCTTCAACCTGAGTGTAGCCCCCCTCAAGTCACCTGCAGCCTAAGTGTAGCCCCCCTACAGTCACCTTCAGTCTGAGTGTAGCCCCCCTACAGTAACCTGCAGCCTCAGAGCAGGCCTCCCTAACATTCACATGCACCATGTTGCTCCCACCACAGTCACCTGCATTCTTTGTGTCACCCCTGTGTTGCTCTTCTGTGACCTGTGTGTTTCTTCCCTTACAGTCACGTGCAGCCTTACAGTCACGTGCAGCCTGAGGGTAGTCCCCCCTACAGTCACCGACAGCCTAAGTGTAGCCCCCCCCTACTGTCACCTGTAGCCTGCTTTCAGCCACCACTGCAGCCTGCTTTTAGCCCTACCTGCATCCTGAGTGTATCCCCCCTACAGTCATCTGTAGCCTAAGGGTAGCCCCACTACAGTCACCTGCAGCCTAATTGTAGCCCCCCATAGTCACCTGCAGCCTGAGTGTAGCCCCCCTATAGTCACCTGCAGCCTGAATGTAGCCCCTCCTACAGTCACCTGTAGCCTGAGTGTAACCCCCCCCTACTTTTACCTGCAGCCTGGTTGTAGCCCCCCTACAGTCACCTGCATCCTGGTTGTAACCCCTTACAGTCACCTTCAGCCAGAGTGTAGCCCCCCTACAGTCACCTTCAGCCTGAGTGTAACCCCCCCTACAGTTACCTTCACCCTGAGTGTAGCCCCCCTACAGTCACCTGCAGCCTGTGTGTAGCCCCCCTACAGTAACCTGCAGCCTGTGTGCAAGCCTCCCTACAGTCACTTGCTCCATGTTGCTCCCCCTCACAGTAACCTTTACTCTGTGTGTCACCCCCTTACAGTCTCCTGCACCTTACCCTGCCCTACAGTCTACTTTGCCCTGTGTGTCACCCCCCTACAGTTACCTTCACCCTGAGTGTAGCCCCCCTACAGTCACCTACAGCCTGTGTGTAGCCCCCCTACAGTCACCTGCAGCCTGAGTGTATCGCCCCTACAGTCACCTGCAGCTTGAGTACAGGCCTCCCTACAGTCACCTGCACCATGTTGCTCCCCCCACAGTCACCTGCAGTCTGCGTATCACCCACCTATAGTCCCCTGTGACCTGTGTGTTGCTCCGTCCAGTACAGTCTTGTGCGCCCTGTGTGTTGATCCCCCTACAGTCACCTGCATCCTGGTTTTAACACCCCTACAGTCACCTGCAGCCTAAGTGTAGCCCTCCCTATATTCACCTGCAGCCTGCTTGTAGCCCCCCCTATAGTCATCTGCAGCCTGAGTTTAGCCCCCCTACAAATCACCTGCTGCCTAATTGTAACCCCCCCTACAGTCACCTTCAGCCTGAGTGTAGCCCCCCTAGAGTCACCTGCAGCCTGAGTGTAGCCCCCGTATAGTTACCTGCAGCCTGAGTTTAGCCCCATCCCCCTTACAGTCACCTGCAGCCTGGTTGTAGCCCCCCTACAGTCACCTGCAGCCTGGTTGTAGCCCCCCTACAGTCACCTGCAGCCTGGTTGTAGCCCCCCTATACTTTACCACAGCTTTACCAGCTTCAGACGACCACATTAACAAAGCAATTGTGGTGCATGCTATCCCAGTGGATTCTCCATTGTCAAGATCCATAGATGTTTTCTCTAACGTCCTAGTGGATGCTGGGAACTCCGAAAGGACCATGGGGAATAGCGGCTCCGCAGGAGACTGGGCACAACTAAAAGAAAGCTTTTAGACTACCTGGTGTGCACTGGCTCCTCCCACTATGACCCTCCTCCAAGCCTCAGTTAGATTTTTGTGCCCGGCCGAGCTGGATGCACACTAGGGGCTCTCCTGAGCTCCTAGAAAGAAAGTATATATTAGGTTTTTTATTTTACAGTGAGACCTGCTGGCAACAGGCTCACTGCAACGAGGGACTAAGGGGAGAAGAAGCGAACCTACCTGCTTGCAGCTAGCTTGGGCTTCTTAGGCTACTGGACACCATTAGCTCCAGAGGGATCGACCGCATGGAACTGGCCTTGGTGTTCGTTCCCGGAGCCGCGCCGCCGTCCCCCTTACAGAGCCAGAAGCAAGAAGAAGTCCGGAAAATCGGCGGCATGAAGACTTCTGTCTTCACCAAGGTAGCGCACAGCACTGCAGCTGTGCGCCATTGCTCCTCATACACACTTCACACTCCGGTCACTGAGGGTGCAGGGCGCTGGGGGGGGGCGCCCTGAGCAGCAATAAAAACACCTTGGCTGGCAAATATATCACAATATATAGCCCCAGAGGCTATATATGTGATAATTACCCCTGCCAGAATCCTTAAAAAAGCGGGAGAAAAGTCAGCGAAAAAGGGGCGGAGCTATCTCCCTCAGCACACTGGCGCCATTTCTCCCTCACAGCTCCGCTGGAAGGAAGCTCCCTGGCTCTCCCCTGCAGTCTACACTACAGAAAGGGTAAAAAAGAGAGGGGGGGGCACTAAATTTAGGCGCAGAAAATATAGCAGCTATAGGGGACATAATTCAGTTAGTCCCTGCATTATATAGCGCTCTGGTGTGTGCTGGCATACTCTCTCTCTGTCTCCCCAAAGGGCTTCTGTGGGGTCCTGTCCTCTGTTAGAGCATTCCCGGTGTGTATGCGGTGTGTCGGTACGGCTGTGTCGACATGTTTGATGAGGAAAATTATGTGGAGGCGGAGCAGATGCCTATAGAAGTGATGTCACCCCCTGCGGGGCAGACACCTGAGTGGATGGTTTTATGGAAGGAATTACGTGCAAGTGTCGACTCCTTACACAAAAAATTTGACGACATGCCAAATGCGGGACAGCCGGCTTCTCAGCTCGTGCCTGCCCAGGTGTCTCAAAGGCCATCAGGGGCTCTAAAACGCCCGCTACCTCAGATGGCAGACGCAGATGTCGACACGGATACTGATACCAGTGTCGACGACGATGAGTCTAATCTAATGTCCACTAGGGCCATTCGTTGCATGATTGAGGCAATGAAAGAGGTGTTACAGATTTCGGATATAAACCCAGGTACCACTAAAAAGGGTATTATGTTTGGGGAGAA